>NC_069499.1:658896051-659563551 GCF_027579735.1 Bombina bombina
GCACTACTAAGATTTTCATAAATATACTGACATAATAATTGGAGGCAATATTTATTTATTAATATTCCATCATATTTGATATAATATATTTGTGGTAGATAGAAATTATTATATAAGAGAGAAAAAGTTTCATATTTCGATATTAATATTTTGAAGATATAATTTTTGAAGAGTTGAAATATTGATTTTCCTATTTCGAGATTGATATTAATATCTTGAAATATTATTAAAGATTAATTTTTGAAAGATTAATAAAAATATACATTTTTCATATTTAAAAATTAATCAAAAATATAAATTTTTCATATTTTCAAAGTTAATCAAAAATATAAATTTTTCATATTTTGAAATATTAATTTTTCATATTTCAAAATTAATAATATTTTTTTTTTGAATGTAAAATTATTTTCTTCTCTCTTTTTATTGGCAAAAATTGTATTAGCGTTTTAGTTTAACTAAGTACTAAACCAATATAATAATGTCTGTAGCCAGAAGTGACTCATTTTATTCTATACATAGCAATGAAATTGGTCCCATAACCATACCTATTACTAAAGGTCAGGTCCTTAAGAAAGATATCTTAAGTTACCTTAAAGGGAAGTTTAATATTGCGGGTGAATTAAATGATTTTATGGATACGCTTTAAACTAGGGCTAAAAATATTACCGTTAATAATAATATGTGGAATGAAGAGAATTAATTCTTCCAGGAATTATTAATGATTAATCAATGCAAAGCTCCCAAAAAGCGAGAAGAACTAATACTAAAATCTTGGCCCCTCTTAATATGCATTATTGACGAAATGTCGTTTTGTGTCACAGACAAACTATTGCAAATACAGGAGATAGAAAATAGTATTCGTTCCTCGCGCAGACGCGAAGAGGGTTTAAAAATAGCCAAGAATAAAATGGATGAATTTGCCCAAAACCTAGCCACCTTAGATAAGCACAATATGGACTTAATCGCGCAGATACAAGATTTAAATAAACAGCTTGCGCAAAGCCAGAGAGAATTAAGCGATTTAAAAAGGTCATATCGCCATAATGAAAACCCTTATATTAACAGTGAGAATAATGCAGATAATGCTAACTCCTTTAGCGAACGTGTCAGGGACGAGGTACAAAAACATATGGAACAGTATAGACAAATGACCCCTGACGGGTCAGAAATAGATTTCCCAAATAGGCAGTCACCTCAGGATGTAAATCCAGAGGATTGCTTTAGCGCAGCTGGAGCGGGGGAGGGAAACTCTAACAGACAATCCCAAAATAATTCTAATAAAGTATACGATTCCCATAAAATAATCACCTTCGTACAACGCGCAGTACCTATATTCTCCAATAAGGGAACAACATCTGTAATTGATCATTTACAGGCTTTTGAAAATGTGTTAGCTATAATGAATGTTACAAGTGAGAAATTGAAAATTGAATTTCTGCCTTGGGTATTTGACAGTAAGCATCACAAATTCTTTGCTTCACTAAAGGATATGAATATTCATTCCTGGAATGGGGTAAAACGACAATGCAGAAAAGAATTTGGGCAATATTACACTAAAACTGCCATGAAAATAGCGGTATACGGTTTAAAGTGTCGTGCGAATCAGAGTCCAATCGAATTCCTTTCTGTATTGAAAAATGCATACAGTATGGCTGAAGATAATCCCAAATTTGATGGCTCAGAATTTGTAAATTTATTTTTTGAAGCACTGCCTACACCCATCAAAATCAACTTAGCTAGAGATTTTGATGAGGACTGCTCATTGGAATGGCTGATCAAAGAGAGTACAAAGTTATACTCTATTCAGCAGTCCAGTGAGCAGGGGGTTAAAAAGGAGTCAAAACCCAAAATTGTAGCAGAAACTAGGGTGTCACCTAACCCCCTCAATTTGGAGTCTAAAAAGAAGACCTATGCAGAGGTGGCCAGTCAAAACAGGCCATCTCCACAGAGGTTTAACTCTGCCCCCTCCCCTACACAGGTTGAGGCGCAGGGAGACTATAACCAAAGTGGGGGACATAATCAGGTGAATAATTACTCACAAAGAGAATACTCACCAAATAATTGGTATCCGCGCAAGGGTAGATACAATAGACGGCGAAGATATTCTCAGGGTAACCAGACACCCCAGGTATATAATGCTCCCCAAAGTACTAATGCTGAACAAGCTGAACCCCGAGGGGCAACCACGCCAGAATAGAAATAGCGGCCCTGATTTTGAGGGAACCCAATGGTCCAGGAATCATTACAATGGGGCACCAGGAGATAGACCCAGGGGTAGAGGTAACTTGTACAATCAGGTAGATATGCTGTTTACCCAGTTAAATCGGTTGAGCGAACAAATCTCTAATATGAGTCAAAAATCTACGGCTCAGCAACCGAACAATACTTTTTTAGGGGTACAGTCAGTGGTCAGCAGTGGACCACAGGCACTGTCATAAATACTGCAGCATCACCCGAGGGGGAGGGGAGAGATATACAAAATGTAACAATAAATATAAATGATAATAATCATGTTCTCTCCCCACAGACCGAAAACGGACAATTTAGCTGTGATGACAAGCAACCTCATCCGGGAAAAATTAACAAAACTCTTCCCTTGCAGCTCTCTCCTAACCTTATCTCCACAGATGCAGTACAAAAGAATCCAGCCGACCCTGTCATAGAGGAAACAGGTAGGTATGAAGATTCCTCTGCATCGAATGACACTGCAAATTCAAGTAACACGTGGCGAAGCCCACAAATGTATGCTAACGCCAACTTTATGTGTGAAATGGTAGAAACTGCAGGAAGATATTATGTATTAGTTGAGGTGCAAGATTCAGTCTCCAACCTTATCAGGGGATTAATTGACACTGTGTCACAGGCAACTATCTTATCCCACAGGTACTACACACAGCTAAATGAGCTAACACCCCACAAACCTAAAATAAAAGAATTTGATGGTTCTCTAATAGGTGTTGGGTGTGACTCCCTAAAAGTCTACGGTACTGCCTGGTTAAAATTTAAATTGGGGAACAGGGTCATAAGACACCCTGTCATTATAGTGGATCTGCCAACTGATCGTTTAATTATTGGTAGTGATCTCCTGAAACGATTAAGCACCATAATTGATTGCATAAATAATGTAATTTGGTCACAAGTTAAACGGCCTATCAATTATGAAAAATCTGGTATATCTCGCACCCGACATAGCTGTCACATGGTGGAAGAGAAACCGGATGCTGTGGAGATTAATTTCAGGAATAACTCTGCACCTGAAATCACTATTCTACAAATAGATGATCAGACTCCTTTTAGTGGCTCTGATGGTAATACTTTTAAAATTTCGCCTGGAAAGATAGCGAATATTTCCCTAGATGGCGATATATTAACCATATCACTCCACAAGGGGGATCATAAAATCCCTAAGGGGGGAGGCCACACTCAATACCTCACAGGGATTGAGAGAGTTAAAGAGGATCTATTTATCCCTATACAAGTGCATGACCTTGGTAAAACCAAGTATGCTAAAATAAACTTAAAACAGGAAGCTAGCTATATAAGCAAAGGTTTATTAGCGCAAATAGCTGAACCTAAAGTGATTAAATATCTTTCTCCCCAAGACCACTGTGTCAACGGCCTGGATGACAGGTCTGAAAGCTATAACATCACAGCTAAGTGCTTATTATCTATCTCTATTGGTAATAAGTCAGTAAAGCACCTGTTTTTAGTTTTAAATACTCCCCATAATCAAATATACATTGGCAATGATATCTTACATAGATATGCCATACAAATAGATTTGATTAACTCTTGCCTCTGGAGCAGGTTAAAGGGGGACCCTGAAGTATTTCAGGATGAAAATGCAGCCCTGAAATCAAACCAGCAATTGCCATATGCTGTGAATATGCAGGTATCTAGCGATATCATAATTCCTGCTGGGGCTGATAAATTTCTCTTACCCTTACAGGTAAAGAGAGGTCAGAAATTAAAAACTTCTGAAACACTGATTTGCCTCTCCCATAGAATACAAAATCTGGGTATCACAGTGACTTTCACCCCTATGGTGAATATTGGAACTGTTCCAATACATATTGTTGTGCATAACATGACCCCGCAGGATATAACATTATCTAAGGGAACTACCATAGGATATGCACTGGAATCAAGTTATTACACTTTTGGATTCCAGAATAATGTAATTGGGCTAATACCTGAAGGATACTTAACTGAAGAACAATTAATAGAACAATACTTTGCATCCATGCCAGAGGGTCTATTTAATGTTCAATCTATTTATCCCTTCAGCTCAGAGGAAGGCATCTGTAAAATTGAAGAAGCCTCTCTAGTGTTTGATCAGCCAATCAAACAGCAAGATTACCCCAATACCCAGAGTCATGGGAGCAATGTAAATTATAATCAAGGGGATCTCACCTCTAGACTGGAAGAAGCCTATGAAATAGGACAGCCTGAAGTCTTTCCAGGATTTCAGCAAATAGTCGAAGAGCAAATATCCTTAGCTAATGGCTGTTCCAGCGATGATGAACGCCAACAGCTGCGAGAATTCCTGATGGAGTACAAGGATATTTTTGCTAAGGATTCTTATGACTGTGGTACTACAGACTTGCACATTGCAAGAATACAAACAGATCCCGATGCACCACCTGTATTTGTCAAACAATACAGACTTCCCTTAGCCTCATATGATTCTCTTGAAGAGATCATAAGGAATTTGGAAGAAAGAGGTATTATCAGACAGGTGCACAGCTCTTATAATAATCCTATTCTAGGTGTCCTTAAGCCCAATGGACAATGGCGTTTGTGTGCTGACTTAAGACAGCTAAACAAACGAGTATACATGTCTGTGCCATATATTGACCAATGCCTAGCACAAATGCAGGGATCCAAAATATTCACTGCCATTGATTGTGTGCAGGGATATTGGACCATAAATGTACATGAAGAGGACCAATATAAGCTGGCATTCTCTTTCCAAAAGGTCCAATATGCATTCCAGAGACTTCCATTTGGATACATAAATTCTGGACATGAATTTGCTGTATTCATGCATAAGGCTATGCCTGATGCACTGGAAAGGGGGACCTTATCTTATGTTGATGATGTTTTAATCAAAAGCACAGACTTTGAAAAACACGTCGCAGAGCTTAAACACGTCCTCAGCCAACTTAAAAGGGCAGGTGTCAAATTATCCCTGCAAAAAGCTCAATGGTGCCGCACTCGTGTAAACTTCTTGGGACATGAAGTTACCTCTGAAGGATTAAATCCCCAAAAGAAAAAGGTGGAAGCTATAGTGGATTCTAAAAACCCAACTAACTTAAAGGAATTGAGATCATTCCTGGGTATGACAAATTATTCTCGCAAATTCATTGATAATTATGCGGAATTAGCTAAACCACTACTACTTCTTCTAAAGAAAGATGTGAAATGGCACTGGAGTGAGTCTCAAGAGACAGCCATCAGAGAGCTGAAGGGAAAACTCACTCAAGCACCTTGCTTAGCGTACCCTGAATGTGGTAAACCTTTCTTCTTAGAGACAGGTTACACAGATATAAGCATGAGTGCTGTTTTATACCAAAAGCATGATAATTTGAACAAAGCCATTGCTTATGCGAGCAAAAATCTATCCCCAGTAGAAATAAAATTTAGCGATTGCGAAAAAGCCCTCTTATCTACTGCATGGGCTCTACAAAATTTCCGCAGCTATATACAGGGCGAGAAAATTATTGTGGAAACGGCCCCCCAGCCTTTGCTATATTTGCAAAGTGAGAGGATAAGAGATGGGAATTTGTCTAATAGCCGCATAACAGCTTGGACTCTTTCCTTACAAGGCTGGCCCTTAGAAATTCACTACAAGCAGAATAAAAAGAATCCAGTCGCACAAGGGCTTGCTGAGCTCCACGACTGTACTGCTAGAGATCCTGGGGAAGAATTATCAGAAGATGATTTTCTGGAGGAACAATTGCTTTCCCCATATAAAATATACAATGAGGACCATTGTCAAACACTACCTTGGGTGTATGTTGATGGTTGTTCTTACCATGCCACTATTGATAATGAGCGCAGATTAGTCGCTGGCATTGGTATAACTGGGGCAAATGGATTCCCAAATATATCTATAGGTTTCAACATTGGACCAAGATCCAGTCAGGTCGCAGAACTAACTGCTGTTTTCAAAACCATTGAAATGGCTATTGAACATGGTATTCATGAATTTGTGATAATAACTGACTCAAATTATGTGCGTGACAGTTTTGTTGAATACCTGCCAACTTGGAAAAGAAATGGCATGCAGAAAAGCAATAACAAACCAGTCAAGCATGGCAAGTTGTTCTGCGAGATTGATAATCTGGTGGTATCCAATGATTTAACCATACACTGGAAAAAGACCAAGGGTCATTCCAGAGTTCTAGGTCCTGATAAGGAAGGCAATGACCTTGCGGACTCATTAGCCAAACAAGGAGCCATAACTGGAGAACTCCTTAATATTGACCACTTAATGGGTGCAATTCAGGTAGAAGCCATTACCAGAAACCAAGCCAAACAACAGAGTGAGCCTAAATTGGTACAATGGAGTCAGGATTCTCCTAGTGAGGACCTGATCACTAGTCAAAAAGAAGACCCCATTGTAGGCATCTTCTATAAACACATAGAAGATCCTGAAAGCAACCCCATCTCAAAAGTTTATTGTATTGGCAAAGAAGATCTTAGAATCTTAATAAAATCTAGATCACAATTCAAGTTACAGGATGGTTTGTTAATTAGAACCTCCAAAACTGGCATCCAGCAGTGGGTAGTACCCACCAAGTTCAGAGGTCTAATGCTTCAACATGCCCATGATGCTCCCACATCTGGTCATCGTGGTGCCAAACTCACGTATGAAATATTGCGTGATTACGCTTTTTGGCCACACATGTTGAAAGATGTTCAAACCTACTGTCAAGGGTGTTTAATCTGCCCACAGTTCCAACCCACTGCGCCAACGCATAGAGCGCCATTGCAGAAAAGGGGGATGGTAATGCCATGGTCAGATATACAAATTGATTTTATTGGTCCGGTAACAAGGTCATCAAGAGGTAACAAATAGTGCCTGTTCACTAAATGGGTAGAGTGCATTAGTGCACCTAACAACAGTGCTGAAACATGTGCAGCGTTGCTCATCAACCATGTGTTTTCCAGATTTGGTTTGCCCCAAAGAATCGAATCAGATCGGGGGAACCCACTTCACTAGTGAAGTGATGACCAAAATGTGGAAAATACTAGTGGTTAAAAGAAAGCTCCATATTGCTTATAGAGCTAACTCAAGTGGTGGTGTAGAGAGTTACAACCAGTACATTGTTAAAATCCTCAAAAGGTTTGTGAGTGAAACAGGTAAAGACTGGGATGTAAAACTACCTCTAGTCTTAATGGCATTAAGAGCAACTCCAAGTAGTGCTACCAAAATGTCACCTTTTGATCTGATGACTGGTAGAAGAATGGTTCTACCTCAACATCTGCTGTACCGTACATCAGACCAAAACTTGATAAACGCTGCCAATACACATCAATATGTGGAGAACTTAAGAAAACATCTGCAACATGCCTTTGCATTTGCTCAAAGGAATTTAGAAAGAGCCGCAACTGCCACTAAAACCTATTATGATCTCAAAACATCCAAAAAGGAATATGAAATAAATGATAAAGTTTATCTTTATAACTTTGGAAGAGATCAGGCTAGGGAGAATAAATTTCTTCCCTCATGGAAAGGTCCTTTCGTCATTACTGACAAAATATCTCCAGTGGCCTATAAAATACGGATCCCCAAAAATTAAAGATTCATAGATAAATGGGTCCATATAATTCAACTGCGAGCATGTCATCCCAGATCCCAACTACAAGTCATAGAGGGAGAATGAAATGTCATATCCCAAAATGAACTAAAGACCGACTGTAGTTTAAAGATGACCAGCTGATGAACATGAAGGCTCAAAATTGACAGACTATCTACATAGAAGACTGTCCATGATGTGTACGGTCAACATCCTCACCAAATAACTTTGATCCAATTCAAATACATGTGTCCTACATATTTTTGAATTTGAAAGGGGGATTTATGTCAAGGTATTTGAAATATTATTAAATAATATATAGAAGTATATTTATCTTTATTTAATAAATCTGTGGATGTGCACATGGTCTGTAGACAAAGGTTTGTTTCTGGGAGATCTCACACACTCAATATGCTAAATTATGCAATTGTATAATTTAGCAAGACACTGAAATATAACACAGTTTCTTTAACCCTCTGCATGATTGCCTGGGAACAAATGTTAAATGACAACATGCTGATACTTAGAGCAGGATACATGCCCATATATGGGTTTCCTCCAAGGAAGATGCCGATCCGTCTGAGGAGATGTGAAAAATACAGGCATTTTTCAAAAGGGACGGGTAATTAGCACAGATTTATTTGAGTGGCTCATGCTGTGTGAGTACTAACCCTGGGAAATACCAGATGTGGTGATTAAGATAACACAGAAAACACAGACAAATGATAAGGTGTGACTCTGAACATACAGCACACAGTGGAGGCACATGGCTTACATTATGATTTCAAAACAACTGTATATGTTTTAATGGACATGAGATGTGTGTGTGTATATATATATATATATATATATATATATATATATATATATATATGTGTGTGTATATATGTGTATATTTTGAAAGCATGAATATCTTAGCCTCTGTGTGTTTAAGAACATGAATAGATGTTTATGGACCTGAAGAGACGTGATTATTAACATTTATTTTTTTATTTCAGATCTACATAGACAGGATTCACTTGGAATACAGTACAATACTGAATTAAAAATAAGCTATTATTCACATATAAATGCCAGGATACCGATAAAATTGTAATGCATTTTAAGCTAATAATTAGCAGTATTAAATTGCCTTAATATAATAAAATTTTAATAATATAACATATTTGGTATCAGAATAATCAGAAAAAATAACCTAATATTAACCATCTGTAATTGGGGTTATATATGATTAATGCAGAGAGTGTAATCTGATTAAATAACCACTTTATGAAAATAATTAAGTTGTTTAAAAAAAAGTTCAGAAATGCTGTATTGTATTGCTATGTTGTACTGTATGCTGCCACCCGGTGTTGCCATGAGAGAACTACAGCCAGAAAGCCTTTTGGCTGTTAAATATAAGATATTCAAATGACAAGGGACAAGGCCGTGGGCGTTTCCAACATTCACCAATGACTGAGAACAAACAAAAACGGGGAGGGGTGAGATCAGATGATTTAAACCCCAGCATAGAGACTAAAGGAGGTGGTGTTGACTGATCCAGAAAGGAGTAACTGCTGCAGTTATTAATCAAAAGCACACACCTACTATTGGACTCCATATGCTTTACCCCAATTTTGAATTTCTGAGTTGAATTGGACCTGTTAAGAAATATTGGAAACTGGATTACTGTTTATTTGGTGAAGTATATTGTATTTTAAATTGGTAGTCATAACCCATAAGAGTTGGTTTTAACGCATATAAATTTTGTGTCATATTCTAATATTGCAAATATATTTCAAAAATGTTCATGGATATTAACTAAATAAAATGTATTTATATTAATTTTATTGTTTCTAGTAGATGCATGTTTATTAAGGGTTTCTATTTTTACAGAAAATTATTGGTTGTATTGTGTCATAACCCTGCCATAAGCTGATATATATTATTTGGATAGCACTACTAAGATTTTCATAAATATACTGACAAATCCCTGCACCATTGATTCAGCATGCAAAGCTGGAGAGGTCTCATGTGAAAACGAGCAAAAGGAATGATGGTCCGATGCTGCAGTCATGAGGCCTAAACCTTCCATTCACATATCCACTGAAGGGAATGACTGAGACTGAAGGTGCCGACAGGCTGCAACCAAATGCAAACGTCTCTTGTCTGTTAGAGACAGAGTCATGGACAATGAATCTATCTGGAAACCTAAAAAGGTGACTCTTGTCTGAAGAATCAAGAAACTTTTTGGTAAATTGATCCTCCATCCATGTTTTTGAAGAAACAACACTAGTTGATTTGTGTGAGATTCTGCAGAATGTAAAGACTGAGCTAGTACCAAGATATCATCCAAATAAGGAAACACTGCAATGTCCTGCTCTCTGATTACAGAGAGTAAGGCACCTAGAACCTTTGAAAAGATTCTTGGAGCTGTTGCTAGGCCAAATGGAAGAGCAACAAATTGGTAATGCTTTTCTAGAAAAGAGAATCTCAGGAACTGATAATGTTCTGGATGAATCGGAATATGAAGGTATGCATCCTGCAAGTCTATTGTAGACATATAATGTCCTTGCTGAACAAAAGGCAGAATAGTCCTTATAGTCACCATCTTGAAAGTTGATACTCTTACATAGCGATTCAAAATTTTAAGATCCAGAACTGGTCTGAATGAATTTTCCTTCATTGGGACAATGAATAGATTTGAATAAAACCCCAGACCCTGTTCCTGAAAAGGTACCGGCATGATTACTCCTGAAGACTCCAGGTCTGAAACACACTTCAAGAAAGCCTGAGATTTTACTGGATTTGATGGGATACGTGAGAGAAAGAATCTTCTCACAGGAGGTCTTACTCTGAATCCTATTCGATACCCTTGAGAGACAATGCTCTGAATCCATTAATTTTGGACAGAATTTATCCAAAAATCCTTGAAAAACCTTAATCTGCCCCCTACCAGCTGAGCTGGAATGAGGGCCGCACCTTTATGCGGACTTAGGGCTGACATTGGTTTCTTAAATGGCTTGAATTTATTCCAATTTGAGGAAGGCTTCCAATTGGAAGCAGATTCCTTGGGGGAAGGATTAGATTTTTGTTCCTTATTTTGATGAAAGGAACGAAAACGGTTAGAACTGAAGCCTTAGATTTACCCTTAGGTTTTTTATCCTGAGGCAGAAAACCCCCTTTTCCTCCAGTAACAGTTGCAATAATAGAATCCAACTGAGAACCAAATCAATTATTACCTTGGAAAGAAAGAGATAATAATCTGGACTTAGATGTCATATCAGCATTCCAAGATTTAAGCCACTACGCTCTTCTAGCTAAAATAGCTAAAGACATGGATCTAACATCAATTTTTATAATATCAAAAATGGCATCACAAATAAAATGATTAGCATGTTGCAGTAAACGAACAATGCTAGATATGTCAGAATCCAATTCTTGTTGCTCTAAATTCTCCAACCAAAAAGTTGATGCAGCCGCAACATCAGCCAAAGAAATTGTAGGCCTGAGAAGATGACCTGAATATAAATAGGCTTTCCTTAGATAGGATTCAAGTTTCCTATCTAAAGGATCTTTAAAAGAAGTACTGTCTTCCATAGGAATAGTGGTACGTTTAGCAAGAGTAGAAATAGCCCCATCAACTTTGGGGATTTTTTCTCAAAACTCTATAGAAATTGCTGGTAAAGGATACAATTTTTTAAACCTTGAAGAAGGAATAAAAGGAGTACCTGGCTTATTCCATTCCTTAGAAATCATATCATAAATAGCATCAGGAATAGGAAAAACCTCTAGAGTAACCACAGGAGGTTTAAAAACAGCATTTAAACGTTTACTAGTCTTAATGTCAAGAGGACTAGCTTCCTCAATATCCAAAGTAATTAACACTTCTTTTAACAAAGAACGAATATACTCTATTTTAAACAAATAAGTAGATTTGTCAGTGTCAATATCTGAGGAAGGATCTTCTGAATCAGATAGATTATCATCAGAGGAGGATAAATCATTATGTTGCCGGTCATTTAAAATTTCATCAACTTTATGAGAAGTTTTAAAAGACCTTTTACGTTTATTAGAAGGCAGAAATGCAGACAAAGCCTTCTGAATAGAATCAGTAACAAATTCTTTAAAATTCATAGGTATATCATGTACATTAGAAGTTGAAGGAACTGCAACTGGCAATGTACTATTACTGATGGATACATTCTCTGCATGTAGAAGTTTATCAACTATTACAAATGACATTTGGAGATCTAATTTCCACAATCTTACAACAAATGCACTTAGCTTTGGTAGAACCGATGTCAGGCAGCAACGTTCCAACAGATACTTCTGAGGCAGGATTAGATTGAGACATCTTACAAAATGTAAAAGAAAAAACAACATATAAAGCAAAATTATCAATTTCCTTATATGACAGTTTCAGGAATGGGAAAAAATGCAAACAGCATAGCTCTCTGACATAGAGAAAGGCAAGAGGCAAACAGCAATGGGGTAAAAAAAATTACTGAAAAATTTGGCACCAAGTATGACGCACAACATGAGAGAAAAATTTTTTTGGTGCCAACAACATCCAGAAATTACACACTTGAGTTACTAACTATGCAACCGTGTGTAAGACTTCCGCGTCAACTATGGCACCGGAAGTGACGAACTTGCGTCAACAGACGTGCTTTTCGTGCCAAAAATCTTCTCACGCCAAGAATGATGCAATAAAGTCTAGCATTTGGCGCACACGTGGGCCCAATGCTGCCTGCAATTTTAAAGAGTAAAAAGTAGTCAATTTGAAAAAAGACTAAACCCCAGGTAAGAAAAAAAATATTTCTTAATATGTTTAATTTCCCAAATATGAAACTTACAGTCTGCACAAGGAAATACATGAACCTGACTCATGGCAAATATAAGTACAATACATATATTTAGAACTTTATATAAATGCATAAAGTGCCAGACCATAGATGGGGTGTCTTAAGTAATAAAACACATACCAAAAAGACACCCATCCACATATAGCAGATAGCCAAACCAGTACTGAAACAGCTATCAGTAGAGGTAATGGTATATGAGAGTATATCGTCGATCTTAAAATGGAGGTAGGAGATTAATCTCTACGACTGATAACAGAGAACCTATGAAATAGGTGATACTCTCTTCAGGTCCATCTGACATTCACTGTACTCTGAGAGGAATCAGGCTTCAAAATGCTGAGAAGCGCATGTCAACGTAGAAATCTTAGCACAAACTTGCTTCACCACCTCCATAGGAGGCAAAGTTTGTAAAACTGAATTGTTGGTGAGGGTTGTATTTATAGGTATTTTGAGGTTTGGGAAACTTTTCCCCTCCTGGTAGGATTGTATATCCCATACGTCACTAGCTCATGGACTCTTGCCAATTACATGAAAGAAATAACAATTATAAACGTTTTGGGGTACGACCATTTTGTTTTTTTATTGAGTTATCTTTTCAAATGACTTTGCAAAGAATGTTCTCTTTATTTCATGTAGTGATTCCTTTATTTGTTGTGATACAATTTTAAAATAGAACATGAAAAATCAGAATGCATTATTCTTGCCAGTATGGCTCAATCTGATTTTATAACACTCGTCAATAATGGTAGTGTGAACTACTGTACTAACAAGTAACATCATTTTTCAAAGCAATTTGCATGCAGAATGTAATTTGATATGTCTAAAATGAAAAAAAGTTAATTGCCTTGTATATGTGCCAAAGCAGTTTGACTAGTACTTTACTCTAAATATTAACATTTTATTTGCAAAAGTTGGACTTAATTTAGATACATTGACTTATTGCCACTGTTGCTGACATTTAAGTCTAATTAAATCTTTGGAACTCTAATTTCAAACTTTTTATCTCCCTTTGATAGATTTTAATTTGAAGAATAACAATAAAGTTTAATATAACTCACAATTATACAGTAGGTAACTAGATTTTTTTTTCTTTTGTTTCTGGATTTCAGAATTTGCAGACCAGGATTGAACTGGGACTGAGCTAACCGAAAACTCAGATAAGTTTATGCAAATATCACTGACATTGTATGCATTGATTACTATTTTGGAAACTTACATATTAAGATTCGCTATGTCTCAAACAATACCGCAACATGGAGGGTCGTTACACTGATGACCTGTTTGTATAGAGACTGCCGCTTACATATTATGGAAAACCTTGAGTTCCCTTAGACATTTGTACAGGGTGAATTGCATTTTTGTAAAAGTATAGTTATGTATGGTTACCTTTTTTGCAACTATTATTGTTGAAACCTTAAAGGTATCACGCTCCACTTAGATCCCTATATCGAACCTGCCCAGGAGTTTCGCTCCTTGACATTTGTCTGGGAGTTACTGTTTTCAGCTGGGGTTCAGAGGTATGATCTAACTGTGCATATTAATTATGTACTAATCTAAGTGTTTGTTAGTCACGTGACTTGGCAATGTAATTGTCTTTTTATACTGATTTTGAGATGCAATTGATGTACATATTGATGCGTTGCTGTAAAGGAAAATTATGATATATACTGTATATCCTACATTTGAACTTATTGTATGTGTCCCAATTATGCGACCATAATAAATGTTAATATTTTTATTGCTTGAAAGAGTGCTTGATCCCCTATCTTTTTTGAAGGTACATTTATTACGATGTCCCAATTTTCTCTCTTATAGTCTCTGATTACAAACAATTTTTATAGGGTCTGCACCACTGAAATCGTTGATGATACACCATTGGCTTGTATATATATTCTCACTTATATCAACCTTTTGTCTTCTATATTTTTTTTGTTTTATATATATATATATATATATATATATATATATATATTTATATATATTTATAGACAGTAGAAAATAAGATCTATAAGTATTTTTTGGTTATATTGTGTTGTAGTAAAATTAGATGCATAAGACAGCGATAATACTATAGTATATATTGGGCTAGATTACAAATGGAGAGCAATCAGTAGCACAGGTTGAGATTGTTTTGTACTTAATCATGCACTGTGAAGAAAGCACAGTCTGGTTTTACAAGTGGATGGTTAAAAAGCAGAGCATCTTAACATGGCAGAAACTTTTTTAGTGACCATATGATTTTTTTAATAACTAATGCAGGGAGCTCTATTCGTTTGCTCATTGTGTTTGTATTACAAGTGGTGTGTTGTGTTGCTTTTTTTAAAACTGAAGTAAACCATTATTATTAATGGTATTGCAGAGAACCACATGAAGAATACTGCTACTTGTGCAACATCAGCTTAGTGCACCCCTAGCATACCACACCTTCTGCTTAGATCTCAAGTAATATCTGACATGAATTGTATTGCCAGCCCCAATAAAAGTCTATTATGTGAGAGATTTAGCACCTGTGCTATCTGACATAAAGATTTTAGCAATCACACTATCAATCGAGTGATTAAAAAATAACTTTGGACTTGTAATATAAATGCAGAAATAGAAGCTCTATATTACACTTGAGGTAGGTTATTTCACACTTTTTCTAATCTAGGCCATTGTTAGTCAAAACATTATCCATTAAAAAGAGTAATACACTCACATTAAAAACCTCATTTTAATTCCAGTGCAAATGCTATATAAGAAATTATAAGGATTCCTCACAAAACTCTGTGTACTAAGCAGCGCAAGTTGCTTCGGAGCCCTTGCAGGCAGGTTCGTATATGCAAGCTATGGAAGAAGAAAATGTTATTATACTGCTGCTTCTTACACTCTCTCTCTTAGTTGGCAGAGAGCAATTACCCACACGCTCACTCAGGGTGATTGACAGGCCCTTCTCTAGAACAATTGGTTACATGAGGGAAGGGGGTGGCATCACATGCTCACTTAAATGTGTAATAGGATTGTTCTACTTTTAACCTGGATATCTAATAAAGTATGGGATTTAATTTTTTGTTTCTCCAGAGTGCTGCCTTTATCCTTTCTCTATTTGGCATTTTGCAGCTGGCTCGGCCACTGGCGTGCACCATGCTATGGTGTCTTCAGCGCAGCATATTTTGTGTCATAGAGGTTCCTCCCCCAACATACCTTTTCAGAAGGTGACTGCATCTGAACTTGGAGCAGCGTTGTGGGAAGTTTAATGGTACATACATGCAGTGGACAAACAGGGTCTGCTTCCTGTAGACACGAAGCCAAGCTGACAAGTTCTCAAGTTGGGAACCTTGTACACATGCAGTTTAATACATGTGGCCCTAAGTATCACTCCACGTTTTTTTTTTGCTACTGGGAGTGATTTGCTCAAGTCAGATGTCTCAAATACAACTGCAGACACATGAGAAGTGGGTCCCCATAAATTGTGATCTTTTCTTCCTCTAACCTGTGGCTGCAACAGCTGCATCACTTTCTCCCAAAAGCTATTATACCATCTTAAAATGCTTTTTTCATTGATGTGTTTTTTCACAAATATGTTAGTAAATAATTTTACACATTCATTAAATTTACAATCTGCAGTAGACAGCTAAAAAAATCCTAGATGTTATTGATGTCATCTACATTGCTCTTTGATAGTAACAACCAAAGATTATGTAGAGATTCCCCAAAATGTTCCATTTGTGTAAGATATCATGTACTGGGCACACGTCTCATAACAATTGATGTTAATGGATATCCGCTTATGAAACTGTGGGAAAGAAACTGTAGGTGAAGTGACACTCAAAATTCAAACATTCCTAATGTGGATCCTTGCAACTTCATAGGCACTGTGATTAAAATGGACAGTCAAGTCGAAATTAAACTGCCATACAGATAGGGCATGCCATTTTAAACAACTTTCCAATTTAACTTTATCATCAAATTTGCTTTATTCTCTTGCTATTCTCTGTTGAAAGCTAAACCTTTAGGAATAGGGTCAAAATATTTTCTAAGCCGGTGAAGGCCGCCTATTATCTCAGTGAATTTTAACTGTTTTTCACAGCTAGACAGCACTAGTTCATATGTACCATATAGATTATATTGTGCTCACTCCTGTGGAATTACTTATGAGACAGCACTGATTGACTAAAATGCAAGTCGGGCAAAAAGAACTGAGATAAGGAGACAGTCTGCCAAGGCTTAGATACACAGAGGTCGGTTATGCAAAAACGGGAATGGGTAATAAAGGGATTACCTATCCTTTTAAGCAATAAAACTTTTCAAGTAGATTTTCCCCTTAAGTTAGTGATTATTCATAGATGCTAAGAAGTAGAATTAGTATATTAGATTTATTTTGAATGTCTGCTATATAACAATTAAGCACAAATCATAATGTGTGGTTACAGATTTATAGCAATCCCTTCAAATTAAAATGTTTTATGTCATATTAACATTTACACCCTATGTTACATGTACAACTGACCCCTTTGCCATCTTGCTTACAATTTCAGTCATTGCACTTCAAATAATTTAAGCTAGAAAGTTGTCTAAAGATATCTAAATGTAGTAGAATGGCAGGAACGATAATTACTCTGAGGATAAAAAGATATTATAATTTTAGTTAATTATGTTAAAATGTCAAAATGTTAAGAAAGAAAATGAAACTTAGTCAATAGATTTTTTTTAATGTAATTTGTGGAGTATTGTACCACAATGCATTGTAATGAATGTAAGTAAAATTAATATCTCTTTAAGCCACTAAAAATCATCTTTTGAAATGTATCATAAGAAAAATAAAGTTTATAGAATAAACTTATAATTGCATTGTTCATTTAATATATATTCACAGTGTTTCACATATTCATCTATTTTCAAAATTGTATACAAGATGAATTGGTTTAAAGGCAATCTCAAACAGATGTTTTATAATAATAATTCTAAAATATGTATTTTGATTTATGAATTTGATAAAAATACAAGATCATTTTACCTATTTTGACTGCTACAGTGAAAGCATTACAAAGAGTAATATTCATATATGAGATTTATAGACAATTATCACTTTTACCATTTTGACAGTACTTTCTAAAAAATACTTTTTCAATTTTTATGCACATTTTTATTTTTTTACCTCTCACATTTGAAACAGAGAGCTTTGCTGCACTGGGAGTTAAAAAGCGATTCAAACTCACTTTTTACAAAGCGATAAAGCCATATAACAAGTAGCATGCTAATGAAAGCGTGGGATGCGATGAGTGATATTTACACATATAAAAACATAAATACACATGTAGAAACATGTAGTGCATATATAAACATGTACACATATTTAGACATATGAATGTAAATGGATTGGAAGTCTTACCAGTCAAAAACTTTGCCATATACCATATCCCTTTTAACCCTTTTAAAAAAAAAAATGTATTAATAATATATATTTTTATTAAAAAGTGCATATGTGGAATCCTTTGATATTTGCTATCGAGCCCATGCTATCATTAGCGTGCCACTTGTAATCTGGCCAACAAAATTTATAGCACATCTGAGCAGTAAGCTAAAATAATGTTTCCTTACTCTCCAAACAGTTTGCTGTACATAATTACAGAGTCTATTTCAATCCTATAGATCTATTTCAAGTAACTCATAGGCTTACAAATGATTTAAATATGAATTAATTCCAATCCAAAGCAAACCGTGTTACTGTGTGATAGTAGTTTTGCACATTATGGGCCAGATTACAAGTCGTGCAGGAAATCTAAATTTAGCATTGTTTTGCAATTCTCTGGATCCGCAAGTATTACAAGTTAAAAAAAAAAAAAAAAAATCGCTAGTGGTATTTTTTGGCGTGCGTATGCATGTGTTCTCCCATAGAAATCAATAGAGGAAAAAAAGAGGGAAAAAAAACCCCTAACACCCTACCATAAGCACCTAGCCTAATAACCCCTAATTCACCATCCCCCCACAATGTAAACACTAAATAAAAGTATTAACCCCTAAACCGCCATCCCTCTACATCAAAAAGTACATGTAAATAAATATCTAAATAAGCTGTTAACCCCTAAACCACCACCCCATCTCAAACTATCTAAATAAACTGTTAACCTCTAAATCGCCATCCCCCCACATCGCAAACTATCTAAATAAACTGCTATTCCCTAAACCAACATCCCCCACATAGCAAACTATTTAATTAAACTGTAAACCCCTAAACTGCCAATCCTGCACATCACAAACTATCTAAATAAATGATTAACTTCTAAACTGCCATCCCCCACAATGCACAGTAATAAACTAAACATCTTAAACTAACACCCCCTTACTTAATCCAAATTAAAATACCCATAAATTAAATTAAAGCTATAAAAACTAACTTAAAATAAATAAAATCTTACCTGTAAAATAAAATTTAAATCTAAGATAATTGTAGATAATTGTAGGTATTGTATTTAATTAATTTATTGATAGTGTAGTGTTAGGTTTAATTGTAGATAATTGTAGGTAGTTTATTTAATTAATTTATTGATAGTGTAGTGTTAGGTTTAATTGTAACTTAGGTTAGGATTTATTTTACAGGTAATTTTGTAATTATTTTAACTATTTTAGCTATTAAATAGTTCTTAACTATTTAATAGCTATTGTACCTGGTTAAAATAAATACAAAGTTGCCTGTAAAATAAATATTAATCCTAAAATAGCTTTAATATAATTATAAGTTATGTTGTAGCTATATTAGGGTTTATTTTACAGGTAAGTATTTAGCTTTAAATAGGAATAATTTATTTAATAAGAGTTAATTTATTTCGTTAGAATAAAATTATATTTAACTTAAGGGGGTGTTAGGGTTAGGGTTAAAATTAGCTTTAGGGGTTAAAAAATGTATTAGAGTAGCAGTGAGCTCTGATCGGCAGATTAGGGGTTAATACTTGAAGTTAGGTGTCGGCGATGTTAGGGAGGGCAGATTAGGGGTTAATACTATTTATTATAGGGTTATTGAGGCGGGAGTGAGGCGGATTAGGGGTTAATAACTTTATTATAGTAGCAGTGAGATCCGCTCGGCAGATTAGGGGTTAATAAGTGTAGACAGGTGGAGGCGACGTTGAGGGGGGCAGGTTAGGGGTTAATAAATATAATATAGGTGTCGGCGCTGTTAGGGGCAGCAGATTAGGGGTACATAAGGATAATGTAAGTAGCGGCGCTTTGCGGTCGGCAGATTAGGGGTTAATTATTGTAGGTAGCTGGCGGCGACGTTGTGGGGGGCAGGTTAGGGGTTAATACATATAATATAGGGGTCGGCGGTGTTAGGGGCAGCAGATTAGGGGTACATAAGTATAACGTAGGTGGCGGTCGGCAGATTAGGGATTAAAAAAATGTAATCGAGTGGCGGCAATATGGGGGGACCTCGGTTTAGGGGTACATAGGTAGTTTATGGGTGTTAGTGTACTTTAGAGTACAGTAGTTAGGAGCTTTATAAACCGGCGTTAGCCCAGAAAGCTCTTAACTACTGACTTTTTTCTGCGGCTGGAGTTTTGTCGTTAGATTTCTAACGCTCACTTCAGCCACGACTCTAAATACCGGAGTTAGAAAGATCCCATTGAAAAGATAGGATACGCAATTGACGTAAGGGGATCTGCGGTATGGAAAAGTCGCGGCTGAAAAGTGAGCGTTAGACTCTTTCCTGACTGACTCCAAATACCAGCGGTAGCCTAAAACCAGCGTTAGGAGCCTCTAACGGTGGTTTGCACGGCTACCGCCAAACTCTAAATCTAGGCCAGTGTTTTAAAATAAAAAAGTAGAAAAACAGAATTGAATACTTTCCTAGTTTCAAGATCTGTGCCAGGGGCTGGCATGAAGCGCTGGATTCTTACTCTGTAGAACAGCTACCCTTGAAAGAATGACCTCTCATAGCTGAAAAAAGATTCTTATACCCCTTTTCCATAGATCAGGTTGCCTGACCACACCCTCCTGGGCGGGCTAAGAAACCCCCCTGTCTTTAGGACCTTCAATAAACTAAGTTTTTTGCCTGAAATTAAAGAACCCATTATAATTTCTGATAGGCCACTCTATAGTCATATATACTGACCGGTACTCTCTTGGTTTCATTGGGAGAATTAATTTGATACCAGATATGACAGATTTCCCTTCACTTAATGTCATAACAGTTTTAAACACATATATACATAATACAAATGTCCTTTTAGTGACCTTATCAGTTTCTGTGACTGAGGCCCTGTTTTCTATCATGTATTCTCCTGACAATCTAAGCTATAAAACTCTATCCTGTTTACACTGCCAAGCATTTATGATGCTCCTGAAATTAAAGAACCCATTATAATTTCTGATAGGCCACTCTATAGTCATATATACTGACCGGTACTCTCTTGGTTTCATTGGGAGAATTAATTTGATACCAGATATGACAGATTTCCCTTCACTTAATGTCATAACAGTTTTAAACACATATATACATAATACAAATGTCCTTTTAGTGACCTTATCAGTTTCTGTGACTGAGGCCCTGTTTTCTATCATGTATTCTCCTGACAATCTAAGCTATAAAACTCTATCCTGTTTACACTGCCAAGCATTTATGATGCTCCTGAAATTAAAGAACCCATTATAATTTCTGATAGGCCACTCTATAGTCATATATACTGACCGGTACTCTCTTGGTTTCATTGGGAGAATTAATTTGATACCAGATATGACAGATTTCCCTTCACTTAATGTCATAACAGTTTTAAACACATATATACATAATACAAATGTCCTTTTAGTGACCTTATCAGTTTCTGTGACTGAGGCCCTGTTTTCTATCATGTATTCTCCTGACAATCTAAGCTATAAAACTCTATCCTGTTTACACTGCCAAGCATTTATGATGCTCCTGAAATTAAAGAACCCATTATAATTTCTGATAGGCCACTCTATAGTCATATATACTGACCGGTACTCTCTTGGTTTCATTGGGAGAATTAATTTGATACCAGATATGACAGATTTCCCTTCACTTAATGTCATAACAGTTTTAAACACATATATACATAATACAAATGTCCTTTTAGTGACCTTATCAGTTTCTGTGACTGAGGCCCTGTTTTCTATCATGTATTCTCCTGACAATCTAAGCTATAAAACTCTATCCTGTTTACACTGCCAAGCATTTATGATGCTCCTGAAATTAAAGAACCCATTATAATTTCTGATAGGCCACTCTATAGTCATATATACTGACCGGTACTCTCTTGGTTTCATTGGGAGAATTAATTTGATACCAGATATGACAGATTTCCCTTCACTTAATGTCATAACAGTTTTAAACACATATATACATAATACAAATGTCCTTTTAGTGACCTTATCAGTTTCTGTGACTGAGGCCCTGTTTTCTATCATGTATTCTCCTGACAATCTAAGCTATAAAACTCTATCCTGTTTACACTGCCAAGCATTTATGATGCTCCTGGCACTTCAAAGAAACACAAACCCAGGACACAGCTATTTTTTAAAAAACAAACAACTGTTCTTAGGTCACAAGCTGAACAGAACTAACCCTTTCTTAGCTGAATCCTGAGGTATCCGTGACACCTCCCCCAATAAGAGACACAAAAGGGGGTGGCTACGAGCCACTCCCGATGTTTATCAAAGAGAGAAAGGGTAGGGAAAGGGAGGCTAGTAGAGCCAGAATATCAAAGAGAGCTTCCCCTTGCGGTGATAATGCCATTGCCAGACAAATTGCACATAGCAGTTTTGCCAGCAGGATGCCCTCCTTTTAAAAGTGACACACTAGTTGCTCTACCCAACTGATTTCATATATTGCAGGGCCCCTCCCATGCAGCCTGTAGCTGGTTCTGCTTCATGGGTGTTAGTACCAGAACATTTTGCCCCATCTCATATACTCCCTCTCTGGCAGTAAAATCCTGCAACTGTTTTTGTGGGAATATGGCATCTCTGGGTTTTGCAGGTACCTCCCACAATAAGGCTTGCATCTTATCCCTGCCTAACACATCATTCCCTGTTACTGAGGTGCCTGTGAAACCTAGGGTCTTGCTACCTATGGTGTGCTCTCTGAACATATTGTTTGCTGTCAGTTGCTGCTTAACTACCATGGGCACTTGCCCTCCCACTGGAGTAGAATTCCTGTACTCCTGCACTCTGTTATGGTTGGTAGGGGGTTGAATAACTGCCCCCCTTCTCTCCACTGTGGGTCCTAGCTGCTGAGCCTGCTGGGGACTCTGATGCTGTACACCTCTCAGTGTATTTGCTGAATGACACTGTGGGGCTGTGTAAATACACTTCTCTGTACTCCTCCCCTCTGTGCCTGCAGTCTGTGTTAGTCTCTGTCCCCTAGTCTGTGCAGTCTGTTTATAGGTCACAGCTGAGGTAACTGGGGTCTCTGTCACCCACAATCTTTCACACTCACTCTGGGGGTCCCACAATTAGTACCCTGTACTCTCCTCCCCCACACACTCTGAAATCTGTGGCTCTGCTGCTTCTGTAATAGAGTGGGCTAGCTTTTCCCCCTGCTCTCTCTCACAGTCAGTCTGCCACTTTGTGTCCTCACACAGAATCTGGGATCCTTCTGACACTGGTGCAGACAAGCACACCTCTTCCTTCTGCCATTTATACCATATATTGTGTCTTTTCACAGGGAACTGAATTGGCCCTGGCACAAACTGGCACACATCATCCAGCGGCCCAGTCATCCAGTCCTTCTCTCACCGTCAATCTCACCTCCTTCTATAGAATCCACTGATTCAATCACAGACACTCACCACTCATCTGCCTCCTCTCACAGACAGTTTCTCACTGTACAGCTAAACTCGGTTCAGGCACAGACAGACCCACACAGTCTATCTGCCTTTCTCCACCATCAGTCTCACACTGTACAGTTTCACATCTCAGCACAGACACCCCCAGTTCAGGCACAGCACTTTGCACACATGCACTCTGTCCTCTCTCCTGGTCATAATGTCTCTGAGCATTTTCACACTCAGCCCTTTTCACATAAGGGTCTACAACAGACAGACACTCACCACTCATCTGCCTCCTCTCACAAACAGTTTCTTCCTGTACAGTTAAACTTGGTTCAGGCACAGACAGACCCACACAGTCTATCTGCCTTTCTCCCCCATCAGTCTCTCCTTGTACAGGTCCACATCTCAGCACAGACACCCCCAGTTCAGGCACAGCACTTTGCACACATGCACTCTGTCCTCTCTCCTGGTCATAATGTCTCTGAGCATTTTCACACACAGCCCTTTTCACATAAGGGTCTACAACTAATGTCCCTAAGTCACATGTAGCATTGTCAGGCACATAAAGAGATAACAATCTACCCAAATCAGTACCCAGTAAAACATCATTAGGAGTATTTTCAGATACCCCCACATTTCTTAAACCTCTCCCCGCTCCCCAATCAAGATATTCACGTGCCATAGGCACTGCAAGTTTCATTCCCCAATCCCTTTAACTGCTAGAGTCTTTCCAGGGATAATGTTCTCAGAGTTCACTAGCTTTGGACGCACAATAGTCACTGCTGCACCCGTGTCCCGGAGCCCCAATTCTTACCTTATCTCCAACAGTCACAGGTTGCAAGTTCTCATGGTTGTTTTCCTCTGGATGGGTAACAAACAAAACAGATGCTGGTACTTCTGAGGGATTACCCCCTCCAGCTGATTGCTCCAAGGTAATCCTCTCTGGGCAAGTGAAGCTGATGTGGCCCACTTTGTTGCAAGCAAAACATCTGCGTGTATCCCCCTGCCCAGATGCAGCACTTGCCCCTCCTTTCGCAGAAGGAATAGACACAGGAAACAAAGGCACAGCAGGTTTTGTGAAGGGGCAGCAGCTCCTTTCCAGGTGAATCCCCCCTTAGCAAAGGATTTTCTCCCATTCTCTGGTGACCTGTTGGCTGTGTAAAAATCAGCCAGCTCACCAGCTTCCAAGGCTTCCAAGGCTTCCACAGTAGCCGGTCTCTCAGCTGCTGCCACAGCAGCCTGTCTCTCATAAAACTTTGTAATCAGTTCAATGCTCAAACTTGCATCCACTGAGCCCATATGTTTAAGAACAGTTTGCAAATAACAGTCCAATGGATCCCCAGATCCTGATGAATCATTGCCCCCAGCTGCAGACATCTCTCCTGAGACCTCAACTAGTGTGAATTGGCTGTTATATTCAACAAGAGCTTGTATTAGTCCATCTTTGTTCTTTCCACGTGCTGGAATATCATGCCCCTGGCATAAGAGTGCCAACATTTCTTTAGTCTGCTGCTCACATGACTCCATAGCAAAAAGAAAATAGACAAGAAAAACAGAGAATAGGGAAGGGGACTGTTTGCAATGTGTGACTATATAATGCACTGAGTTTTAGCCTTTGGAAATTGTAAGAAACGATTTCTTTTAGTAGCAGGACTTTCACACTAGCAAATCCACAAGCACTAAAATCTAATAAAAAAAATGATCTACACCGCTGCCCACCAATTTGTGATGAACCAAGGTTATCCAACCCTGTGCCAGTCACTTATTTGGCACAGAAAGGGTTATCAGACCCCTTCTACTCTCACTGATAGGTCTCAATCTAACCACACCAGGACAGCTTGTGATTTAGTTCAGTGGGTGCAAGGGTTAACAACACTCTCCAGTCTGTACTAGACATAAAAGAAATGCCCCAAAACTCCTTTAATGCGACCCACACTAACTAACTACAATATCTCAGCTGCCACCACTTAAAATTTATTAAAGGGAAAATCCTAAGGAAAAACCCAGACTTACACATTAACTCTCTGAGTACAATTTAGCAGAAAAAATAACCTAAATTATACAGTTCTAATATTCCAGTCTCTTTCAGTAATGTGGTTCAATTATTAGACAAAGGCCAAAGTTAATAAAAGAATTGTTTATGATGCCAAAAATATTATGCACAATGCATTATTAATAAAAAGTTGGTACAAATAAAATGACACATTAGCAAACAGTGTTTTAAAATAAAAAATAAGAAAACCAGAATTGAATTCTTTCCTAGTTTCAAGATCTGTGCCAGGGGCTGGCATGAAGCGATGGATTCTTACTCTGTAGAACAGCTCCCCTTGTAAGAATGACCTCTCATAGCTGAAAAAATATTCTTATACCTCTTTTCCATAGATCAGGTTGCCTGACCACACCCTCCTGGGCGGGCTAAGAAACCCCCCTGTGTTTAGGACCTTCAATAAACTAAGTTTTTGCCTGAAATTATAGAACTCATTATAATTTCTGATAGGCCACTCTATAGTCATATATACTGACCGGTACTCTCTTGGTTTCATTGGGAGAATCAATTTGATACCAGAAATGACAGATTTCCCTTCACTTAATGTCATAACAGTTTTAAACACATATATACATAATACAAATGTCCTTTTAGTGACCTTATCAGTTTCTGTGACTGAGGCCCTGTTTTCTATCATGTATTCTCCTGACAATCTAAGCCATAAAACTCTATCCTGTTTACACTGCCAAGCATTTATTTATGATGCTCCTGGCACTTCAAAGAAACACAAACCCAGGACACAGCTATTTTTTAAAAAAACAAACAACTGTGCTTAGGTCACAAGCTGAACAGAATTAACCATTTCTTAGCTGAATCCTGAGGTATTCATGACAGTAGGGCTATCTTTTTAAATAATAACAATTCTGGTTTAAACTGTCCCTTTAATATGATCATGTTTACACATGCCCTTTTTTGTCTTTCACATGATGTATCCATTTTCAGGCAGACAGGGATTGCTCATACATGGGGGCCTAATGTCTTCATGCGTAATGAATTTCAATTTAAAGGGATAGCACCAATCATCTTTGCAATTTTTATTTTCTTTGAATGACGTATTACCCCCATCTTTAATTAATGTTTTAGCAAATTCTTTCTGGATTCACGTTAATCATATGTATTCACAACTTGTATGAAGGAGTCCAATGCTATCATCTGTTTTACACATTATGAAGAGAGGACAACTCAGAATACATATTCTAATGTTGGAATTGTCTAATTGTAAATGTTTTTTTATGCAGATGTCTGCTGGGGAACCACAATGGGTTGAAAAACTACCTATTTTGAGCATACAATTAGAGTGTGTCCTTGGGATAGACAACTGGTGACTTGTTTGTCCTCTTGTGTCAAAATCTGTCCACAAATTATAAAGTTAAAAAGTAATCATCACTTCTAAAAATCATAGAACTTTGTGGTATTGAATATCTGTTTGTTCATCATTCCCATTCATTTAACCACATAATTTTTACAGTGAATATGTCACTCTGCACCTTTCAACACGTTGCTTTTCTAAGTTATCATGAATTCAAGTCTAGATCTGAAATTTAAATTATATAGTTTTTAAGAGGTGGACACACTATAAAACAGTAGTTAGTCCTGACATATAATGGGAATATCAAAAGATGGATTACACCAGAGTTATATGATAGGCCAACTTAACTGTTGCCCCACATTTCTTTTTTTAATTGTGATGATGCTTACCATAAGATAGTAAAGATGTAAAAAGAATGCTTTTATTAGAATTAGATTATTTTTTAGTTATATGCCTTGTTATATTTATTATTGTATTACAAAATTAACAGATCAAGAATACAGTTACATTTGTTTCAATAGTTACAATTTTGGTTTATATTATGAGTGGAGCACTATTTATCGCTTGAATGTTTAGTGCCCTTGACTTCGATTTTTTGTGTGCAACGGGTACCGAGTATATAACAAGTTGAAAGTAAAATATTTTCACTTGCACGCTTATCCGACTTACAAAAATAGCCAAAGTTAGAATGTATTCCCCCATAGACTTCAATGGAGTGTGAAAAGTTAATTTTTTTTTTACTCATGCTAACCAGCACCGCAATATGCTTCCTACTCTAATAACCCCTAAACTGCCACATAGCCCACCACAAAGTTCCCACTACACTATTAACACTATTTACACTATTTACACTATTAACTCCCATACCACAAACTGCCCGTGACATTCTTAACCCCTAAACTGCCATACCCCACATTGCAAACTGCCCTGCTACACTATTAACCCCTAAACCCCTTCACCTCCACATTGCGAAATGTCCTGCTACATTATTAACCTCAAAAACCCCTTCACCCCCATATTGCAATTTGCAAACTGACCTGCTATACTATTAACCCCTAATCCACCACATCCCTACATCACAAATTACTCCGCTACACTGTTAACTCCTAAACCACCACAACTCCCTTTGCAAATTACCCACTAGCTAACCCCCCTAACACCCCTAACCTAACACCTCTAAGTTAAAAAAAAAATAACCTAACAATACAGAAAAAAATAATATTACAGAAAAAAAACAACTAACATTACAGAAAAAAACCTACCATTACAGAAAGTAAAAAAAAAAAGCCAAAAAAGCCCCCCCCCCATAGTTATGCCTATTCTAAAACTAAAACCCACTTAATAAGAAACTCCCCAAAATAAAAAAAACCCTATGCTAACTCTACTATAGCAATAGCTCTTAGAATGTTTTTGTAGGGTATTGCGCTAAAGCGATTAAGCTCTTTTTCACAAAAAATACAACCCCATTCTACAATAAAGTTAACCCTCCAAAAAGCCTATCTAAAAAAACCTACTCCAAATATTGCCCTGGTAAAGGCATTTGGTAGAGCAATTGCCCTAGAGATTACAGCTCTTTAAAGAAAAACAAAAAAGCCTAACCTAAAAAAAAACACTCTAAAAAAACCTACAAATAAACCCAAAACTTTACAATCTGTAAGGAAAGAGAGAAAAAGCACAACTCTGAGTCAAAGTAACATTTATTTGCGCAGCGTTCATGTGATATCCAAATTGCACTTACATGAATGTCCACTCTTTTACTTATCCCGAGCCATTCTGCATGCTTCTGTGTGTCACTAGGCTCCCAGAGGTTTGCATTGTCCCTTGCAGGCCTTCGTACACTGGCTACTATGTCGCAGGCACCCAGGGCCGGTGCTAGGATTTTTGGATACACAGGCAAAGACACATTTTGCCGCCCCCCCCAAAAAAAAATATACCCTCCCTGCCATTACTGCTTCTTAACAAAATGTGTAATGTAATGTGTAATAGCTATAATAGTTAATTTCTACATAACAATGTGCCAAAGTGGTGGCTCTGCACAATATAGCAGAACAAAATTTTCCTGCACACACACATACATATTTTCACACAAACATACATACACATATATACACACATATTTACACACACATTTATACACACACAACCACATACATATTTACACACACATACACACATATTTACACACACATACGCACATACTTACACACACAAACATACATACACAATGACACAGACACACACACATACTTACACACACAAACATACATACACAATGACAACAGAGACACACACACACCGACACACATATATACATACATACACAAACACACACCCAATACACCCCTGGTACTCCAGCTTATTACACAAATGCAGGGCTTACTAGCCAAATAACAGTTGCCAAACAGGCTCATATATTGCAAAGCTCACTTGGACTTTTAATATTATTAAGACATTTATGAAAAATAATATTCCTGCAATTAACACATATTTCACTTGGAAATAATATAAGCACTTGCTGAATCTCCCAATAATGATGCTGAAGTAGATCTGGGCTATGCATACATTGCATAATGTGTATGGGGCATAATATGAATGCAGAGTTTTGGATGAAGTTTTACTATATGCCTCAGTAGAGGGTGGGAGACACTCTTCAGCAATTGGATAATTAGGAATTACAATGGAACAACTCAAGTAAGAACTATTCACTGTATAAATGCAGAATAAAGTTATACCAAGTAATTAAAGCAAGGAGGTTGTGTTTAAATATTAAACAGTATAAAATAAGTAATTTACTTTAATGAGATTTATAAACATAATGTAATATGTTGAATATATAATTGATCAATTCTTCAATTACAGGTATTTGTTTTATAATAGCTGTTTACAAGTCATTGTTAAGTGATATCAGTTGTCTATTCACTATTTATATATTATGGGTAGGGAAAGCTTGCAAAACTTTAAAGGAGATTTAAGAAATGGTACTTTACAAAGGTGGGTTCTTTCTATAATTATTTTCCTTCGAAGGTGTTTTTCCAGAACTCTCTGGCTTCAAATGGTTAAGCCATTACGGTGCACAGCTTTTACAGACCTTCCCCAATATTACTCCCCCTTCCAAACATACAGTTTATTTATTTGTGGGAATAGTGAGTGAAGCTCTTATATATTGCAATTTAAATAAATTTGACTATTAAAAACAGATTGCCTGTAATGTATAGTGTGCTATTAATCTTCCCTGCATGAACTCTGCAAATGAGTACAAAATAAAAAGGTAACTGTGCTTTATGAACTCAGACTACAGACAATGGACAAATAGCCACTTGGCAATTCCAATATACATTTTTTGTGCAAATACTATTTTTTTGTCTTGTATAGTAGTTTTATTATATTAAATACATATTTATATTTTATCTTCATTTATAAAATGTTGCATCAAATTAAATGCATTTTACCACATATTATTTATTTGGTCTGCGTTACATCTGAATCCCTATATTGTCTGCTAGTCCTTGGTTTAGATTCCCCTTTCTCCCTCTGGCCTCTCCCATGCTTCGTTTGCCCTCCTCAGTTACAAGCTACAAACCCAGCCTTACTCACCATAGGCACCAGAGTCACTCACAGAGTGCTGCACCTTCCCATCCACAGTTCTTTGTAACCTCTTATCTGTGCTGCACATTGCCCCATCTTGTGTTCTGCCTACCTCCTCCCAAGTCCCAAATTAAATACAGATTTTTATTCTGCAAGTGCCTCCAATGAAATCCGACAGCCATCCTACCTTTCATCTAACTCCTTCAGTACCACCGCCGCCACCAATCTGGCCATCTGGGTGGGCATCACTCACGTGGCTCTCACGTTTCCCTCTCAGAGTCTCGACTAGCTCCACCGCCTCAAGGCTCCACGTCGTCACTGACTGACAGTCTCTTTGATAGGTGTAAGGCATTATGCTGCGCAACTTAAACTCTGCTTCACACATGCCCTCCCCTGCCCATGCTGCCTGCCCACATTTGTTAGTCGCAGGCTCAGATCAGCCAGGGGGCGCCGGCGTAGAATAAAAAAGGAAAAGGATTCAAAAAATAGATTAGCAGCGCAGCTGTGTCCTACTCCTGATAGTCACTCAGTGTGCCGGTGCACACTGAGTTTTGTTTAGCTAAACCCCAAAGATGGTACTCACCGAACCTGAATCCTGCTCCTACCTGTTCACCAACTGCAGTGCTCATCTTCATCCTGATGAAGTTGAGGACCTAACTTCATGGAGGCAACGGCCGGCCATCTTCCATATTGATCCATCTTCTGCCTCTGATCCGCTGGAGAAGTCTTCATCCATCTTCCAGCTGATACATCTTTTTATCTTCTTATCTTCAGATCTTACATCGCCAACGTCCTTTTCATGTGATCACCAACCGCACACTGAAGTTTGAATGCGAGGTACTCCCTTGCATTGCTATTGGCTGATTTACATTTCCAAATTAAATCAGTTAATAGAATAAAAGCTTTTTATACTGGCTGATTTGAATTTGGATTTTAAAATCAGCCAATAGGAATTCAAGGGTACCCCTCCATGAAGATGAGCCCCCACCATCGCCAGGATGAAGAGGGCCCTGACATTAATATGAGCACTGCAGTTGGCGATCACGTAGGTGCCTGTTTCAACTTCATGAGTACTTTCGTTGAGGTTTAGCTTTAGGTTTTTTGTATTTTTTTTTTAGGTTAGGGGTTTTTTTGTATTTTTTTTTTTTTTTTAAAGAGCTATTATCGCTTTACCCTGCCAGATGTACTTTTCAGGTTTTTTTTTTTTTTTAGGATAGGAGATTTTTTTAGATTAGGTTTTTTTTTTTTTAGGATAGGAGATTTTTTTAGATTAGGTTTTTTTTTTTTTAATTGTTTTCTTTTTATTGGGCAGCAAAAGAGCCTAATTACTTTAAGGCACTGCCTTACTAAATGCCCTTCTTTTTTAGATTAGGTGTTTTTATTGGAATAGGTTTGTTTTTTTACTGGAAAGCAAAACAGCTTAATCACTTAATGGCACTGCCCTACCAAATGACCTTTTAAGGACAATGCCCAACCAAATATTTTTTTTATTAGTTTTTTTTTTTTTTTAAGAATAGTTTTTTCTTTTTTAATTGGGCAGCAAAAGAGCTTAATCACTTTAGGACACTGTTCTACCAAATGCCATTGAACCAAATGCTCTTTTCTGGGCAATCTTTTTTTTAGGATAGGGCTATTTTTAGTTATGAGGCTCCATGTCGTCACTGACTGACAGTCTCTTTGATAGGTGGAAGGTGTTATGCTGCGCAACTTAAACTCTGCTTCACACATGCCCTCCCCTGCCCATGCTGTCTGCCCACATTTGTTAGTCGCAGGCTCAGCTCAGCCAGGGGGCACCGGCGTAGAATAAAAAAGGAAAAGGATTCAAAGAATAGATTAGCAACGCAGCTGTGTCCTACTCCTGATAGTCACTCAGTGTGCCGGTGCATGCACACATAATTTTCCCCTCATGCTGCTTTGCCAATGTCGGCAGCCAGGCAGATTCGGCACTAAGGCGGCTGCCAAGACTGTCTTACATAAGCGCCGGCCCTGCAGGGCCCACTATACTGGTGTAGAAAGCAGAGAGACCAACTTTAAGGTAAAAAGCTTAACTGGGAGCTTGGTGACAGAGAGAAACAAGCGGAATGTCTTGGGATAAGTTGAAGAGTGGATATCTTTGTTTGATGTGCTTTTATTCTTTTTAATTTATGTAAATGCAATATGGACAACATGTATACGCTACATGTTATTTTGAATTGATGCTGTGCTTTTTCTCTTTCTTTACAGATTATAAAGTTTCTACCATATTCCATTTCGCAGAGGAACAGCTATGGTAAATGAAGCTGCAGCTGGATTAATCTGAAGAAGGAACATTTTCCACGATCCCTTGGACGTTACTATTTGGAAACAAAGTGAGGTTTTTACAAGATTTATCTACATAAGCTTGCTAAAAGTGACAGTCATTATTTTGACACATAGGGGCCGATTTATCATCAGTCTGTCCGACATGATCCACTCAGCGGACCATGTCTGACAGACATTAATGAATGCTAGTGCAAAGCCGCCCCTGCAGATTCTTAAGACCGCTGCTTCATAACTGCTGTTTCCGGTGAGCCTGAAAGGGCATCAAGCTCCATCAAGTTTGGAGCTTGATAATTGGGCCCTGTATACTCTTTTTAATATTTAATATTAATAATTTATTATTTATTATAGCTTGTATGCTTGAAAAATATATTTTGATTTTAAGGTACTTTAGTGCTGAATATTATAGTTTTGTTTAGCTAAACCCCAAAGATGGTACTCACCGAACTTGAATCCTGCTCCTACCTGTTCACCAACTGCATTGCTCATCTTCATCCTGATGAAGGTGAGGGCCTAACTTCATGGAGGCGACGGCCGGCCATCTTCCATATTGATCCATCTTCTGCCTCTGATTCGCTGGGGAAGTCTTCATCCATCTTCCACCTGATACATCTTTTTATCTTCTTATCTTCAGATCTTACATCGCCGACGTCCTTTTCATGTGATCACCAACCGCACACTGAAGTTTGAATGCGAGGTACTCCCTTGCATTGCTATTGGCTGATTTACATTTCCAAATTAAAATCAGCCAATAGAATGAAAGCTTTTTATGCTGGCTGATTTGAATTTGAATTTTAAAATCAGCCAATAGGAATTCAAAGGTACCCCTCCATGAAGATGAGCCCCCACCATCGCCAGGATGAAGAGGGCCCTGACATTAATATGAGCACTGCAGTTGGCGATCACGTAGGTGCCTGATTCAACTTTGTGAGTACTATCTTTGAGGTTTAGCTTTAGGTTTTTTTTTTTTGTTTTTTTTTAAAGAGCTATTATCGCTTTACCCTGCCAGATGTACTTTTCAGGGTAACCTTTTGTTTTTTTAGGATAGGGGATTTTTTTAGATTAGGTTTTTTTTTAGAATTGTTTTATTTTTATTGGGCAGCAAAAGAGCCTAATTACTTTAAGGCACTGCCTTACTAAATGCCCTTCTAAGGGCAATGCCCAACCAAATGCCCTTTTCAGGGCAATCTTTTTTTAGATTAGGTTTTTTATTAGAATTGGTTTCTTTTTTTACTGGACAGCAAAACAGCTTAATCACTTAATGGCACTGCCCTACCAAATGACCTTTTAAGGACAATGCCCAACCAAATATTTTTTTATTATTTTTTTTTTTTTTTTTAGAATATTTTTTTCTTTTTTAATTGGGCAGCAAAAGAGCTTAATCACTTTAGGACACTGTTCTACCAAATGTCATTGAACCAAATGCTCTTTTCTGGGCAATCTTTTTTTTAGGATAGGGTTATTTTTAGTTATGAGGTTTTTATAGATTAGATTTTGTTATATAGCAAGAGAGCTGTAATTGGTTTAGAGAAATGCCCAACTAAATGTCCTTATCAGTGTAATATTTTGAGTATTTTTTTTTAGAAAGGCTTTTTTGAGGGAGCTGGGTTTACTTTTATTGTAGAATGGGCTTACAGTTTTTTGCAAAAAAAGAGCTAAATCATTTTTATGGAAATGCCCTATTAAAAGCCTTTCTAAAGGCTTTTGCTATAGTAACGTTTAGTGTTAGTATACGATTTTTCTATTTTGGGGTGAGTTTTTTTAAGGGGAGCGTTAGTCTTAGAATAGGCATAACTTATTTTTTTATTTTTGGTAATGTTTTTTTTTTTATTTTCTGTGTTAGGTTTTTTATTTTCTGTAATGTTAGGAAATTTAATGTAATGGTAGTTTTTTTATATTTTTATGTAATGTTAGTTGTTTTTTTCTAAGTTGGTTGGTTCTGTTGGTTTAGGGGTTAAACGTGTAGTAGGGTAGTTTGTGATGTGGAAGTGTGGTGGTTTAGGGGTTAATAGTATTGTTTAGTGCAGCTTTTTCCTCTGGCCAAACTTTTTGCAAAAACGTTGGGTAAAACGTTTGAGCATATAATGCAATTACATTCATGCAATTTCATTACTTTTCAACTTGTTATATGAGTGCACATTGCCGTTTAATGCCACCCATTGAACATATGAAGAGCGTAAATTACTAGCTTGCACACATGAATTTGCAATAATTTAAAAAGTGTGCCACTTGTAATATGGATTTGAGCACAAAAACACTGCAATCTTGTGTTTGCGCTCCCCACTCTAATGATATTTAACAATATCGCTCCACTAGTAATCTAGGCCTTTATCAGTAATTTTGCACAGCAAATTCTAATAAACAACAAACATATTTAAAACATATTTAAAAAATAAATGTTTTCACTTTCACATCCTTCTATAATGCTCTTTAATACTTCAGTGCCTAATAATTTAGGCATAATGGAGGATATAGTAGCCTGGGTAGAGCATTTCCCATGGCATGTTTTTCCTTGGTTATACAGATAAATATTTTTAAAAAGTTTTGTGGTCCGCATCTTTTTTATATGGAAACACATCACATCAAGAACCATCCTTGTATAAGTAGTGCTTACCTCATACGCGTTTCGGCTTCTGCCTTTTTTAATGACATGTACAACTTCCTCTTCGTAACGTATTTATATCTGTGAACCTAGCCTTGTTCACCAATTAAATTTAAAAATCACAAATTCTTTATTAATAAGATATTGTAACATTGTATACAAATATTTTTTTAATCGTATTTCTTTATTATTATTTTTTTTAAAGACTTTTATTGAAAAATCTCATTTCATACATCACAACAATAAAAGTTAAAACTGAGTAAACAAAACTGAGGGATTATGGCAAAGTCCACAGGAGCTCCAATCCTATTTAAAGAAATGATCAAGACAAATGAGATGATGAGTCAGTGTGGCATGGTACATAAATGATGAGTCTGCTTAGTCACCTCTGATAAGAGCTCTTTAGTTACAAGTTTTTGATAAACTATATTTGTATATGGCAATGCATAAAATAATATAATATTGTAAAAAGGTAAGGAAGATAGGGTGGATTGAGGCAATAGCGAACAGGCCCCAACATCCAAATACCCACTTCCATGTCTCACTGCACCCTAGAATAATCCCAAGTTCTACATCTGAAGCATCAGTTCATGTGTCTTGATCTTAGCCACATGCAGAAAGTGGTAGCTTTCTAGTTGTAAGGTAGACTTCATCTTAGTCTCCCACTTTAATACTGTAGGGATGTTGGTTGTTTTCAAATACACCAGTATAAAATTCTTAGCACAGGCCAGCATCCACACTAAGAGGGATTTCTTAGTTTTATTTTGGAGTTTAAAGGGAACATTGAACAGTAACAGTTCAGGGTTTTTAGGTATATCTGTTTCCTGTGTTTTACACCTATCATTCCATACTGCCCTCCAAAATTTTGGCTGCAGTGGGCAGTCCCATGATATATGCAGAAAGAACCCTCTGACCTGCAACCTCTCCAGCATTGGCCAGAGGTGGATGGATATATTTGTTTTAAACTAGATGGTGTGAGGTACCACCTACTCAATAGTTTGTAGTTTGATTCTTGTGCATTTGCTGAGACTAAAACACACTTTCCCGTTTTAAACATCTGTCTCCATTCTATAACTGAGAAGATCATGTCCAGTTCTCTATGCCATTGAGTAACATATGTTGGGAGAGTATTCTCTGTTGGCACTAGTAAAGTTTGTAAATTAAAGAGATTAATTGTCTGGGTGTAAGGCGCATAGTACAGAATTTCTCGAAGGGGGTGGTGTCTCTATCAAAGTGTTGTTTGTGTTTGTGTGTAGTAGTATAATGGTGAAACGTAACAGGTAGAAAAACTTCAGGACATATATTAATATCCTAAAAAAGCAAGGGAATAAACAACAGGCACAAAAAGAGTACTTTGAAAAGAATCAATCTTTTATTATCCCAAACCACATTCAAGTGATTTACCTGTCAGTGCTTAACTGCACCACCCAAAGTGAAAACCTAAAACCTTAAAACAGATGGTATAGGAGAACATTGGGACCTATCCCTATCCCTAAGCATACGTATGCAAAACTAGGATATCCCTAGTATACAAATTTATAATCAAGTAAAAAGAATAATACATATGCAAAGTAGTACACAGGCAGGACAATGGGAATTATAGCGGATATAGTCCTTACATACAGATACAAATCTGATTCCAGATACCCCAGAGTCAGTGACCAAACAGATGATAGTTCTCTTGCTGCATATTAGAATATTTAATTCATAGCTACTGAACAAGTCATCGGTAAGTGATGGGTTTGACCGCAGCAATTCCTGCTGCACACTAGGTCATTCAGGTATAAAGCCTCTGTGAAAAAGCAACAAGTAACAGCACTTATCTTAGATCTTTTGTTGCCATGTTTCAAACAGCCTGCTTGCTGCCACATTCAGCGATTCCTCGGCGTGGGACATATCCCTAGGTGGGAGTGGCAAAACGTCACCAAAGGCTGTAAGTGGTTCCTAGCAGACAGACCAGTTCCTATAGGTCAAGGAAATACAAGCTGAATTGGCAAAACACCGCAACACAGTGCAGACTTTCACAGAAATAAATATAGATACCAAGATGTACCGTCATATATAAGGTAGATGTCCTCTCCATTCAGCAGATCCTCACCGCATCCGTATGTCCCACTCGAACATTTCCTCGCTTACAGCACTGCAGGATGCGCTATCATATTAGCGCATAAGCAATTACACGTGTGTCCTGCTTTGTTACAGTCCCAAAGTATAGCTGATCTGAGCTGTTAAACTGGAATAGGACCACAGCGTCTTGTAATACCACTGGTTCCCCAGGAGATAATCGACTTACTCCTGGGACAAATAACACATTAGTGCCAACGCACGTTTCACCCCCACAGCCAGTATGTGTTACAGGGGTTCATCAGGGCATACTGAGTCCTCACCGGACTTCCTCTTTTAAAGAAACACCTGATTAATTACAGGTGATCATCCCACACATTCTAACTAATTCCTTAAAGCTGTATCCTATCTATCCTGTGTGTTGAATACATCCCTTATAGAAACACTTATTTATAGGTTGCAAAGAGTATGTTATAATATATTGAAAACTGGGCTTCACCTAATTCCTAGTTATCCCAAGCTAATCCTTCACAACACTATATAAATAAATCACCTTATTCAATAGCATACACTCTGTCAGTCCCTAGATTTTATAGATCAAAGATATTTAATTCTTTACAGGGAACTTGCATATTCCTGCTTGTAATTCAGCCCTGCTGGAATTCTAGTTCCTAATCTATAAATCCATTTGGCTTCTTTTTGCAAAAGAACCTTATCATTATTACCACCTCGTCCATTCGTTATCCCCTTGTCTATAATAACACATTTTAAAGAATCCACATTGCCATTATGCGAAGCACAGAAAAGTCTTGCAACATTTGTGTCTCTGGAGTGAAGTATATCATCCCTGTGCTCTTGTACCTGGTCCTTTACTAGCCTCTTTGTTTTGCCAACGTAAAAGACCGGGCACGAGCACCGCAGAAGATAGATCACTCCTTCAGATTTACAATTAAAAAATAATTTTATATTATAAATCTTACCTTCTAGAACCGATAATTGTTTAGTGCTATCCATGTGGGCACATTATACACAGTACCCACATGGATAGCTTCCTTTAATACCCTTGTCCTTTCGTAGCCAATCCGAATTTGAGGGGCCTCTGGAGAACTGGCTTTTCACCAATTTATCTCTTAAGCTCTGTGCTTTTCTAGCCGTCATCAAAGGTCCATCCCCTATGACATTTTTAACCTTATCATCCAAGGTAAGGATATACCAGTTTCTCTTCATTGATGACATAATATTGTCCCATTGATTATTGAAGTTAGAGATAAATCTAATCTGACCTTTATCTGTTCTTAGATTATCTCTATACAGAAGGTCATCCCTAGAAATTCTTCTAGCTTTCCACAGGGACTTCTTTAGACATTTATTCGAATATCCCCTTTTCAAGAATCTATCCCTCATCAATGATGCATGAACATCAAATTTGGAAAGAGAGGAGCAGTTCCTCCTCAAACGGAGGAACTGACCATATGGAATCCCTTTCTTAAGATGTTCCGGATGGCTACTCTTTGCATGCAGAATGTTATTCGTAGCATTCTTTTTCCTATACTTCTCAGTGACAATCGTCAGGCACTCTTTTTTCAGGGTTATGTCCAGGAAATTTAGTTCCTTAACATTTGTTTCTGATGTCAACAAGATGTTCTTGTCATTGTGGTTCAATAAAGAAACAAAATCATTAAATTCATCCACTGTTCCATCCCACAAGACAAGAACATTGTCCACATATCTAACCCACATCAGCACTTTATCGTCAAAAGTACTGAAATGGTGATCGAAAATGTCAAACTCCCAAGACCCGAGGTGAAGACATGCATATGTGGGGGCACATATTGCCCCCATTGCTGTTCTGCGTAGCTGATGGAACACCTGTCCATCAAATGTAAACACATTGTTCTGAAGAATAAACTCTAATAGCAAAATGACAAATTCTGTGTGTTCTGTATATGCAGAACCCCTAGTCTCAAGGAATCTCCTGATCGCTGTGAGGCCTATCTGGTGTGGAATAGAGGAGTATAGACCTTCCACATATAAGGATGCCAGAATGGTCTTCTCACTACCACCCCATCCAGTTTCCTTAATAGGTCTGCCAACTGCTGTATCTTTTACATAAGATGTCAATGTTAATAAAAAGGGACGTAAATATTTATCCACATATTCCACAATTTTCTCAGTAATACTGCCTATCCCTGAGACGATAGGTCTTCACAGAGGACACTTCATATTCTTATGTAGTTTTGGCAGTACATAGAAAACTGGCATAACTGGGTACTCAGGATATAGAAATTTAAATTCATTCTGGCTAATTACTCCTCTACTCCTTGCATCATTCAGTAATCTGAAAAGAGAGTTTTGAATTTGCCCTAGAGGGTTGCTGTTAAGCTTTTCATACTGTTTTTTATCGTTTAGTTGACGTTTGACTTCATTCACATGTAAATGTTCATCTAATAAAACCAGATTACCGTCCTTGTCGGCAGGCTTAATCACCAAACCTCTAGCCATACTCAATTCCTTTAAAGCTTTCCTCTCCCTAGGTTTCAGGTTGTCATCCGTTTGTTGGGATATTAAATTATCAATATCCTTTTCCATTTGTTTCACAAACAGATTGACAGCTGGAACCAAGGAGAAGGAAGGCATAAACGAGGATTTAGGTTTAAAAATTGGTCTCTGTTCATGAAAAATTTCACATTGCGAATCCCCTTGGGTTTCCTCCTGAAAATTTTAAGCTAGGAGCGACTCCAGGTCACAGAGAGCCATTTGATCAGTCACATCCAAATTATATGGGTGATCCGATTTGGATCTCATAATCATATCTGGTTTTAATATCTATTTTAAGTTTAGAAATATTTGAACTCATTTCCCCATTTAATTTCTCACAATTCGGATCACATTCAAAAGTGTTAACTTTAATTAAAGCTTTTTCTGCCTCACTTTTTACCTTTTCAAGTCTTTTATCGTTTCTTTTTATCAACATCTCCATTAGATCCAGGGAGGTTGAGGAGAGTTTCTCATTCCATTCCTCCACAAATGAGTCTCCCTACTCACTGACTCTGGGGTTCTTGGAATCAGATTTGTATCTGTATGTAAGGACTATATCCGCTATAATTCCCATTGTCCTGCCTGTGTACTACTTTGCATATGTATTATTCTTTTTACTTGATTATAAATTTGTATACTAGGGATATCCTAGTGTTGCATACGTATGCTTAGGGATAGGGATAGGTCCCAATGTTCTCCTATACCATCTGTTTTAAGGTTTTAAGTTTTCACTTTGGGTGGTGCAGTTAAGCACTGACAGGTGAATCACTTGAATGTGGTTTGGGATAATAAAAGATTGATTCTTTTCAAAGTACTCTTCATGTGCCTGTTGTTTATTCCCTTGCTTTTTTAGGATATTAATATATGTCCTGAAGTTTTTCTACATGTTACATTTTTCTAAATGTAATTAAAAGGGTGGCACTGAAAAGTGAGTAAAGCAATATTTTCTACTCTCTCATTTTTTTTATATAGTATAATGGTTAATTTGTAAGTATGCGAACCATGTTTAAATCTCCCATTTCTGAGTAGGATGTCTACGTGGTTCAGTGTAAAGGTCATTAAAGTGTGGTTTGAGGGTAGTGTGTAGAGGAAGCTCATGATTTCCAAATATCGATGTCAGGAAAGTAAGTAGTGGAGATGTATGAGCTTATTTGTATAACCTTATCCTTCAAATAGTAATTTTCCCAGTAGTGGGAAGTTGGAGATGTTATTTGGTCTATGATTTAGCATCTAAATGTATCCACACCTTTTGGTCACTGTGGTGACACCACGCCACCACTCTTTGGAGTAGTATAGCTCATCTGTATAGGTGGAGGTTAGGGAGCTCCAAGCCTGCATACAAAAACATTTTATGTAATCTTATTATTCAAACACAATTTGTTATAAATTATTAATTTTTTATGTCAAGGTACAAATTCATAATTTAAAAAGATACAAATGTTAGCAATAATACTCTCCCTAGATATACACAAATGGATCCTAAAACAACCATTATAGATAATAAAGTACAATGATGGTGGAGAGAGGATGTAATATATATCAGAAATACAAGCTAATATTAAATTCTTTGTTCATGCCTTGTGGCAGTCGTGTTTGCAAGGTAAAAATCCAATATACTTCCCTCTGGTATAATCTTCACTTCCTATCTCCCTCTTTGTGGAGCTCTCTGTATTTGTTCTATTGATTGAAACGCAAAACTTGAAATGTCACAATTTTTAAAAGGTATTGCTAAGAATGTTGTAATAAAGGGATCTTCTATGTCACATAAGTATTCCAGAATTCTAACCTTCAAGGGTTCGGAAACAAGAGGCATCAAGCTCCATACGGACTTCACAAAAACCTCTGCTGCCTCAATAGATCCATTGAAAACAAAAGGGTATCAAAGTGAAACAATACTATATAACCCTAAATGAGCTAATCCCAGGCGGTGCTGGATGAGAAAAAATATTTAATTAGAACAAAGAAAAGAGAAAAGAACATCTACTTAGCACATCTAAAATGATCAAAATAACTATATCTAGATCTTGACCCAATATAAGTCTGTACAAGATAAAACCTAACTTTTATTAGAGATGCAATTAAAATTTTTTTAAAACAAAGTTAAAATACATTTAAAATTATAATACAAACGAAATCGCCAGGTGCAAGGTCTGTGTTGACCTCAGCAGGAGGGACACTAATAGTTCCTAGCTATCTAAGCCATCAGTGGACTATAGTTACTATACGCACGATGAGACAAGACACCCAGAATGACGCCATAGAGAGACTTTGTCCTGCAGGGCCTCCACCCTGTTATTCCACCTTCAGAGATCACCAGAGAGCCGGAATAGGATAAAGTTTCATTTACCCGGTTTGGCCCCACTGTGAACATAGTGAGATAGGGATACACAGTATTGGGACATAACGGATTTATGCAGCCCACATGAAAACTGGCAAACTGTGTTTTTTTTTAAGTCAATTTCTTTTGCCTATTTGCTACTATTGACGCTACAGACCGCATGAGAACTCAAACTGTAGTATTTCCTGTCCCTTAATGATAGTTGTAGTACTGATATTTGAAATAGAAATCTATATATTCTGTGACTGAATAGCTTTCCAATAGTTAAAACTTGAACTCGATGTCCAGAGATTAAGTTTAAAAAATCCATGTTTCCCTATAGGAAATTTACATCCCCACTAAGTTATACTCATTTCAAGCCCTTTCTGCAACACTTTAGCTATATTCAATGATCATTACTTAACTCAGTTTGTTTCCTGCACACTGCTATTCACAACCTATATAGAAATGGGCGCTTATTACTTTGATAATGTCCCATCATATGTATGTGTATACCTGTATGGAACGCTATGGGCAAGGGTAATTTGAATATCTATAGCACTGAAATTGCAGCCATGATATTTTGTCCTAGCTTACTACTGTATAGCAGCCAGTGGAAATATGTTTAAGCACTACCTGAACCCTATGTACTACTTATTGCTCTGAGTCATATCTATTACCAAGGTCTGGTTAGCAAACGATAATTTAATGGTTATTAGTCCCACATGTTATAGAGCTCTAGACTCCTACCTAATATAGTTTTTTTTTATCTATGGTGTTTGTAGGCTTTATCTGCAGGTTTGTTATGTTAAGAATTCAGTATTTGAGCTGTCAGTACTTAATGCTAGAAATGTATTATTGTAGCTCTGGAAATAGTACAAGGTTCCATATTATATATTGCATTTAGGGTATGGAATATCTGCATACACTATTTTTCCTTCAGGCTACTAGATAAAAACCCACGTATGGTAGGCTAAACATGTTAGGTAGCATTTTAATAAACAAACAAACAAAGGGTGGTGTGAGTGCTAATCAGAAAAAGGTTTCTGTGCTTGAATCCCTAATATGGTCTGATAAAATCTCCAATTACAGACTATACGATAAAGAGGTGAGAGTGGTGTGGGATAAGCGCTCCAGATAAGTAGAGCCAACCAGATTATTATGAAAAAATAAAATGAAATAACAAGAGGAACTAATGATAGTAAAAAAGAATTTTTATAGTGATTTAGGTAGATAACTAGTTATTGCATACAGAATATGTTAGCATATACTCAATTACATAAGATGCCGGCATCAGTAACAATCAAACATATTAATCATATTAAAAACAGAAAAATACAGCCGATATAAAATTTCTAAAAGATTCCCTAAGTGTTTCTTAAAAATATATACGAATATGAATAAACTTGATAAAGGTTAATAACTCTTAGCACAGTAAAATTGGCTCGGCTAAATGTTACCAGTATTATTTTTAAGCAATGGAATATTTGGTCACAGTATTCAGTGGAGGCGTCTGATCTGTTCAGCCGTTAGGAGTAACTGTGAGTGATGGATCGGGAGGTGTGACGTCACGTCACCTGACTATTGTATTCCTCCAATCTCTGTGATATGCTTAAACACAAAAAGTTTGAAATTTGTATCCAATTCTCAATCGTAACAAAGTATACTTGTTTATGTGATGGTTAGTATCAATACTTGCAAGTGTCCAATGTCCAAAGAATCTGTCCAAATTTGAAAAAAAACGGTTTGTTTTATCAGCAGCTCTGAATCCTATGGAGTGTTGATCCGTTTGGTTTTATGTCCGTTCTGAAATGTGAAACTTGTCCTTATCCGAAGAAGCTCCTAAGCACTTGGTTTTTAGTGTATATTAGGGCTATGATGGGAGCAAAGGAAGAAACTAGGGGGCACACAGGAATTATTCATACATCGATCTCAGTGTTGATTCAAGGAGATAGAAATGAACCTGTTTTTGTGCCAGTAAAACAGTTTAGCAGTTCAATAGCCTTAGTATATAATTGGTTACACACAGGGATTACTCATATGTCCTCCCTCTATATTAATCATAGAGATAGGGATGAACCTGTAGAGTGTAACACTACCAGTACCAGTAATAAAATTCTAAATTGACAGGAGTAAGCAAATCTACGCGTTTCGGCAGTGTTAGCTGCCTTTATCAAGATGCAATAACTAGTTATCTACCTAAATCACTATAAAAATTCTTTTTTACTATCATTAGTTCCTCTTGTTATTTCATTTTATTTTTTCATAATAATCTGGTTGGCTCTACTTATCAGGTAGCATTTTAAACTATGTTTGGCTAGCTAGTAATGTATAATAGGCACTCAGTCTTTCATCCTGATCTGACTAGAGCTAGCAGATTCAAGCTATGGAGCCTAACACTAAGCAATAAGGAGCCTAATGCCATTTATAATGCAATTGTAGGTTAGAGCTGGTACTATTTCTACACTTAGTTATAAGACTTATGCTTTTTCTATATGTTTAGGCAGTTCTATACCCAATATGCTAATATTTACCCATGGTAATATTTATCTTATTTGTATGTGCCTAAGTTGTTCTATATTTGATGGGATCCTGTTCGGCCACAGTATTGTTCATCAAGAGTGGATATATATTTCTAGTCTATTTGCTAATCTAGCTTTGTATTTTGGGTCACATCCCTGCCTATAGTATCGTTATGTTATTAGATTCCTACAAATGTAATATATATGCATGTCACGCTAGTTACAAAAAGGTTTGCACAGTCCTAATTTTGCAGAAAACTATTCTGAGATTGGCTCCAGATCGATCTTGAAATGAACTGGTCTTAATTAAGATTACTTCTAACAATCCATATACAGGGAGTGCAGAATTATTAGGCAGTCCTACTGCCAGTTTCTGGAAGACACCTTCTTCAAGCAGTGGTACAGGAAGAAGTCTGCATCCTTCAAGAAAAACATGATTTTCATGCAGGACAATGCTCCATCAGACGCGTCCAAGTACTCCACAGCGTGGCTGGCAAGAAAGGGTATAAAAGAAGAAAATCTAATGACATGGCCTCCTTGTTCACCTGATCTGAACCCCATTGAGAACCTGTGGTCCATCATCAAATGTGAGATTTACAAGGAGGGAAAACAGTACACTTCTCTGAACAGTGTCTGGGAGGCTGTGGTTGCTGCTGCACGCAATGTTGATGGTGAACAGATCAAAACACTGACAGAATCCATGGATGGCAGGCTTTTGAGTGTCCTTGCAAAGAAAGGTGGCTATATTGGTCACTGATTTGTTTTTGTTTTGTTTTTGAATGTCAGAAATGTATATTTGTGAATGTTGAGATGTTATATTGGTTTCACTGGTAAAAATAAATAATTGAAATGGGTATATATTTGTTTTTTGTTAAGTTGCCTAATAATTATGCACAGTAATAGTCACCTGCACACACAGATATCCCCCTAAAATAGCTTTGATATTAATGAGTTTTTTGGGTTCATTGAGAACATGGTTGTTGTTCAATAATAAAATTAATCCTCAAAAATACAACTTGCCTAATAATTCTGCACTCCCTGTAGTTTGACCCTGGTTCTGTTTGTATCTATGAACATTTATTGCATGAGAAAATACACAAGGTATAATGCTATTCACCATTAGTATGTTAATGAAGCCCCTACCGAGCTTAGAACACTTTGCCCATATCCCTATACTCGCCATATTACTTGGCATGTGTGGCGTCAGATAGGGGAACTTTTTGCTTTTGACCTTGGGGTATAGGGCCCATGCCCCTAGGCCGGAGCTATAACACGCAGGATGTTTTCTTGGGCAACTTATTTATGGATTTCTGTGACCTATTCCCAGTTTCTAGTAAACTATATACAGTTTTTTAGCTGTAGATTCCAGGTGGCTGGCCACCTATCTACATCCTAGGTTTCGATTTCTGTCACATTATGTTTACACTGGGATGGATGGAAGCTGAGCTGGGTATTCTTGCCCCCATATACCTACAACTGGTAGCACTTTGCTTTTATGCATCCCAGGGTTCTCTTAACTCTATACTATAAGCTTCACCCAGACATATTGTCTACCTGATAGTCATAAGTTTGGAGTTATTGAAACCCTGGCTCCCCCCCCCCACCCCCCTCTTTGGGGTTAGTTTACTAAGTAAACAAAGGAACATAGATTCCCTAGAAATTTTCCCTATTATTCCTTACATATTTGTTGCAATATAGCGGCTTTGGATATCCCCCATCCTTTACCACTTTCTATGACATAATTGAATTGGTCAATACTATTCCCAAGTTTTTATAGTCCCCATATTTTTTTCTGCTTATCCATGAGTCACTACCTATTGGTTTGGGAAACAAAACGTCATAGTTATAAAAGAGGTTAGCATTCCAGTACACAGGACCTATTTATATATTTCTAACCACATTCGTTTATAATTCATAATGTTTATCTCCTCTGTATGTCAGATGCGAATTATGGGTTTTGTTTAATACTCATGTCATTGTCATGCCTATGCCTATTATTGTCCTGTAAGCTTGTTTATGTTTAAAGTTGTATGACCTCAATAAAAATAAAATATAATTAAAAAAAAAAAAAAAAAAATTATAATACAAACATTGGCAAGTCAGATCCTGATGCCTGCATTTACTATTTACTATAAACAATTAAGCATAGGGTGACCATATTGCTGCTTTAAAAAGGGACACATATGAAAAATACATGTCAGGGCTGTTTAAAGAAATGTTTTGTATAAGAACCCTGACATATGTATTTTTCATATGTGTCCCTTTTTAAAGCGGCGATATGGTCACCCTAATTAAGCACAATAAATATCACTATATCCAGACAAATACAACATTGGTAATTATCGCCATTGAACTAGGTCACACAAACAAAAGATCCCTACATATAGACTATCTGTGACTACTCCAGTACAATTATTTAAAAATACTGGGTATTCCCATACTGGTCTGTGAACAACCTAACAACATATACTACCCAAATACAGGTGAGCTGTCAAAGGTGGTCTCGGTATAGAGAGCGGACTATGACAGGGAGGCCTGGGAGGCCTGATGCACGTTTTGCAATAAAGCTTTGTCATAGGCAATGTAACTTAGAATCAATTTCAAAGTGGACACACATTTACAGAATAATTTATTACATCAAATGATCCTGCAAAACGTATCTGTGGGTATTAGAAACAGGGATTTAAAATCAGCGCTATTTTGCGGTGAAAGTAAAGGGATTTTCCAATTGAAAACTATAATCCACCATGACTTAAATGAACAAATCTTCTTTAGCTCATTTGTTTGATGTAATAGATTATGCTGTAAATGCGTGTCACCTTTGAAATGGATACCTCTGATATTGAAGGTTAGATGATACTACAACACCAAGTCGGAAAAAGTTGGGACAGTATGGAAAATGCAAAAAAAACAAACATAAAGAGTCATTTGAAAATAATATTCACCCTGTACTATATTGAAAACACATTATTAACACATTATTTGATGTTTTACTTTGTTAATTTAATGTATTTTTTAATATATAGACTTATTTCAAATCTGATGACTGCAACAGATTTCAAATAAGTTAGGCCAGTCGACTGTTTACTGCTGTGTAACATCAACCTTTTTTTTAAATAAAACTTATTAAGCGTTTGGGAACTGAAGACACCAGTTGGTTAAGTTTAGCAAGTGGAAATTTCCCCCATTCATTCATTATGCATGTCTGCAGCTGCGCAACTGTACAAGGCCTTCGGTTCCTTATTTTGTCCTTCATAATGCGCCACACATTCTCAATCAGAGACAGTTCAGGATGGCAGACAGGTCATGCTAACAACTGCAATATCTGCTTACGCAACCATGCGGTTGTTATCCGGGCAGAATGTGGTTTGGCATTGTCCTGCTGGAAAATGCAGGGACTTCCCTGGAAAAGATGAAGGGGCCCATTTACAAGCTCAAAACGGTGCTTGTTGGCCCCTGTTTCTGGCTAGTCTTGAGACTCGTCAGAAAACAGCAGTTATGAAGCAACGGTCTAAAGACGGCTGCTCCATAACCCTGTCCGTCTGCTCTGATGTGGCGGACAGGAATCACCGGAAATCAACCCAATCGAGTACGATCGGGTTGATTGACACCTCCCTGCTGGCAGCCGATTGGCTGCGAGTCAGCAGGGGGCGGCGTTGCACCAGCAGCTCTTGTGAGCTGCTGGTGCAATGTTAAATGCGGAGAGCGTATTGCTTTCCGCATTCAGCGAGGTCTTGCGGACCTGATCCGAACTGTCGGATCAGGTCCGCAAGACCATTAATAAATAGGCCCCAATGTCTGGATGGCAGCATATGTTGCTCCAAAATGTATAGATATCTTTCTGCATTAATGGTGCCCTCACAGATGTGCAAGTTACTCATGCCATGGGCACTGACACTCCCCCATATCATGACAGACACTGACCTTTGGATATGACACTGATAACAGCTTGGATGTTCCTTTTCCTCTTTGGCCCTGAGAACACAACAGCTAGTTTTTCTAAAAACTATTGGATATGTTTACTCGTCGGACCACGAAACACAATTCCATTGTGGTACTGTCCATCTCAGGTGAGAACAAGCCCAAAGAAGTCAGTGACACTTCTGGATAGTGTTGATTTATGGTTTTTGCTTTGCATAATAAAGTCTTAACTTGCATCTGTGGATGTAGCGGTGAATGGTGTTGACTGAGAAAGGTTTACCAAATTATTCCTGAGCCCATGTCAGGATATCCATTACAGACTCAAGACAGTTTTTGAGACAGTGACATCTGAGTTATTGGAGATCACATGCTTTCAGAAGTGGTTTTCGGCCTTGCACTTTACGCACTGAGATTTGACCAGATTCCTTGAATCTTTTAATTATATTGTGCACTGTAGAAGGGGAAATGCCCCAAATCCTACTGATTTGTCTTTGGGTAATGTTGTTCTCAAAGTGTTGGATTATTCGCTGACGCATCTGTTTCACATCACTTTATTTCAACTTGTCACATCGCTATCAGTCCTAAACTGCCCCTGTCCCAACTTTTTTGGAATGTGTTGCAGTCATCAGATTTGAAATAAGTGTATATTTTCAAAAATGCATTAAATTCACAAAATAAAACATTAAATAATGTAGGGTAGATTACGAGTCTTGCGTTATGTGCTGTGCGGTGCTAATGTGCAGATTTTTCTCACCGCTCACTTCCCTGCAGCGCTGGTATTATGGGTTTTTACAAACCCAGCATTAAAAGGCAAGAAGTGAGCGTAGATCAAAATTGAGCTCCATACCGCACTCCAATACCAATGCTGCTTAAGTCAGCGGTGAGCTGGTTATACGTGCTCGTGCACAATTTCCCCAAAGACATCAATGGGGAGAGCCGGCTGAGAAAAAGTCTAACATCTGCAAAAAAGCAGCGTAAAACTCAGTAACGCAGTCCCATTGATTTCTATGGGGAAACTAAAGTTATGTTTACACCTAACACCCCTAACATGAACCCCGAGTCTAAACACCCCTAATCTTACACTTATTAACCCCTAATCTGCTGCCCCTGACATCGCCGACACCTACATTATATTTATTAACCCCTAATCTGACGCTCCGGACATCGCCACCACCTACATTATACTTATGAACCCCTAATCTGCTGCCCCCAACATAACTGACACCTACATTATATTTATTAACCCCTAATCTCCCTCCCCCAATGTCACTACAACCTACCTACATTTATTAACCCCTAATCTACCGCCCCCAATGTCGCCGCCACTATTCTAAATTTATAAACCCCTAAACTTAAGTCTAACCCTAACACCACCTAACTTAAATATAATTTAAATAAATTTGAATAAAATTCCTAAAATTAACTAAATTATTTATATTTAAAACTAAATATTTACCTATAAAATAAACCCTAAGCTAGCTAGAATATAACTAATAGTTACATTGTAGCTACCTTAGGGGTTATTTTTATTTTACAGGCAACTTTGTATTTATTTTAAATAGGTAGAATAGTTACTAAATTGTTATTAACTATTTAATAACTACCTAGCTAAAATAAATACAAATTGACCTGTAAAATTAAACCTAACCTAAGTTACACTATCACCTAACACTACACTACAATTAAATAAATTCCCTACATTAACCCCTTAATGACCGAGGACGTATGCCATACGTCCTCAGAAAAAAATACAGTTAATGCCTGAGGACGTATGGCATACGTCCTCGGTTTGTAAAGCAGCTGGAAACGATTATTTCAGTGAGAAACCTAAAATTTGGAAAAATGTTACTTTTTTTTTTATTTTATCGCATTTGGCGGTGAAATGGTGGTATGAAATATACCAAAATGGGCCTAGATCAATACTTTGGGTTGCCTACTACATTACACTAAAGCTAAAATTACCCCAAAAAGCTCCCTACATGCTCCCTAATTAACACCTTCACTGCTGGGCATAATACACATGTGGTGCGCAATGGCATTTTGCGGCCTTCTAATTACTAAAAAGCAATATATAACTTTTTTATTTGATCGCATTTGGCGGTGAAATGGTGGCATGAAATATACAAAAATTGGCCTAGATCAATACTTTGGGATGTCTTCTAAAAAAAATATGTACATGTCATGGGATATTCAGGGATTCCTGAAAGATATCAGTGTTCCAATGTAACTAGCGCTAATTAAAAAAAAAAAAAAAAAGTGGTTTGGAAATAGCAAAGTGCTACTTGTATTTATGGCCCTATAACTTGCAAAAAAAGCAAAGAACATGTAAACATTGGGTATTTCTAAACTCTGGACAAAATTTAGAAACTATTTAGCATGGGTATTTTTTGGTGGTTGTAGATGTGTAACAGATTTTGGAGGTCAAACAGGCACGTTTGTATTTATTTTAAATAGGTAGAATAGTTACTAAATTGTTATTAACTATTCAATAACTACCTAGCTAAAATAAATACAAATTGACCTGTAAAATTAAACCTAACCTAAGTTACACTATCACCTAACACTACACTACAATTAAATAAATTCCCTACATTAACCCCTTAATGACCGAGGACGTACGCCATACGTCCTCAGTTAACGCCTGAGGACGTATGGCGTACGTCCTCAGTTTGGAAAGCAGCTGGAAGCGATCCTGATCACTTCCAGCTGCTTTCCAGTTATTGCAGGATGCCTCGATATCGAGGCATCCTGCAATAACAATTTGTACCCCTCCAGTGCAGACACCGGACATCGATGGCCGCATTCATTGGTGGGTGGGAGCTGCAGTGGGAGGCGGGTGGGCGGCCATCAATGGGTTCTAAAACACAGAGGTGGGCGGGATAGGGGGCGGGACAGTCGGGCGTGCGCACGGACGCATGCGCATGCATGGGGGCCGGCACACGGGCGTGTGCATGGGGAGGGAGCGGGTGGGAACCGCTACACTACAGAAATGATCAAGTATAAGTGGGAGGAAGGGGGGGGGGGAAGAAATGCCCCAAAAAAGTAATCTAAGGGATCTGGGAGGGGGTGGGGGTTGGTCTTGGGCTACACTACAGGAAAGAAATAAAATAAAAAATAAAAAAGAGACTATATATTGTAAACTGGGTACTGGCCAACGGCTGCCAGTACCCAAGATGGCTGCCAAGAAGTTAGAGGGGGAGGTTAGAGAGCTGTTTTTTTTTGGGGAGGGGGGGGTTGCGGGCTAAGGGGGGATCCTACACAGCAGTATATGTAAATATGCAAAGGGAAAAATAAAATAAAAAAAGGATGCCTTTTATTTTATTACTGGCAGACTTTCTGCCAGTACTTAAGATGGTGGGGACAATTGTGGGGTGGGGGAGGTAAGAGAGCTGTTTGGGAGGGATTGGGGGGGATAATGTGTCAGGTGGGAGGCTGATCTCTACACTAAAGCTAAAATTAACCCTACAAGTTACCTAATTAACCCCTTCACTGCTAGCCATAATACACGTGTGATGCGCAGCAGCATTTACGCGGCCTTCTAAATACCAAAAAGCAACGCCAAAGCCATATATGTCTGCTATTTCTGAACAAAGGGGATCCCAGAGAAGCATTTACAACCATTTGTGCCATAATTACACAAGCTGTTTGTAAATTATTTCAGTGAGAAACCTAAAATTTGGAAAAATTTTACTTTTTTTTTTATTTTATCACATTTGGCGGTGAAATGGTGGAAAGAAATATACCAAAATGGGCCTAGATCAATACTTTGGGTTGCCTACTACATTACACTAAAGCTAAAATTACCCCAAAAAGCTCCCTACATGCTCCCTAATTAACCCCTTCTCTGCTGGGCATAATACACATGTGGTGCGCAATGGCATTTTATGGCCTTCTAATTACTAAAAAGCAACTCCAAAGCCATATATGTCTGCTATTTATGAACAAAGGGGATCCCTGATAAAAATTTAAAACCATTTATGCCATAATTGCACAAGCGGTTTGTAAATAATTTCAGTGAGAAACCTAAAAATTGTAAAACAAAATGTGAAAAAGTGAACTTTTTTTTTTATTTGATCGCATTTGGCGGTGAAATGGTGGCATGAAATATACAAAAATTGTCCTAGATCAATACTTTGGGATGTCTTCTAAAAAAATATGTACATGTCATGGGATATTCAGGGATTCCTGAAAGATATCAGTGTTCCAATGTAACTAGCGCTAATTTAAAAAAAAAAAAAAGTGGTTTGGAAATAGCAAAGTGCTACTTGTATTTATGGCCCTATAACTTGCAAAAAAAGCAAAGAACATGTAAACATTGGGTATTTCTAAACTCTGGACAAAATTTAGAAACTATTTAGCATGGGTGTTTTTTGGTGGTTGTAGATGTGTAACAGATTTTGGAGGTCAAAGTTAGAAAAAGTGTATTTTTTTCAATTTTTTCCTCATATTTTATAATTTTTTTATAGTAAATTATAAGATATGATGAAAATAATGGTATATTTATAAAGTCCATTTAATGGCGAGAAAAACGGTATATAATATGTGTGGGTACAGTAAACTAAGAGGAAAATTACAGCTAAACACAAACACCGCAAAAATGTAAAAATAGCTTTGGTCCCAAACGGACAGAAAATGGAAAACTGCTATGGTCATTAAGGGGTTAAATACAATTAAATAAATTAAATACATTTAGCTGAATAACAAAACAAAAAAACCCCACTAAATTACAGAAAATAAAACACAAATTACAAGATATTTAAACTAATTACACCTAATCTAAGAGCCCTATCAAAATAAAAAAAGCCCACCCAAAATAAAAAAAAAACCTAGACTAAGCTACCAATAGCCTTTAAAAGGGCCTTTTGCAGGGCATTGCCCCAAAGAAATCAGCTCTTTTACCTGTAAAAAAAAATGCAAACAACCCTAATTAAAAAAAACTAACTCCCCATTGCCCTGAAAAGGGCATTTGGATGGGCATTGCCCTTAAAAAGGCATTTAGCTCTATTGCTGCCCAAAGCCCTATCCTAAAAATAAAACCAACCCAATGCACCCTTAAAAAATCCTAACACTAACGGGAGAAGTCTTCATCAAAGTTGCAAGATATCCTCAACGAAGCTGGAAGAAGTGGTCCTCCAGATGGGCAGAAGTGGTCCTCCAGACGGGCGTCCCTTAGATTCCGAATGATTCCAAAATCAGCCAATCAGAATTAAGGTTCAAAAAATCCTATTGGCTGATGCAATCAGCCGATAGGATTGAGCTGGCATTATATTGGCTGTTCCAATCTGAATGGACCAGTCAATAGAATGTGAGCTCAATCCTATTGGCTGATTGGAACAGCCAATAGGATTGAACTTCAATCCTATTGGCTGATTACATCAGCCAATAGGATTTTGTCTACCTTAATTCTGATTGGCTGATAGAATTCAATCAGCCAATCAGAATCCAAGGGATGCCATCTTGGATGACGTCACTTAAAGGTACCTTCATTCAGTCGGATGAAGAGGATGCTCAGCGTCGGATGTCTTGAAGATGGACCCGCTCCGCGCCGGATGGATGAAGATAGAAGATGCCGTCTGGATGAAGGCTTCTGCCCGTCTGGAGGACCAGTTAGCTCGGCTTGGATGAAGACTTCTCCCGGCTTCGTTGAGGACTTCGACCCAGCTTGGATGAAGACTTCTCCTGGTAAGTCGATCTTCAGGGGGTTAGTGTTAGGTTTTTTTAAGGGTGTATTGGGTGGGCATGCAAAAGAGCTAACTGCCCTTTTAAGGACAATGCCGATCCAAATGCCGTTTTCAGGGCAATGGGGAGCTTAGGTTTTTTTAGTTAGGCTTTTATTTGGGGGGTTGGTTGTGTGGGTGGTGGGTTTTACAGTTGGAGGGGTTGTTTGTATTTTTTTACAGATAAAAGAGCTGATTACTTAGTAGTAGTCCAACAGTGCGTAGTAATCCGACAGTGCGGATCAGGTCTGACAGACCTCGCTGAATGCAGAGAGCAATACGATCTCTGTATTCAGCATTGCACCAGCAGCTCTTGTGAGCTGCTGGTGCAACGCCGCCACCTGCAGATTTGTGGCCAATCGGTCGCCAGCAGGGTTTGTCAATCAACCCGATTGTAATCGATCGGGTTGAATTGTGGCAATGTCTGTCTGTCTGCTCTTTGACCTCTAGCAGTTTTTAGGCTTTGACTTATCTTGACATTCCATGGGTGTTGCTGAAATTTCTCCATTAGGCATAAACATTTTCTGCCTGCAGATCTTGCTTTTTTTTCTTCTTCCAAACTAAAATGAGGTGAGATTCTGTCAAAATACACAGAACATGTATTACCCCAATAGAAAAACACATCAGTACAAAAACAGAGGTTATTATAGGATACTATACACTAAAATACATTTTTTTTATATCATATTTAAATCCTTTTTTACTGCATTTGTTTTTCAACAGCCAAACTCCACTAACCATGTGCCTTATTTGGAAGAGCCAATTAGGGCTTTAGTCTGCAGACAGGAAGGCAAGTCTTAGTCATATTAGTATAAACACATTGTATTGTATTTCTTATGAATTAAATACAATTAGGCACAAATATTTAGTAGGGTTAGTCTTGAGAAATCAGCAGAGTGCAGATAATTAGAAAATCCCCAATTTACAATTTAAATTCAAATTGCATGAAAGGGGGGGGGGTATTATTTAATACATTCACTCGTGTACAAAACCCGCCAAATGTAAACTTTTAACTAACGCAGGTTAGTGCGTGTATTAAGTTGAAAGTAAATTGTTTGTGCGTAGGCTAATATGCTAACTTCGTCTCCCTATAAACTTCAATGGAGCTGTGAAGTTAAAAAAGCACCTATTACTTGTGCACTTACCCAACCATGTTTAACCAAGTGTGCTATAGCCAACGTGGTTTATGAATATTTTATTTTATTTGACTTTGATTTGAGCTTTGTGACATGGTGCAATATCCTGCTGGAAGTAGCCATCAGAAGATGGGTATACTGTAGTCATAAAGGGATGGACATGGTCAACAACAATACTCAGATGGGCCGTCGCATTTAAACAATGCTCAGTTGGTACTAAGGGGCCCAAAGTGTGGCAAGAAAATATCCCCTACACCTTTAAACCACCACCACCACCAGCCTGAACTGTTGATACAAGGCAGGATGGACCATACTTTCATGTTGTGTATGCCAAATTCTGACCCTACCATCTGAATGTCACAGCTGAAATCAAGACTCATCAAACCAGTTAATATTTTTCTAATCTTCTATTGTCCAAGTTTGGTGAGCCTGTGTGAATTGTAGCCTCAGTTTCCTGTTTATAGCTGACAGGAGTCGCACCCGGTGTGGTCTTTTGTTGCTGTAGCCCATCTGCTTCAAGGTTCAACGTGTTGTGCCCATCTGCTTCAAGGTTCAACGTGTTGTGCATTCAGAGATGGTATTCTGCATACCTTGGTTGTAACGAGCGGATATTTGAGTTACTGTTGCCTTTCTATCATCTCAAGCCAGTCTGCCCATTCTCCTCTGACCTCTGACATCAACAAGGCATTTTCGTCCACACAACTGCTGCTTTTTTTCTCTTTTTTTGGACTATTCTCTGTAAACCCTGGAGATGGTTGTGCATGAAAATCCCAGTAGATCAGCATTTTTTTAAATACTCAGACCAGCCTGTCTGGCACCATCAACCATGCCACGTTCAGAGTCACTTCTTCCCCATTCTGATGCTTGGTTTGAACCTCAGCAAGTCATCTTTACTACGTCTAGATGCCTAAATGCATTGAGTTGCTGCCATGTGTTTGGTTGATTAGCAATTTCTGTTACCAGGCAATTGAACAGGTGTATATATATATAAAATAGAAAAAAAGCTGCAGCACTCCAAATAACTTTCTTTGTGGTTTATTTCAAGCAAAAAGACATAGGCGACGTTTTGGGCTTTGCCCTTTCTCAAGCCAAGTGATTAAACACATAATTAAGGCCTACCATTTATAGGCTGTGAATAAATCAGAACATAGGTGCATGACATTCAAGTGATTGACTTTTAAAGAGACAGTACTATTTATAGCTATATCCTTAACTAAACAATTGAAGTTATATTCATCTCTAATTTTATTTTAAAAATTATTTGTAAGATTTTATTACAATTTTGTTCTAATCATTGGACCATAAATATTTTATTTGGTTTATAATTTGTTGAGCTTCTTATGTAAGTTCTTGGGACCTATGTAAATCTTGATCTATATGAGAAAAGGATACAGAAATTGTTAGATAAAGGAGCTTTAATTTATAAAAACAGAAACAAATTATAGTCCCTGTTTAATCCCTTAGGAGGCATACTATCCAATTTATTAATCCATATTACTTCTCTTTGTTTTAACTTCTTGATTCTATCCTGGCCTCTTCTCTCTGTAGGAATCTGTTCCAATACTTGGAACCTTAATTGACTGACGTCATGCTTTTTTTCTTTAAAATGAGCTGAGACTGGTAGATCTTAAACACCTTTTCTTATAGTATATTTGTGCTGTGTAAGTTTATCTTTTATCTTTTGACTGGTCTCCCCTATGTAGATAAATCCACATGGGCATTTTAATAAGTAGACCACATAGTCTGTTTGGCAAGTGTATAATCCATTAATAGTAAATATTTTTCCTGTGTAAGGATGTGTTACTTTATCTCATCTTATGACACTATTACAATGTGAGCAATTATAACAAGCAAAGGTTCCTTTTTTGCTAGATGTTAAGACTTTATATTTATTACTCATTATATCTGTTCTAACTAAACTATCCTGTAAATTTCTGGGTCTTTTATAAGATAATAATGGCAAATTTTGAAACTCCATGATTTTATTATACGTACTTATAAATGGAATCCTATTGATTTGAGTAGTTTTCCTCTTCTTAATTAACAGTTCACTTCTATTAATTGAATTTACTTTGGTTAATTCATTATCTAACACTTGTTTTGGATAACCTCTTTGAGTAAATTTATGACTCATTTCTTGTAGTCTCATTTCACAAGAGTTTTTATCACTTACAATTCTTTTAACCCTTATATACTGGGATTTAGGTAAAGATTTCACAGTACTCTCTGGATGACAACTATTATAGGATAACAAGGTGTTCTTATCAGTTTCTTTGACAAAAATGTCTGTTTTAAACATACCTCCTTCTATATAAACCATAACATCAAGAAAGTTAATGTTTTTATCATAACTTTGCATTGTAAACTCAATATTTTCAGTATTATCATTTATTTGCAGAATAAATTGGTTGAGGGTTTCACTATTTCCTGACCATACCATGAAGACATCATCTATATAGCGCCACCATACGCTGGCAAACTTTTTGAACAATTCATTCGGATATACATATTTCTGTTCATATATGCCCATGTATAAGCCTGCGTATGGTGGCGCCATATTGGCACCCATAGTGGTACCTCTATTTTGTCTATAAAAGACATTGCCAAATAAGAAATAGTTATTATTTAATACCAAGCAATTCTATTCTAAACTTAATTTGTAAATCTGTGTATGTATTTTCATCTATTAAAGATTTTCTAGCAGATTCTATACCACCAAAGTGGGGAATACAAGTATACACAGTTTTTACATCTAATGTGACCAATATGGGCCATATATTTGTTTGACATTCAATTGTGTCTAATTTGTTTAAGAAGTATGTAGAATCTTCTATATAGGACTGTAATTTGCATACTATGGGCTTGAAAATTTTATCAAGAAGTGTAGCCACATTAGAGAGAACTGAATCAATACTGTCAACAATGGGGTGCCCGGGAGGGTTATCTATGCTTTTATGAATTTTTGGAAGTATATAAATCAGGAGAGTAATACTTTCTTTCCTAATACGATATTCCTTAAGTTTATGATCAATGATTTTATTTTCTAAGGCTCTTTGGACAATTGTTTTAAGTTCTATCTGTATGTTTATAAGGGGATTATTTTCTATTTTTTCATAAACCTCAATATCATTTAGTTGTTTGTTAATTACCTCTACATACTTAATTTTATCCATGACTACAATGGCTCCTCCCTTGTCAGCCTCTTTTATAATGATGTTAGGATTATTCATAATGTCCGACATGGACTTCTTTTCTATAGCTGACAAATTATATTCTACTGGTAGCCCTTTGTCTCTATTAATGTTATGTTTGAGCTGTTCTATATCTTTGCTGACAAGGGAGATATAAGTTTCTACTGGATGATAGTTTTTTGGTGGAATGAACTCAGATTTAGTAATTAAGTCAAAGCTAGACAATTTTAAACAGTTATCATCAATTACGTTACCAGAGTCAATGTCCCTTGACATCTTAGAAAAATGTGCTTTAAGACGTAGGCTCCTAAAGAAACTATACAATTCAATGTCCAAGTCCAAGTCCAAGATGTTAAGTGTATTACTAGGGCAAAATCCCAAACCTCTGCTTAGTAAGTTCATCTCACTTTCTGTTAAGGGTGTTTGTGATATATTAATCACTAGCTTCTTTACTGTTTCATGCGGCGGCCTCTTGGCAGTCGACTTGCGACTTTGTTAGTATTTGCAGCCACCCCTCCTCCTCCATCTCGTCTGGTTACCTGTGGGGAAAAAGATGACTGGGACTGCGGTGTTGTTCCTGCCGAGTTGCTCCTGGATGTGTCGCTTGAATCAGATCGTGTAGAGCGATCTCTTCCTCGATGACTCTGGCGTCTGACATCACCTTTGTATCCTCGCGTCTCGCGAGATTCCCATCTGTACACGTGACCATTCAGATAGTCGTCGGTGTCTCTGGAAAACTTGTTTTGTTTCTTATTTTCATTGGTTTTCCGGAACTCCTCTATAATTGCGTCTACCTCCACTTTCAAGGTAGTAAACTCAGTAAGAGATAATTTATCTTTTAAGACAGTTTCCAATGCTTGTATTTTTTGTTGCTTAGCCTGTATTTCTTTCTGTATACGCTGTATCCTCAGTATCATTAGATCAAAGGAACATTTGTTAAGGATTTTTTAAAATGTAGAGCAGTATTCTTTGTCATCCATAAAGAGTGTTGGTCTCAATGACACTCTAAGCTCCCTAGGGATTCGGCGTAATCTGTGATATTCAACCAGGATAGAGGAATGAATTTCCCAATTCACTTCTTTTTTCTTTTCTCTCTCCCATTGTTTTGAACTGATTTCTGTATCAGGAACAGCCAAAAAAATCCCTTGGGCTTCTTACCAGAGTAGCAATGGTGGCAGCATCCACATCAGTAAAGGTAAACACATCTTGTTGAACTTCCATAGCTTAATGTAGAATGTGTATAGATTGAAATTGTGCAAAAGACTGTGAAATAATATCAGGTAGCAAGGAAAGTCCAGCACCAAATAAAATGTTGAACGATTGTTGGGTGCAAGCTGCTTCTGTCCCACCAAGACAGATCAATATAAAATAGAAAAAAAGCTACAGCACTCCAAATAACTTTCTTTGTGGTTTATTTCAAGCAAAAAGACATAGGCGACATTTTGGGCTTTGCTTTCTCAAGCCAAGTATATATAGTTAAGGCCTACCATTTATAGGCTGTGAATAAATCAGAACATAGGTGCATGACATTCAAGTGATTGATTTTTAAAGAGACAGTACTATTTATATCATATATATATATATATATATATATATATATATATATATATATATATATATACAGGGAGTGCAGAATTATTAGGCAAGTTGTATTTTTGAGGATTAATTTTATTATTGAACAACAACCATGTTCTCAATGAACCCAAAAAACTCATTAATATCAAAGCTGAATAGTTTTGGAAGTAGTTTTTAGTTTGTTTTTAGTTATAGCTATTTTAGGGGGATATCTGTGTGTGCAGGTGACTATTACTGTGCATAATTATTAGGCAACTTAACAAAAAACAAATATATACCCATTTCAATTATTTATTTTTACCAGTGAAACCAATATAACATCTCAACATTCACAAATATACATTTCTGACATTCAAAAACAAAACAAAAACAAATCAGTGACCAATATAGCCACCTTTCTTTGCAAGGACACTCAAAAGCCTGCCATCCATGGATTCTGTCAGTGTTTTGATCTGTTCACCATCAACATTGTGTGCAGCAGCAACCACAGCCTCCCAGACACTGTTCAGAGAGGTGTACTGTATTCCCTCCTTGTAAATCTCACATTTGATGATGGACCACAGGTTCTCAATGGGGTTCAGATCAGGTAAACAAGGAGGCCATGTCATTAGATTTTCTTCTTTTATACCCTTTCTTGCCAGCCACGCTGTGGAGTACTTGGACGCGTGTGATGGAGCATTGTCCTGCATGAAAATCATGTTTTTCTTGAAGGATGCAGACTTCTTCCTGTACCACTGCTTGAAGAAGGTGTCTTCCAGAAACTGGCAGTAGGACTGGGAGTTGAGCTTGACTCCATCCTCAACCCGAAAAGGCCCCACAAGCTCATCTTTGATGATACCAGCCCAAACCAGTACTCCACCTCCACCTTGCTGGTGTCTGAGTTGGACTGGAGCTCTCTGCCCTTTACCAATCCAGCCACGGGCCCATCCATCTAGCCCATCAAGACTCACTCTCATTTCATCAGTCCATAAAACCTTAGAAAAATCAGTCTTGAGATATTTCTTGGCCCAGTCTTGACGTTTCAGCTTGTGTGTCTTGTTCAGTGGTGGTCGTCTTTCAGCCTTTCTTACCTTGGCCATGTCTCTGAGTATTGCACACCTTGTGCTTTTGGGCACTCCAGTGATGTTGCAGCTCTGAAATATGGCCAAACTGGTGGCAAGTGGCATCTTGGCAGCTGCACGCTTGACTTTTCTCAGTTCATGGGCAGTTATTTTGCGCCTTGGTTTTTCCACACGCTTCTTGCGACCCTGTTGACTATTTTTAATGAAACGCTTGATTGTTCGATGATCACGCTTCAGAAGCTTTGCAATTTTAAGAGTGCTGCATCCCTCTGCAAGATATCTCACTATTTTTGACTTTTCTGAGCCTGTCAAGTCCTTCTTTTGACCCATTTTGCCAAAGGAAAGGAAGTTGCCTAATAATTATGCATACCTGATATAGGGTGTTGATGTCATTAGACCACACCCCTTCTCATTACAGAGAAGCCCATAACCTAATATGCTTAATTGGTAGTAGGCTTTCGAGCCTATACAGCTTGGAGTAAGACAACATGCATAAAGAGGATGATGTGGTCAAAATACTCATTTGCCTAATAATTCTGCACTCCCTGTATATATATATATATATAATAGTCTTTTGCAGTGAAAAAACCTTGTCATAAACCATATATCTTTTTAACCCTTATAACTTTTTTTGTATTACAATGTAACTGTATATTTTAATGCTGTGTTTGGTGCAACTTTTTTAACTCCTTATCTATTACTCAAGGTCTTCATTCATAATTATCCGACAAACGTAAAATGCGATTGTGCTTGCACTTTCACATTTACTGTGCTAATGGGGAAGGCATTTTTCTCCTTTGTATAGCCCATATATTGCACTGTTTGTTATGCACCCTTACAAAAGTAACATACCCTTATTATACTTGACTGTGTAACACTGCGTAATCTGCTGCCAATTTTTAAATAACCGATAATAACAATGATAATATTTTTAAATTGTAATATAAGCTCTAGTTAAAGTGGGTGAGATATTTCAATATCAGGCACGAGTTAATAATAGCATGCCACTTGTAATCTAGCTCTTCATTGGCTCTAGGGATGGGCGAATGTGGCTAAATCAAAATTTGAATTTTAGAACGAATATTCTTTTTTATATTCGTTTTACATAACTGAATATTGATTAGAACGAAATTTCTTTAAAATTCGAAAATCAAATGTTATTTATGCTTTTCAAATGTTGCTGTTGATTTAGAATTTTACTTTTGAATCAAATGCTGCTTTTGAATGTTGATAATAGTTCAAATATATATTCAATATATTATGAACATTCAAAATTTCAAATTGCATAAATTAACTTGAATCGAAATCGAATGTTGAAGTTTCAAATTGCATAAATTAATTCAAAATCGAATGTTATAGCTAACAGAAAGCATACATAAAATACAAATATTTGCATTAATGTTACCGAATGTTAATTAAAATTAAAAAATCTATTTTCAAAATTAGACTGTTCGAATGTTTGATAAACATTCAAAATTCGATTTGAACGGATGAACGTATAAAAATTTGTTCTAAGTTTTGTATGTTGTGAAAAATTTGCCCATCCCTAATTGGCACCCTCTCACCATAATAACATATAAATAACAACATTTGTAAAACTAGTGGAATAATATAGGGCCAAATTACAAGTGGAGCAATAATTTATCACGAGTCCGCAACCTGCAAATTGTCCCGTTTGTGGGCACGTAATAAATAACCAGCCATTACAATTGACTGGTTATTGCTACCACAAGCTCACGATAGCAATTAGCGCTTATGAAATTAAACAGAGATCAGATCTCTGGTTAATTTTATAAGTGAGCCCCAAATGCCCTCAAAATAGAGGGTATTATAGTTTTTTTATTTAAAAAATAAAACTGCACTAGACAGTTTATAGGGTCTAAAGTTCGCGGGTGTGGGGTGTTAGAATAAAAACGGCACAAAAAAGTGCCTTTAAATTGCTGTCTATGGAAACTGTGTGTTCCCAGTAAATATATATGTATATTCCTATATACATGTACATTTATGTGTTAATAAATGTATATACCTATATTAACACATAAATATATATATGTATATACACACACACTTTGCTGCCATCACTGCGCTACTTCTCATGCCATGTCTCATGGCATGAGAACGAGGCTCCCATTTGAGTCTATGCATCCACATTGCTGTCAACTTGTAATAACAGCGCACATTAGACTGCACTGGTATTACTCAGTGGAGCGCTAATATTGCTTTTGTGAAAGCGATATTTAGCACTCCACTTGTAATGTAGCGCATAATGTTCAGCTCACACTATTTTTGTTAAATTTTTCTGAACAATGTTTCCCACATATCTACATTACTAACATCTGGAATGTTAGACAGTCACAAGCTATTATTTTGATTGTTCCATTGTTTTGACTATAGCTCATTATTATTGTTATTAAGTTATTAAATAACATCTGTATCACTGATAACATTGCAGTCATAATCACATTCAGGTAAAAGTTGACACCAGAGAATTGAGAAACAAGAGCTGCATGTTTAATGACGAGAGAGAGGAATATTGCTTTATTGCTGGAAGCTAATCACTATATAATGAGTTTAGTGAGATGCACCTATGTAATAAGTTCTATTTGACAGCACCCCTTGGGAGCATTTGAATGCAAAAAATAGCTGCTGAGGGAGGCAGGATGTGATCCCTTTGAAGGTAGAAAACAAAATTTCTTCACAAATACAAGCATTTAAATGATCCATAAATCAGGCAGATGGTAAAATAATATCTGCATTCTGTGCTCAAGGCGGTAAAGCATTGTTGCCAACAACACTTCTTATGAAAGAGAAAAACTAAAGCAATCTCAGGATAAATAAGTCAAAAGTAAAAGCATTATCTTGCATACAGAATAATTTCTTTTGCACAAAATAGGTTTTTAAACTATATTAATGGGAACAGATAGAACATTCAGATTGACAAAAACAACAAAAAAACAATATAACATTCCACCTTAACTTTAGACTCTTTAAAAACCTGGATAGCTTTCTAGAAAATCTAATCTTTCTTTTACTAACTATAATTTTTCTGATAAACATTAGAAGTGACATCAATTATTTGGGGTATGGAGTTGCCTCTCTTCGGGAGGAATAGTTCCCTTTTGATTTAGTCAAGAGACAGAATAGTGGGAGGATTTTCTAATATAACATTATTTACACTTCAATGTAATACCCAGCTTGAAGTGTCTCTGAAGGGCTTTACTTTGTAGATGAATCTCATTAGTTAACAGAATAGCCCTTTTGCCTAGTATAGTTTTAGAAAGCGTTCTGCTCTTTCAAACTATCTTCTTGTCACCTTTTCACAAGTTCTGTAAATATGTGGGATGATATATTTCAGGGTTTTACAGAGTCTGTGAATAGAAACCTTAAAGGCAAGTTACATTTTATAATGTGTGTTGATGTAATGGCATCTCCTCTCCCCAATACAATAAAATATTAATCTTTCATAGGTGTCATTACAATGCTTGAAAAGAACATAACATAGAAGGATAGTGAGAAGATGAGAACACACACGTTTGTGACTATGTGCTTGTGAGTTTGTGTGTGTATGTGTTTTTGTAAGGGTGTGCGGCATTTGTGTGTGTATGTGTGGAAGGATGAGTGAGTGGGTAAGCGTCTGCATTTGTGGGTGTGGTGAAGTGGCATTTCTGTTTTTTCTTGGAAGTAGAATTGGTATAAAGGTAATGTAAATGCACATTCATGTGTGTTGTGAACAAATGGGTGTGTAGGAAAAGTTATCAATATGTCTTGAGTAGTACTACTATAAAAATGTTTCCATTAACATTCTGTAATGAACAATAACAATTATGCCATTTTAAATACCCATTTGATGTTATTGGCAAATGTGATTCACTAGGACTTAACTTACAATAGATTTGCTGATCTAGTGCTGCAGATAAGTAGGATAAGATGGCAGTGCCTACACATGGATCTGCCAGCTAGGAGGCCCCGCAAAATGAAAATACTTACTGCAAGTCCTTCACTGGACCATCCTTCTTTCTAAGTTTAGGATGTGGCCATTTCTACTGTTATGCCACCTTGTGCTAGTTCAACAAAATGTTTACAATAATGTTGAAATATTGTATCAGCCTTTAAAATGAACACAAAAACACAAACATACAAACATAATTAGAGAACACACATTACACTTTATTCATTGAGGTTTATTAAAAACACATCTTTTCTTCTCAAAAATACCTTTTCTCAATTACTTGTTCAGTCTGACTTAATACATAGTTTATACTAAGAAGAATGTACTGTCCCCTGGTGCATATAATCACATAACAACTTTAGGTAAACTGTCCCTTTAAATTCTTGTGAAGGGATCAGTTTGACTAGACATAGTTTTCTTAATAGAATGAATCTCATAGTTTGAACATTAATATTAACTTGCTGTGAGAAGTCTGAATCTGTCCTAGCGGACTTCATAGTTTGGCCAGATTATTTTGTAATAGTCTTTTCTAAAAAAGAGGCTGAAGTCCAGTGGGTGGAAGGCAAACTCAAAAGATGGTAAAAACTGCAGCTTTAAAAGGCAGGAACAAGCAGCAAACAGCAGTTAAGTAGTAAATACAACAAAGAATATATGTAGTCCAACAAGCCGAGGTCAAAGGGCAGGAGAAGACAGAGTAGTCAGTAATAAATGCAGGAGTTAGGTCACGAAGATCAGTAAATCAGAAAACAACTAGATAACAGGGCAAATGAAGTACAATAATCTGGCAATGACTAGAAGCAGGAAATATGTTTTTATAGGCTCACGAACAGCACATAATCAGGTACAGGTGAGAATAATTTCCAGATAACTAGGTCATTTTCAAGGCAGAACTAAAGCACAAGAAGGAGACAAAGATGTTACCAAAGTGTCATGACAACAGAGCTAATGGATATGGCAAAATAATCCCAAATTCAAGTCCAGACATGCGGCTATTTTACAAGTGTTGCAGTATGGCTTTTAACGCTGAAAAAATGGCCATTCCCGCGTAATGGCCAGGAACACATATTACGAGTCGTGTCGGTATAGCTATACCACAAGCATTATAGCCAGTAACGCAACGTCCATTCCGCAGTCAAAAACATTTTTTTGTGGGATTTTCATAGCGCCGGTATTACAGGTTGTGCGGTCCGGCTAAAATGCTTACGTTTAAGCATATACCGGCACGATCCATTTCACCATCTGTCATGTACACCTTCATTCCACCTTAAGAACATTAGGCTAACTCATCTTACCACCTTTTATTTCAATTATTAACTTCTCCTCCCCTATATAAACTGACTATTCCCATGCTACTTTGCTGGTTTATTGAAGATATTTTTCCAAGAGACTCAGCTCTGCATATTACCTTGTTCAGCAGTGAAAGGTCACTAGTTTCGTGTCCTTACACTCACTAACAGTCGGCCTTTGCATCACTCTGCCACAAGCTGTGATGTCAGACCGGCAGTGAACCACAGATCCTCCTACCACGCATCCTCTAGTGAGACCCGAGACCATACAGCAGCTCAGCATATCACGCTGAAACAACTTCCACCCGAGTGCTCACACAGCTTCACGGACTTCCTCACAGTCGGACAGGCTGAACGGATTTCCTGTCTTGTCGCACACAGTCTGCAGAACCGCCCGCAGTAACTCTAAGCTGCACACCAAGCAACCACTTCAAGATCAGGTTCCGTATGGTTAAAGCATAAGCCCTATAACTTGTGTGCATAGACTCTGCTTATTACCATTGAACATACCGCTTATTACCATTGAACATACCGCTTATACAGTGTTTTCAGTGTTACTCACATTCCGCTCTGCATGTGCTTAGTATATAAGCTGTTAGCACCAGAAGTTAACATCCTGCTTATTGCGCTTATACTAGTAGCTACATCTTAGAGTTCAGTGATAAAGTTATAACTGCTAAATACTGTTCTGAAATCCAAGCTCATCAATTCTTCAGCTAAAGGTTAAATTACCTATGCAGCAGTTTCCATTATACTTCTATACTGTTGTGCCTGTACCACGGCCCTTTAATATTCCTCATATCATTGGGTTAAAACTTTAAGGCAACATTATAGCAAGTGGTTAAGACTCTGTATACTTGCTAGCAGACAGTCTCTATCACTTGCTACAATAAATAATTTTTGATAAAGTTTTGGTTCTGTAAATAATAATAGCAACTAACAGTTGGACCTAACATAATAAACAAGCCCTATAAAATAAGATGGAGCCCTCAGACGTAACCCCTCAATTATACAGTCTTAACCAGCGTCTTGACAATCTTACCCAGGCTTTTAGAGAGCTACAGGTCGAAAACCAAAGCCTCAAAGCCTATTTAAGGGAAGTATTGTCAAACAGAACCACTGGTAAAGACCATCATGCTGAACCCCAGGTCTCTTATCCAGAGAAGTTTTCTGGAGATCGCTCCTCTTTTAGGCAGTTTAGGAATGCCTGCCTTCTGTTATTCGACTTACGACCTAGGACCTATGCAACTGATAGGTCCAAGGTGCTTACCATTCTCTCCTACCTCAGGGGAGATCCCCAGGCCTGGGCTGACTCATTTTATGAGACCCATGACACTATATTAAATTCCTTGGATGCTTTCCCTAAGGCTCTATCCACTCTCTACGACGATCCCTACCGTCAAGTAACTGCAGAGGATAAACTCAGAAACCTGAAGCAGTTGAAAACACCAGTAGAAGAATATATCACCCGTTTTAAGATCTGGGCGAGAGACTCTCTCTGGAATGAGGTTTCCCTAAAAAAACAATATTGCCTAGGCTTAGCAGAAGAGATAAAAGACAAGCTTGTCAGGATTGGTATACCGGATCGCCTAGAAGAATTGTACACACTCACGATCACCTAGACCGTAGATTTAGGGAGAGGAGGCAAGAAAAAACATAATTTATGCTTACCTGATAAATTTATTTCTCTTGTAGTGTATCCAGTCCACGGATCATCCATTACTTATGGGATATATTCTCCTTCCCAACAGGAAGTTGCAAGAGTCCACCCACAGCAAAGCTGCTATATAGCTCCTCCCCTAACTGCCATTACCAGTCATTCGACCGAAAACATGCAGAGAAAGGAAAACCATAGGGTGCAGTGGTGACTGTAGTTTAATGGAAAAATTACCTGCCTTAAAGTGACAGGGCGGGCCGTGGACTGGATACACTACAAGAGAAATAAATTTATCAGGTAAGCATAAATTATGTTTTCTCTTGTTAAGTGTATCCAGTCCACGGATCATCCATTACTTATGGGATACCAATACCAAAGCTAAAGTACACGGATGATGGGAGGGACAAGGCAGGTACTTAAACGGAAGTTACCACTGCCTGTAAAAATCCCTTTCTCCCAAAAATAGCCTCCGAAGAAGCAAGGTATCAAATTTGTTAAATTTGAAAAAGTATGAAACGCAGACCAAGACTCCGTCTTGTAATCTGTTCAACAGAAGCCACATTTAAAAAAGGCCCAAGTGAAAACCACAGCTCTAGTAGAATGAGCTGTAATCCCTTCAGGAGGCTGCTGTCCAGCAGTCTCATAAGCTAAATGAATTATGCTTTTTAACCAAAAAGACAGAGAGGTTGCTGAAGTCCTTTGACCTCTCCTCTGTCCAGAATAGACAACAAACAAGGTGAATGTTTGATGAAAATCTGTAGTAGCTTGTAAGTAAAACTTTAAAACACGAACCACGTCCAAATTGTGTAATAGACGTTCCTTCTTTGAAGAAGGATTAGGATACAAGAATGGAACAACAATCTCTTGAGTGATATTCTTGTTAGATACCACCTTAGGTAAAAACCCAGGTTGGTACACAGGACTACCTTATCCGTACGGAGAACCAGATAAGGAGAATCACATTGCAACGCAGATAACTCGGAGACTCTATGAGCCGAGGAAATAGCTACCAAAAAGGAACTTTCCAAGATAGAAGTTTGATATCTATGGAATGAAAAGGTTCAAATGGAACTCCTTGAAGAACCTTAAGAACCAGCTTTAAGCTCCATGGCGGAGCAACATTTTTAACCACAGGCTTGGTTCTAACCAAAGCCTGACCAAATGCCTGAACGTCTAGAATACCTGCCAGACGCTTGTGCAAAAGAATAGACAGAGTAGAAATCTGTCCTTTTAAAGAACTAGCTGACAACCCTTTTCTCAAAATCATCTTGGAGAAAAGATAATATCCTGGGAATCCAGACTTTACTCCATGAGTACCCCTTGGATTCATAACAATAAGATATTTACACCATATCTTATGTTAAATTTTCCTAGAGACAGGCTTTTATGCCTGTATTAAGGTATCAATTACTGACTCGGAGAAGCCATGCTTTGATAACATCAAGCGTTCTGTCTCCAGGCAGTCCATCTCAGATTAGTTATATTTAGATGGTTGAAAAGACCCTGAGGTAGAGGGTCCTGTCTCAGAAGCAGAGACCGTGGTGGAAAGGATGACATGTCCACCAGATCTGCATACCAGGTCCTGCGTGGCCACGCAGGCGCTGTCAAAAGCACCAAAGCACTCTCCTGCTTGATCTTGTGCAAACCCCTCCGGAGGGAATTCCCACTCCCCCGGATGAAAAGTCTGACGACTTAGAAAATCTGCCTCCCAGTTCTCAACACCTGGGATAGGGATAGCTTTTAGACAAGAGTGAGTCTCTGTCCAGTGAATTATTTTAAGACTTCTAACATTGCTAGGGAACTTCTGTTCCCCCTTGATGGTTGATGTAAGCCACAGTCGTGATATTGTCCGACTGAAATATGATGTACCTCAGAGTTGCTAACTGAGGCCAAGTCTGAAGAGCATGGAATATCGCTCCCAGTTCCAGAATATTCATTAGAAGGAGGGTCTCCTCCTGAGTCCACTATCCCTGAGCCTTCAGGGAGTTCCAGACTGTATCCCAACCTAAAAGGCTGGCATCTGTTGTAACAATTGTCCCATCTGACCTGCGGAAGGTCATACCCTTGGACAGATGGACCCGAGATAGTCACCAGAGAAGAGAATCTCTGGTTTCTTGGTCCGGATTTAACAGGAGAACAAATCTGTGTAATCCCCGTTCCTCTGGCTGAGCATGCATAGTTGCAGTGGTCTGAAATGTAGGCGTGCAAACGGTACTATGTCCCTTGCCGCTACCATTAAGCCGATTACATTCATGTACTGAGCCACCAAAGGGCGCGGATGGAATGAAGAACACGGCAGAAATTTAGAAACTTTGACAACCTGGACTCCGTCAGGTAAATTTTAATTTCTACAAAATCTATCAGAATCCCTAGGAGGGAAACCCTTGATATTGGGGATAGAGAACTCTTTCCTTGTTCACTTTCCACCCATGCAATCTCAGAAATGCCAGTACTACGTCCGTATGAGACTTGGCAACTTGGATGTTTGACGCCTGTATCAGGATGTCGTCTAAATAAGGGGCCACTTCTATGCCCCGCGGCCTAAGGACCGCCAAAGTGACCCCAGAACCTCCATAAAGATTCTAGGGGCTGTAGTTAACCCAAAGGAAAGAGCTACAAACTGGTAATGCCTGTCTAGAAAGGAAAACCTGAAAAACCGATGGTGATCTTTATGCATCGTAATGTGAGGATAAGCATCCTTCAAATCCATTGTAGTCCTCTATTGACTCTCCTGGATCATAGTTAAGATGGTACGAATAGTTTCCATCTTAAATGATAGAATTCTAAAGAATTTGTTTAAGATCTTTTAGATCCAAAATAGGTCTGAAGGTTTCCTTTCCTTGGGAACCACAAACCGATTTGAGGAAAACTGTGTCCCTGTTCCTCTATTGGAACTGAAGGTGTCACGTACACAATGCAAGAATGTCTCTTTCTTTATCTGGTTTGCAGATAAATGTGAAAGGCAAAAACTCCCCTTTTTTGGGGGGGAAAGCTTTGAAATCCAGAAGATATCTCTGGGGTATAATTTCCAATGCCCAGGGATCCTGGGCATCTCTTGCCCACGCCTGGGCGAAGAATGAAGTCTGCCCCCTATAGGATCCGTTACCAGATAGGGGTCCGTTCCTCATGCTGTTTTAGAGGCAGCAGCAGGCTCCTTGACCTGCTTATCTTTGTTCCAGGTCCGGTTTTCTCCAGACCGCCTTGGACTGAGCAAAAGTTCCCTCTTATTTTGCCTTAGAGGAAGTTGATGCCACACCTGCCTTGAATTTTCGAAAGGCACGAAAATTAGGCCTTTTTTGTCCCTTGATTTGGACCTGTCCTGAGGAAGGGCATGATCTTTTCCTCCAGTGATATAAGTAATAATCTCCTTCAAACTAGGCCTGAATAGGGTCTGCCCCTTGAAGGGAAGTTAAGTAGCTTATTTATTAAAGTCACGACAGCTGACCATGATATAAGCCATAGCGCTCTGCGCGCCAGTATAGTAAAAAACAGAATTCTTAGCCGTTAGTCTAGTCAAAGGAACAAAGGCATCAGAAAACAAAGGAATTGGCTAGCTTAAGTGCTCTAAGCTTGTCAAATATATTCATCCAATGGAGCCTGTAAAGCCTCATCAAGAGACTCAAACCAGAACGCCGCAGCAGCAGTGACAGGAGCAATGCGTGCAAGGGGCTGCAGGATAAAACCTTGTTGAATAAACATTTTTTATCCATTGTATCTAAAAAAGCACAACAGTCCTCGCCAGAGGTAGTGGTACGCTTAGCTAGAGTAGAAACTCTTCTCTCCACCTTAGGAACTGTCTGCCATAAGTCCTGTGTGGTGGCAACTATTAGAAAACATTCTTCTAAAAAATAGGAGGGGAAGAGAACGGCACACCTGGTCTATCCCATTCCTTATGAAAAATTTTAGTAAACCTCTTTAGGTATTGGAAAAACATAAGTACACACCGGCACTGCATATTATTTATCCAGTCTACACAATTTCTCTGGCACTGCGATTGTACACATTCATTCAGAGCAGCTAAAGCCTCCCTGAGCAACAAGTGGAGGTTCTCAAGCATAAATTTTAAATGTAGAAATATCAGAATCAGGTTAAATCATCTTCCCTGAGTCACAAATATCACCCACAGACTAAGCATATTGTGAGGTAGTATCAGACATGGTTCTTAAAGCGTCTGTATGCTCTGTATCTACCCCCAGAGCTGTTTTGCTTTCCTTTAATTTCAGGTAGTCTGACTAATACTGCTGCCAGTGTATTATACACAACCTTTGCCATGTCTTGTAAAATAAACGCTATGGGCGCCATTGATATACTTGGCGCCATTTGAGCGTGAGTCCCTGGAGCGGGAGTCAAAGGGTCTGACACGTGGGGAGAGTTAGTCGGCATAACTTCCCCCTCAACAGAATCCTCTGGTAAAATAAACGCTATGGGTGCCCTTGATGTACTTGGCGCCATTTGAGCGTGAGTCCCTAAAGCGGGAGTCAAAGGGTCTGACACGTGGGGAGAGTTAGTCGGCATAACTTCCCCCTCGACAGAATCCTCTGGTGATAATGTTTTTAAATACAAAAAATGATCTTTATTGTTTAACATGAAATCAGTACATCTGGTACACATTCTAAAATGGGGTTCCACCATGGCTTTAAACATAATAAACACAGAGCCTCCTCTATGTTAGACATGTTAGAACTAATAAAGAGACTAGTAAGCTTGGAAAACACTTTAAATCAAGTTAACAAGCAAATATAACAAACGTTACTGTGCCTTTAAGAGAAACAAATTTTGTCAAAATTTGAAAAACAGTGAAAAAAGGCAGTAAATCAAACAAAATTTTTACAGTACATGTAATAAGTTAACAGAGCATTGCACCCACTTGCAAATGGATGATTAACCCCTTAATGCAAAAAACAGATTAAAAAAAAAAAAAAAAAAAACGACATTTTTTTAAACAGACACAACAAAACTGCCACAGCTGAGCTGTGGATTACCTTCCCTATAACTGTTTCTATGCAAAATTTAAGCCAGCCATGTGGAAAAATTAGGCCCCAATAAGTTTTATCACCAAACATATGTTAAAAAACGATTAAACATGCCAGCAAACGTTTTAAAACACATTCTTATAGGAGTATGTATGTCTATTAATAAGCCTGATCCAGTCGCTATCACTGCATTTAAGGCTTTACTTACATTACTTCGGTATCAGCAGTATTTTCTTAGTCAATTCCATTCCTTAGAAAAATATATTACTGCACATACCTTAGCATATATCTCTATCAATCAGCCTGGTACCAGTCGCTTTCACTGCATTTAAAGGCTGTACTTACATTACTTCGGTATCAGCAGTATTTTCTTAGTCAATTCCATTTCTTAGAAAAATATTTTACTGCACATACCTTATTTGCAGGAAAACCTGCACGCCATTCCCCCTCTGAAGTACCTTACTCCTCAGAATGTGTGAGAACAGCAACTGGATCTTAGTTACGTCTGCTAAGATCATAGAAAAAATGCAGGCAGATTCTTCTTCCAAATACTGCCTGAGATAAACAGCACACTCCGGTGCCATTTAAAAAATCTGTTGTAACAATTGTCCCATCTGACCTGCGGAAGGTCATACCCTTGGACAGATGGACCCGAGATAGTCACCAGAGAAGAGAATCTCTGGTTTCTTGGTCCGGATTTAACAGGAGAACAAATCTGTGTAATCCCCGTTCCTCTGGCTGAGCATGCATAGTTGCAGTGGTCTGAAATGTAGGCGTGCAAACGGTACTATGTCCCTTGCCGCTACCATTAAGCCGATTACATTCATGTACTGAGCCACCAAAGGGCGCGGATGGAATGAAGAACACGGCAGAAATTTAGAAACTTTGACAACCTGGACTCCGTCAGGTAAATTTTAATTTCTACAAAATCTATCAGAATCCCTAGGAGGGAAACCCTTGATATTGGGGATAGAGAACTCTTTCCTTGTTCACTTTCCACCCATGCAATCTCAGAAATGCCAGTACTACGTCCGTATGAGACTTGGCAACTTGGATGTTTGACGCCTGTATCAGGATGTCGTCTAAATAAGGGGCCACTTCTATGCCCCGCGGCCTAAGGACCGCCAAAGTGACCCCAGAACCTCCATAAAGATTCTAGGGGCTGTAGTTAACCCAAAGGAAAGAGCTACAAACTGGTAATGCCTGTCTAGAAAGGCAAACCTGAAAAACCGATGGTGATCTTTATGCATCGTAATGTGAGGATAAGCATCCTTCAAATCCATTGTAGTCCTCTATTGACTCTCCTGGATCATAGTTAAGATGGTACGAATAGTTTCCATCTTAAATGATAGAATTCTAAAGAATTTGTTTAAGATCTTTTAGATCCAAAATAGGTCTGAAGGTTTCCTTTCCTTGGGAACCACAAACCGATTTGAGGAAAACTGTGTCCCTGTTCCTCTATTGGAACTGAAGGTGTCACGTACACAATGCAAGAATGTCTCTTTCTTTATCTGGTTTGCAGATAAATGTGAAAGGCAAAAACTCCCCTTTTTTGGGGGGGAAAGCTTTGAAATCCAGAAGATATCTCTGGGGTATAATTTCCAATGCCCAGGGATCCTGGGCATCTCTTGCCCACGCCTGGGCGAAGAATGAAGTCTGCCCCCTATAGGATCCGTTACCAGATAGGGGTCCGTTCCTCATGCTGTTTTAGAGGCAGCAGCAGGCTCCTTGACCTGCTTATCTTTGTTCCAGGTCCGGTTGTCTCCAGACCGCCTTGGACTGAGCAAAAGTTCCCTCTTATTTTGCCTTAGAGGAAGTTGATGCCACACCTGCCTTGAATTTTCGAAAGGCACGAAAATTAGGCCTTTTTTGTCCCTTGATTTGGACCTGTCCTGAGGAAGGGCATGATCTTTTCCTCCAGTGATATAAATAATAATCTCCTTCAAACTAGGCCTGAATAGGGTCTGCCCCTTGAAGGGAAGTTAAGTAGCTTATTTATTAAAGTCACGACAGCTGACCATGATATAAGCCATAGCGCTCTGCGCGCCAGTATAGTAAAAAACAGAATTCTTAGCCGTTAGTCTAGTCAAAGGAACAAAGGCATCAGAAAACAAAGGAATTGGCTAGCTTAAGTGCTCTAAGCTTGTCAAATATATTCATCCAATGGAGCCTGTAAAGCCTCATCAAGAGACTCAAACCAGAACACCGCAGCAGCAGTGACAGGAGCAATGCGTGTAAGGGGCTGCAGGATAAAACCTTGTTGAATAAACATTTTTTATCCATTGTATCTAAAAAAGCACAACAGTCCTCGCCAGAGGTAGTGGTACGCTTAGCTAGAGTAGAAACTCTTCTCTCCACCTTAGGAACTGTCTGCCATAAGTCCTGTGTGGTGGCAACTATTAGAAAACATTCTTCTAAAAAATAGGAGGGGAAGAGAACGGCACACCTGGTCTATCCCATTCCTTATGAAAAATTTTAGTAAACCTCTTTAGGTATTGGAAAAACATAAGTACACACCGGCACTGCATATTATTTATCCAGTCTACACAATTTCTCTGGCACTGCGATTGTACACATTCATTCAGAGCAGCTAAAGCCTCCCTGAGCAACAAGTGGAGGTTCTCAAGCATAAATTTTAAATGTAGAAATATCAGAATCAGGTTAAATCATCTTCCCTGAGTCACAAATATCACCCACAGACTAAGCATATTGTGAGGTAGTATCAGACATGGTTCTTAAAGCGTCTGTATGCTCTGTATCTACCCCCAGAGCTGTTTTGCTTTCCTTTAATTTCAGGTAGTCTGACTAATACTGCTGCCAGTGTATTATACACAACCTTTGCCATGTCTTGTAAAATAAACGCTATGGGCGCCATTGATATACTTGGCGCCATTTGAGCGTGAGTCCCTGGAGCGGGAGTCAAAGGGTCTGACACGTGGGGAGAGTTAGTCGGCATAACTTCCCCCTCAACAGAATCCTCTGGTAAAATAAACGCTATGGGTGCCCTTGATGTACTTGGCGCCATTTGAGCGTGAGTCCCTAAAGCGGGAGTCAAAGGGTCTGACACGTGGGGAGAGTTAGTCGGCATAACTTCCCCCTCGACAGAATCCTCTGGTGATAATGTTTTTAAATACAAAAAATGATCTTTATTGTTTAACATGAAATCAGTACATCTGGTACACATTCTAAAATGGGGTTCCACCATGGCTTTAAACATAATAAACACAGAGCCTCCTCTATGTTAGACATGTTAGAACTAATAAAGAGACTAGTAAGCTTGGAAAACACTTTAAATCAAGTTAACAAGCAAATATAACAAACGTTACTGTGCCTTTAAGAGAAACAAATTTTGTCAAAATTTGAAAAACAGTGAAAAAAGGCAGTAAATCAAACAAAATTTTTACAGTACATGTAATAAGTTAACAGAGCATTGCACCCACTTGCAAATGGATGATTAACCCCTTAATGCAAAAAACAGATTAAAAAAAAAAAAAAAAAAAAACGACATTTTTTTAAACAGACACAACAAAACTGCCACAGCTGAGCTGTGGATTACCTTCCCTATAACTGTTTCTATGCAAAATTTAAGCCAGCCATGTGGAAAAATTAGGCCCCAATAAGTTTTATCACCAAACATATGTTAAAAAACGATTAAACATGCCAGCAAACGTTTTAAAACACATTCTTATAGGAGTATGTATGTCTATTAATAAGCCTGATCCAGTCGCTATCACTGCATTTAAGGCTTTACTTACATTACTTCGGTATCAGCAGTATTTTCTTAGTCAATTCCATTCCTTAGAAAAATATATTACTGCACATACCTTAGCATATATCTCTATCAATCAGCCTGGTACAAGTCACTTTCACTGCATTTAAAGGCTGTACTTACATTACTTCGGTATCAGCAGTATTTTCTTAGTCAATTCCATTTCTTAGAAAAATATTTTACTGCACATACCTTATTTGCAGGAAAACCTGCACACCATTCCCCCTCTGAAGTACCTTACTCCTCAGAATGTGTGAGAACAGCAACTGGATCTTAGTTACGTCTGCTAAGATCATAGAAAAAATGCAGGCAGATTCTTCTTCCAAATACTGCCTGAGATAAACAGCACACTCCGGTGCCATTTAAAAATAACAAACTTTTGATTGAAGAAATAAACTAAGTATAAAAAACCACAGACTCTCACGACCTCCTATCTATGTTGAGACTTGCAAGAGAATGACTGGTAATGGCAGTTAGGGGAGGAGCTATATAGCAGCTTTGCTGTGGGTGGACTCTTGCAACTTCCTGTTGGGAAGGAGAAAATATCCCATAAGTAATGGATGATCCGTGGACTGGATACACTTAACAAGAGAAAAACCCTTCCACTACTCCAGTACGCAGGGTACTTCCAACTCCTCCCAGTCCCGGTCCATCAGCCGAACAACCTATGGATATCAGTTTCCTAAGAGGACCCCTCACTCCTCAAGAGAAGGCCAGATGCCGGACACTAAACCTATGCATGTATTGTGCAGGGACCGACCATGCTGTTAAAGAATGTCCTCTACTACTGAAACAGAAGTTAGGTAAAGTACATACTATACAACACTGCTTACACACTAAAAGCACTACCACTGCATATCTCACCATACCCTTACTTTTACAGTGGGATCGACACAGGATAAACTGTGAAGCCATGATCGACATGGGCGCATGTGCCAACTTTATTGATTTACGTTTAGTTGAAGTTAATAAAATACCTTTTTTGTTTTAATGCACACCCTTGCCTCTCAAAGTCATTGACGGTACACCTTTACCATCTGGTCCTGTCTCTCAACAAACTATTCCTCTGCTTGTCACCTCTTCTTCTGGCCACTCTGAGACCGTCACCTTTGATATCATATCATCTCCAATATATCCTATTGTTCTGGGAATTACTTGGCTCCAACAGCACCAACCTATGGTTCATTGGGATACCCTCACACTTTCTTTCTCTTCTCCGTACTGTACCGCCACCTGTTTCCCTAACTCTCATTTGCTCACTACAACTTCTCCTACTATCCCTGCACAATATCTTGACTCCTCTGATGTGTTCAATAAAACAGAGGCTGAGTCTTTGCCTCCACATAGGCCCTACGATTGCCCCATAGACCTGCTTCCCGGAGCAACCATTCTCCATATTTACCCTCTTTCAAGACCCGAGCATCTACACTTAAAGACTTATATTGGCGAGAATTTAAAAAAAGGCTTTATCCGCCCTTTCACTTCCCCTGCCGGTGCCGGTATATTTTTTGTTAAGAACAAGGATGGGTCCCTTCACCCGATTATCGATTACCAGGAATTGAATAAGCGTACAATAAAGAACAGGTACCCACTGCCTCTCATCCCAGAATTGATTGAGAGGTTAAGAGGCGCTACTGTATTCACGAAATTGGATCTCAGGGGCGCCTACAACCTGGTTAGAATAAGGGCCGGAGATGAGTGGCTGACTGCATTTAGGACCAGGTATGGTCTTTTCGAATATACGGTTATGCCATTCGGACTGTGCAATGCCCCGGCAACATTTCAGAATTTCATCAACGACATCTTCAGAGACATCCTTGACACTTTTATGGTGGTCTATCTTGATGACATCCAGATCTACTCTCCTACCTTCTCCGAACACGTCACACACGTCAGGCTAGTGCTATCTAGGTTACAGACACACAGACTTTATGTTAAGCTTGAGAAATGTCTCTTTCATGTTATTGAGGTATCATTCTTGGGGTATCGCTTCAGCAAGAGTAAAATAATGATGGAGGACAGCAAAATCAAGGCTATCACTTCCTGGCCAAGACCATCTAATCTAAAGGATGTCCAATGGTTTTTAGGCTTTGTGAACTTCTATCGACGCTTCATCCAGAATTTCGCAGGCCATCACCAAACCACTCACTAATCTGACTAAGACCACCGCTCCCTTTATATGGACCTCTCAGGCCCAAATGGCCTTTGGTAATCTCAAATCTCTTTTTGTCACATCTCCCGTTTTACATATACCTAATAGTAAGGCCCAGTTCGTTCTAGAGGTGGACACATCTGAATACGCCATTGGCTCTGTACTCTCTCAGAAATCATCTCCAAAAGACGCTCTACACCCTGTATGTTACTTCTCCAGACTGCTGACGCCTGCAGAATTAAACTATCCCATTGGTGAGAAGGAGCTATTGGTGATTAAGTCATCTTTTGACCAGTGGAGACACTTACTCGAGGGCGCAGAGCAACCCATAGTGATATACACAGACCATAAGAATCTGCAATACCTCCAGACTAATCGCACACTCTCAGCCCATCAGCTCCGGTGGAGTCTCTATTTCTCCCGTTTCTCCTTTACCATCACCTATCATCCTGGATCAAGAAACGGGAAGGCTGACGCTCTCTCACATAAGGATGTTAGACCTCAGACAACCTCACCCTTCTCAACAATAATCCCCAAATCATCCATTGTTGGTTTCATTTCCAAAGATTTCACAGAACTAAGGACTCAACAGCAATTGAACACAACAAAAACCTCTTATTCCCTCACACCTGATGTTAACGGAATCCTACCACCATCTCTTCGCAACAAAGCCCTGTCTTTGTCTCATGACTCATCTTTGGCAGGACATTTAGGTGTGCACAAGACCCTCGACCTCCTGCAAAGGTATTTCTGGTGGCCTTCTATGAGACTTTCAGTAAAAAATTACATCAAATCTTGTCCCACATGCCAAACTAGTAAACCCTCACACCAACTTCCTTTGGGATTACTACAAAACCTACCTATACCTGAACATCCATGGGTGACCGTGTCCATGGACTTTATAGTTGATCTTCCAAAATCTGAAGGGAAGACTGTCATCTTTATCGTTATTGATCAATTTTCAAGAATGGCCCATTTCATTCCCACAGACTCACTCCCCACAGCCCAACTAACTGCTGAGATATTCATCAAAGAGGTAGTTCACTTACATGGTCTCCCAACATCCGTTCTCAGTGACAGAGGGTCACAGTTCACCTCCAAGTTCTGGAAACACCTTTGCCAATCTCCTGCCATTCAGCAACATCTAACCACATCATACCACCCACAAACAAATGGTATCTGCGAGAGAACCAACCAATGGTTAGAGCAATACTTAAGATGCTTCTGCTCCAACAAACAGGATTCCTGGGCTTCTTTCCTCCCTCATGCGGAATTTGCCTACAACAACACAACTAACTCATACACTGGTTACTCACCCTTCTACATTAATTCTGGTCTCCATCCACTCTTCCATCCCCTACCTCCTACTGACACTCCGTGTCCTCAGGTTAACGACCTGGTCAATTCCATCAAACAGACTTATACAGTGATCCATGACAACATTCAGCAAGCTCAAGCTACTCAAAAACGCTTTTATGATCTCCGCCATCGACCACATCCGGAGTATAAGGTTGGTGACTTGGTTTGGTTGTTCACCAGAAATCTCAGAATACCTGCCCCTTGTAGGAAATTCAACAAACTCTTTGTGGGTCCATTTCCAATTGTCACCATACTCAACCCTGTCACGGTTACTCTACAACTCCCTGCGACCTATCGCATCCACCTGACATTCCATGTGTCTCTCATTAAACCCTGTGATGCCTCTCATCACCTGCCACTCCCGACTACGGCTACGCCGACACCTGATCCTGAATATGAGGTGCATTCTGTGATTGACTCCCGACGATGTCATGGTCAACTTCAGTACCTTGTCCATTGGGCGTGGTACGATTCCTCGGAGGATTCCTGGGAGCATGCGACCAATCTTTCGCCACCCCGTCTCGTCTCCTTGTTCCATAGACGGCATCCGGATTGGCCCGCACCCTGATACCTCCTTGAGGTCCCTTTGTGGGGGGGATATATCATGTACGCCTTCATTCCACCTTAAGAACATTATGCTAACTCATCTTACTACCTTTTATTTCAATTATTAACTTCTCCTCCCCTATATAAACTGACTATTCCCATGTTACTTTGCTGGTTTATTGAAGATATTTTTCCATGAGACTCAGCTCTGCATATTACCTTGTTCAGCAGTGAAAGGTCACTAGTTTTGTGTCCTTACAGTCACTAACAGTCGGCCTTTGCATCGCTCTGCCGCAATCTGTGACGTCTGCCCGGCAGTGAACCACAGATCCTCCTACCACGCATCCTCTAGTGAGACCCGAGACTGTACAGCAGCTCAGCGTGTCACGCTGCAACAACTTCCACCCAAGTGCTCACACAGCTTCACGGACTTCCTCACAGTCAGACAGGCTGAACGGATTTCCTGTCTTGTCGCACACAGTCTGCAGAACTGCCCGCAGTAACTCTAAGCTGCACACCAAGCAACCACTTCAAAATCAGGTTCCGTATGGTTAAAGGATAAGCCCTATAACTTGTGTGCATAGACTCTGCTTATTACCATTGAACATACCGCTTATTACCATTGAACACACCGCTTATACAGTGTTTTCAGTGTTACTCACATTCCGCTCTGCATGTGCTTATTATATAAGAAGTTAGCACCAGAAGTTAACATCCTGTTTATTGCGCTTATACTAGTAGCTACATCTTAGAGTTCTGTGATAAAGTTATAACTGCTAAATACTGTTCTGAAATCCAAGCTCATCAATCCTGCAGCTAAAGGTTAAATTACCGATGCAGCAGTTTCCATTATACTTCTATACTGTTGTGCCTGTACCACGGTCCTTTAATATTCCTCATATCATTGGGTTAAAACTTTAAGGCAACATTATAGCAAGTGATTAAGACTCATTGGGGGGTAGTTATCAAGCCGTCTACTTTTCTGGCTTCGCCGGCCCAATACGCCCGCCTAAGCTCGCCTACCTTCGCCGCCGCGGACCTTGAATACGTTCGCCTAAGTTATCAAATAAAGCTGTCAAAAAGCCGCGGGGCGATGAGCAGCGGACTGTGAGAGTTATCACTCATCCGATCTCGCTGCCCTTCGGCTTTTTCCCAGTTTTATTGCTAGCCTGTCACTAAGCACTCACACTAAACTACACTGTTCTATCCCTATACCGGCGCCCCCGGAGCCTCCCGCAACTCAATAAAGTTACTAACCCCAAAACCGCCGCTCCTAGACCCCGCCGCAACTCTTATAAATGGATTAACCCCTAAACCGCCGCTCCTAGACCCCGCCGCAACTCTTATAAATGTATTAACCCCTAAACCGCCGCTCCCGGACACCGCTGCCACCTACAGTATACCTAGTAACCCCTATCCTGCCCCCCCATACCGTCGCCCTCTATAATAAAATTATTAACCCCTATCCTGCTGATCCCGCACCTCTCCGCAACTAAATAAATAGTTTAACCCCTAAACCGCCGCTCCATGAACCCGCCGCAACCTATATTAAACCTATTAACCCCTATCCTGCCCCCCCTACACCGTCGCCACCTATAATAAATTTATTAACCCCTAATCTGCCCCCCCTACACCGTCGCCACCTATAATAAATTTATTAACCCCTATCCTGCCCCCCACTACGCCGCCGCCACTGTCATAAAATTATTAACCCCTAAACCTAAGTCTAACCCTAACGCCCCCTAACTTAAATATTAATTAAATAAATCTAAATAAATTAACTCTTATTAAGTAAATTAATCCTATTTAAAACTAAATACTTACCTTTAAAATAAACCCTAATATAGCTACAATATAAATAATAATTATATTCTAGCTATCTTAGGATTTATATTTATTTTACAGGTAACTTTGTATTTATTTTAGCTAGTTAGAATAGTTATTAAATAGTTATTAACTATTTAATAACTACATAGCTAAAAGAAATACAAAATTACCTGTAAAATAAATCCTAACTTAAGTTACAATTAAACCTAATACTACACTATCATTAAATTAATTAAATAAATTAACTACAAATAACTACAATTAAATACAATTACATAAACTAACTAAAGTACAAAAAATAAAAAAAGCTAAGTTACAAAAAATAAAAAAATAAGTTACAAACATGTTACAAATATTACAACAATTTTAAGCTACTTACACCTAATCTAAGCCCCCTAATAAAATAACAAACCCCCCCAAAATAAAAAAATGCCCTACCCTATTCTAAATTAAATAAATTTCAAAGCTCTTTTACCTTACCAGCCCTTAAAAGGGCCATTTGTGGGGGCATGCCCCAAAGAAAACAGCTCTTTTGCCTGTAAAAGAAAAATACAACCCCCCCAACATTAAAACCCACCACCCACATACCCCTAATCTAACCCAAACCCCCCTTACAAAAACCTAACACTAATCCCCTGAAGATCATCCTACCTTGAGTCGTCTTCACTCAGCCGAGCCACCGATGGAACTGAAGAGGACATCCGGAGCGGAAGAAGTTAATCCTCCAAGCGGCGCTGAAGAAATCTTCCATCGGATGAAGTCATCATCCAGGCGGCGCTGAAGAAAAGTCTTCGATCCGGCCGATGTCATCTTCAAAGAGGCTCTGAAGAGGTCTTCTATTCGGGCGAAGTCATCTTCCAAGCCGGGTCTTGAATCTTCCTTCCGCCGACATGGAACCACCTTCTTCACCGACGGACTACGACGAATGACGGCTCCTTTAAGGGACGTCATCCAAGATGGCGTCCCCTCAATTCCGATTGGCTGATAGAATCCTATCAGCCAATCGGAATTAAGGTTGGAAAATCTGATTGGCTGATGGAATCAGCCAATCAGATTCAAGTTCAATCCGATTGGCTGATCCAATCAGCCAATCGGATTGAGCTCGCATTCTATTGGCTGATCGGAACAGCCAATAGAATGCGAACTCAATCTGATTGGCTGATTCCATCAGCCAATCAGATTTTTCCTACCTTAATTCCGATTGGCTGATAGAATCCTATCAGCCAATCGGAATTGAGGGGACGCCATCTTGGATGACGTCCCTTAAAGGAGCCGTCATTCGTCGTAGTCCGTCGGTGAAGAAGGTGGTTCCGCGTCGGCGGAAGGAAGATTCAAGACCCGGCTTGGAAGATGACTTCATCGGATGGAAGATTTCTTCAGCGCCGCTTGGAGGATTAACTTCTTCCGCTCCGGATGTCCTCTTCAGTTCCATCGGTGGCTCGGCTGAGTGAAGACGACTCAAGGTAGGATGATCTTCAGGGGATTAGTGTTAGGTTTTTGTAAGGGGGGTTTGGGTTAGATTAGGGGTATGTGGGTGGTGGGTTTTAATGTTGGGGGGGTTGTATTTTTCTTTTACAGGCAAAAGAGCTGTTTTCTTTGGGGCATGCCCCCACAAATGGCCCTTTTAAGGGCTGGTAAGGTAAAAGAGCGTTGAACTTTATTTAATTTAGAATAGGGTAGGGCATTTTTTTATTTTGGGGGGGTTTGTTATTTTATTAGGGGGCTTAGATTAGGTGTAAGTAGCTTAAAATTGTTGTAATATTTGTAACATGTTTGTAACTTATTTTTTTATTTTTTGTAACTTAGCTTTTTTTATTTTTTGTACTTTAGTTAGTTTATGTAATTGTATTTAATTGTAGTTATTTGTAGTTAATTTATTTAATTAATTTAATGATAGTGTAGTATTAGGTTTAATTGTAACTTAAGTTCGGATTTATTTTACAGGTAATTTTGTATTTCTTTTAGCTATGTAGTTATTAAATAGTTAATAACTATTTAATAACTATTCTAACTAGCTAAAATAAATACAAAGTTACCTGTAAAATAAATATAAATCCTAAGATAGCTATAATATAATTATTAATTATATTGTAGCTATCTTAGGGTTTATTTTACAGGTAAGTATTTATTTTTAAATAGGAATAATTTATTAAAGTATAGTGTAGTGTTAGGTGTAATTGTAACTTAGGTTAGGATTTATTTCACAGGTACATTTCTCTTTATTTTAGCTAGGTAAGCTATTAAATAGTTAATAATTATTTAATAGTTATTGTACATGGTTAAAATAAATTGAAAGGTACCTGTAAAATAAAAATAAATCCTAAGATAGCTAGAATATAATTATTATTTATATTGTAGCTATATTAGGGTTTATTTTAAAGGTAAGTATTTAGTTTTAAATAGGATTCATTTACTTAATAAGAGTTAATTTATTTAGATTTATTTAATTAATATTTAAGTTAGGGGGGCGTTAGGGTTAGGGTTAGACTTAGGTTTAGGGGTTAATAATTTTATGACAGTGGCGACGGTGTAGGGGGGGCAGGATAGGGGTTAATAAATTTATTATAGGTGGCGACGGTGTAGGGGGGGCAGGATAGGGGTTAATACATTTAATATAGGTTGCGGCGGGTTCAGGGAGCGGCGGTTTAGGGGTTAATACATTTATTATAGTTGCGGTGGGCTCCGGGAGCGGCGGTTTAGGGGTTAATATGTATAGAGTAGCTTGCGGTGGGCTCCGGGAGCGGCGGTTTAGGGGGTAATAACTTTATTTAGTTGCGGCGGTGTAGGGGGGGTCAGATTAGTGGTGTTTTGACTCGGGGTACATGTTAGGGTGTTAGGTGTAGACAGCTCCCATAGAAGTCAATGGGATGTCTGTCAGCAGCGAACTTGTACTTTCGCTATGGTCAGACTCCCATTGATTCCTATGGGATCCGGCGCACCCAGGGATTGAAAACCAGGTACGCTGGGCCGTAAAAGTGCCGAGCGTACCTGCTAGTTTTTTGATAGCTAGCAAAAGTAGTGAGAATGTGCCGCACTTGTGTGCGGAACATCTGGAGTGACGTAAGAATCGATCTGTGTCGGACTGAGTCCGGCGGATCGATGCTTACGTCACAAAATTCTACTTTTGCCGGTCTCGAGCCTTTGATAACTAAGGCGAATCAGCCTCGCCACAAATACGCTGCGGAATTCAAGCGTATTTGAGGTTGACGGCTTGATAACTAGGCCCCTGTATACTTGCAAGCAGACAGTCTCTATCACTTGCTACAATAAATATTTTTTGATAAAGTTTTGTTTCTGTAAATAATAATAGCAACTAACAGTTGGACCTAACACCATCTGAGACCAGTAGTTTGTGGATTTTGTGTAACAAAAATGTTTCACAAAACTCATAACTAATCTGTTACAAAGTACACCCATAAACTAACTATTAACCCCTTAACCGCTGCCCTCCTGCATTGCAAACACTATTTTAAACTTATTAACCCCTAATCTGCCGCCCACCCACATTGTGACTATTAAATAAACCTATTTACCCCTAATATGTCACCCACCCACATCGCCAACACTATTTAAATATTTAAACCCTAAACCGCTGCTCCTCGACAATGCCGACACTATAATAAAGTTGTTAACCCCTAAACCTCTGTCCTTGCACATCGCCACCACTAAATAAACCTGTTAACCCCTAGGTCTCCGGCCTTGCACATAGCTGTAACTAAATAAACTTATTAACCCCTAAACCGCTGCCCCCCCACATCACAAAACACTAAATTAATCTATTAACCACTAAACACCCCCCCTAACTTTAAATTAAAATTGCAATATAACTATATTTAAATACATGAAAACTTACCTGTGAAATAAAAATAAACCTAACATTAAACTATACATTAACCTTACATAACTATTCTAATAATAAAAAAAATACTACTAATTAAAAAATCTAAATTACAAATTTTAAAAAACCTAACACTATAATAAAAAATAAAAAAAATAAAATTGCAAAAAATAATAAACACTAAATTATGAAAAATAAAAAACACTAAGCTTACAAAAAATAATAAATGAAATTATAAAAAATAACAACAATTACACCTAATCTAATAGCCCTATAAAAATTAAAAAGCACCCCCAAAATAAAAACACCCCTTAGCCTACAATAAACTACCAATAGCTCTTAAAAGGGCCTTTTGTAGGGCATTGCCCTAAGTTAAACAGCTCTTTTACCTTTAAAAAAAATACTAAGTCCCCCCCAAAAGAAAAACCCAATCCCCAATAACTAAAAAACTATCACTAACCCTAGAATATCTTCTAACAGTTCCTGAAGTCTGGACATCCATTTTCATAAAGGCGTCGAGAAGTCTTCATCCAGGCGGCGACACCTTCATCTATCTCGTGGACATCTTCTATCTTCATCCCCATGGCGTGGAGCTATCCTGTTAGCAATCCTGCGTGTAGCGTCCTCTTCATACGATTCCTGCCGTACACTGAAGTTGAATGGAAGGTAACCATTTCAAAATGGCATACCTTGCATTCCTATTGGCTGATTTGATTCTTCAAATTCAAATCAGCCAATAGGATGAGAGTTACTGAAATCTTATTGGCTGTTCAAATCAGCCAATAGGATTTCAGTAGCTCTCATCCTTTTTGCTATTTTGAATTTGAATAATCAAACAAGCCAATAGGAATGCAAGGTACACCCTTTTAAAGTGGCTAACTTGCATTCAACTTTAGTGTACGGCTGTGCCTACATGAAGATGAATGTCCTGACTTCAGGATCCATGAGTAGATATTCTGGGGTTAGTGTTGTTTTTTTTTCTTCTTTTTTTGGGGTGTTTTTTGTTTAGATTAGGGCTTAGCTGAATGCCCTTTTAAGGGCAGTAAAAAAGAGCTAAATGCCCTTTTAAGGGCAATGCCCATACAAATGCCCCTTTAGGGGCAATGGGTAGCTTAGGTTTTTTTTAGATTTAGGTTTTTTTTATTTTGGGAGGTTGGTTGGGTGGTGAGTTTTATTGTGGGGGGCTTTGTATCTCTTTAATGGTAAAAGAGCTGTTTAACAGGGCAATGCCCTACAAAAGGTCCTTTGAAGGGCGATTTGTAGTTTATTGTAAGCTAGGGGGTGTTTTTATTTTGGGGGGACTTTTTTAATTGGTAGTATTTTTGTATTTTTTTAGAATAGTTATGTTAGGTTAATTTATAGTTTAATGTTAGGTTTATTTTTATTTCACAGGTAAGTTTTTATTTATTTAAATATAGTTATATTGTAATTTTAATTTAAAGTTAGTGGGGTGTTAGGTTTAGTGGTTAATCATTTAATTTAGTGTTTTGCGATGTGGGGGGGCGGTGGTTAAGGGGTTGATAGGTTTATTTAGTGGCGGCAATGTGGGAGGAAGGAGGTTTAGGGCTCAATAGGTTTATTTAGTGGTGGTGATGTGGGAGGCCGGAGGTTTAGGAGTTAATAGGTTTATTTAGTCACGGTGATGTGGGAGGCCAGAGGTTTAGGATTTAATAGGTTTATTTAGTGGTGGCGATGTAGGAGGCCGGAGGTTTAGGGGTTAATATGTTTATGTAGTAGTGGCGATGTGGGAGGCTGGAGGTTTAGGGGTTAATAGGTTTATTTAGTGGCAGCGATGTGGGAGGCTGGAGGTTTAGGGGTTAATAACTTTATTATAGTGTCGTCGATGTCGGGGAGTGGCAGATTAGGGGTTAATAGCTTTTATTAGTGTCTGCAATGTCGGGGAGCAGTGGAATAGGGGTTAATATCTTTATTATAGTGTCGGTGATGTAGGGGGCGGTGGATTAGGGGTGTTTAGACTTGGGGTTTATGTTAGGTGTTAGGTTAAAACTTAACTTTTTTTCCCCCCATAAACATCAATGGGGTTGCGTTACGGAGATTTTTCATTCCACACTTCAGGTGTTAGTTTTTTTTTCTAACACTCTCTCCCCATTGAAGGAAAGCTTGCATGAGCACATCAAATCAGCCCTTGGATTTTGTGTGGAATGGAGCTTAACGCACCATATCACACACACAAGGAGGCTTTTCAGTAACTAGTAATGGCAGCGCTATGGAGAATGAAATAACGCAACTTTTTAGGTGTTAGTTTTGCACCTTGTTTAGTGCAAAACTCGTAATCTAGATGATGGTTAATTACTGACAAATTATCTTAATTTTACGATTGCTTAAATTTTTTCTCTAAGGAAAGTTTTGCTTTGCCTTAAAAAGATCTTATTATCTACCAATCAGTTATTTTAATAATCATTTTACTTAGATGTCCATCAAGTGTATTATGCATTCTCCAACCACAATGGCACACATTATGCAACGATGAGCACCAATAAATTAATCCTTCTATGTATCACACAAACAATAAATTAAATAGAAGGTTAGAAGTAATTATTTTATTTTACTCCTTATTTTCACCCTATGGTTGATAGAAGAAAACAAATGTAGACTCCCAGCCAACAGGGTTTCTATGTTCCTTGTTCAGAGGAGGATTGCCTGGTATTTCAGGTATTGACTGTCTTTTTTTAGTAGGGATCAGACTGAGATACTGCAGGAATGTTTAACTCTGTGTAAGGCACAATTGGGTTAAAAGAGGCTGCTCTTATGTGGTGACCCATCAGAGAAAGAGCTACTGAGTTGCTTTTTGTTCCTGACTAAGTGCTTATCTCTTTTTGTATTTTTGTATTGTGACCCTGGGGAAAGTTTCCCTAAGCGTTATGGGGGTAAAGCAGACATGCATTCCCTGCCCAATATGCATGGAGGGATATGTTTGCACCTTAATAACAAATGCTTTTTATTTCAGTGCTATTTTTGTAAGAGTTGAATATATCTCAAGATACTGACTGACTGGAGGGATATGTCTGGACCTTAATGACAAGGCCCACAGAAGCAATGTTGACATATTTCCATGTTTCTCATTCAGTGGAGGATTGCTTGTTATTTCAGTACTGGACCGTCCTTTTTAGGTGAGATCAGACTCAAGAAAAAACAACTGAGCGGTTGTTCATTCCTGATTGAGTGCTTCTCTCTTTATGTACACCTCTTCTGGGAATACATCTCATCTCAAAGGCTTAGCACCTAAAAATTCCTATTTTTTATCATACCTTAATTATTCTAAACATGGATTGTCTGCAGTAACATATTGCAAATGTTTTTTTTTTTTTATTATTCTTGTTTTTATCTCTCTGGTTGTTTTGCCAACAAAGGGCTAGATTACAAGTGGAGTGCAAAATTGTTAGCGTTGATGTCGGATAACAGGACCAAACTAACTCTCTTTCTCCATGGACTTCTATGGGGTTCATGAAAAAAAGTTTTGTTGTTTTTTTTATTCGACAGCTTATGAGTGATATTTCGAGTAGTCGCAATATCCATTAAAAGTGTAGGGCGATCTAAAGAGATGTCAGTCATGCTAAACCTATTCTGGAAATTTAGTTTTTCAATGGAGTTCCAGTGATATTGATATTGCGCTCTGCACTATCAATAGTGGTTCTTTTGTAATCTGGGTCATAGAGTTCAATCACTATCTGTCAAACGCTGTTTTCAGTGATCGCCATCACTACAGGCCAGGGATCGTTGGTGGCTTAGTGAGTGGCACTCTCAGGTTTCATGCACGCACGTGGTGATGTCACAAAGAGTCTAAGGCAGGATTCACCCGTAGCTGCTAGGCAGCTCAATGGGGGAAGGTTTTTCTAACCCCCTCAATCCCAGCTCCCATAGCAGCTATAAAGTTCCAGATCATTTAAAAATAAAGTAAATACAACACACAATAATCTAGTTTGCAATACTACACTATATGCAGTATGAAAAAAAATGTTTGTCCACAGTCCCCTAATAAAATGTATTTCCCAGTAGACGGATCCCTCTATTAAAAAATTTTTATGGATTTTATCTGTATAGTCAGGTGATCCCTGTAGTAACAGTGATACCAACTTTAATATTTTGTAACATGTCTAAAACTAATTGAGCTTTATATTTATGATTTCATACAAAATTGTCTTAAGTTAAAGGAACAGTTCACTGAAAAATGTTCTCTCTTTTAAATTGATCCCAATAATCCATTTTACCTGCTAGAGTGTATTAAACTTTTTACAAGTAGCTCCGCTACCCTTATTTCGGCATTTTTTCGCCTCTTATCTAAAATAATTTTGACATTTTTTCACAACTAGAGGGTTTTCATGTGAGCCATATAGATAACATTGTGCTCACACCCGTGGAGTTAAGGGGGCAGTCTGCAAAGGCTTAGATACAAGGCAATCACAGAGGTAAAAAGTATAGTAATATAACTGTGTTGATTATGCAAAACTGGGAAATGGCTAATAAAGGGATTATCAATCTTTTTAAACAATAAAAAACATAATTTATGTAAGAAATTACCTGATAAATCATTTTTTTTTCATATTGGCAAGAGTCCATGAGCTAGTGACGTATGGGAATATAAAATCCTACCAGGAGGGGCAAAGTTTCCCAAACCACAAAATGCCTATAAATATACCCCTCACCACACCCACAATTCAGTTTAACGAATAGCCAAGTAGTGGGGTGATAAAGAAAGGAGTAAAAAGCATCAACAAAGAAATTTGGAAATAATTGTGCTTTATACAAAAAATCATAACCATCATAAAAAGGATGGGTCTCATGGACTCTTGCCAATATGAAAGAAATGAATTTATCAGGTAAGTTCTTACATAAATTATGCTTTCTTTCATGTAATTGGCAAGAGTCCATGAGCTAGTGACGTATGGGATAGAAATACCCAAGATGTGGAACTCCACAGAAGAGTCACTAGATAGGGAGGGATAAAATAATAACAGCCATTTTCCGCTGAAAAAAAATAATCCACAACCCAAATTATAAGTTAATTTTCATAATGAAAAGAAAAAACTTAAACATAAGCAGAAGAATCAAACTGAAACAGCTGCCAGGAAAACTTTTCTACCAAAAACTGCTTCCGAAAAAGCAAATACATAAAAACGGTAGAATTTAGTAAATGTATGCTAAGAAGACCAAATTGCTGCTTTGCAAATCTGATCAACTGAAGCTTCATTCTTAAAAGCCCAAGAAGTGGAGACTGATCTAGTGAAATAAGCTGTAATTCTCTGAGGCAGGGCCTGACCTGACTCCAAATAAGCCTGATAAATCAAAAGATTTAACCAAGATGCCAAGGAAATGGCAGAAGCCTTCTGACCTTTCCTAGAACCAGAAAAGATAACAAATAAACTAGAAGTCTTCCTGAAATCTTTAGTAGCTTCAACGTAATATTGCAAAGCTCTTACCACGTCCAAAGAATGTAAGGATCTCTCCAAAGAATTCTTAGGATTAGGACACAAAGAAGGGACAGCAATTTCTCTATTAATGTTGTTAGAATTTACAACCTTAAGTAGAAATGTAAATGAAGTCTGCAAAACTGCCTTATTCTGATGGAAAATCAGAAAAGGAGATTCACAAGAAAGAGCAGATAATTCAGAAACTCTTCTAGTAGAAGAGATGGCCAAAAGGAACAACACTTTCCAAGAAAGTAGTTTAATGTCCAAAGAATGCATAGGCTCAAACGGAGGAGCTTGTAAAGTTTTCAAAACCAAATTAAGACTCCAAGGAGGAGAGACTGATTTAATGACAGGCTTGATATGGACCAAAGCCTGTACAAAACAGTGAATATCAGGAAGCTTAGCAATCTTTCTCTGAAATAAGAGAGAAAGAGCAGAGATTTGTTCCCTCAAGGAACTTTCAGACAAACCCTTATCCAAACCATCCTGAAGAAACTGTAAAATTCTAGGAATTCTAAAAGAATGCCAGGAGAATTTATGAGAAGAACACCATGAAATATGTCTTCCAAACTCGATAATAAATCTTCCTATAAACAGATTTATGAGCCTATAACATAGTATTAATCACTGAGTCCGAGAAACCTCTATGACTAAGCACTAGGTGTTCAATTTCCATACCTTCAAATTTAATGATTTGAGATCCTGATGGAAAAATGGACCTTGAGACAGAAGGTCTGGCCTTAATGGAAGTGGCAAAGGTTGGCAACTGGACATCCAAACAAGATCCGCATACCAACACCTGTGAGACCATGCTGGAGCTACCAGCAACACAAACGATTGTTCCATGATGATATTGGAAATCACTCTTGGAAGAAGAACCTGAGACAGGAAGATATAAGCAGGTTGGTAACACCAAATGCATCCACTGCTTCCGCCTGAGGATCCCTGGACCTGGACAGGTATCTGGGTAGTTTCTTGTTTACATGAGAAGCCATCAGTGGGAAGACCCCACATCTGAACAATCTGAGAAAACACATCTGGATGGAGCGGCCACTCCCTCAGATGTAAAGTCTGATGGCTGAGATAATCCGCTACCCAATTGTCTATACCTGGTATATGAACCGCAGAAATTAGACAGGAGCTGGATTCCCCCCAAGCAAGTATCTGAGATACTTCGTTCATAGCTTGGACACTGTGAGTCCCACCCTGATGATTGACATATGCCACAGTTGTGATATTTTCTGTCTGAAAACAAATGAACAGTTCTCTCTTCAATAGGGGCAAAACCTCAAGAGCACAGAAAATAGCACAGAGTTCTAAAATGTTGATTGGTAACCTCGCCTCTTGAGGTTTCCAAACCCCTTGTGCTGTCAGAGATCCCCAGACAGCTCCCCAACCTGAAAGACTTGCATCTGTTGTGATCACAGTCCAGGTTGGACGAACAAAAGAGGCCCCTTGAACTATACGTTGGTGATCTAACCACCAAGTCAGAGAGAGTCGAACATTGGGATTTAAGGATATTAATTGTGATATCTTTGTATTATCCCTGCACCATTGGTTCAGCATACAAAGCTGGAGAGGTCTCATATGAAAATGAGCAAAGGGGATCGCGTCTGATGCTGCAGTCATGAGACCTAAAACTTCACTGCACATAGCTACTGAAGGGAATGATCAAGACTGAAGGTTTCGACAGGCTGAAACCAATTTCATTTGTCTCTTGTCTGTTAGAGACAGAGTCATGGACACTGAATCTATCTGTAAACCTAAAAAGGTGACCCTTGTCTGAGGAATCAAGGAACTTTTTGGTAAATTGATCCTCCAACCATGTCTTTGAAGAAACAACACTAGTTGATTTGTGTGAGATTCTGCAGAATGTAAAGACTGAGCTAGTACCAAGATATTATCCAATTAAGGAAGCACCGCAATACCCCATTCTCTGATTACAGAGAGTAGGGCACCGAGAACCTTTGAAAAAAATTATTGGATCTGTCGCTAGGTCAAATGGAAGAGCAACAAATTGGTAATGCTTGTCTAGAAAAGAGAATCTCAGAAAATGATAATGATCTGGATGAATCGGAATATGAAGATATGAATCCTGTAAGTCTATTATGGACATAAAATGCTCTTGCTGAACAAAAGGCATAATAGTCCTTATAGTCACCATTTTAAAAGTTGGCACTCTTACATAACGATTCAAAATTTTCAGATCCAGAACTGGCCTGAGTGAATTTTCTTTCTTTGGGACATTGAATAGATTTGAATAAAACCCCAGACCCTGTTCCTGAAATGGAACTGCTATAATTACCCCTGAAAACTCCAGGTCTGAAACACACTTCAGAAAAGCCTGAGCCTTCACTGGATTTGCTGGGATGCATGAGAGAAAAAATCTTCTCACAGGAGGATTTACTCTGAATCCTATTTGGTAACCTTGAGAAACAATACTCTGAACCCATTGAATTTGGACAAAATCTGCTCAAATGTTTTGGAAGAATTTTAATTTGCCCCCCACCAGCTGAGCTGGAATGAGGGCCGCACCTTCATGCATACTTGGGGGCTGGCTTTGGTTTTTTAAATGGTCTGGATTTATTCCAACTTGAAGAAGGTTTCCAATTAAAACCAGATTCTTTAGGGGAAGGATAAGGTTTCTGTTCCTTATTTTGTCGAAAGGAACGAAAACAGTTAGAAGCTTTAGATTTACCCTTAGGTCTTTTATCCTGAGGCAAAAAAACTCCCTTCCCCCCAGTGACAGTTGAAATAATCGAATCCAACTGAGAACCAAATAACTTATTACCTTGGAAAGAAAGAGATAGTAATCTAGACTTAGATACCATGTCAGCATTCCAATATTTGAGCCACAAATCCCTTCTAGCTAAAATAGCTAAATACATAGATTTAACATCAATTTTGATGATATCAAAAATGGCATCACAGATAAAATGATTAGCATGTTGAAGCAAGCGAACAATGCTAGTCAAATCAGGATCCATTTCCTGTTGCGCTAGACTTTCCAACCAAAAAGTTGGTGCAGCTGCAACATCAGCCATAGAAATGGCATGCCTGAAAAGATAGCCAGAATATAAATAAGCTTTCCTTAGATAAGATTCAAGTTTCCTATCTAAAGGGTATTTAAAAGAAGTACTATCTTCCATAGGAATAGTAGTACGTTTAGCAAGAGTAGAAATAGCCCCATCAACTTTGGGGATCTTTTCCCAAAACTCTAATCTAACTGCTGGCAAAGGATACAATTTTTTAAACCTTGAAGAAGGAATAAAAGAAGTACCAGGCCTATTCCAATCATATCAGAAATAGCATCAGGAACTGGAAAAACCTCTGGAGTAACCACAGGAGGTTTATAAACAGAATTTAAATGTTTACTAGTTTTAATATCAAGAGGACTAGTTTTCCTTAATATCCAATGTAATCAACACCTCTTTTAACAAGGAACAAATATACTCCATTTTAAATAAATAAGTAGATTTGTCAGTGTCAATATCTGAGGAAGGATCTTCTAAATCAGATAGATCCTCATCAGAGGAGGATAATTCAGTATGTTGTCGGTCATTTGAAATTTCATCAACTTTATGAGAAGTTTTAAAAGACCATTTACGTTTATTAGAAGGCGGAATGGCAGACAAAGAATTCTGAATCGCATCACCAATAAAATATTTTATATTCACAGGTATATCATGTACATTAGATGTTGAAAGAACAACAAGCACTGTACTATTACTGATGGACACATTCTCTGCACTTAAAAGCTTATCATAACAACTATTACATACCACAGCTGGAGATATAATCTCCACAAATTTACAACAAATGCACTTAGCTTTGGTAGAACTGATATCAGGCAGCAGGGTTCCAACAGTGATTTCTGAGACAGGATCAGATTGAGACATCTTGCACATTTCAGAGAAAAAACAAAATATAAAGCAAAATTATCAATTTCCTTATATGGCAGTTTCAGGAATGGGAAAAAAATGCAAACAGAATAGCCCTCTGACATATAAAAAAAGGCAAAAGGCATATAGGAATGGGGCTTTTAAATAATGAAATTATTTGGCGCCAAGAATGACGCACAACGCAACTGAATTTTTTTTGCCGCTAACAACATCCGGAAATGACACACTCGCGTCATTGAAGACGCAACCTTGTGCAAAGAACTCGGTATCAACTAAGATGCCTGAAATTACAAATTTTTGTCATCGGACGTACCTTCGCACCAGAAACATTCTCGCGCCAAGAATGACACAATAAACTTTATTTCTCGCGCCAAGAATGACACAGTAAGCTTTAGCATTTTGAAAAAAAACTAAACCCCAGGTAAGAAAAACATTTCCTAAATATGTTTTTTCCCAAATATGAAACTGATAGTCTGCAAAAGGAAATATACATAAACCTGACTCATGGCAAATATAAGTACAATACATATATTTAGAACTTTATATTAATGCATAAAGTGCCAAACCATAGCTGAGAGTGTCTTAAGTAATGAAAACATACTTACCTAAAGACACCCATCCACATATAGCAGATAGCCAAACCAGTACTGAAACGGTCATCAGTAGAGGTAATGGAATATGAGAGTATATCGTCGATCTGAATAAGGGAAGTAGGAGATGAACCTCTATGACCGATAACAGAGAACCTATGAAATAGATCTCCCGTGAGGAAAACCATTGCATTCAATAGGTGATACTCCCTTCACATCCCTCTGACATTCACTGTACTCTGAGAGGAATCGGGCTTCAAAATGCTGAGAAGCGCATATCAACGTAGAAATCTTAGCACAAACTTACTTCCCCATCTCCATAGGAGGCAAAGTTTGTAAAACTGAATTGTGGGTGTGGTGAGGGGTGTATTTATAGGCATTTTGAGGTTTGGGAAACTTTTCCCCTCCTGGTAGGATTGTATATTCCCATACATCACTAGCTCATGGACTCTTGCCAATTACATGAAAGAAATTCTGGTGTAGTCTGTCCCTTTAAAGGGACACTGAACCCAACTTTTTTTCTTTCATGATTCAGATAGATCATATAATTTTAAGCAACTTTCTAATTTGCGTTTATTATCATTTTTTCTTCGTTCTCTTGCTATCTTTATTTGAAAAAGAAGGCATCTCAGTTTAGTAGCTAGCAATTTTTTTGGTTCAGTACCATGGACAGCACTTGTTTATTGATGCTGTCCAATCAGCAAGGACAACCCAGGTTGTTCACCAACAATGGAGCATCCAAACTTACATTCTTGCATTTCAAATAAACACACTAAGAGAATGAAGAAAGTTTGGTAATAGGAGTAAATTAGAAAGTTGCTTAAAATTGCATGCTCTATTTGAATCACAAAAGAAAAATTTTGGGTTCAGTGTCCCTTTAACCCCTTAATGACCAGAGCACTTTTCCATTTTCTGTCCGTTTGGGACCAAGGCTATTTTTACATTTCTGCGGTGTTTGTGTTTAGCTGAAATTTTCCTCTTACTCATTTACTGTACCCACACATATTATATACCGTTTTTCTCGCCATTAAATGGACTTTCTAAAAATACCATTATTTTCATCATATCTTATCATTTACTATAAAAAAAATTATAAAATATGAGGAAAATTGGAAAAAAACACACTTTTTCTAACTTTGAACCCCAAAATCTGTTACATATCTACAACCACCAAAAAACACCCATGCTAAATTGTTTCTAAATTTTGTCCTGAGTTTAGAAATACCCAATGTTTACATGTTCTTTGCTTTTTTTGTAACTTATAGGGCCATAAATACAAATAGCACTTTGCTATTTTCAAACCATTTTTTTTCAAAATTAACGCTAGTTACATTAGAACACTAATATCTTTCAGGAATCCCTGAATATCCATTGACATGTATATATTTTTTTTTAGAAGACATCCCAAATTATTGATCTAGGCCCATTTTGGTATATTTCATGCCACCATTTCACCGCCAAATGCGATCAAATACAAAAAATTGTTCACTTTTTCACAAATTTTTTCACAAACTTTCAGTTTCTCACTGAAATTATTTACATACTGCTTGTGCAATTATGGCATAAATGGTTGTAAATTCTTCTCTGGGATCCCCTTTGTTCAGAAATAGCAGACATATATGGCTTTGGCATTGCTTTTTGGTAATTAGAAGGCCGCTAAATGCCACTGCGCACCACACGTGTATTATGCCCAGCAGTGAAGGGGTTAATTAGGGAGCATGTAAGGAGCTTTTTGGGGTAATTTTAGCTTTAGTGTAGTGTAGTAGACAACCCCAAGTATTGATCTAGGCCCATTTTGGTATATTTCATGCCACCATTTCACCGCCAAATGCGATCAAATTAAAAAAAACGTAAAATTTTTCACAATTTTAGGTTTCTCACTGAAATAATTTACAAACAGCTTGTGCAATTATGGCACAAATGGTTGTAAATGCTTCTCTGGGATCCCCTTTGTTCAGAAATAGCAGACATATATGACTTTGGAGTTGCTTTTTGGTAATTAGAATGCTGCTAAATGGCGCTGCGCATCACACGTGTATTATGGCTAGCAGTGAAGGGGTTAATTAGGTAGCTTGTAGGGAGCTTGCAGGGTTAATTTTAGCTTTAGTGTAAAGATCAGCCTCCCACCTGAAACATCAGACCCCCTGATCCCTCCCAAACATCTCTCTTCCCTCCCCTACCCCACAAATGTCCCCGCCATCTTAAGTACTGGCAGAAACTCTGCCAGTACTAAAATAAAAGGTATATTTGGGCTTTTTTGTGAATTTTTTGTTAGCATATTTACATATGCTTCTGTGTAGGGATCCCCCTTAGCCCCCAACCTCACTGATCCCCCACTAAACAGCTCTCTAACCCTCCCCCTCTGACTTAATGTGCGCCATCTTGGGTACTGGCAGCTGTCTGCCAGTACCCAGTTTAGAGAAAAAAAATGCTTTTTTTAAAATAAAATATGTCCCTTTTCTGTAGTGTAGCTTTCCCCCCCCCCCCCAAGACCAACCCCCCACCCCTTCCAGATCCCTTAGATGGTAAAAGTAAAAGTTTATTTCATTTTTTTTTTACTTTTACTTTTTTACTTTTCTGTAGTGTAGCGGTTCCCACCCGCTCCCGCCCCGTGCACGCGCCCGCCCCCCACCCCCCCGTGCACGCGCGCGCGCCCGTGCGCGCCCCCGACGGTCCCGATCCCGATCCCGCCCCCCGTGACGTCACGCGCAACACCGATGGCCGCCCACCCGCCTCCCAATTCGGCTCCCACCCACCAACGATACCGGCCATCGATGTCCGGTGCAGAGAGGGCCACAGAGTGGCTCTCTCTGCATCGGATGGCCATGTATGGTTATTGCAGGATGCCTCCATATCGAGGCATCACTGCAATAACCGGAAAGCAGCTGGAAGCGAGCAGGATCGCTTCCAGCTGCTTTCCACACCGACGACGTGCAGGGTACGTCCTCAGGCGTTAACTGCCTTTTTTTTGAGGACGTACCCTGCACGTCCTCGGTCATTAAGGGGTTAAGTAATAAACTCTCTAAAGTTGTAAGCTTGGGTTTTTCAGACAAATATAAGATAAGGAAGCAAGTGTGTGTACACAAAATGATAACATAATGAGATATGATATTACCTGAAGCTCAACCCATTGTAATAGGTTGTGGTTTACAAGCACAAAACCAGCTACTTCATGTACACAAATAAATCTGAAAATGCAATTTGTCATGCATTTTATATTCTGCATCTAGTATAACAATTGAAAATACATTAATATAAAAACTATTTTACAGTGTGCTGTCTATTTAATAAGGTTTATCTTTTTATGGATAGTACTTCCTTTTAGGCTTTATGTTCAGTTTACTCAAAAAATATTATAGGGAAAGCCAATTTATTTCAAGTATATCTATTTGTCTATTAACAATAGCATAATTTGGGGGGGGGGGGGTGAGGGGTTGGTCCATTTCAATCAATAAGAATTGTCATGAGGACCTAATATAACCCATTTATCATACAATTTTCAAATATATGTGTGCCACTTTCACTGGCATAATTATAGTCTTGAAATCCACTTGCATTCTAGGCAATCAGAAAACAACTTTCTATTGGGTATTTGTGGATGGGGGGTCTAGGGAGTTGGACTTTATTCTAAAAACCTCTCTGGGCTTGTGAGATTCTTTAAGAAATATCACTAGTACTAATAAGCCCCTGTCCTTATTCTATAAAGGCTGTTTTAACCTTGGTAACAGAGTATCTCACAAAGGGGTGTTACCTGCTTTAAAGTATGTAAAGATACATTCAATCTGGAATCACAAAAACTGGCAATTTAAAATTTCTATAAAATCAGTAAATTAATTAATGAAATACAAATATGCAGCAAAACATTGCATTGCTTAATGGCATTAAAAACCATTGTGGAATTATAGTGAAAAAAATGTATTTATTAAAAATAAATCAAATTCATGCTAAAATTGTGCATGAAATAAATGAAGGTGCACAGAAGAAATATTATAAAACTACACTTCACATTAAAATAACAATATGAAATTTGTATTTATAATACAACATTCAAAGTGTATCTATTATGTCCTGCACAGCTACCAGACTAATTTCCTTGCCAGTAGTCTTCTTATCCCAACGTCAGGCGGAAAGGCAGCATGAAGGACAATACCAGAATGCTGTAAGTGACTGCAAGTAAAGAAGAAATAACATGAACAAATTCAGAATCTAAACATAAGAGTCAAGGTCAGGTAGAGGGTCAAATTAAGTCAGGCAGCAGACATGCAGAATCAGCAGGCAAGAGAATGGTCAGAGATTCAGGCAAAAGTCAAAATTCTAAGTAAACAGACATGAAAACCAGATATCGCTTGTGCACAAATTATAGTGTTGAACTCACAATCTAGTCCTTATGGTGTTACACCTAAAATAATAATCCATACTTCATAACATCATCATTCCTAGTCTCCACTTATCTGGAGACTAAGCTGGGATTTCCTCAAGGGAATGTTCAAATAGCTCGGGTTTGGTGACCTTATGATCAAGAGAATCTTTAGCAGCCTTTCCTAGTCAGAGTAATAGTCAGCTTCTGAAAAAAAGAACGGGGCCTGGAAAGGCTGTCCCCTTTTGCCAATTTACTTTGTTCAAACTTTAGAGACTTTAGCATCCCATGATAAAAATAACCAATCTATTCATGGTGTTTCAATAGGCCTACATACTGTAGTTATAAATTAACACTGTATGTGGATGATGTCCTTGTCTCCCGAACATCACCAATTACATCACTGCCAGCCTTGCTAGAAAAGTTAAATAGATTTAGTAGCCTCTCCAACTTCCATATTAATCTGCATATGCCCCACATTGTAGAAGGAGCCTGCAATGAACTGTCCCTATTATCAGTCATTTACTAAGATCTCACAAGATTAAGAAGTAACTGTGCTGCATATGCCAGATGCACACTGCCTTGCAAATCCTGGGGTATGCATCCTGATTGGCTGCTTAAAGGCCCATCAAGTCTACGCATATTACATGTTACTTTTTCCTTAGGATAGCCTTATGCATGTCCCAGGCATTTTTAAATTCCTTTACAGTCTTACGCCTAGATTTAGAGTTTTGTCGGTAAAGACCCGTGGTGCTAACGCTCCTTTTTTTTCCAGCGCACCCTTAAGACAACACTGGTATTACGAGTTGTCTGAATAGCTGCGTTAGCCTCAGAACAGGGAGCGTTGAGCATAATTTAGCTCCACTTCAACCCTCAATACCAGCGCTTCTTACAATAGCGGTAAGCTGGAAAAATGTGCTTGTGCACGATATCCCCATAGGAAACAATGGGGCTGAGCTGGCTGAAAAAAAAACTAACACCTGCAAAAAAGCAGCGTTCAGCTCATAACACAGTCCCATTGTTTCATATGGGGAAACACTTTCTAAGTCTACACCTAACACCCTAAGATAAACCCTGAGTCTAAACACCCCTAATCTTACACTTATTAACCCCTAATCTGCCGCCCCTGCTATCGCTGACACCTACATTTTATTATTAACCCCTAATCTGCCGCTCCGGACACCGCCGCCACCTAAATTATCTCTATGAACCCCTAATCTGCTGCCCCTAACATCGCCGACACCTATATTATATTTATTACCCCCTAATCTGCCCCCCCCAACGTCGCCGCCACCTACCAACACTTATTAACCCCTAATCTGCCGAACGGACCTCGCCACCACTATAATAAATGTATTAACCCCTAAACCGCCGCACTCCCGCCTCGCAAACACTATAATAAATTGTATTAACCCCTAATCTGCCCTCCCTAACATCGCCGCCACCTACCAACAATTATTAACCCCTAATCTCCCGCCCCCAACGTCGCCGCTACTATATTAAAGTTATTAACCCCTAAACCTAAGTCTAACCCTAACACCCCCCTAACTTAAATATAATTTAAATTAATTTAAATACATTTACTATAATTAAATAAATTATTCCTATTTAAAACTAAATACTTACCTATAAAATAAACCCTAATCTATCTACAATATAACTAATAGTTACATTGTAACTATTTTAGGATTTATATTTATTTTACAGGCAACTTTGTATTTATTTTAACTAGGTACAATAGCTATTAAATAGTTAATAACCTAGTTAAAATAATTACAAAATTACCTGTAAAATAAATCCTAACCTTAGTTACAAATACACCTAACACTACACTATCAAATTAATTAAATAAATTACCTACAATTAGCTAAACTAAAATACAATTAAATAAACTAATCTATAATACAAAAAAAAAAAAACACTAAATTACAGAAATTAAAAAAACTATTACATAAAGTTTAAACGAATTACACCTAATCTAAGCCCCCTAATAAAATAAAAAAGCCCCCTAAAATAATAAAATGACCTACCCTATTATAAATTACAAAGTAATCAGCTCTTTTACCAGCCCTTAAAAGGGCTTTTTGCGAGGCATTGCCTCAAAGTAATCAGCTCTTTTACCTGTAAAAAAATACAACCCCCCCAACATTAAAACCCACCCCCCACATACCCCTACTCTATCCCACCCAAACCCCCCTTAAATAAACCTAACACTAACCCCCTGAAGATCTCCCTACCTTGAGTCGTCTTCACCCAGCCGAGATGAATTCTTCATCCAAGTGGAGCAAGAAGAGGTCCTCCATCCGGTAGAAGTCTTCATCCAAGCGGGGCAAGAAGAGGTCCTCCATCTGGTAGAAGTCTTCATCCAAGCGGGGCAGAAGAGGTCTTCCATTCAATTGAAGTGTTCATCCAAGCGGCATCTTCTATCTTCATCCATCCGGAGCGGAGTGGCAGCATCCTGAAGAGCTCTGACGCGGAACATTCATCCTGGCTGACGACTGAATGACGAATTATGGTTCCTTGAAATTACGTCATCCAAGATGGCGTCCTTCGAATTCTGATTGGCTGATAGGATTCTATCAGCCAATCGGAATTAAGGTAGGAAAATTCTAATTGGCTGATTCAATCAGCCAATCAGATTGAAGTTCAATCTGATTGGCTGATCCAATCAGCCAATCAGATTAATCTTGCATTCTATTGGCTGATCGGAACAGCCAATAGAATGCGAGGAGCGGCAGATTAGGGGTTAAAAAAAATATTATATTGTTTGCGATGTGGGGGGGCCTCGGTTTAGGGGTTCATAGGTAGTTTATGGGTGTTAGTGGACTTTATAGCACAGTAGTTAAGAGCTTTATGTTCCCGCGTTAGCCCATAAAACTCTTAACTACAGACTTTTTTTTGCGGTTGGAGTCCTGTCTGTAGAGACTGTACCACTCACTTCTTCCAAGACTCGTTATACCAGCGTTAGGCAAATCCCATAGAAAAGATAGGATATGCAATTGACGTAAGGGGATCTGCGGTAGCCTGGAATCGCGGAAAGAAAGTGAGCGGTAGACGATTTCCTGCCTGACTCTAAATACCAGTGGGCATTAAAATGCAGCGTTAGGACCCCTTAACACTGCTTTTTAACCCTAACGCAGAACTCTAAATCTAGGCGTTTGTGTTTACCACCTCATTATGGATGTTTAAGGGATATTTTACAGTCAGCTTTTCACAGCTATGCTGCAGCATTTTCAAGTGATTTAACATAGAAAGTAATACAGTTTACTGGAATAGTAAATCTCACAGTATAAAAAGCCTCCGTTTGCAGCACATATTTCTCTGTCAGGTAAATAAGTTTATTGTGAACTTTGAATAAACTTTACCTGCATACAGCTTGCAAGTTAAAGAGACAGCAAACACACCAGCAATCACCTTGATATTTTTATATAAAATGTTTAGTTATGCATAATGAAACAACTTTGCAATATATTTCTATTATTTATTTTGTCTCCTTGTCATGTGATTTAGCTCTAAAATTAAGCAATTTCTCATTCTCAGAACTTGAAATGCACCCTAAATGCTAAAGATTACAAGTGGAGCACTATCGTTAGCACTAGGAGGATCATGAGGATCATTGCCCTGATATTACATTATCCTGATTGTTTTATGCAACAACCTTTTCCATGCTTCAAGAGCTGTAGTTAACAGTTTTCTGCAATAAAAAAGTTTCACAAAACACTTAAAAAAACATTACAAAGTACAGTTACACTAATATTAACACTGTCAAATAAAATTTCTTTTAAAAAAAAATATTGCACACAAAAGTTATAAAGATAGGAGATCTCGGGTGTTAGAAAAAAAAGCAGACGCAGGGATTTTACATAGAGATACATACAGATGCATTGCTAAATATGTATTTGTATGTAAACATATATATATTTATATATGAAGTTGATATCCACAGCACTCAAAGTACAAAAACATACATGATTAAGGGGTATTAACCCCGAAACGTTTCTTTTATTTCATGTCCTTGATAAAGATTTTTTGTACTTTGAGTGCTGTGGACATCAACTTCATTGTGGACAGCTTTGGGGGGAATTGGCAGTTCACCAGTCTTCACAAGCACTCATCTTTCAATAGTGCTGTTCCATCTCATTGTTTATTATATATTATATTATGTGTACATATATATTAATGTATTTATATATTTATATATGTATTGACAGACATATATACATACGTCAAAAACATAAATATATATGTACACATATAGATAGACATATAAAAGAGCATTAGAATCCTTTGCCATTAAGTAGCTGAAAACATGATAAAACATAATTATGCAATATTCATATTTAATAAAGATTTTAACTATATATATATATATATATATATATATATATATATATATATATATATATATATATATATATATATATGGGGAATGCATGCACAAGCAGAAACACAATTTAGCTTATGTGCGGTATTCGGATTAACTCAGTATTCAAGTTATTTTGTAATTTGTAATACCTGTGCAACCCTAAATGTGCAAAACCCTAAATGTGCGCTGTGTTTTCACGGTTGTGAAAAACAGGTTTGCTGCGTGCCTTTGAATCTAGTCCTTTGTTATTTTTTGTAATGTTAGCACTTTGCTATTTCCAAACCATTTTTTTTTCAAAATTAGCTATAGTTACATTGTAACACTGATATCTGTCAGGAATCCCTGAATTACCCTTTACATGTATATATCTTTTTTTAGTAGACAACCCAAAGTATTGATCTAAGCCCATTTTGGTATATTTCATGCCACCCTTTAATCGCCAAATGAGATGAAATATAAAAAAATCGTTAACTTTTTCACAAACTTTAGGTTTCTCACAGAAAATATTTACAAACAGCTTGTGCAATTATGGATGTAATAATGGTTGTAAATGCATCTCTGGGATCCCCTTTGTTAAGAAATAGCAGACATATATGGCTTTGGCATTGCTTTTTGGTAATTAGAAGGCCGCTAAATGCAGCTGCTCACCATCCCTGTATTATGCCCAGCAGTGAAGGGGTTAATTAAGTAGCTTGTAGGGTTAATTTTAGCTTTGGTGTAGAGACCAACTTCCCACCTGACACATCCCACCCACTGATCCCTCCTTGACCCCTCTTAAACAGTTCTCTTCCCTCCCCCACCTTACAATTGCCATCACCATCTTAAGTACTGGCAGAAAGTCTGCCAGTACTAAAATAAAAGGCTTTTTAAAAATTTTTTATATATATATATATATATATATATATATATATATATATATATATATATATATATATATTTATATATATATACTGTATTTATATATATTGCAGTGTTGGATCCCCCCTTAGCCCCCAACCTCCCTGATCCCCCAAACAGCTCTCTAACCCGCCTCCTTCTACCTATTTGCCGCCATCTTGGGTACTGGCAGTTTTATTTTATTTTTATTTAAAAAGCCCATTTTCATAGTGTAGCAGCCCCCCCTCAATACCCTACCCCTCCCCCTCCCAGATCCCTTTACCAACATGTATTCCCCCCTCTCCCTCCTTCCCTTACACTTTGCCGTAGTGTAGCGGTCCCAGTCTCACAGCTTACGCCCATCGCTCACGCTCCCTGCCCCAATATCCGGCCTAACTGTAACTTCCTCCAGAGATCGGCCACCCACCCGCCTCCCTGCTATCCCTCCCACGCCACCAACGATCGCCACCATCGTTTGCCGATGCAGAGAGGGCCATAGAGTGGCTCTCTTTGCATTGGTGGATAAAACAAGGGTATTGCAGGATGCCTCAAAATAGAGGCATCACTGCAATACCCTGAAAGCAGCTGGAAGCGATCACAATTGCTTCAAGCGCTTGAGACCCCTGAGGACGTGCCAGGCACATCCTTGGTCATTAACAACTGTTTTTTGTAGGACGTGCTTGGCACGTCCTTGGTCTTAAGAGGTTAATTTCACTTGTAATCTAGCCCTAAATCTGCTATAGATCTGTCCCTAAATGGCTTTGTCAGATAACAAATGTATTTTATACAAACTTTATGACACTGAGTAGCCTTATTGTTTGTGAACTAAAGACCATATAGTCTCCTCAAATTAAAGCAAATGGTGGGGGGTGTTTGTCTATTGAAAACTATATATTATACCATAAATTATATATAAAAATGTATATATATATATATATATATATATATATATATAAACATCAAAGAAAGGAAATCCAGTGAACCATCTTGAAAACAAACTTCTTCTTTATTAGACATCAGGTACAAAAAATCCACACTTCATCATAAAATAGAAATAGCTTGTGCCACCAGATTAAGCCGTAGCCGGTCTTATGCGTTTCGGCTTAGAAATGCCTTAATCATAGACCATACTGCTACATCCGGCGTTAACCCTTAAATAACCAAAGGAAAATTAATCACAAGGGTCAATAGCTGTTTCTGGGAATACAAGCTAATTGGGACATTTCAAATTGTAAACATCAAGTGAATGTTACTTGTTTAATTCTACACAGTAAATGAACATAGACCTTTAGCTGGAGTGGTCTCTCGCTAGAAACTTTATAATGGCAATGAGAGTTATACTAGAGAGAGCATCATTGAAAAATAAATAAATAGATGCCAAACATCAAGCAATTCAATTCAGGAATATCAAAGCCTTAACACTTTAACACAATAGTCCCTAGTATAACTTGGCTATTCAAAACTAAATATGTGTCACGGGGATAATATTAAACTTGTAGCACTGATAATTCCAGTAATTTGATTAGTTCTGTACTAATCTGTATAATACCCTATTATCATATTGGATGATCTTATGTTAGATTCCTTAGTATTATAAAACTAATGTTATTTTAACCCCCTGCTGACTAGATTTGATCCATGTTAAAGTGTCCTCTTTAAATAGGTATCCTTGCTATACAGTGTACCAATAACCCTATCATAAAACTAGGACCCTAATAATTGGATACACTTAGGACTGTTAATAGTGCGTTGTGTCACTTTCAATTAGAATTGCCAATGATTAATTATATCTCCTGTGGCATTGAATCCCTGCGGACGTCTGGTCCGCAGGGTGAAGATCCAAAATGCCTCCCTATGCAATAATCTGGCAGTTCTGTCTCCCCCACGTGGAGTATTTCTTATAAGTTCAATAACTTGCCACCTAAATGTTTTGACCACTTTATTATGTATTGTTATGAAGTGATGAACCAGATCAGAGACATCTATATCCTTTTCAATGTTATTCAGGTGTTCTCTGATCCGGAACCTCACCTCACGGGTCGTGCAACCCACGTACTGTTTGTTGCACTCTGTACACTCTACTACATATATAACATATGTGGTTCTACAGTTTGTGCAGTTAGAGAGAAGAAACACCCTTTGTGTGACCCTAGACTGAAAGCGATTAGTCACACTTGTATGACTGCAAGCAATACAAGCCGTGAAGTGGCACTTAAAGTGCCCTTTTACTGACAGCCAACTGCTCCCACTCGTGTTTGGTTTCTTAAGCATGCTCGGGGCTAAGATGTTGCCTATGGTTCGTCCTCTTTTTGGGACAAAATTACAGCCTTCTTCTACAAAGCATTTGAGACCTACATCACCCATTAACACTGAAAAATGCTTTTCTATGATACCACATATTTCTCTGAATTGTGGACTGAAGGTAGTAATGAAGGTGGGTCTATTTAAATCAAAAGTTCCACTTTGGTTTATACCCTTCTTCTGGAGCATACTGGATCGCTCCATTCTATTAACCTCCACATACGCCCTCTTTATTATTTTCGGGTGATAGCCTATATATATATATACTTGGACATTGCAATGATTTGTATGGTTATATCTGCTTCTTTGGCATATGTCTTATGATGCATTTATATTTATGTATTTTTGTTTGTCTTTATGTATTAGACCTAAGCATATTAGCAATTATATGTAGTGGCTCACGCAAAGAGCCAATGTTCCAATATCAAACTGCATTAACATACTCCCCGTAGACTTCAATAGAGGGAGAAAAGCGGAATTTATCACTAAACCTCCACACAACCACATAACAAAGTTCCCGGTACACTATTAAACTCTAAACTGCTACACCACAACATTGCTAATCCCTGATATACTATTAACTCCTAAATCACCACGCACCCATCACAAACTACCTGCTACACTATTAACCCTAAGCCACCACACACCCACATTACAAAGTATTCCTCTGCACTATTTACTCTTAAACTGCCACAACCCCCATTGCAAAGTACCCATTAACCTATAATGCCCATATCCAACTAAGCTCCCTTACATCCGTAACCTAACACCCCCAACATACAATTAAAAATAAGAAACAAAACTAACATTACAGAAAATAAAAAACCTAACATTACAGAATTTTTTTTTACCAAAAATAAAACCCCCAGTTATGCCTATTCTAAAACTAAGGACCCATAAAATAAGAAACCCTATTCTAACACTAAAATAAGCTATAGTTATAGCAATAAGTTATTTTGCTGCCCAAAAACAAAAAAACAAAAAAAAACCTATTCTTAAAAAAAAAAAAAAAGCCTAACACTAAACCCCAAAGATGGTACTCACCAAACTTGAAACCGGCCCTAAGCCTTTAAAAACAAACAGTTTTGGCTAGATTACGAGTTTTTGGCGGTAAAGCTTGCGGGGCTAACGAGCAGTTTCAGCTCACCGGTTAACTACAAACAACGCTGGTATTACAGGTGTTTTTAAACCCGGCGTTAGCCGTCAAAAATTGAGCGGAGAGCAAAATTTAGCTCCACATCTCACCTCAATACCAGCGCTGCTTACGGTAGCGGTGAGCTGGTAAAACGTGCTTGTGCACAATTTTCAAATAGGAATCAATGGGGCAGATTCGGCTGAAAAAACTAACACCTGCAAAAAATCAGCGTTCAGCTCCTAACGCAGCCCCATTGATTCCTATGGGGAAATAAAAGTTATGTCTACACCTAACATCCTAACATGAACCTCGAGTCTAAACACCCCTAATCTTACACTTATTAACCCCTAATCTGCCGTCCCTGACATCACCGATACCTGCTTTATATTATTAACCCCTAATCTGCCACTCCGGACACCGCCACCACCTACATTATACTTATGAACCCCTAATCTGATGCCCCCAACATCGCCGAACCCTACATTATATTTATTAACCCCTAATCTGCTGCCCGAAATGTTGCTGCAACCTAACTACATTTATTAACCCCTAATCTGCTGCCCACAACGTTGCCACCACTATGATAAATATATTAACCCCTTAACCTAAGCCTAACCCTAACACCCCCCCTAACTTAAATATAATTTAAATAAATATAAATAAAATTACTATTATTAACTAAATAATTCCTATTTAAAACTAAATACTTACCTATAAAATAAACCCTAAGATAGCTACAATATAACTAGTAGTTACATTGTAGCTATCTCAGGGTTTATTTTTATTTTACAGGCAACTTTGTATTTATTTTAATTAGGTAGAATAGTTATTAAATAGTTAGTAACTATTTAATAACTACCTAGCTAAAATAAGTACAAATTTACCTGTAAAATAAACCTAACCTAAGTTACAATTACACCTAACACTACACTATCATTAAATAAATTAACTACAATTAATTACAATTAAATTAAATAAAAAACACTAAATTACAGAAAATAATAAAATAATTAATTTTTTTTTCAAACTAATTACACCTAATCTAATCCCCCTAATAAAATAAAAAAGCCCCCCAAAATAATAAAAAATCCCTACCCTATACTAAATTACAAATATCCCTTAAAATGGCTTTTTGCGGGGCATTGCCCCAAAGTAATCAGCTCTTTTACCTATAAAAAAAAATACAATACCCCCCCAACATAAAAACCCACCACCCACACACCCAACCCTACTCTAAAACCCACCCAATCCCCCCTTAATAAAACCTAATCAGCCAATAGAATGTGAGTTCAATCCTATTGATCAGCCAATAGGATTTTTTCTACCTTAATTCCGATTGGCTGATTCTATCAGTCAATTGGAATTGAAGGGATGCCATCTTCGATGACATCACTTAAAGGTACTGTCATTTAGTGTTAGTCGTCGGAAAAAAGAGGATGCTTTGCGTTGGATGTATTGAAGATGGACCCGCTCCGCTCGGGTAAAAGAGCTGATTACTTTGGGGCAATGCCCTGCAAAAAGCCCTTTTAAGGGCTATTTGTAATTTAGTGTAGGGTAGGGCTTTTTTATTTTGGAGGGCTTTTTTATTTTATTAGGGGGATTAGATTAGGTGTAATTAGTTTAAAAAATTGTAATTATTTTATTATTTTCTGCAATTTAGTGTTTGTTTTTTTGTACTTTAGTTTATTTAATTTAATTGTAATTAATTGTAGTTAATTTAGTTAATTTATTTAATTATAGTGTAGTGTTAGGTGTAATTGTGACTTAGGTTAGGTTTTATTTTACAGGTAATTTTGTACTTATTTTAGCTAGGTAGTTATTAAATAGTTAATAACTATTTAATAACTATTGTACCTAATTAAAATAAATACAAAGCTGCCTTTAAAATAAATATAAACCCTAAGCTAGATACAAATGTAAATATTAGTTATATTGTAGCTAGCTTAGGGTTTATTTTATAGGTAAGTATTTAGTTTTAAATAGGAATAATTTAGTTAATTGTAGTAATTTTATTTAGATTATTTAAAATTTTATGTAAGTTAGGGGGCTTAGACTTAGGGTTAGACTTAGGTTTAGGTGTTAATACATTTAATATAGTTGCGGAGATGTTAGGGAAAGCAGATTAGGGGTTAATAAAATTTAACTAATGTTCGTGAGGCAGGAGTGTGGCGGTTTAGGGGTTAATATATTTATTGAAGTGGCGGCGATGTCCGGTCGAAAGACTAGGGGTTAAAAATTTATTTAAGTGTTTGCGATGTGGGGGGGGGGGCTCGTTTTAGGGGTTAATAGGGAGTTTATGGGTGTTGGTGTACTTTTTAGCATTTTAGTTAAGAGTTTTATTTTACGGCGTTAGCCCATAAAACTCTTAACTACTGACTTTTAAATGCGGTAGGAGTCTTGACAGGAGAGGGTGTACCACTCACTTTTTCCAAGACTCGTAATACCGGCGTTAGGAGAATCCCATTGAAATTACACAATTGACGTAAGTGGATTTGCGGTATGCTTGAGTCGCAGAAAAAAATGAGCGGTACACCTGTACCTGCCAGACTCATAATACCAGCGGGCGTTAAAAAGCAGCGTTGGGACCTCTCAATGCTGCTTTTTAACCCTAACGCAAAACTCGTAATCTAGCCGACAGTGTTTTAAAGAGTCAGATTACAGACTGACTGCAAGTGCAAAGCAAAATAATTAACTTTAAGCTCAACAATGCAACAAAAGGATGATATTAACTTTAAAGGGACAGTCAACACTAAAATTGTTATTGTTTATAAAGTTAGATAATGCCTTTACTACCAGTTCCCCAGCTTTGCACAACCAATTAACTTAATATACTTTATAAAATTTAAACCTCTACATTTCTGCCTGTTTCTAAGCCACTATAGCCTTTTAATAACATGCTTTTTATTTTATTTTCACAACAGGATACTGCAAGTTAATGTGGGCCAAATAGATAACAATTGTGCTCTCTCCCGTGGGTTCTGCACAACACAGCTAAATGCAAATCAATATATAATAAATAAAAAGTCATGTGATAAAGGGGCTGTCAAAAGATGCTTAGATACAAGGTAATCATAGAGGTAAAAAGTATATTAATATAACCATGGTGGCTGTGCAAAAGCTGGAATGGGTAATAAAGGGATTATCTATCTTTTTAAACAATAACAGTTTTTGAGTTGACTGCCCCTTTAGGCCATAAGCGTTAAACTACTTGTCATTACTACCTACCTACCTAGCACTAAACTAAATAAAATGTATTAACTAAGTAAAGCACAGCAGCCCACTACTAGTCTCACTCTAGTCTTGCTTTTTAATTAATGTTATATATTATATTATGCAATTATGCAGATAAATCCTTAATATTTTTACCAAAAAAAAACAACAACAAAAACCATTGGAGAATAAATACACACAGACCGATTATTCTCTAAATCCATGGCAAGCAAATGCAACATCTCTCTCCATGAATCTCGGTAACCCTCAGTGGGGAGGCGCAGTGGAACACCAACTGTTAGCTCAACTTAAAAATCCCGGTGTCACTTCCCTCCTGTCCCCTGAGAATCCAGGTTGGCTAGAAAATGTCACAGGCTTCCACTGAGAGGCTGTGTGAAACTGTCAATCTATTTGCATGCTCTTCCTGGTTTCATTTTATTGGATAATAAAGCTCCTTGCATTCTAACAGCAGTCTGGTATGGAAACAAAAATGACTAATATTCAGATAAACATTTTAGTCTTTTAGTTGACAGCCATATTAGTGCCAGATTACAAGGGGTGCACTATCATTAGCGCAAGGAGTGTGAACTCAATCACGAGATCTACGCTCAAATCCATATTACAAGTGGCAGTGTGTGTAAATTACCATCACTTCCTTTGCAAAAACTCAGGGTAATTTTTCCTCATATTTTCTATAGGCGGCATTAAGCTGCAATGTGGCTAAAACGTTTTACCCAACTTGAAAGTTCACATAAAGTGTTTGGCCAGAGGAAAAAGTCACACTAATATACACTATTAACCCCTTAACGACCACATAACCCTCCACAAAGTACCCCAGCCGTAAGCCCACATCACAGAGTACTACGCTATACTATTTACCCCTAAGCTGCCACACACCCCACATAGCAAACTGCTCCGCTACACTATTAACCTCTAAAAGGGGCAACACCTCCACATTGCAAACTGCTTTACTACGCTATTAACCCCTAAACCACCACACACCCATATTGCAGTACAGTATATATATACACAGTATATACAAATAATAAGTAATATACTTTAATCTTTCACCACTATCTATTTTAAACTTACCATTGATACATTGTTGAAATTGCATCATTAATGCATCCCTCTTAAAAATGCAGGCACAGAATGTTGTCAATGTTTTTACCTTGTAATGACCGAAACTTTGGAGACATTTCAAAACATTACTTAGGTGGTGTTTTATTGGATAGTCTCCCTTGGTGAGTTTTTACAAGCTAGTAAAATATTGAAATTATCTTCTTTTCTTGTATGCTCAAATTAATGATGTGAGGTGAGAATCACACTGGCAGAAGTCTGCACTGCTGAGAAGCAAATTGTTCCCATCTATAATCATCAGATATATTTTTTTTTTTCCTTTCTTAAAAATAGTGGTTTTGCAAAGAAATAAAAGGTATAAAAATGAAAGGAAGTGAAAAGTCCAAAAATTACATTATTCTTATATTAAGAAGAGAAAGAACAAGTCAGTTTCTTCATTGTTGCAGCATTTTTGGTCAAATGATTCATTTCTTTATTGCATCATGTATATCTCTGCTGGTTTCTTTATCACAAAAATGAGGTTTCCAGTCCTCAGTGCGTTTTGTAAAGGATAGAAACACACTATACAGCTATAACCATTTTAGAGGTTTTACAGAAAATATATATTATAATTGCACAAAAGATTTGTTTTAAAATAGCATAGCATGAGGATGCATTATAAAATAAATGCTTAACTAAATGTTATGTAAATGGGTACTGTCAATTTGTTTTATAAAAATCCTATCAAAGGAATCAAGTTAAAGGGACACTGAACCCATATTTTTTCTTTCATGATTCAGATAGAGCATGCAATTTGAAGCAACTTTCTAATTTACTCCTATTATCAATTTTTCTTTGTTGTCTTGCTATCTTTATTTGAAAAAGAAGGCATCTATTTATTTTTTTTGGTTCAGTACTATGGACAGCACTTTTTTATTGGTGGATAAATTTATCCACCAATCAGCAAGGACAACCCAGGTTGTTCACCAAAAATGGGCCGCATCTAAACTTACATTCTTGCATTTCAAATAAAGATACCAAGAGATTAAAGAAAATGTGATAATAGGAGTAAATTAGAAAGATGCTTAAAATTTCATGCTCTATCTGAATCACGAAAGAAAAAAAAAATTGGTTCAGTGTCCCTTTAAGTTAGTTTCTGCATTGTAAAAAAATTAACATGTTTTTATTGCTAGGTCAAAATAGCTTTTATTGTCAATGTAGAATGTAAACACCATTGTTTTGCTGGGACAACCTCTATGAATAACAGCAGTACAAACTAAAGAGCAGGAGAAAAAAATAATTGTGTATTCATACATAAACAAATAGATAATACCACACCACTTAAATATACAACCACAAAAATAAATAACAAATTAATAAAGTCAAAAAGTTTATAATTAATGCCTTAATTAGAAAAAAAAAGGCTACCAAAAAAAGTATCCAAAAAAGTATCTATTGATAAAATCCAAAAGGGAATCGGATACATCTGGTGATATCACATAATAACTTATACATATTATAAATATTATTAACACATCAGCTATAGGATGTATACATAAAATATAAATCGATGCATGCATTTTACTAGGTGCTTTTAGTTTTTGTATAATATCATTAATATCTATCACATTTATGTAATTTTCACCACTTTGAATGTATAACGCACCAGATGTTAACAGAGAATTAGAAATAATGAGTAGATTTATAATGGAATATTATGAGTTGATATCATAGCTACACCCCACTAATGGAATTGTTAAACAAATGAAAAATGTAAATAGTGAGATATGCTAAAGAACATTGAAGCAACTAAATAAAATCTGAGGGTATAGATGTTCAGCATACAATCATGCATAATAAATATCACACCTAAACACGTACACCTAGATTTAGAGTTTTGGTTTAGCCGTCACAAGCAGCGTTAAGGGGTCCTAACGCTGCTTTTGGCCGCCCGCTGGTATTTAGAGTCAGGCTCACTTCCCTACTGCGATTCCAGGCTACCGCAGATCCCCTTACGCCAATTGCGTATCCTATCTTTTCAATGGGATATGCCTAACGCTGGTATTTGGAGTCTTGGGAGAAGTGAGCGGTAGACAAGACTCCTAATGCCAAAAAAAGTCAGTAGTTAAGAGCTTTATGGGCTAACGCCGGTACCGACAAGACTCCTAACGCCAAAAAAAGTCAGTAGTTAAGAGCTTTATGGGCTAACGCCGGAATATAAAGCTCTTAACTACTGTGCTCTAAAGTACACTAACACCCATAAACTACCTATGTACCCCTAAACAGAGGCCCCCCCCACATCGCCGCCACTCTAATAAAAGTTTTTAACCCCTAATCTGCCGACCGGACACCGCCGCCACCTACATTATCCCTATGAACCCCTAATCTGCTGCCCTTAACATCGCCGACCCCTATATTATATTTATTAACCCCTAATCTGCCCCCCCCAATGTTGCCGCTACCTAACTACATTTATTAACCCCTAATCTGCCGACCGGACCTCGCCGCCACTATAATAAATGTATTAACCCCTAAACCGCTGCACTCCCGCCTCGCAAACACTATAATAAATAGTATTAACCCTTAATCTGCCCTCCTTAACATCGCCGCCACCTACCTACAATTATTAACCCCTAATCTCCTGCCCGCACCGTCGCCGCTACTATAATAAAGTTATTAACCCCTAAACCTAACTCTAACCCTAACACCCCCCTAACATAAATATAATTTAAATTAAATGAAATAATATTTCTAAAATTAACTAAATTAATCCTATTTAAAACTAAATACTTACCTATCAAATAAACCCTAATATAGCTACAATATAACTAATAATTACATTGTAGATATTTTAGGATTTATATATTATATTGTATTTATTTTAACTAGATACAATAGCTATTAAATAGGTAATAACTATTTAATAGCTACCTAGTTAAAATAAATCCTAACCTAAGTTACAAATACACCTAACACTACACTATCATTAAATTAATTAAATAAATTACATACAATTAGCTAAAATAAAATACAATTAAATAAACTATACTATAATACAAAAAAACACTAAATTACAAAAAATAAAAAAGAATTACAAGCAGTTTAAACTAATTACACCTAAACTAAGCCCCCTAATAAAATAAAAAAGCCCCCCAAAATAAAAAATTCCCTACCCTATTCTACAATACAAAAGTAATCAGCTCTTTTTACCAGCCCTTAAAAGGGCTTTTTGCGGGGCCTTGCCCCAAAGTAATCAGCTCTATTACCTGAAAAGAAAAATACAATACCCCCCCAACATTACAACCCACCACCCACATACCCCTACTCTAACCCTCCCAAACCCCCTTAAATAAACCTATCGCTAACCCCCTGAAGATCATCCTACCTTGAGTCGTCTTCACCCAGCCGAGCCGAATTCTTCATCCAAGGTGTTCAGCCAATCGGATTGAACTTGAATCTGATTGGCTGATTCAATCAGCCAATCAGATTTTTCTTCCTTAATTCCGATTGGCTGATAGAATCCTATCAGCCAATCGGAATTCGGTGAACGCCATCTTGGATGACGTCATTTAAAGGAACCTCATTCGTCGGGAAGTCGTCGTGCCAGAAGGATGCTTCGCGGCGGAGGAGCGAAGAAAGAAGATTGAAGATGCCGATTTGCTTGAAGACGTCGCCGATGGAAGAAGACTCTCTGCCGCTTGCTTCAAGACATCGCCCGGATGGAAGAAGACTTCACTGCCGCTTGCTGGAACACATCGCCTGGATCGGATGAGGAGTTCGGCCCGGCTGGGTGAATACAAGGTAGGGAGATCTTCAGGGGGGTAGTGTTAGGCTTATTTAAGGGGGGTTTGGGTTAGATTAGGGGTATGTGGGTGGTGGGTTGTAATGTTGGGGGGTGGTATTGTGTTTTTTTTTGCAGGCAAAAGAGCAGTTTTCTTTGGGGCATGCCCCCACAAAAGGCCCTTTTAAGGGCTGGTAAGGTAAAAGAGCTTTGAACTTTTTTTAATTTAGAATAGGGTAGGGAATTTTTTTATTTTGGGGGGCTTTATTATTTTATTAGGGGGCTTAGAATAGGTGTAATTAGCTTAAAAATCTTGTAATTTTTTTTTATTTTTTGTAATTTAGTTTAGTTTATTTAATTGTATTTTTAGATAGATATTTGTAGTTTCTTTAATTTATTGATAGTGTAGGTGTATTTGTAACTTAGGTTAGGATTTATTTTACAGGTAATTGGGTAATTATTTTAACTAGGTAGCTATTAAATAGTTAATAACTATTTAATAGCTATTATACCTAGTTAAAATAATTAACAATTTACCTGTAAAATAAATATAAACCCTAACATAGCTATAATGTAATTATTAATTATATTGTAGCTATCTTAGGGTTTATTTTATAGGTAAGTATTTTGATTTAAATAGGAATATTTTAATTAATAATATTAATATTAGATTTATTTTAATAAGAGTTTAGTTAGGATGTTAGAGTTAAATAGGGTTATTATACTTAATATATATATAATATAATAACGATATTAACTATATTAACCCTAATATAATTAGGGTTAATATAGTTAATATATATAATATAATAACTATATTAACTATATTAACCCTAATATAATTAGGGTTAATATAGTTAATATAGCTGGCGGCAGTGTAGGGGGATTAGATTAGGGGTTAATACATTTATTATAGGTGGCCGCGGTGTAGGGGGATGTAGATTGTAGGCAAAAGAGCAGTTTACTTTGTGACAAAGCCCCGCCAAAAGCCCTTTTAAGGGCTGGCAAAAGAGCTGTTACTTTGGGCCATGCCCCGCAAAAAGCCCTTTTAAGGGCTGGCAAAAGAGCTGTTACTTTGGGGCAATGCCACGCAAAAAGCCCTTTTCAGGGCTATTTGTAGGGTTAGACTTAGGTTTAGTGGTAGGAATAGTTTAGTATTTTAGGGGTTAAATAATTTAATATAGATGGCGGCGGGGTAGGGGGATTAGATTAGGGGTTAATAATTTTAAAATAGATAGCGGCGGGGTAGGGGCTCACTTTAGGGGGTAGGTAAGGTAGATGGCGGCGGTGTTAGGGGCTCACTTTAGGGGGTTATAGATTTAGTATAGCTGGCGGCGGTTTAGGGGTTAATAATTTTATTAGGTTGCGGCGGGCTCCGGGAGCGGCGGTTTAGGGGTTAATACATATTTTATTGTTAGGCTAGTGAGAGGGGATAGCGGATAGAGGGTTAGACGTGTCGGGCTATGTTAGGGGGGCGTGTTAGACGTGTCGGGCTATGTTAGGGAGGCGTGTTAGACGTGTCGGGCTATGTTAGTGAGGCGTGTTAGACAGTGCAGGTAATTTAGACTTTAGTCACGTTTTGTAGGCGCCGGCAGTTTCTAACGTGCCGCAAGTCACTGGAGACGCCAGAAATTTGTACTTGCGCAGATTTCTGGACATCGCTGGTTTATCAGACTTACGGCACGTTAGCATCTGATGGCGACATATATGGGATAGCTCGAGTTGCGAGCTGAAACTGCGGGCGACGCAGGTTCCCTCGCTTGCGCCGCAAACTACGATCTATATCGGATCAACCCCCTTATGCCTTCTTTTTCAAATAAAGATAGCAAGACAACGAATAAAAATTGATAATAGAAGAAAAATTAAAAAGTTGCTTAGATTTGCATGCTTTATCTGAAACACAAAAGAAAAAAATTGGGTTCAGTGTCCCAGTGCGTACAGGTCAATGGTAAAACAAAATTAGCAGAGAATGTTAAGCGTGGACAACATCTCTTTTGTGCACCCTATACTTTCAATGAATAGTGAGACCACTCGAAACATCAGTCATATTACAATTGAGTTGCATGTTGTGCTGGAGCAAAAAAACACTAAAAAAGAGAGACTTGAGACCTTAAATAAAGTGTTAGAGCTAGAATAATAAGAAAAATAAGTATAACAAAACACATGTTAAACATATTAAAATAAAATATAAAAAAATATATATATTATACACTCCTTTATACACGTATTAAATGGACAAGAAACTCACATTTTTTCTTTTATTTTTCAGAAAGATTTTTTTTTTAAAAGTTTCACATTTACTTTTTTTTATTCTTTGTTGAAGAGATATTTGGATAAGTAGTAGAAATGGGCAGGGGAAAAAAAAATCCTCTTGAGTGATAACTTTTGTACCCCAGCAGCTACTACAGGAGCCAGAAGAACACCAGTAGCTGCTGACAGTCTGTTTCTGATTGTTTGGGTCTCGACCTTCGGCCAGTGTTACACAAACATTATGTGTGACTGATCTACCTAAAAAAGTAGCAGTATCACTAGCATTGCTATGCTGCTACTGTGACAAAACCACCTAAAGTGTGTCTGTCCATAGCCTCCTTCAGTTCCTCCACAGATCTGAGCCTTTGAGCCCTGGCAGCTCTGTCTGCAATAAATTAATACATTAAACATTTTCTCTTCCCTTCCTCTTCCTGACAATGCTGGTTGGCTTGAAAACGTCACAGACTTCCACTGATAGGCTGAGAGAAACTGTCACTCTATTCTGCTGCTCCTTCATGGTTTGCATCCATTGGATAATGCCTGCTTGCATCATAAAAAAAAAGCATCCACTAACCGAAAATGAAAATTTAAAACGAAAATAAAGCATTTTTCTTTCCTTTTTTTTCTTAGTTTTTGGCCGTTTCATTTTTCGTTAAAGCAAAAAATAAAAATAAAATGGCATATTTTCATTGATTCTTTCAAAAATGAATGCACATTTCTAATAGGTAGCGAACACATATCTTGAAACAGGAAATAGGGCTCTTATCTAGTACTCTTCCTAATCTATAACATTGCTGTAAAACTGCTGCCATATAGTGCACACTACTGAACTTAACTTCCTGCTTTTCAACAACAGATAGTTAGAAAACAAAGAACATTTAATAATAGAAGTACATTGTAAAGTTGTATGTTCTATCTGAAGCATGAAAGAAAAAAATTGGGTTTTATGTCTTTTTAAATGTAAAATATAAGTTTATTATTGAAATACATTTCTAAAAGGAGTTTTAAAGGGATAGGAAAATCAAAATTAAACTTGCATGGTTCAGATAGAGCATGGAATTTTAACACACTTTTAAATGAACTTTTATTTTCAAATGTGTTTTGTTATTTTTATATCCCTTATTGGAAAAAAATATATGCACATATCCTACACTAGTGGGAGCTAGTTGCTGATTGGTGCCTGCACACATTTGTCTCTTGTGATTGGCTAACTAGCTATGTTCAGCTAGCTTCCAGTAGTGTAATTCTGTTCCTTCAGCAAAGGATAACAAGATAATGAAGCAAATATGCTAATTGAAGTAAATTGAAAAGTTGTTTAAAATTGTATGTTCTATCCAAATCATGAAAGACAACTTTGGAGTTTCCTGTCCCTTTAACGTGACATGGTGTTTGACAAGGTGTTGGACTGGGAAGGGCTTAAAGGTGTATAAATGTATGTGCGTATGTTTGTATGTGTGTACGTATATATGTGTATGTATGTATGTATACATATATACAGTATGTGCACACATGCATACATACAGGAAGTGCAGAATTATTAGGCAAATTAGTATTTTGACCACATCATCCTCTTTATGCATGTTGTCTTACTCCAAGCTGTATAGGCTCGAAAGCCTACTACCAATTAAGCATATTAGGTGATGTGCATCTCTGTAATGAGAAGGAGTGTGGTCTAATGACATCAACACCCTATATCAGGTGTGCATAATTATTAGGCAACTTCCTTTCCTTTGGCAAAATGGGTCAAAAGAAGGACTTGACAGGCTCAGAAAAGTCAAAAATAGTGAGATATCTTGCAGAGGGATGCAGCACTCTTAAAATTGCAAAGCTTCTGAAGCGTGATCATCGAACAATCAAGCGTTTCATTCAAAATAGTCAACAGGGTCGCAAGAAGCGTGTGGAAAAACCAAGGCGCAAAATAACTGCCCATGAACTGAGAAAAGTCAAGCGTGCAGCTGCCAAGATGCCACTTGCCACCAGTTTGGCCATATTTCAGAGCTGCAACATCACTGGAGTGCCCAAAAGCACAAGGTGTGCAATACTCAGAGACATGGCCAAGGTAAGAAAGGCTGAAAGAAGACCACCACTGAACAAGACACACAAGCTGAAACGTCAAGACTGGGCCAAGAAATATCTCAAGACTGATTTTTCTAAGGTTTTATGGACTGATGAAATGAGAGTGAGTCTTGATGGGCCAGATGGATGGGCCCGTGGCTGGATTGGTAAATGGCAGAGAGCTCCAGTCCTACTCAGACGCCAGCAAGGTGGAGGTGGAGTACTAGTTTGGGCTGGTATCATCAAAGATGAGCTTGTGGGGCCTTTTCGGGTTGAGGATGGAGTCAAGCTCAACTCCCAGTCCTACTGCCAGTTTCTGGAAGACACCTTCTTCAAGCAGTGGTACAGGAAGAAGTCTGCATCCTTCAAGAAAAACATGATTTTCATGCAGGACAATGCTCCATCACACGCATCCAAGTGCTCCACAGCGTGGCTGGCAAGAAAGGGTATAAAAGAAGAAAATCTAATGACATGGCCTCCTTGTTCACCTGATCTGAACCCCATTGAGAACCTGTGGTCCATCATCAAATGTGAGATTTACAAGGAGGGAAAACAGTACACCTCTCTGAACAGTGTCTGGGAGGCTGTGGTTGCTGCTGCACGCAATGTTGATGGTGAACAGATCAAAACACTGACAAAATCCATGGATGGCAGGCTTTTGAGTGTCCTTGCAAAGAAAGGTGGCTATATTGGTCACTGATTTGTTTTTGTTTTGTTTTTGAATGTCAGAAATGTATATTTGTGAATGTTGAGATGTTATATTGGTTTCACTGGTAAAAATAAATAATTGAAATGGGTATATATTTGTTTTTTGTTAAGTTGCCTAATAATTATGCACAGTAATAGTCACCTGCACACACAGATATCCCCCTAAAATAGCTATAACTAAAAACAAACTAAAAACTACTTCCAAAACTATTCAGCTTTGATATTAATGAGTTTTTTGGGTTCATTGAGAACATGGTTGTTGTTCAATAATAAAATTAATCCTCAAAAATACAACTTGCCTAATAATTCTGCACTCCCTGTACATACACATACATACCCATATGTACACATATATTCATGCAAAAATATACACAAATATATACACCTTTGAGCCCTTCCCAATCAAAAACCTTGTCATGTACTATATAACTAAAAAAAAATTAATATGTGTATATTTTAACAAATATTTTTTATTGAGATTTAATACAAAGCAAACAGAGTAGTATAAAACTTATTGCGCTAGATTACAAGTGGAGAGCTAAATTATTGCAATAATTATAACTAGCCATTACAAGTGGCTGGTTACTGCTACTGCAAGCTGGCGGTAGCAATTAGCGCTTATAAAATTAACCATGTTAATTTTATAAATCTGCCCCAAATGCCCCCAAAATACTGTCTAGTGTTCCCTGTAAATATATATGCATATGAGTATATACATATATATTTATGTGTTAATATGTGTATATATACATTTTAACACATAAATAAATATGTATATCAGCATATGCATATATATATATATATGTATATATATGTATATATATATATATATATATTTGATTGTTGCCATCGCTGCACGACTTATCCCCTCTGTCTCTGACGGCATCAGAACAAGGCTACCATAGGAGCCTAAGGAATTCCACTCTTTGCATTGAGGCTAACTTGTAATACCAGTGCACATTATCGTGCGCTGCCATTACAAAGTGGAGTGCTATTATCGTTTTCATGAAAGCTATATATAGCACTCCACTTGTAATGTAGCCCATTGTTTTTACAATGAATATCTAGATAAAATTGACAACAAAAAGAAAAGATAAAAGCAAAATAAATACAAAGAATCTCAGTTTTCAATGTTGTATAAGAAAATCTAAGAAAGAACCAGTACTTAATCAGTATGCCATCGATATTGTAGACCTTCTGTGATGCTCATTAGGTCACTTTCGGACCTCTTACACTCAAATAACAATCAAAATAGCAGAAGGTGCTATTAAATAAAGGAGACCACTTATGGATCTCAATGGTAAACCACAGTTTTGTAATATTATTCTAAATTATAAATTAATATCATGTAGACTTTACAGATAGAGATCAGTCTTACGTGAATAGGGAGGTTGACTTCTCTGATAAAGAACACTAAACCTATAAACCTATTACACACCTTATAAACTTCTGCTGTGTGGGCTAAACAATTAAACAAATATCAAAATGTGATATCACATTGGTGCTATTCTTTAGAAGAAAATAAATATATGCTGCATATTTATGGGGTGCCTAGATTAATATATCTGACCAGTATGGAAATTTTGTATACAAAAACCTAAACAGGTAACCTTTTATAACAAGTGCAATGAAAACTCAAAAAAGTTAACTATTTTACTCTTTAAAAAGGAGGTAAGAAACACAAGATAAATGTGGTGATTTATATGTCTAAATTAGAAAAGGAAAAACTTTTATTTTGTCTTGAAACAGTAATTACTCATGGAATAAATAAACTAATATAATTGTAATATTACAAACTACAATGGTACTCCTTGACAGAGAATATGTAAATAAATCAGATATAGCTATAGGGTAGTAGATAAAGGAGTCATTTGAGGAAGCACTTCTTTACACAAACAGTAATTGATTTATGGAATAAACTTCCTCAAGAGGTAGTAGCGACAAACACTGTGGGGGACTTTAAAAATGCCTGGGACAAGCATAAGGCGATCCTACGAACTAGATAAGTTTATACTGTTAGGTAATATCGGGCAGACTTCCTATGGCTCTGCCGTCAATATCTATGTTTCTATGTTGCTTTATATCTTAATAGGTTAGGGCAAACATAATCTATGCACTGTTCCTAGTAAGTGAGTCATGGAGGTCCATTTATCAAGCTCCAGAAACAGCAGTTATGGCCGCGAGTCTGCAGGGGGCGGTGTTGCACCAGCAGCTCTTGTGAGCTGCTGGTGCAATGCTGAATATGGAGAGCGTATTGCTCTCCGCATTCAGTGAGGTCTTGCAGACCTGATCCGCACTGTCGGATAAGGTCCGCAAGACCTTCGATACATAGGCTCCATGGTCTGCCCTTGAAAAAAAGCAAACATATAACACTAGCAAGAGGTCTTATAGGGGATTGTCAGAAAAAGGAGCAAACATTGTCTGTAATAAATGTGAAAGGTATGTTTCTAAAGCATAGAATGGTGACAGTTAAGAGAGCTATTGTATAAACACAGTTTAACAAATAATAAAACTATGCTCTAGTAGGAGAAGGCTAAACATAAATAAACATCCAGGGTTGCAAAAAGAAATGTCTATTTATGGTCAGTCTCAATGGATATAGCCCTTCCCACACCACACTGAGTAAAATAATTTTAAATGTTTACCTGTTCCTATGATACAGTAATACAACCTATGTGAGGCAGAGTTTTTAGACCAGGAATTTTCTCATGCATTATTGAATTCAGAGGATCTGAAAGATCTGTTCCCAGAGATGCCGGTTCAGGCTCAGAGCTGGAAATGAAGGTCAAAACTAGATCTGTCCTATCCTGTCTTGCTTTTGCTCCAGACCTCAGATCACGACCAGGTATGTCTGCATCTGACACCAAATGGTCAAAATGATTCAGGCAACTCCCCAGGGAGCCAGCTGCACTACTCAGGTAAGCTGCCGAGATCAGATCCCACTCTATAATCCAGATGCTGTCAGCAGCTAAAAAGGTAGTTGCAGGGCCGGTGCACGGATTTTTGCCTACACAGCTGAAGGTGTATTTTGATGCCCCCAATCCCCCACCACGACACCATAACCCCCCCCACCCGACAATGCCACATACCCCCATACCAAGTATATATATAGTATCTTTCATGAGTCAGAAAGTTCTTCCATGGGGGAAATGGTTTTCCTTCTGCAGTTCTGCTCAAATTAAATATCCTAAAACTATTTTGTGTATGAATATTTAAACAAGGCAGCCAGTAAGGGCTCTAACACCCCAACCCACCCACCCCTAGAATGTAATAGTCTTTAGAGAGATGCTTATCAAAGCACACAGATATGAAGCTTAATGCTGTGTGAGTTATCTGCTGTCTAAACTCTGCCTGTCAAGATGATATATGCAGAGTTCAACAGACGGAGCTAACACAAACAGCATAAAGCTTGCACCTATAGGGTTATACAAACTCTCAAATAAAGAAAGTTTGTAGGAGCACCAAAAAAGCGAGTTAAAAAACAAAACTTTAATGTGTACAAAAGGGTTAATTAACCCCCAGGGTAAGAGTGAAAAAAATAATATATAACAATTGAAAAATCAGAGAACAAAAAAGTCTGACCGGTTTCGGCGTCTGCCTTAACCCCTTAACGACCAAGGGCGTACGCCACACGTCCTCAAAAAAAATACACTTAATGACCGAGGACGTGTGGCGTACGTCCTTGGTCTGGAAAGCAGCTGGAAGCGATCCTGCTCGCTTCCAGCTGCTTTCCGGTTATTGCAGTGATGCCTCGATATGGAGGCATCCTGCAATAACCCCCCTTGGCCATCCGATGCAGAGAGAGCCACTCTGTGGCCCTCTCTGCACCGGACATCGATGGCCGGTATCGTTGGTGGGTGGGAGCTTACGTGGGAGGCGGGTGGGCGGCCATCGATGTTGTGTATGGGGTGGAGGGGGGCGGGATCGGGGGCGGGACCCACGGGGGCGCACACGGGGGCGCGCGCGTGCATGGGGGTTGGAGGGCGGGCACGTGCACGGGGCGGGAGCGGGTGGGAACCGCTACACTACAGAAAAACAAAGTAAAAAGTAAACAAAAAAAATAAAGTTTAAACATTAAAAATATATTCTAAGGGATTTGGAAGGGGTGGGGGGTTGGTCTTGGTGGGGGGGAAAGCTACACTACAGAAAATGGCTTTTTTTTTTAATAAAATGGCAAATTTTTTGCAAAACTGGGTACTGGCAGACAGCTGCCAGTACCCAAGATGGCGCCCATTAAGGCAGAGGGGAAGGGTTAGAGAGCTGTTAGGTGGGGGATCAGTGAGGTTGGGGTCTAAGGGGGATCATACACATCAGCATATGTAAATATGCTTTTTTTTTTTTTTTTAAATGGCCAAATACCTTTTATTTTAGTACTGGCAGAGTTTCTGCCAGTACTTAAGATGGCGGGGACAATTGTGGGGTGGGGGAGGGAAGAGAGCTGTTTGTGAGGGATCAGGGGGTCTGATGTTTCAGGTGGGAGGCTGAGCTCTAAACTAAAGATAAAATTAACCCTGCAAGCTCCCTACAAGCTACATAATTAACCCCTTCACTGCTAGCCATAATACTCGTGTGATGCGCAGCGGCATTTAGAGGCCTTCTAATTACCAAAAAGCAATGCCAAAGCCATATATGTCTGCTATTTCTGAACAAAGGGGATCCCAGAGAAGCATTTACAACCATTTGTGCCATAATTGCACAAGCTGTTTGTAAATAATTTCAGTGAGAAACCTAAAATTGAGAAAAATTTAACTTTTTTTTTAATTTGATCGCATTTGGCGGTGAAATGGTGGCATAAAATATACCAAAATTGGCCTATATCAATACTTGGGGTTGTCTACTACACTACACTAAAGCTAAAACTATCCCAAAAAGCTCCCTACATGCTCCCTAATTAACCCCTTCACTGCTGGGCATAATACACGTGTGGTGCGCAGTGGCATTTAGCGGCCTTCTAATTACCAAAAAGCAACGCCAAAGTCATATATGTCTGCTATTTCTGAACAAAGGGGATCCCAGATAAGAATTTACAACAATTTATGCCATAATTGCACAAGCTGTTTGTAAATAATTTAAGTTAGAAACCAAAAGTTTGTGAAAAAATTTGTGAAAAGTGAGCGATTTTTTGTATTTGATTGCATTTGGCGGTGAAATGGTGGCATGAAATATACCAAAATGGGCCTAGATCAATACTTTGGGTTGTCTACTAAAAAAAAATATATACATGTCAATGGATATTCAGAGATTCCTGAAAGATATAAGTGTTCTAATGTAACTAGAGCTAATTTTGAAAAGAAATGGTTTGGAAATAGCAAAGTGCTACTTGTATTTATGGCCCTATAGTTTACAAAAAAAGCAAAGAACATGTAAACATTGGGTATTTCTAAATTCAGGACAAAATTTAGAAACTATTTAGCATGGGTGTTTTTTTGTGGTTGTAGATGTGTAACAGATTTTGGGGGTCAAAGTTAGAAAAAGTGTGTTTTTTTCCATTTTTTCCTCATATTTTATAATTTTTTTTATAGTAAATTATAAGATATGATGAAAATAATGGTATCTTTAGAAAGTCCATTTAATGGCGAGAAAAACGGTATATAATATGTGTGGGTACAGTAAATGAGTAAGAGGAAAATTACAGCTAAACACAAACACCTCAAAAATGTAAAAATAGCCTTGGTCCCAAACGGACAGAAAATGGAAAAGTGCTGTGGTCATTAAGGGGTTAATCCTAGCCTGCTTAAAAACTGTTAGTAAGATTCCAGTTTAAAAACACACCTCTGTGATTCAATTGGTGGAGAAGCTCACACCTTCTCCCCATTCAACCAATGCTAATTTTCCTTAATATGACCAAGACACCTGTGCGCCCTACGATATACGCTAATGACAGTTCAAGCGGTGAAAGCTCAACCAATAAAGTATGTATTCCGAATATTTCACCTAATTGTCTTCTATGCTGTGTGTAATGTACCGTGTTGAGAGTTTCTTATGCATGACCTAAATCTCGGCCCATCGTTATCTATGAACATTTGCAGAAACAACTGAGCACTTATTTAATATATATATATATTAACAACCTTTGTTGTGTAAGTGCATCCGATCAAAGCTAATTTCATCTGGCTATTATTCTGATTGTTCTGAATATTAGGCCGAAGCTAATTGAGCCAACGCTGCTTGCGTGTACATGTATTTCAGCTGCTTTAGTCACCGCCGTCAGTGCTGTCAGAATGTTTGTTTACTATCATGACGTATTGGGCCTCTCCCCCTACCTCCACCCAATGGGCGTGTTTTCCTCTCTGAGTCTTACTACCAGATTTCGCTCTGTTGTGATATGAAAGGGGGGGTGTGTTTAACCACTTCTTCTGGCGGCTAATGTTTACACGCGCAGCTTGTACTCAACTCCCATTGGTCAGTGCTGACTGTCTGCCTACAAAATACGATGTTGCTTACATCCTGAGTAGTCCGCTCCCTCTCTATTATAACATCTACTTTATACTTTATATAAAAAAATTATTTTCAAACCCCTATTTACGCTGGGAAATCTATGGGAGAGAGGGAGTTTGGTTAAAATAAAAGTGGCATTCCATCTAAATCTCACTCATTTTAGTCAAAAGGTTTGTCCTAGTGTATATTATTAATTCTTGATACTAATTTATACTTGTTGTAGTTTTTCAAATGTACGTTAATTACTGTAGTGGGGTGCCCAGTTTGGTCGCTCCCTAAGGTTTTCCTATTTATTGTCTATTTAACTTTTGTATCAAGCCTAGTAAAGATCAACTTGTAAAAAAAGAAAGGGGGGATATTCTTTATTATCTTTTTATGTCCTTCTATAATAAAGTGTGGTATATAGCCATAAAGTGTGGAATAATAGCCAGATGAAATTAGCTTTGATCGGATGCACTTACACAACAAAGGTTGTTAATATATATATATATTAAATCAGTGCTCAGTTGTTTCTGCAAATGTTCATAGATAACGATGGGCCGAGATTTAGGTCATGCATAAGAAACTCTCAACACGGTACATTACACACAGCATTCGGAATACATACTTTATTGGTTGAGCTTTTACCGCTTGAACTGTCATTAGCGTATATCGTAGGGAGCACAGGTGTCTTGGTCATATTAAGGAAAATTAGCATTGGTTGAATGGGGAGGAGGTGTGAGCTCCTCCACCAATTGAATCACAGAGGTGTGTTTTTAAACTGGAATCTTACTAACAGTTTTTAAGCAGGCTAGGATTAAGGCAGATGCCGAAACCGGTCAGCCTTTTTTGTTCTCTGATTTTTCAATTGTTATATATTATTTTTTTCACTCTTACCCTGGGGGTTAATTAACCCTTTTGTACACAAAAAAAGTTTTGTTTTTTAACTCGCTTTTTTGGTGCTCCTACAAACTTTCTTTATTTGATATTTGCTAGCAGTGGCCACAGTGAGCACATTAAAGGGAGTTTTATTATTATAAAAACATACCCTAAACTGCGGATTGTATGGTACCACTCTGCTTGGACTACTATATTTTCAAGGGATATTTGCCAATCACCAGCAAGGGACTCAAGACATGAGGTGGCAGAGACAGCCTCTCTACTGCTAACAGCACCACAGGAAGTGGAAGAAAACAGCACACAGTGACAAGAAAGTGGTGAGTCACTTGTAATATAGATAATACTATATTGGTGATATTGGAAGTGAACTTTGCCTTCAATTTTGAAATAGTCAGGGGTGTTAGGGGACAACCCACTGACAGTACTGAACAGAAACTACAACTATTACAACATCCAAGCTGTTTGTGGTAAAGAGACTTACTTTCAAATAAAAATAAAATATATTAGGCATACATCCACAAGCTGTTCCCCTTTTACTTTGATTATACAAACTCTCATTCACATTGAAGTTGAACTAAGGTGATGTGACCAGATCAGTAAGGAGCAAACTTTTAGGAATCCTGTCTAGGGGAGGCTATCGGCTGCTACAGAAGGGTGACTGGGGGAGGGGGGGAGACAAATTACCTGCAGCTTCTTCTTGTTGTTGTTATAGTGATTAAGCTCAGTTGCCCACAACATGTTTTTCCACTCCCCTTTAGAGCCAGCTAAATTTATACCCTTACACAGGACAGGATTGAAGTAAATAGTTAACTAAACCACCATGCTGTGTTCTGAAACTACTGATATGCTTTATATACCATGCGTGCTCAGAGTCAACATTGTATATAAACCATATCTGTAGTTTCTGAACGCAGCATGGTGGTATAGTTAACTACTTACCTAAAATCAATCCTGTCCTGTGTAAGGGTGTAAATTTAGCCGGCTCTAAAGAGGATTGGGAAAACAGCCGAACTTAAGTCACTGTAACAAGAAGCAACAGACTAACTAACAAAACGAACAGTAATAAAATAAAATGTGGAGCAAATTAAGAGTTGAACATCCATCCTCTGGCTCCTACCTACCTTATGCTTCTTCCAGCCAAGACTCTGTCACAGATTGCTCATTGCCGCACTGTCTGACACATATCACGTGCAACCCTGTGCAGCGCAGCTACTAGTTCTTATGGCATCTGCGCTCTGCCTGCCCCCAGAGACCCGGCCCTTCTACCTCTTCAATTCAGAAGTACCGGTCTGGGCGTTACTCACATTTTGTGGCTCATTTTTAATCCATAATATCCCACTCAGACTTAATACACAGACAGCCTTAGTGTAAGCCCCACACCCCCACATGCACATAGCCAGATTGGAATGTGTAGGCACCGTGCAACTTAACCTATGTGAGCAGTACAGGCTGCTGCTGTATGTGAGCACCAGGCAGATCCACCTCCTGATTTCCCATTATAAGCTCCACCCTTCTGGGGTTGCCCTAAGGAAGCAAGCTCCAACCTTCTGGGGTTGCCCTAAGGAAGCTGCCTGTACTGCCTTACACAAGCCCCGGCACCGGGTAGTTGGCGACCAAGCATTCTCAAGTTCATTTTTAGCAAACTTGGCTTAGTGCACATTTGGGTTAATGTGAGTGAAAGCAAGATCAGGCTTTTGTAGTTCGCTCTATATGGAGAGAGAGAGTTAGCAGAGTCAAGCTATCTGACTTCCAAATGTTAGCAAGCCTGAGGCATTCACTTGAGTTACAACTTTTTCCTTTTAACTTGTAATATGAGCACAATAATAGGAATGATTCTAATTTACACCTAGATTAAAAGTTTTGTGCTAAACAGGGAGAAAAACTAACGTCAAAAAAGTTGAGTTATTTCACTCTCCATAGCGTTGCCATTACAAGTTACTGAAAAGCCTCCTTGTGCGTGCGATATGGTGGCATTAAGCTCCATACTGCACAAAAAACAAGGGCTGATTTAACATGCTTGTGCACCCTTTTCCCCATAGACATCAATGGGGAGAGAGTGTTAGAAAAAAACACCTGAATTGCGGAAGGAAAAATCTCCGTAATGAAACCCCATTGATGTCATGTTATTTTTATTTCACAGGTAAGTTTTTATTTATTTAAATATAGTTATATTGTAATTTTAATTTAAAGTTAGTGGGGTGTTAGGTTTAGGGGTTAATTGTTTAATTTAGTGTTTTGCGATGTGGAGGGGCGGTGGTTTATGAGTTAATAGGGTTTTTTAGTGTCAGCGATGTGGGAGGCCGGAGGTTTAGGGGTTTAATAGGTTTATTTAGTCGCAGTGATGTGGGAGGCTTGAGGTTTAGGGGTTAATAACTTTATTATAGTGTTGGCGATATCGGGGAGCGGCGGTTTAGGGGTTAATAGGTTTAATATAGTGTTTGTGATGCGAGAGAGTGGCAGTTTATGGGTTAATAGGTAGTTTATGGGTGTTAATGTACTTTTTAACAGTTTAGTTATGAGTTTTGTGAAACATTTTTGTTTTGCAAAATCCATAACTACTGGTCTCAGATGGCGGTATGGATCGTGTCAGTATAGGCCGTAACGCAAGCATTTTAGCCGGACTACACAACCTGTAATACCAGCGCTATGAAAATCCCACCAAACGTCATTTGTTTGAGTGCGGAATGGATGTTGTGTTACAGGCTAAAATGCTTGTGGTATAGCTACACGACTCGTAATATGCATTCCTGGCCATTACGCTGGAATGGCCATTTTTTCAGCTTTAAAAGCAGTACTGCAACACTTGTAATCTTTTGCATTAGTTAGAAAAACAATAATATGTATTCATGTTTTAAAAAACATTACTGAAGTCTTTATGGTTATATTATTCATTTACAATTCCTCTATGAGTCAAGAAGTATGTTTGCTTTACCTCTATTTTTAGCCAAATCCTGATCCCATTAAAAGAAGTATTTTAACAATCTTTTTTTGCTGCTGTTGTCTTGTTCCAATAGCGCTAGTTACTACTTTAACTTTATTTAAATGTAAGCTGATCTCCACCTGCTCCCCTGAAAATGCTCTCCATAGGAATTAGTTGGTGGTTGAGTTTTTATTTAAAGAAAATTCTGAACGACCCTGAGAGCAAACATTGGACAAAATAATATAAATATTTCCTTTTTTGTCTGTCTTCCGTGTTATTTTTTTTCTGTGCACATACCTAATGAGTGTTAAGGTGGAGAAAGATATAGGAATGGAGTGAAAAGAGAGTTTGAGTGTGATGTAAGATGAAATGGGGGATGAAAGGGTAATTGAGAAGGAGAGTGAAATGTGTATAGAGAATGAGAGGGATATGAAAATGTGAGAAAAAAATAGATGAGTGACTGAGTGAAGAAAAGGGATTAAGAAAGAAAGTAAGACAGTGCAATAGATTTGTAAATTACATGATGAAGAGAAGAGAGTATACAGTAAGTAGGAAGAGTAAAAGAGAGAGTTCTTTTAGAAAATATTGGAGATAGAATGAAAAATAAAAATGGTGTGTGAAAAATAGGAATATGAAAAGTTAGACAATGCCACCAAAATGTACAAATATGCACACACATAACAAATGCATACACACAAATATGACCACACACACACACACACACACACATATATATATATATATATATATATACATATATATATATATATATATATATATATATATATATATATATATATATACAGCCAAAATATGATATTCTGGAAGTATGATAGATGTTGTTTTGGTTTACCTTTGCTTGCACATTGCTTGAGGGAGTGTATTAGTGGTTTGCTGGATTACGGTCTCTGACCAATCAGGCAATTGTAGGTGTGGCTGAATCTCATTGTGATCGGAGCTGACAAGCTTAAATAGCTTAAATATCTTATTATGCTGTTATGGATATGCGCTTCTCTTTGACATAACTGCATGTATTCTGACACCTATGGGTTGATTTGCTTTATTTACTTATTTTTAAGACTTTGATTGCACGCATTGGGTATTTGTTGATATTTGGATGGTTAACTCCCATGGGGGGTGTGTGGTCTCGTAATTTGGAATGTTCCACATGTGGGCTCCTACTTTGCCAGGGATGGTCTCATGGACTGCTAATTAGGGACATATATGTTGCTTTTTGTACACTTTGTTTATAGACACATGATATACACATGATATACACTTTATACACTATTTAGATATTTTACACTTTTGTTGTTTGTTTAAGATCACATTTTTGCCAATTGGTACAGTCCTAATATGTTTGCACACGGCCTCCATTCATTGGTGGCCTCTTTGAGGGGAGGGCTTAACAGGCCTTTATTAGTTTGTTTGTTTGCAGTTTCTGTTGGTCAGAGGAAGGGACACTATCTGTCCCGAAACGTCACTAATAAATTTCATTTGAACTGTTATCTGAAGACCAGTGAGTGCTTGTTTCAATTTTGCTGATATATATATATATATATATATATATATATATATATATATACATATCTATATATAGACTTTCAACAAACCCAGAACTCTCACCAAAACTTTTATTTAAATTATAAGAATGATGCTTCAAGGCAATGACTGCTCTTTAATCAGACCAACCTAAACACAATGGACTAGATTTAACAAATGTTGGGCGGACAAGGACAGACATCTCCAAACATGTCTGCTCCGCATTGTGGCTAGCTGGTAGCAACACGCTGACCACTTTTTATCATTGCACAAGAAGCTGCTTGTCTGTAAATCACCCTGGTTGGACAAGTCAGACAAGCTGATAGTTGGTGTATAGGTTAAGACGCAGCGGTCCAAAGTCTTGTCAAAATATAAACCTTTGAACCTGTGTAAAACCAATCAAAAACATGTTTCAAAACAAATTTGCATAATGACTCTAAAGTCAGTAGCAGGTTGTCACTTAATCAGCACCAAGATTTTAAAACCACCGCCATGATTGTATAGAGTATGGATTAAATGGACCCACTCTCTTTTTTTTTTTTTTTTTTTTTTTTTTATAATTTGTTTATTGAGATAGCCAACAGTGTTATTAGTTATACAATATTATAATAGTCAAGACGCCACACAGGGCCTCATCTTAAATGAATACAAATAAAATTACAAAGAAAAAAAATCAAAAATACAAAGCAGCGAACCTGTACAGAAACATATTTTTTTTCTACTTTCACTTAATCTTGAACCTTGTAACATAAATGTTGCTATACCTGCATTTAACACTGATGACATAATTTTTTCATTGTGGCAAAAAAGAAAAAGAAAAAGAGAAGAAGGGGGAGAGAAAAAAAAAAAAAAAAAAGGAGAAGACCCCTCACACTTCCCCATGTCAACCGAAAAAGCTTTGTCCTCATTGGTATAATTACATAAACAAACTGTTATGCGTCTCTGTAGCTCCTTATCCAATCTACAGGAAAGTCACCTAATAATACTAAGTCACTAAAGCTGTCTGAACTTAGAAATGGTGTTAAAATAGCTTTTTGAATACTTTCCGAGAGTATCTTAATTATTGGTAGCCATTTCCATAGAAACTTCCTAATTTCATTTTCACCTGCTGCTTTCAAATGAAATGATTAAAAAATTATTTGCATCTGGATTTCTTTGATAAATAATGCGAAACCTGGTATTCTTCTAGCTTTCCAGTTAGCAAGTATTAAATGTCTAACAAGTATTATGATTACATTTAAGGTTTTTTTTTGCTGGGAAGTTTCACAGGTAGTATGTTCAAAAAAAAAGATAGTGTTTACATTAAAATGGACCCACTCTCATTTACAGGACCGTTAGCAGTCAATCACTCCATACTCGAGTGTCACAGACATCAATAGCTGCAAAACGACAACAATTATTACCCTTGAAACAGTGTATATATACATGTATACATGTAGGTATAATGATAACCAATGACAGTTGTATTCAGAGCATATGACATTAAAATAATATTAGACAATGAGCTAGTTTTCATAGAGGTGGTAAAGTTTGGAAACCGGTGGCAACATAAAAATTCTCTTTAGATTTTAATGGAGATAAATGTTTTTACCACCAATTTTCAAACTTTACCATTTCAATGGAAACTAGCCCAATGTTTTACAGTGATATAGTATTGAATAAAGGAGTGGTGTATACACAAGAGCTTAGTTTCCATTGCTGTTGTAAACTGTGTAAACTAGTGGTAAACTGTCTCCATTAAAGGCATTGTTTCCATTGAGGTGGTAAAGTTTAGAAACTGGTGATAACATAAAAATCCTCTATAGACTTTAATCGAGATAAATGTTTTTACTACCAGTTTCCAAATTTTACCACTTCAATGGAAACTAGGCCAAAGTTTATGAAGATGTTTTATGCTACTAGTTTACACAGTTTTGTTATGAATATTATCCTTATTATTATTATTATTATTATTATTATTATTATTATTATTATTTCAGTAGTGTACCTGCAAAGTGTATTATGTGTTTAGACACAATAAATATTATGGAACCTCTATATCATTCTGATAATGTAACTAATATTTATATAATAGCGGTTACCAACTTTGCAGGGGCAATGTGTGCAATTTAATAACACTCTGAATTATATCATTTGCAAAGGATAATATATATATAAAACCTGAATCATTTTAGTTCTGATTTGTCTATTAATTAAACTGAGACCAGATCAATAAACAAACTTATTTTATTAAAAGAATTATTAGAAATAATAAGCAATATTTGAATAAAACAAATCAATAAGCAAACATCATTACAATGATTTAATGATTATCAGGTTAAAACTAATGAAAACAATCACTAAATTATTTTATTTGCAGTAACTTGCATGTATAATAGAGAAACAGAAACTTTTGTTATATAAAATCTCAGCATAGCTGGCAAGAATCAGGTAAACTAATAATCCTGGCAAACCATAAGAAAATTATATTATTACCAGATTCCTGATTAACCCAGTGTTATTGTCGACAGATAAGACCGGGTTAACAGGAATTACCTAACACAAATATTTGTGACTATAAAAGGCAAACCAGAATTGATTAACTCACCTGATTCAATAATAAAACTTTGAATATAAATGTAAAGAGCATAAATCATATTAACAAAACTGTTTCATATAGGTTTGTTTCATACTTATCAACATTGTGGGATCCTTCACTGGGGTTCAGTGTTAAAAGACCCTCTAAGGTTACCCCTGGACCCTCTCTTGCCATTATCCTGACTTGTCTATCTGGTCAGCTTAGCCTCCCATCTCCTCTGGATAGGGTGTGGTTATCATGCATGCTCAGTGTGGCCTCTTGTGCTGTCTGCTTGTGTTCCCCTCTCCTTTTGTGGGTGTGTATTTTATGGAAAGCTCTTAACTCCACCCCCACTGATAAGGTTAGGTTTCAAATAAATGATTGGCTAATACTAATTACAGATTAATTAACATTTTTGTTAATAAGCTAAGATTTAGCAGTAAGAATATTTTTCCCTTGGAAGATGGCACTCGTCACTAAGCTATAATAGACAAATATGTATTTTGTAAATATATTCTGAAAAACAAGTCAGTATCTCTATTTGACCATTAACCAAGGTTGAACCCCACTAATGTTTATAGAAAAAGAGACTTACTGGAACCATGTATGAAAAACATGTGGATATTTATATCAATAATATAATGATAGAAATCATGCAGCTATGTCAGAGACCTTGAATATCATAGTAAGTAAACATGAATTATTTTGATAAAGTACAAAAATGTTGCAGTAAGCAATTATATACTGACAAGCAACACTAGCTAATAGCTACATATTAATAATGAAAAATAATATATATGTGTATGTGTACCTAAATCTATAAGTAAATACACATGATACATTTTACCCCTATATTATATAGCACAGACATATGTGATTAATATGCAATATAAAAATGTTGAATTTTACCAGACAACTGTTCTGACATAATCCCCCTCTCGAGATGACCTGTCACGAGTGAATAAGACAAGGTAATCTCGATAAATGTCTTGTTATCAGGTACACAGTGATTTAGTACCTGAATAGGGTAAAATTCAACTTATTAAATATTTTAACATTTATTGGTGTAGAAAAATATCAAAAGTCAGTCAAGACTTGTGTATACAGTCTATATCCCTTTAAGTGGATGCAATGCTGCATCACCAAGAAAAAAAATAAAGTGTAAAGTTTGCAATTTCTTTCTTAAGGCATCAACGTAAACCAAGTTATTGTATAGTGTGTGGTTGCTGTCAGGTTTAAACCACCAGATTGTTTCAGAACAACTTTATTTCTGTGTATGTAGCCCAGGAGAATGTGTGGAGCAACTGTATAACAAGTTATTGTGCTGGTTTTTGGTTGATTAAACATCATGTTTGTGTCTGTATTAGGCTTCCATTGCGTGGATCAGGTATTTGATAGACATCATGGATCCATGAGGAACACTTGGCACTGAATGAGGATGGCCCAGAACATGGTGATCCCTTAAATGGATTAAGCATCTGTCAGTTTAAGCTTGACTACTATAACATAAGAACTAGCACATTAAGTATATTTCTATAAAATGATGTCACATCACATCTCTACTTGCTATGAGATGTGAGACCTGAAAAAAAAAATATTAAACATGCAACATTTTGTTATTACATCATAGTAATGCTTCACTTGGATGTAGTTTTCACATATTAAGTATAATTTTGTCATATCTGTCACTCTTTTTCCAGCAAGAATAAGTTGATACCTGGAATAAAAATAAACAAATCATCCTTGATTAATAAGCAGATTTGTATCAAGTCATAGTCCTTTAGAATATTTTGTAAAATAGTAAACTAATCATTGATTATGATATCATATCCATTTGCAGTTACATAGATACATGAGTATATTAACTATACCACTTGTTTATTGTCATATTAGTTTGTAATACAGTTCCAAACGGGTGATTAGTATCAATAATCACCCCTCTAGTTATTTCTGAGCAGTGTAACTATTAAAGTATAATACTCAGAATATATGGTAAAAAACATGTAATCCATTGGTTTAATTGAGCAAGTAATATAAGCTAGTTTTAGTTTAAGACTTACCAACAGCTTCATATTTACCTTCAGTTTGATTGTCTATTTACTTTGGCCTAGTAAACAAAACATCCTAGAGTCATGTTTGACCCTGGACTAATTTAAGTTCCTAAAGATCAGGAGGATTTGTGTTATCGGCTATGCCTTAACTTTATTAGCTTCTTTTAACAGGTTTACCCTATTCTAGGGACCCTTTTCAGTTTTGCACTTTTAGACTTTTAAACCATATACACCCTATTAACCTTAGGCAGAGTATTCCTTCTAAAGAGGACTCTACAACCCTGAGGAAGCTTTAGGTACGGCATTTCAAGCCTACAATGTACCTTTCTCACCCTATTTATACCTAGGTGGGTTTTTACTGGTAAAGTACCTTTGTGCTTTTAGAGAAGCTTACCTCCTCATATACTCTTCATGGAACACCTCTGACCAAAGCCTAGTTTATCTGTCTTAAACTTACTTTCTTGCTCTGAGTATAATACAACTCTTATAAGATTCCCTTCACCTAATGGTATATTATAGGGAATTTAGTTATTTTCCAGTAGGAGTATGCTTAGCAAGATGCCTAGTTATTTAGCTATTAAGCTAGGCCTAAAGATGTATTTGGGTTTTAGGTTAATAAACTTTTTATGTGAAGGAAAAAAAATACTACTTCCCCCTCTAGGTTTGTCACCCAACTAAATTATAGAAAACCAGGTACTACCTGACGTCATCAGTTCCAGACAGGACATTTGACCTCACTGCACAACCGAGGAATGTAGATCTCTTCTAGCAGCCTGCAACTTAACGTTACCCTTAATTCAGGATAAGAAGGCTTATAAGTCTCATGAGAACACCTTTGTTCTGTTAAACAAATAGGGAAAATGTTATTTTCTGTAGTAGCAACACAGTTCCCTGCAAAAACGGTATTATTAAGAAATAAAGAATCATCCAGTCTTGTCCCTGTAAAAGAAATCAGTTTTGTTAGATCAAAACTATAATCAGATAAGTTAGCAAGTTATGTAAATTCAGTAAAATCAGATAAAATCTTACATCCTTTGTTTGCAGTCCCCTATTGCCTTAATAGGGGTGTTTATTGTAGACACTTATTATAGACCACGGCTTAGCTGTTAAGCAGCAATAAAACTTATTGCAGTTATAGTTCTAGACTGGTTAGTAACCATATAGTTATATATTTGTTAAAGTGTCACTTAAATCAATTCATTAAATAATATCTCATTTATTTATTGAACTCTGGGGGGTTATTTTAATAACAAAGAGTTCTGTAATATCAGTGAGATTCAGTTTGACAGCAGACTGCCACTGAAATAAAATGATCAGTTTTAAGTTAGATTCTGTGACAGAATATAATATAAATACTTATTTTTTTAGTTAGCAATTTATATTTATCATTCTTTATAACATAGAACACCAGTACTGCCGCTTTAAATGTAAAGTACAAATCTTTCTCTCTGCGACAAAGCCAAACACAAGAGAGAACTTTTTTTTATAAAAAAAGAAAACCAAAACATTCACAATGTTATCATTCTTCTGAAGGATAGTAATGCAAGCTCAAAGTTTCATTTGTACTTAAAGGAGAAACACTGTTTACTGCTTAAAAATATAAAATGTACACTTAAACCTGATAAATACTAATTATTTCAACAACAACAACAGACATGGAAACTAGGTGAAAGAGTTTCTATTTACTCTTAAACAGAAGAGACATAGGCTTAGTTTTCATGGTGGTTATAACGTTTGGAAACTGGTGGTATCACTTTACAGAGATAAATATTTTTACCACCAGTTTCCAAACTTTACCACTTCAATTGATGCAAGCCCATAGACAGTGACAAAATGTTAGACACTTGAATATATACACATAACATAATATTGCCTAGTTTTCATTGAGGTGGTAAAGTTTGGAAACTGGTGGTTACATAAAAATGCCTAGTTTCCATTTAGGTGGTAAAGTTTGGAAACAGGTGGTAACCAGTGTTCCCTCTAAGGCCTGTTTTGTGTGCGGCCTAGCTTTGAAATAGTTCAGTAGGTAACCACACCCTGCAACTAGCAAACACTGCACAATGCAGACTGCATGGTATGGTTCTCTTATTATCTGGTTAACTGCTGGGCCACACACAAAACTGGCCTTAGAGGGAACACTGGTGGTAACATAAAAGAATCTCCATAGGTTTTAATAAAAATAAACGTTTCTATCACCAGTTTCCACAATTTACCAACTCAATGGAAACTAGGCCAAAATCTCCTTAGACTTTAATGGAGATTAATGTTTTTATCATAAGTTTCCAAACTTGACCACCTCAATGGAAATGAGCTTTAAGTTACCAAACAATCATCCTTTAGGTAGGGAAGAGTGCCATAAGATATGTCAGTCAGGAGTACTTCAAGGGAATGCTGAATGAATATTGATGAGGCTTATAGAATGGAATTGAACACTTATGGCCAGATTACAAGTGGTGAACAAAAAATGTTTCCGCTTACTCGCTAACTGCTAGATTTGGAGTTTTGTCGGTAACGACCCGAAAAACTAACGCCGGCTTTTTTCTGGCCGCACCATAAAAATAACTCTGGTATTGAGAGTCCACATAAAGGCTGCGTTAGGCTCCAAAAAAGGAGTGTAGAGCATTTTTAACGCAGCTTCAACTCTCGATACCAGAGTTGCTTACGGACGCGTCCAGCCTCAAAAACGTGCTTGTGCACGATTCCCCCATAGGAAACAATGGGGCTGTTTGAGCTGAAAAAAAACCAAACACCTGCAAAAAAGCCGCGTTCAGCTCCTAACGCAGCCCCATTGTTTGATATGCGGTAACCCTTCCTACATCTGCACTTAACACTCTAACATGTACCCCGAGTCTAAACACCCCTAACCTTACACTTATTAACCCCTAATCTGCTGCCCCCGCTATCGCTGACCCCTGCATATTATTATTAACCCCTAATCTGCCACTCCGTAAACCGCCGCTACTTACATTATCCCTATGTACCCCTAATCTGCTGCCCTAACTTCGCCGACCCCTATATTATATTTATTAACTCCTAATCTGCCCCCCACAGCGTCGCCTCCACCTGCCTACACTTATTAACCCCTAATCTGCCGACCGGACCTGAGCGCTACTATAATAAAGTTATTAACCCCTAATCCGCCTCACTAACCCTATCATAAATAGTATTAACCCCTAATCTGCCCTCCCTAACATCGCCGACACCTAACTTCAATTATTAACCCCTAATCTGCCGACCGAATCTCGCCACTATTCTAATAAATGTATTAACCCCTAAAGCTAAGTCTAACCCTAATACTAACACCCCCCTAAGTTAAATATAATTTAAATCTAACGAAATTAATTAACTCTTATTAAATAAATTATTCCTATGTAAAGCTAAATACTTACCTGTAAAATAAATCCTAATATAGCTACAATATAAATTATAATTATATTATAGCTATTTTAGGATTAATATTTATTTTACAAACATCAGAAAAATATTACAACAATTTTAAACTAATTTCACCTACTCTAAGCCCCCTAATAAAATAACAAAGCCCCCCAAAATAAAAAAATGCCCTACCCTATTCTAAATTACTAAAGTTCAAAGCTCTTTTACCTTACCAGCCCTGAACAGAGCCCTTTGCGGGGCATGCCCCAAGAAGTTCAGCTCTTTTGCCTGTTAAAAAAAACATACAATACCCCCCCCCCAACATTACAACCCACCACCCACATACCCCTAATCTAACCCAAACCCCCCTTAAATAAACCTAACACTAAGCCCCTGAAGATCTTCCTACCTTATCTTCACCATACCAGGTTCACCGATCCGTCCTGAAGAGCTCCTCCGATGTCCTGATCCAAGCCCAAGCGGGGGGCTGAAGAGGTCCATGATCCGGCTGAAGTCTTCATCCAAGCGGGTCAGAAGAGGTCTTCCATCCGATTGAAGTCTTCATCCAAGTGGCATCCATCCGGAGCGAAGCGGCAGCATCCTGAAGACCTCCACCGCGGAACATCCATCCTGGCCAACGACTAAACGACGAATGACGGTTCCTTTAAATGACGTCATCCAAGATGGCGTCCCTCGAATTCCGATTGGCTGATAGGATTCTATCAGCCAATCGGAATTAAGGTAGGAATATTCTGATTGGCTGATGGAATCAGCCAATCAGAATCAAGTTCAATCCGATTGGCTGATCCAATCAGCCAATCAGATTTAGCCTGCATTCTATTGGCTGATCGGAACAGTCAATCGAATGCGAGCTCAATCTGATTGGCTGATCGGATCAGCCAATCGGATTGAACTTGATTCTGATTGGCTGATTCCATCAGCCAATCAGAATATTCCTACCTTAATTCCGATTGGCTGATAGAATCCTATCAGCCAATAGGAATTCGAGGGACGCCATCTTGGATGACGTCATTTAAAAGAACCGTCATTCGTCGTTCAGTCGTCGGCCAGGATGGATGTTCCGCGGTGGAGGTCTTCAGGATGCTGCCGCTTCGCTCCAGATGGATGCCGCTTGGATGAAGACTTCAATCGGATGGAAGACCTCTTCTGCCCCACTTGGATGAAGACTTCAGCCGGATCATGGACCTCTTCAGCCCCCCGCTTGGGCTTGGATCAGGACATCGGAGGAGCTCTTCAGGACGGATCGGTGAACCTGGTATGGTGAAGACAAGGTAGGAAGATCTTCAGGGGCTTAGTGTTAGGTTTATTTAAGGCGGGTTTGGGTTAGATTAGGGGTATGTGGGTGGTGGGTTGTAATGTTGGGGGGGGGTATTGTATGTTTTTTTTTACATGCAAAAGAGCTGTATTTCTTGGGGCATGCCCCGCAAAGGGCCCTGTTCAGGGCTGGTAAGGTAAAAGAGCTTTGAACTTTAGTAATTTAGAATAGGGTAGGGCATTTTTTTATTTTGGGGGGCTTTGTTATTTTATTAGGGGGCTTAGAGTAGGTGTAATTAGTTTAAAATTGTTGTAATATTTTTCTTATGTTTGTAAATATTTTTTTATTTTTTGTACTTTAGCTAGTTTATTTAATTGTATTTATTTGTAGCAATTGTATTTAATTAATTTATTGATAGTGTAGTGTTAGGTTAATTGTAGGTAATTGTAGGTAGTTTATTTAATTAATTTATTGATAGTCTAGTGTTAGGTTTATTTGTAACTTAGGTTAGGATTTCTTTTACAGGTAAATTTGTAATTATTTTAACTATTTTAGCTATTAAATAGTTCTTAACTATTTAATAACTATTGTACCTGGTTAAAATAAATACAAAGTTACCTGTAAAATAAATATAAATCCTAAAATAGCTATAATATAATTATAATTTATATTGTAGCTATATTAGGATTTATTTTACAGGTAAGTATTTAGCTTTAAATAGGAATAATTTATTTAATAAGAGTTAATTAATTTTGTTAGATTTAAATTATATTTAACTTAGGGGGGTGTTAGTATTAGGGTTAGAATTAGGTTTAGGGGTTAATACATTTATTAGAATAGCGGCGAGATTCGGTCGGCAGATTAGGGGTTAATAATTGAAGTTAGGTGTCGGCGATGTTAGGGAGGGCAGATTAGGGGTTAATACTATTTATGATAGGGTTAGTGAGGCGGATTAGGGGTTAATAACTTTATTATAGTAGCGCTCAGGTCCGGTCGGCAGATTAGGGGTTAATAAGTGTAGGCAGGTGGAGGCGACGTTGAGGGGGGCAGATTAGGGGTTAATAAATATAATATAGGGGTCGGCGGTGTTAGGGGCAGCAGATTAGGGGTACATAAGGATAACGTAGGTGGCGGCGCATTGCGGTCGGCAGATTAGGGGATAATAAGTGTAGGCAGGTGGAGGCGACGTTGAGGGGGGCAGATTAGGGGTTAATAAATATAATACAGGGGTCGGTGGTGTTAGGGGCAGCAGATTAGGGGTACATAAGGATAACGTAGGTGGCGGTCGGCAGATTAGGGGTTAAATTTTTTTTTCGAGTGTCGGTGATGTGGGGAGACCTCGGTTTAGGGGTACATAGGTAGTTTATGGGTGTTAGTGTACTTTAGAGCACAGTAGTTAAGAGCTTTATAAACCGGCGTTAGCCCAGAAAGCTCTTAACTACTGACTTTTTTCCTGCGGCTGGAGTTTTGTCGTTAGATGTCTAACGCTCACTTCAGAAATGACTCTAAATACCGGAGTTATAAAAATCCCATTGAAAAGATAGGATACGCAATTTCCGTAAGGGGATCTGCGGTATGGAAAAGTTGCAGCTGAAAAGTGAGCGTTAGATCCTATTTTGAGTGACTCCAAATACCGGCGGTAGCCTAAAACCAGCGTTAGGAGCCTCTAACGCTGGTTTTCACGGCTACCGCCAAACTCCAAATCTAGGCCTAACTGCGCTCAAAGTAAAAAATTAGAATGGCTGCATTAGCACTGTTATTACAAGATGAAAGTAGGATAGTGCAAGAGCAAAAGACACAAGCGCACTAAGTACGGTTGCCACCTCTGCCATGTTTTCCTGGACACATATTAGTTACACATGCTGCAGGGTGTGCAGAGGGAAACATGAATTGCACTCCTGGACAACACACTAATAGTGATCCTAGACAGCACTATTCATGTTCCCCTCTGCATACCCTGCAGCATGTGTAACTCATAAGTGTCCAGGAAAACATGGCCGAGGTGGTAACCCTAGCACTAAGACTCAGGACTTTGAATATCTCTACCACGCTTACTCCTTCTATCCATAGACATCTAAGGGGTGCTTTAAAAAAACAACTATTAGTAATCACTTGCTAACTAGCCTGCACACTGTACTAGATCAACTGATCTAAAGCCGAAGGTACATTAGGAATTCTACATATCTAAAATAAATAGTTATATCTAGATACACATACATATATTTATTTATTTATTTATTTATATATATATATATATATATATATATATATATATATATTTATATTTATATATATATTTAAAAATAAAAAGAACCACATAGTACTATAAAGTATTTCTATAAAAACACATTGAAACATATAAACATAAAAATTATATTGCATGTCACAAGGCATATAAGTGGGAAGGTCTCAAAAGTGTATTTATATGTGTATATGTGTATATATGTGTTTATATGTATATATATGTACAGTATGTATGCGTGTAAGTGTTTACATACATATTTACACCTATAAACATATAACTACACATGTATACACACATATACAAATATATAGACATGTATACATACAAACACACAAATTTAGACATTGGAGCCCTTTCCAAATAACTTTCCATATACCATATCCAATTTTACTAATTTAAAACCTTTTTAATCATCATGAAAATATTTTTTATAAAAGTGTATATATGACTGTAATACTTTATTTTGATATGTTTTTGATGTGTTTTGTAAAAAAATATTTAAACCTTTATACTTTACCTCAGGTCTCAAGTTTCATTAAATGTTCTAGCTCAGTTTCGACCTTTGCTAGAGCGCAAATGATAACTTTTCATTTGTAACACTAGTGCTATTTAGCATGGTCATTATCTCCATTGAAACTCTAGGTTGCGCTAGAGCAATGTAGGCCTCAATAATCCCTTGCTGGAAAATGTGATTTACCATGGACTTATAATATCAAGTTGTGGCTAATGTTTCAAATCAGGAGAGACATGCATCCTAAGCTCTTGGCTCCAAGTAATCCTTCAGTAGGTCATAGAGAGCAAAGATGCATGGCTGGGTTAGCCTATTTTTACTATTTTTTTTTTATTTTGATTGAATTCTGAAATAGAACAGTATATGTTTGCCCCTTGCCGTTATGGGACTATCATTTGCCTCCATCCATCTCTCACCTTTATTCAATGAAATTACCCTTCTCATAACATGGCTAATCCCTTGCTGTCACTCCACATGCCTGGTCCCCACTCACTTTTGATCTCAGTACCAAAGCCCCAATGTGGGTCTTCATTATTCTTTCTCCCAGTGGAGGCTCATCCATGTAAGCAGCATGGGCTGTGTCCCACCATTTTAAATGTTCCCCAAAAATAAAAAAATGTTTGCCACTCTCTTACTTGTTATCATAATCTTTATGCTTTTGATTCACAAATAAATTGTTAATATTTTTAGGTAAATAAATACTTAATTTTCTCTCCATTTGTCTCCTATTATTAATATGAGGAGCATCAGCAGAACCAGATGAGCAAACGCATGTGCAAGGTAAGCATGCTAGGTCTCGCAAACAAAGTGAGCATACACAGGTGTCAGGTACGTTTTCTTGGTTTCTGGAACAAGTTAACCTTATGCAGGTATGTATGCTTAGCTTTCAGGAAATAGGAAAGCAAGGTAGATAAGGCATTAACTCAGCCTATATATATATATATAACATAGGACCACACTCACTAGATTAAACAATTAACACATTCTTTTATTAAGGTGGTGTTTCAGGGATAGGCTCCCCTTCCTGAAAGTCTGATTATGGGGAGCTGATCCCCAAAATGTCATCTTAATAAAAGCATGTGTTAGTTGTTTAACACATTCACTAACGGGAATATCAGAGAAAAACTTGCCCGGATTTTTAGCATTTTGCTATCACTGCATTTAAACAGAAATAGAGTCTTGTTTTTTTCTATTTACTTGTCTAAACTAAAAAAATAAATAAAAGTAGACAACACAAGGTATTGATCTAGGCCCATTTCGGTATATTTCATGCCATCATTTCACCGCCAAATGTGATCATGTTAAAATAATTGTAATTGGTAATTAGAAGACTGCTAACTGGAGCTGCACACCACACTTCTAATATTCCCGGCAGTGAATAGGGTAATTAGGTAGTTTGTAATGTTAATTTTAGCTTTAGTGTAGCGATTAACCTCCCATTTGACACCTCCCTCCGCCTGATCCCTACCTGATCCCTCCAAAACAGCCCCCTTCCCTCCCTCACCCCCACTGGTCACCCCCATCTCAGGTATTAGCAATCTGCCAATTTGAAAATTGAAGGCTTTTTAAATATCTATCTATATATATATATATATATATATATATATATATATATATATATATATATATATATATATTTTGCATTGTAGAATCCCTCCATCCTCCCTGATCCCTCCCAACAGCTCTATAACCCTCCCCCCTCTAACAATGTCTGCCAGTATCTTAAAAATAGCTAAATATGCGTGGGGGGGTATTATAATTTTTTTGGTAGTGTAGTGTCCCCTTCCCTCCCTCTACCTTTATATTTTATTTTCTGCAGTATAGGGACCCCCACTCCCTCCCCCCATCACTGCTGGGCCTTCCACACGCCTCCTGGATTCCCTTCTACACCTCCTGCCTGCACTAGCAGATGATTGTTACAGATGGTGACACACACATCCTTTGTAATTATTTGGCATCTGCCTTCAAATGGAAGCGGAGTACCGATCGTGCCTTGGTTACATATGTGGTGAGTTTTACTGTTGGGGGGTTGTTTATATATTTTTTTTTTACAGGTAAAAAAGCTGATTTCTTTAGGGCAATGCCCCACAAAAGGCCCTTTTAAGGGCCATTGGCAGTTTAGTGTAGGCTAGTTTGTTTGTTTTTTGGGGGGGGGGCTTTTTTTATTTTGATAGGGCTATTAGATTAAGTGTAATTAGTTTAAATATTTGATAATTTCTTTTTTATTTTGTGAAATTTAGTGTTTATTATATTTTGTAATTTAGATAAATGTTTTTTTTTTTTTAAATTTAATTTATTTTTAGTGTAATGGTAGGTTTTAGTGTAAGACAGGTTAGGTTTTATTTTACAGGTAAGTTTGTATTTATTTTATCTAGATAGTTAGTAAATAGTTAATAACTATTTACTAACTAGTCTACCTAGTTAAAATAAATACAAACTTACCTGTGAAATAAAAATAAAACCTAAGCCAGATACAATGTAACTATTCTTTATATTGTAGCTATCTTAGGTTTTATTTTACAGGTAAGTATTTATTTAGTTTTAAATTGGAATAATTTAGGTATTAATTGTAATTTTTATTTGGAATTATTTTAATTATGTTAAAGTTAGTGGGTGTTAGGGTTATGGTTACGTTAGGGGTAGACTTAGGGTTAGGTTTAGGGGTTAATAACTTTAGTATAGTGGCAGTGACATTGGGGGCAGCAGATTAGGGTTTAATAAGTATAGTTAGCTGGCGGTGATTTTGGGGGTAGCAGATTAGGGGTTAATAACAGTAATGTAGGTTGCGGCGATGTTAGGGACAGCAGATTAGGGGTTAATAAGTGTATGTAGGCGGCGATGACATTGGGGGCAGCAGATTAGGGGTTTATAACATTTAACTAGTGTTTGTGATGCAGGAGTACGGCGGTTTAGGGGTTAATATGTTTATTATAGTGGCGGCGATGTCCGGAGCTGCAGATTAGGGTTTAAAAATGTTATTTTAGTGTTTGCGATACGGGAGGGCCTCGGTTTAGTGGTTAATAGGTAGTTTATGGTTGTTAGTGTACTTTGTAACACTTTAGTTCTGAGTTTTATGGTACAGATTTGTAACGTAAAACTCATAACTACTGACTTTCAGGTGGCGGTACAGATCTTGTAGTTATAGGCTGTACCGCTCACTTTTTGGCAAACTCGTAATACCGGCTCTGTCAAAGTCCCATTGAAAAAGGACTTTTTAAAAAGTGCAATAGTTACGTTGCGTGACGGCCAAAAAAGTGTGCAGTACAGCTATACCTACAAGACTCGTAATAGCAGCGGTAGTGAAAAAGCAGCGCTATGAAGCTTTTTCACTCATAACGCAAAACTCGTAATCTAGCCGTTAATATTTTTTAATTTAGATAATTGTGGTTCATTAAAGGGGTGTTAGGTTAGGGGGCTTAGTAATTTAATTAGTTATTTGCGTTGTGTGGGTTTAGCGGATTAGGGGTAAATAGTTTTATTGGGTTTATTGCATTGTGGGTTAATGGTGGATTAGGGGTTAATAGTTTTATTAGGTTTATTGCATTGTGGGTTAATGTCAGATTAGGGGTTAATAGTTTTATTAGGTTTAGTGCGATGTGGGTTAATAGTGGATTAGGGGTTAATATATCTATTAGGTTTATTGTGATGTGGGTTATTTTACTGTTGGTGGTGTTTGTAATTTTTATAACAGGTAAAAGAGCTGATATCTTTGGGGCAATGCCTCGCAAAAGGCCCTTTTAAGGGTCATTGGCAGTTTAGTGTAGGCTAGGTTTTTTTTAATATTGGGTGTGTTTTTTATTTTGATAGGGCTATTAGATTAGGAATAATTTGTTTTTATTTTTGATATTTTTGTTTTTTATTTTGTGTAATTTAGTGTTTATTTTTTATGTAATTTAGATAATTGTATTTTATTAATTTAATTTATTTTATTTTATTGTAATGTTAATTTTTAGTGTAAGGCAGGTAAGGTTTTATTTTACAGGTAACTTTGTATTTATTTTAACTAGGTAGTTAGTAAATAGTTAATAACTATTTACTAACTAGTCTACCTAGTTTAAAAAAATACAAACTTACCTGTGAAATAAAAGCAAAACCTAAGCTAGCTACAATATAACTATTAGTTATATTGTAGCTAGCTTAGGCCTAGATTTGGAGTTTGGCGGTAGCCGTGAAAACCAGCATTAGAGGCTCCTAACGCTGGTTTTAGGCTACCTCCGGTATTTGGAGTCACTCAAAAAAGGGTCTAACGCTCACTTTTCAGCCGCGATTTTTCCATACCGCAGATCCCCTTACGTCATTTGCGTATCCTATCTTTTCAATGGAATCTTTCTAACTCTGGTATTTAGAGTCGTGGCTGAAGTGAGCGTTAGAAATCTAACGACAAAACTCCAGCCGCAGAAAAAGTCAGTAGTTAAGAGCTTTCTGGGCTAACGCCGGTTCATAAATCTCTTAACTACTGTACTCTAAAGTACACTAACACCCATAAACTACCTATGTACCCCTAAACCGAGGCCCCCCCCACATCGCCGCCACTCGATTTAATTTTTTTAACCCATAATCTGCCGACCGCCACCTACGTTATCCTTATGTACCCCTAATCTGCTGCCCTAACATCGCCGACCCCTATATTATATTTATTAACCCCTAATCTGCCCCCCTCAACGTCGCCTCCACCTGCCTACACTTATTAACCCCTAACCTGCCGAGCGGACCTGAGCGCTACTATAATAAAGTTATTAACCCCTAATCCGCCTCACTAACCCTATAATAAATAGTATTAACCCCTAATCTGCCCTCCCTAACATCGCCGACACCTAACTTCAATTATTAACCCCTAATCTGCCGACTGGAGCTCACCGCTATTCTAATAAATGTATTAACCCCTAAAGCTAAGTCTAACCCTAACACTAACACCCCCCTAAATTAAATATAATTTTAATCTAACGAAATTAATTAACTCTTATTAAATAAATTATTTCTATTTAAAGCTAAATACTTACCTGTAAAATAAACCCTAATATAGCTACAATATAAATTATATTTATATTATAGCTATTTTAGGATTAATATTTATTTTACAGGTAACTTTGTATTTATTTTAACCAGGTACAATAGCTATTAAATAGTTAAGAACTATTTAATAGCTAAAATAGTTAAAATAATTACAAATTTTCCTGTAAAATAAATCCTAACCTAAGTTACAATTAAACCTAACACTACACTATCAATAAATTAATTAAATACAATACCTACAAATAACTACAATGAAATAAACTAACTAAAGTACAAAAAATAAAAAAGAACTAAGTTACAAAAAATAAAAAAAATATTTACAAACATAAGAAAAATTTTACAACAATTTTAAACTAATTACACTTACTCTAAGCCCCCTAATAAAATAACAAAGCCCCCCCCAAAAAATGCCCTACCCTATTCTAGATTACTAAAGTTCAAAGCTCTTTTACCTTACCAGCCCTGAACAGGGCCCTTTGCGGGGCATGCCCCAAGAAGTTCAGCTCTTTTGCCTGTAAAAAAAATATATACAATACCCCCCCCCCAACATTACAACCCACCACCCACATACCCCTAATCTAACCCAAACCCCCCTTAAATAAACCTAACACTAAGCCCCTGAGGAACTCCCTACCTTGAGTCGTCTTCACCCAGCCGAGCCAAATTCTTCATCCAAGCTGAGCAAGAAGAGGTCCTCCATCCGGTAGAAGTCTTCATCCAAGCGGGGCAGAAGAGGTCTTCCATCCGATTGAAGTCTTCATCCAAGCGGGATCTTCTATCGTCATCCATCCGGAGCGGAGCAGCAGGATCCTGAAGACCTCCGACGCGGAACATCCATCCTGGCCGACGACTGAACGACGAATGACGGTTCCTTTAAATGACGTCATCCAAGATGGCGTCCCTCGAATTCCGATTGGCTGATAGGATTCTATCAGCCAATCGGAATTAAGGTAGGAATATTCTGATTGGCTGATGGAATCAGCCAATCAGAATCAAGTTCCATCCGATTGGCTGATCCAATCATATATATTCCACGTGTATATACTACATCTGTTTCTCTCTGACCCCCTCTCCCCCCCCTCTGTCTGTCTCTTTCCCCCTCTGTTTGTCTCTCTCCCCCCTCTGTCTGTCTCTCTCACTCCCCTCTGTCTGTCTCTCTCCCCTCTGTCTGTCTCTCTCCCCCTCTGTTTGTCTCTCTCCCCCCTCTGTCTCTCTCACTCCCCTCTGTCTGTCTCTCTCCCCTCTGTCTGTCTCTCTCCCCCTCTGTCTGTCTCTCTCCCTCCCCTCCCCTCTCCCTCTCTCTCTCTTTCTCCCTCCCCTCTCCCTCTCTCTCTCTGTCTCTCTCCCCTCTCTGTCTCTCTCCCCTTTCTGTCTCTCTCTCCCCTCTCTGTCTCTCTCTCCCCCTCTCTGCCTCTCTCTCCCCTTCTCTGTCTCTCTCTTTCTCTCCCCCTCTGTCTCTCTTTCTCCCCCTCTCTGTCTCTCTCTCTCCCCCTCTCTGTCTCTCTCTACCCCCTCTCTGTCTCCCTCTCTACCCCCTTTATGTCTCTCTCTACCCCCTCTCTGTCTCTCTCTACCCCCTCTTTGTCTCTCTACCCCTTTTCTGTCTCTCTACCCCCGCTCTATCTCTCTCTCCCCTCTGTCTCTCTCTCCCCTCTGTGTGTCTCTGTCCCTCTCTCTGTCTCTCTCTCTCTCTCTCTCTCTCTCTCTCTCTCTCTCTCTCTCTCTCTCTCTCTCTCTCTCTCTCTCTCTCTCTCTCTCTCTCTCTCTCTCTCTCTCTCTCTCTTCTCCCCCTCTCTGTTTCTCCCCCCCCCTCTCTCTCTTCTCCCCTTCTTTCTCTCTCTCTTCTCCCCTTCTTTCTCTCTCTCTTCTCCCCCTCTCTCTCTCTCTCTCTCTCTCTCTCTCTCTCTCTTCTCCCCTCTCTCTCTCTCTCTCTCTCTCTCTCTCTCTCTTTCTCTCCCTCTCTCTGTCTCTCGTCTCCCCATGTCTCTCTCTTCTTCCCCTCTCTGTCTCTCTCTCCCCACTCTCTCTCTCTTTCTCTTTTTCTTTCTCTCTCTCTCTTTCTCTCTCTCTTTGTTTCTCTCTCATACATTAATACAGCAAGGCTTTGAAAACCCTGACCAAAACTATGTATACAAATATTTATTTACTCCACATGATTAATCATTATGTTAAAGGGGCATTGTACACTAGATGTTCCTTTGCATAAATATTTTGAAGATTAAATAAATTTAAATAGCATTGTGCTGATTTTCAGACTCCTAACCAAGCCCAAATGTTTTAGATGTATTCTGATGTACACAGACTTCAGACTGCTTCTGTTCGTATAATGGGTCTTTTCATATGCAGGGGATGGCGGAGTTTTTTTGGTGGGGGAGCGCAAGTAGCTGGTCTTACCTAGGGCGCAAAATAGTCTAGCACCGGCCCTGTTAACAAGCTGGTGTATATGTGTAGTGACCAATCAAATATATAAAATTTCAGTGAGTTCGCTGGTGCATGGGTAAATTGGTCGGGGGATACAATTTAAAATCTGGTCTTGGTGTTGTACCTAGCAAACACATACTTGCTAGTAAACATATTCTCCTGTGGAGTTGTGTTCAAGAGAAATTGCTCTTTGATAAATAGCAGAATGTTTGGTTTTGATGGATACTTGTTGTGTACCTAACGCTTGTTTAGTGGTTCACACATTGATTAATAATGTTCAGAGAGAGAAAAAAAATGACACATAAAACACATTTAGTTTGATCCTCTAACAACAAAATATCACATTAATATTCTTCTTTCCAGATTTCCAACTTATAATGTGTCTGCTGTATATTGAAAAGTCCTATATAAATGTGCTGCAGAGTGATAAAGAAATAGTTGTAATCTAAATTCTAACAGCAACTAAAATAGTTTATTTAAATATATTTTAGTTTATATCCATGCAATGTGAATGCCTTTTAAAAAGTGGATACATTTATCTCACATTAATGTATGACATTTGAAAAGCTGTCTGGTGACTTTTACTGTTTAGTAATGCATATTTTCATATTCACTTTTCATGCTAATTTTGAAGCAGCACTTCAAGCTTCTGGAGTTGCATAGAGTGTTTCCGACAAAAAGAAATTGCATTAAAATATTGGAATGTGAACAAGATTTACATATCTAAATGTATTTTTTGCTTTTTGTGAAGTGAATATAAAAAAAATACAATATTGTGAAAGCCTCTTTTGATTCTTACTAAAGAATACATTGATAAAATACACATTTAAATATATCAAGTATACCGTATGTCTACACATTACTTCTCACTACTTACAGTATTACCAATGCCATTCTGATATGTATTGCATTAAATGTTTAGTTTTTTTGCAATTTTTGTGTTATTTAAATAGGATTGAGAAGTACATATTTTTCCAAAACATTTCCAGATTAAGGTACCTATGCTCTAAGGATCAAATCTCAAATCTTGCCTTGATAAGGAACCAATGGAGTAAGTGAAATCTACATGCAAAACAGTAAGGTAAGACATAAAAGTTCCTATTACAGTGCATATGTAGAACAGTGTGAAAACATTGTTTGCTAGATTGGGTGCATTGCCGTCCCTATCACACCAAGTAAATAAGTCAAATACACTTAATTTTGGTTGAACAGTCTGGCCACAGCTGTCTATTAAACAATGTGATTGTATAAGTACATAAAACATATAACGGATGTAAAAATATAACATTTTTAAAAATGTAAATATATTCAACCTAAGGAGTGGTGGTCCAACTACAACCCCTTCCTCCATGTCCATGCTACAACCTCCTGCATTGGTGTGCCAAGTCATGCCCAGAAAAATAACTATTTAACACTGCTCCATAGAACCCCATGTCCATAGGAACTAAACCCAGCTTTCACACCCCTGGGGGAAGCTGCAGTCAATACCCAATTAACTAGAAAGGATTACAAAAATGCAAAAGAAGAAGGACTAACATTCCCACCACAACCTGGACTGGCATTTAAGCAAAGTCTAAAACACCCTATTAATCATATATATATATATATATATGTGTCCCAAGTAGATTCAGCACTCACTACTGTACGGCAGCTTCTGGGGTGCACTTCAAATATTGATATACAGGCATAGAAAAAAGGCACTCTCCCCAATTAATTAGTAAAACTATTTTACTAATTAATTGCGGAGAGTGCCTTTTTTCTATGTGTGTGTATATATATATATACACACCATCTAACCAGGGCACCATATCAGACAAAAAAAAAATTAAGGGAAAAAAGGGCAAAATACCAAATCAGACTTTTCCAACCTTAGGAGCTCCTTTTGTGGTAAAATCCCTAGCCTGCAAATCAAAAACTTACAGGGCAAAAAATGCTTGGAGTAATATATTATAATTTACAAAATCTTTTCCCATATAAGGCCTAGTTTTCCTTTAGGAGGTAAAGTTTGGAAACTGGTGATAAAACATTTATCTCCATTAAAGTCTATGGAAAATTTTTATGTTACAACCAGTTTCCGAACTTTACCACCTCAATGTAAACTAGGCCTTAGAACTCTTACACCAAACCAGTGAATCTTAAACTTGTCACTCATTAAAACAAATGTACAGTAAGTTCCAGAGACATAAATGCAGTTCTACATGCCCAATAAACATAAGAATGGTTAAAAATGAAAAGGACATGAAAACCCAGAATTTTTCTTTCATGGTACAGATAGAACATGCAATTTTAAACAACTTTCACATTTACTTCTATGAACAAATTTACTTCATTGTATTGCTATCCTTTGTTGAAAAAGCAGGAAGATAAGTTAAAGAGTGTGTACGTGTCTGCACTGCAGCACTATATGGCAGCACTTTTGCAACAATGTTATACAGTACTAAAAGCACTAGATGATTGACAGCACTATTTCCTGTCATGACGTGCTCCAGACATGTGCATGCTACCTATCTAGATATCTCTTCAACAAAGAATAACATGATAACAATGCAAATGTGTTAATAGAATAAATAGAATACTTTTTTTAAATGGTATTCTCTATCTAAATCATGAAAGAAAACATTTGTGTTTCAGGTCCCTTTAAAACAAAACAATATTACGCTAACAAATTAGAATGAAGGTACTAACAAACATGACTAAAATTCTACCACCAAAACAGATGATGTGAATTAATATAGTAAGAAATAAACTCAAAAGAGTATTGCACCCAATGGTGCTATTCAGGCAGGCTGGAACTTTTGCAGTGGTCCAGCTCACTGATTACACCCAGCAGTCGTGTCAGATCTGGAACATATCAGATAGTAGTCTTTTTGTCTGTAAAAGAACCAACTACCATAGCCCAATACCGTTTGGACAGGGAAAGCAAGGTATAAGGTAAATGATTGCACTTACATAATTTGAAGCACCTCTAGGTGCAGTAAGAGCAGGCTGGGGTTTAACAGCCTCCCAGCTGACTGTACTCCACAGCTTACTGGACACCCAGGAAGACAATGAGGTGATATCCAAAGAAAAATGCAGAGTAATGTTTGGATAGACTCCACCAAACACAGCAACGCATTTCTCAGCCTCTACAAGGGCTGTTTCCTCAGGCCATACAAAAATTAAATGAAATACACTTGCTATATAAATTGATCAAAAAAACTGCTGGTTGTAGACTAATACTATGTATAACTTATGTTAATTTATTCTTGTGAGGTCATTGCTGGGAGGGTATGTTTGTTTTGGTAACCATGCCAATTAATTACCTACTGATGACACATACAGGTGTATCTGGTTAATGGTTTGTTTTATTGGAGTTTGGTGGTACTAGGTCATTGTGGCGCCTCTGTTTTTCTTCCTCCAGATTGCCAAGTACCAGGATTCAACCATCCTTTGACAGAGAGCCGTCTGTTTCATATTTTATGGACTTTATGTTTAAGTTTGTCTATATTGTCTGAGTTTGTATTGTTGAGTTAACAAGAGGCACCCCCTATGGGATTTTGTGTAAGCTTGGGCACACATCTTTTTTTCCTTTTTTTCTTAAAATTCTACCTTACTATCAGCTCTCAAACTATATGATATTGGTACAAGGCCTGGTCATCCCTCTTATCAAATAAGGAACCCACCATTTTTCGTTGAATATCCACAAGGTCAAACCTCATCCTTAGAAGAAAGAATTGCAAACAATGTCCCTTTACCCATGGGGACAATGTCCCTTTACCCATGGGGACTTGTTACAAAATCTGATATTCCTCAAAGAATGTCAAACAAAGGTGACTCTTAACAAAATGACCTTATACTGTTAAAGACATATTTCCAGCAATACCCTTTACAACTTCTCAAGCATAAAGAATGAAAAATTAAAATAACTTGTCCCTCACACAATGGCCTTTTTTAAGTGTATTCCAGGACACAAAACAATTTTGAACTATTCATAACAATCTAACACAAAAAAGTCAATGCTAACAACTGACATTAAATCAAAGGAGAGACACCTTTACATTCTGTGACAAAATAAAGTTTATCAACACATCAACCAGTTATAAAAGAAGTCCATTTCAGACTTATTTTATAAATTATCTATCCTCCCACTCAGTCCTTGCTTTTGCATATGATACCCTGGTACTTGATGCAGTCAATGCTCTCAACTCTATTCCTCAATACCCAGACTCCATAGAAAATCTATTTTTTGTTTTTTGCCTGAGGAACCTGTTCTTGAAACCACTTCCCCTGCAAAGAGAATAAGCATCTGCTATATATTAATTGGCATATGCTCTGCTCTACACAATACCTTCAGTACCTCATGCCAAAAACCTGGAGATGCCAAATGACTGAGGAGGATGACACACACTTGATAGTCAAAACTACTCTCAAAAGTCTGTTCAGAACAACACAGATATGTTTATTAAACAATCTTCCCAAACAAAGAATGCCAAAAAGTTAAATTATCAAACAAACCTGAATCAATAACTGTAGTATTAGTGAATAAGCCCAACTCTTAATTTAAGACAAACATCAAAGCAGAAATATTAAAATCCCTCAAAAAGGCCAACCACACTTTTAGACTGCTATTCAGTTCCTGTTCATCCTAATAAAATGGTGAGGCTGTTTTACTTCAGCTTTAACCAAAGGCAACTACCAAAATTAATGTACCTTCTAAAATAACCTGTACTTCTCTTATGCTATAGAAATTCAAACAGCAGAACATTACAAAACATAACCCAAATGCTCAGACAAACATCAGATCCTGCCTTATTTACTGAATTTATTTTATAGAAATAGTGAAGTACAGAGGAACAGAAGCACTCAAAAAATAGAAGCATGAAACTGAACCCTGAATTGGCAGACAAAAAATATCAATACTTTACATCAAAATGACACCTTAACATAAATGTGGCTTCTGCAGTATTACACTTTGCCATCCAAGGATACTAAACTGCCTATCTAACAAAAAACAAGTCATAATAAAAAGCAGCATACTTAATTACATTATGCTCCTTCATGGAGGGTAATTCTGCAGAAATCAATCCCTCCCCAGGACACTAAGGAGCTAGTCATCCACCCAGATAAGACACTGGTCAGAAGATGCCTTATTCACATGCTTCCCAGTACAATGCAAGGACTCAGATATGGAAACTCAACTCCATAAAAATGTTATATTTGAGTTTTATATATATATATATACACCAGTACACCATGGAAGGCCAAGGATACGATTAACCGTCTCTACCCCCAGCTGGACTGTGCTATTTGTGAGTCACATTCAGGATCCAGGATCAAGTGTGGGCACAGCATAATACAATCAATTAGCCACAGCAGGTTGGAAGGTCAGGTATGAAAGATACTGCAGCGGTCATGGACCTCTATGAAGCTATGTCCACGATATCACATGTGCAAGGGTTCCTTAGGCGAGGGTGATGCCCTCAGTAGGTATTACCCTGACAAACGGTGATTGAATAAACCGGACACGTACATACTTACCACTAACTGACCAATTACTACGGATGGATGGTTCCCTTGTTTGCAAATTTTGCTTTACATGCTTTCACTGCCCTGACTGAATTACTGAATGTGCTATAAGACACTGTCCTGTTGCTGCTTTATATGCATGAACTGTTATGGCTCATAATAACGCTTTGCTGCTGGTTGCACATGAATTGTTTCATTTTGCACTATTAGTGTATCAACCCTATGCATACCAATACAGGCATACACAGTGCCCTGGCTGAATTAATGAATGTGCTATGATACACTGCCCTGTTGCTGCTTTACATGCATGAACTGTTTGGCTCATACTAATGCTTTGCTGCTGGTTGCACATAAACTGTTTCATTTTGCACTACTAGTGTATTAACTCTATGCATAACAATACATGCATACACTACTGGAAATAATTATAAGTACAGTCTTACTGGGAGATATTACAACCATTGTTATAGATGGACGGTTTCTAATAGTCTTACCAAGAGACTCTCTTTTGCATTTTTCCCATATATTGGCTTCTGGACAGATTACTGACTACAACTGAAGTACAATGACATCGATAATGCTCAACCCATAATTATTAGAGAGCTCTTGCTTTTCTACATTTTAGTATCCAATGGCCATTGTTGTTTATATATCTCTCTGATTAGATATAGACACTATTTTGCGTATTGATCTTAACAATATATATGTATTACATTTACTGTTTAATAAATTGTTTATGCACTTTTTACAAGTACTACTGTATATCTATGGGAAAATAGCCTGTCACCTGGGATACGGCTTTCAGCACAAATAGTGCCTTTAGTCTTAGATTCTATTATCAACAGTAAAGGGTTGTGCTGGCTAATGCATACTTGATTATTATCTTGTTTTTTTTTTAACTCTCTTTTTTTCTTTATATAACTACAACTATGTTATGCCTCTTTGCATTTATATATATATATATATCTCACAAAACCTAAATCTGGGGCCAGATATTTTAAATTTTGATACATTTTGATAATATTTCTATATATTTATAAATAGATATGAAATTGATATTTATAAATATATCTATCTATCTTTCTATTTATCTATCTACCTATCTATCTAGCTATATATATATATATCAGTCTGTCTGTCTGTCAAACTAAAAAACAACACAATAACAATGTTTTAACTTGGCAAGAGTTTAGAAATCAATATTTGGTGGAATAAAACTGATTTTCAACCACAGCTTTAATGAGTCTTGATATGTTTACCACCAGTCTTTCACATTGCTGTGAGTGACTTTATGCTACTGCTGGGGCACAAATTCAAGCAGATTGGCTTTGTTTGATGGCTTGTGACCCATCTATCTTCTTCTTGATCACATTCCAGAGGTTTTCAATTATGTAAAGATCTAGCGATTGGGCTGGCTATTACAGCATCTTGATCTGGTTGTCCTCCATCCACACCTTGAATGACCTGGCTGTGTGGCATGAAACATAGTTCTGCTGGAAAAAAAAAACAATACTCAAGAGTAGGGGAACTTTTTCAGAGCAGTAGGAAGCATGTTTTCTTCCAGGATAACTTTGTACATGGCTTGATTTAGGCATCCTTCACAAAGATATATACGCCCAATCAAAGCCATGCTGAAGCACCCCCAGATCATCACAGATCTTCCACCAAATTTCACAGGGGGTTCCAGACACCGTGACTTGTAGGCCTCTCCAGGTCTCCATCTAACCATTAGAGGACCAGATGTTGGTCAAAACATAAAATTGTATGGAGAAGATGACTTTAAATAGTAACTGAGAAACTGAAACTTTTGCAGTGGTCTCTTTATTTTTCTACACACATTTATATATATATATATATATATATATATATATATATATATATATATATATATATATATATATATATATATATATACATACAGGGAGTTCAGAATTATTAGGCAAATTAGTATTTTGACCACATCATCCTCTTTATGCATGTTGTCTTACTCCAAGCTGTATAGGCTCGAAAGCCTACTACCAATTAAGCATATTAGGTGATGTGCATCTCTGTAATGAGAAGGGGTGTGGTCTAATGACATCAACACCCTATATCAGGTGTGCATAATTATTAGGCAACTTCCTTTCCTTTGGCAAAATGGGTCAAAAGAAGGACTTGACAGGCTCAGAAAAGTCAAAAATAGTGAGATATCTTGCAGAGGGATGCAGCACTCTTAAAATTGCAAAGCTTCTGAAGCGTGATCATCGAACAATCAAGCGTTTCATTCAAAATAGTCAACAGGGTCGCAAGAAGCGTGTGGAAAAACCAAGGCGCAAAATAACTGCCCATGAACTGAGAAAAGTCAAGCGTGCAGCTGCCAAGATGCCACTTGCCACCAGTTTGGCCATATTTCAGAGCTGCAACATCACTGGAGTGCCCAAAAGCACAAGGTGTGCAATACTCAGAGACATGGCCAAGGTAAGAAAGGCTGAAAGACGACCACCACTGAACAAGACACACAAGCTGAAACGTCAAGACTGGGCCAAGAAATATCTCAAGACTGATTTTTCTAAGGTTTTATGGACTGATGAAATGAGAGTGAGTCTTGATGGGCCAGATGGATGGGCCCGTGGCTGGATTGGTAAAGGGCAGAGAGCTCCAGTCCGACTCAGGCGCCAGCAAGGTGGAGGTGGAGTACTGGTTTGGGCTGGTATCATCAAAGATGAGCTTGTGGGGCCTTTTCGGGTTGAGGATGGAGTCAAGCTCAACTCCCAGTCCTACTGCCAGTTTCTGGAAGACACCTTCTTCAAGCAGTGGTACAGGAAGAAGTCTGCATCCTTCAAGAAAAACATGATTTTCATGCAGGACAATGCTCCATCACACGCATCCAAGTACTCCACAGTGTGGCTGGCAAGAAAGGGTATAAAAGAAGAAAATCTAATGACATGGCCTCCTTGTTCACCTGATCTGAACCCCATTGAGAACCTGTGGTCCATCATCAAATGTGAGATTTACAAGGAGGGAAAACAGTACACCTCTCTGAACAGTGTCTGGGAGGCTGTGGTTGCTGCTGCACGCAATGTTGATGGTGAACAGATCAAAACACTGACAGAATCCATGGATGGCAGGCTTTTGAGTGTCCTTGCAAAGAAAGGTGGCTATATTGGTTACTGATTTGTTTTTGTTTTGTTTTTGAATGTCAGAAATGTATATTTGTGAATGTTGAGATGTTATATTGGTTTCACTGGTAAAAATAAATAATTGAAATGGGTATATATTTGTTTTTTGTTAATTTGCCTAATAATTATGCACAGTAATAGTCACCTGCACACACAGATATCCCCCTAAAATAGCTATTACTAAAAACAAACTAAAAACTACTTCCAAAACTATTCAGCTTTGATATTAATGAGTTTTTTGGGTTCATTGAGAACATGGTTGTTGTTCAATAATAAAATTAATCCTCAAAAATGCAACTTGCCTAATAATTCTGCACTCCCTGTATATATAATTCTACATACATGCACATATACACAATCATACCAATCATACACACACTGGGACACATCAAGAAAGATTATTCCTATGCTTTCCATGTAGAAGTTAAAGGGAAAGAATGTAGCACAAGAAAAAACCCAACAAAAAATACTTTTTGATAGGGAGACTGATTTATAGCATGGACATATATTTCATAGAGAATAGTTTAGTGAAGTTAAAATAAATGAAAACAAAAAATAATCCTGTAGAAATGCAAACATGAAACAGAGAAGCAAAACAGTAAATGATTTTGTACATATTTTATAAGGAGATTCACTTATCTGAACCTTCCTGTGCAGTATTGCACCATACTGTAAAATATATATCTATACCAATATATATATATATGAATATATACAAATATATAGATATATAGATAGATAAATAGATAGGTAGATAGATAGAAACTTGCTATTAATAAACATCAGATTACGCACAAAATAGACTACTCACAGTTATCATGCTGTCAGTTTATAAAAAAATATCCAAATCAATAAATTTTCTGTTGCCATGATCAACATTCGCTGAAACTCGATTACTCCATAATTTCATCGGAATTGTGCAAAATCAATTGTATCTAGAGGTAGATTCAACCGATTTAAGATTTATAAAACTTTGAACTTACACAATTTATTTAGGGCCAGATTACAAGTGGAGCATTATTTAACAATCGTTCTTGAGCCTAAACTGTGCTAGAAGTAAGCTTTTGTGTGTGCGTCAGGTTGAGTTCGTATTACAAGTTGAAAGTAAATTGTTTTCATTCTCGCGCTAACCTGACAAGCATAAAAAGTTGAACTTACAATATCGCACGCGCAACCTGTTCCCCCATAGAAGTCAATGGAGCAAAAAAGTGGAAAAAACTCAACTGCATATTCCAATGTTCTTCACATTGATGAATATGTTATATTTATTCATAAATACATAATTCTTTACATGTATATATATATATATAGCTGATGGGATTTCTTTGCACAAATACATATTTATACATATGTACTTATGTGTTTATATGTGTGTGTGTGTATATATATATATATATATATTTAAATTTAAATATATATATATATATATATATATATATATATATATATATATATATATATATATATATATATATATACACAGGGAGTGCAGAATTATTAGGCGAGTTGTATTTTTGAGGATTAATTTTATTATTGAACAACAACCATGTTCTCAATGAACCCAAAAAACTCATTAATATCAAAGCTGAATAGTTTTGGAAGTAGTCTTTAGTTTGTTTTTAGTTATAGCTATTTTAGGGGGATATCTGTGTGTGCAGGTGACTATTACTGTGCATAATTATCAGGCAACTTAACAAAAAACAAATATATACCCATTTCAATTTATTTTTACCAGTGAAACCAATATAACATCTCAACATTCACAAATATACATTTCTGACATTCAAAAACAAAACAAAAACAAATCAGTGACCAATATAGCCACCTTTCTTTGCAAGGACACTCAAAAGCCTGCCATCCATGGATTCTGTCAGTGTTTTGATCTGTTCACCATCAACATTGCGTGCAGCAGCAACCACAGCCTCCCAGACACTGTTCAGAGAGGTGTACTGTTTTCCCTCCTTGTAAATCTCACATTTGATGATGGACCACAGGTTCTCAATGGGGTTCAGATCAGGTGAACAAGGAGGCCATGTCATTAGAATTTCTTCTTTTATACCCTTTCTTGCCAGCCACGCTTTGGAGTATTTGGATGCGTGTGATGGAGCATTGTCCTGCATGAAAATCATGTTTTTCTTGAAGGATGCAGACTTCTTCCTGTACCACTGCTTGAAGAAGGTGTCTTCCAGAAACTGGCAGTAGGACTGGGAGTTGAGCTTGACTCCATCCTCAACCCGAAAAGACCCCACAAGCTCATCTTTGATGATACCAGCCCAAAACAGTAGTCCACCTCCACCTTGCTGGCGTCTGAGTCGGACTGGAGCTCTCTGCCCTTTACCAATCCAGCCACGGGCCCATCCATTTGGCCCATCAAGACTCACTCTCATTTCATCAGTCCATAAAACCTTAGAAAAATCAGTCTTGAGATATTTCTTGGCCCAGTCTTGACGTTTCAGCTTGTGTGTCTTTTTCAGTGGTGGTCGTCATTCAGCCTTTCTTACCTTGGCCATGTCTCTGAGTATTGCACACCTTGTGCTTTTGGGCACTCCAGTGATGTTGCAGCTCTGAAATATGGCCAAACTGGTGGCAAGTGGCATCTTGGCAGCTGCACGCTTGACTTTTCTCAGTTCATGGGCAGTTATTTTGTGCCTTGGTTTTTCCACACGCTTCTCGCGACCCTGTTGACTATTTTGAATGAAACGCTTGATTGTTTGATTATCACGCTTCAGAAGCTTTGCAATTTTAAGAGTGCTGCATCCCTCTGCAAGATATCTCACTATTTTTGACTTTTCTGAGCCTGTCAAGTCCTCCTTTTGACCCATTTTGCCAAAGGAAAGGAAGTTGCCTAATAATTATGCACACCTGATATAGGGTGTTGATGTCATTAGACCACACCCCTTCTCATTACAGAGATGCACATCACCTAATATGCTTAATTGGCTTTCGAGCCTATACAGCTTGGAGTAAGACAACATGCATAAAGAGGATGATGTGATCAAAATACTCATTTGCCTAATAATTCTGCACTCCCTGTATATATATATATATATATATATATATATATATATATATATATATATATATATATATATATATATATATATATATATATATATATATATATATATATATATATATATATATATATATATATATATATATATATACATCTTTAGACATGTATATATATATATATATATGTATCTCAATGTTAAAGCACTTTGCCTGCCTTTTCTTTTTTCTAAGACCTGAAACTTCATATGTTTGAACTCTTATAACTTTTTTGTGCAATTATTTTTTTATTAGCTTGTGTTATTATGAGTGTAACTGTTCTTGTAAAAGTATTTTTGATGTGTTTTGTAACACTTTTTTTATTTTGTGAAATAGCTAACCAGAACTTTGAGGTTGCGCTAACCTGACCCGCATTAATTTCAATTGCCCTCAAGCTATCGCGTTTACTTTCAACTTCTAACACAAGCGAAATAAACCAATGCGTATAAACACATGCCATAAACACCCTTTTCGCTCCACACCTAATTTAGCACTTAATGTTTAATTTCCCTTTAACTTCAAAACTCATTCATGTATGAACTGTCATAAAAATATTTGCAGCAAAATGGCTCAAATAAATAATGTTTTATCATTTTATTTTTAATAATACACTTTTATAATTACAATCTTTAAATCAAGATAAATACAACATATAACTTTTTAAGATGTAGTAATTAACCATTAGATATATTAAAATTTATAGTATGGAAAAAACAATGCTGTAAAATGGAGCTGAAACATAGAAAAGCGTGGAGCTAGGTAAAAGTGGATATTAAATGCATCTTGTGATTCATATTGTATCTGGTTTTTGTGTTGAACAAATGGTAAATTGAAGAATTTGCGTCAGTGATGCTTTAAAATTATCAACAGACCGCTGATCCTCATGGCTTTGAAGACTAAAGTGTATTAAGCCTTTTTTTATTTGGGGATAAATTTAAAAGGGCTAGATTAAAAGTGAAGCACTAAATTATTGCGCTCCCGCAAATGGGCAAATTTGCCTGTTTGCGGGAGCACAACAATTAACCAGTCATTACAATCTCATGGTAGCAATTAGTGCTACAAAAACTAAGCAGAGATTAGTCTCTGGTAATTTTCTAAAAGTGCCTCAAATGCCCTAAATATAGAGTGCATTGTAGTTTTTAATAATAAAAAAAATTAGCATTCATTTTAATTAAAAACAACTGCACTAGGCAGTTTTTTGGGTCTAAAGTTGGTGGGAGTGGGGTGAAAAGGGCTTTTACATTGTTGTCTATGGGAATTCTGTGTTATCATAGACCGCAATGTAAATATATATGTATACACTTATTATTTATTTACACATATTAGCACATAAATATATATGTATATAATCATATATATATTTATAAATGCTGTCCTTCACTGCACTACTTACCCCCTTCACTGTAAGTAGCCTATGGAAGCACGCTTTTGTGAGTGCAATGCTTCCTAGCAATGCGAACACAAGCTCTCACTCGTATTACGATTTACTTGTAATACCAGCGCACATTATCGTGCACTGGTATTACATAGTGGATCGCTAATATTGTCCCTACTTAATGCATAACCTACCTCTCAAATGAGGTTTGGTATTTACATATCACCTTTGGATTAATTCTTTATTTAGTTAGCTACTCATAAGGCATGAACTGCTTTATTTACCCTTGTATGAATTCCAGTAGAACATTGATTTGTCTTAAAATAATATCTTTCTAACAACTGTGCACTTTGAACCTTCTCTTTCCACATGTCAATCATAGACATGTTAGTTGACTTCCAATGTGAGGCTATAAGTTGTTTGGCCATGTTTAACAAGATATGTCCAAGGTTTCTCTTAATAGCACAGTTTATTTCATCCAACATATTAAAAAGGCAAACCTGTGGGGTTAAAGAAATATTGTAAGATAGTATACGATTTATTTCTGCTATTATTAAACTCCAGTAGGTATTTGCTGCATGGCATGACCACTAAATATGGTCCATGTTGCCTATTTCTAACTTACATCTCCAGCACTTGTCATTAGCTGCTGGGAAAATATGTTTCATTCTATTTGGAGTCAAATACCAAAGGAATAATATTTTATAGTTGGTTTCCAGTGCACATGTCGCATGAGCGGAATGCGCTATGCTTTTAAAGATTTTTTTCCCATTCCTTTTGGGATTGACCTCCTACCAATTCCCTCTCCCACCCCTTCACATAGTTATGTAGCCTGGGGGAGGTGGCTGAGAGAATGAGATTATAAGCAATGGATATAATCCCTTTTTGTGGATAATTGGAGCTGCAAATTTGTTCAAAAGTTGTCAGTGGTCTTAATAAAATTGATCTCTCTCTATGTGAGTTTATAAAATGGTTAACTTGGTGGTATCGCATCCACTGCCTAAAAAAACATTACCCACATTTTCCAATTCTATTTTAGGTTTCAATTTGCCTAAATTGGTTAGTATTGATATGGAAATATATCCCTTTAGACTATGATCATTTCCTATTGGGTATTTCAATCCTTCTATAAATTCAGGGTTTGACAAAATTAAAATTAAAGAAGAATGAAAGCTAGAGATGCTCCTAAAATTACCACACATATATTTCCAATCTGCGATTGTCTCTGAGATCGTGGAAGTTGCATTATTCTGTATTTTAGATAATAAATTAGGTAGCTAGCACACACTCCCCAATTGAGGGATGCCTGACAAGCCATGCTCAAGTCGTATCTACTCCACTCAATGATTATTTGCAGAGAGATCCCTTTTTGATATAATGATAGGTTGGGCACTCTTTATGTGCATACATGGATAATCTATTAATAAGTGGTGGTCTATTTTTCCAAATTAAATCATGAATGTTTTTTTGAAGTGTGGGCGAACCTGATATACTATGGCCGTTATATTGACAACCTTATTTTTATACTGAGAGGGAACACCATTTTAGCCAATACATTAGTCGAACATCTCAATCATAATCATATGGGTTTAACTTTTACTGCAAACATTCAAGAATTTTCAATAGAATATTTGGATCTATTATTAAGTTGGGACAACAAAGGAAATATCAAAACAGCTACACGTATCTAGATTACTCCAGTAACCACTATATTGGGTGGAAAATAAATATTCCATTTAGCCAATTTAAAAGAATTCGTAGGAATTGTTCCAACCTGGACACTTTTGACATTCAAAGTAAGATTTTATATCAACGTTTTGTAGACAAAGGTTATCCAATAGATTTATTAAATCAATGCCTATATAGAGCACGCAATTTAGATAGAGATCTCTTTTTCAACAAAATCAAGAATGGTACCACTAATCATACAGAAAGAGTTAAAACTAAAATAGAAAGGGAACCACTTTTTATTACACAATATAACAACAATCATAGTCAAATTCGGAACATACTATATAAACATTGGAACATTATCCAAAAATATCCTTTTTTAAAAAACATTGTCAGTGAGAGACCAAAAGTCGTCTACAGACGGGCACTGACTTTAAGGAACAAATTAGCACCGAGTAAAAGAGTGAAACATTGTCAATCTTATCAAAAGAATCAGACAAAAACTCAAAAAAATCTTTCTCAAAACTCACGGATCATACAAATGTGGGAAAAGAGGTTGCAATATGTGCAAGTTCACAACCCCCCAAAAATCATTTAAATCTAATACCACCGGTTTAAGTTATAAAATTTTACATTGCCTCAATTGTGAGTCTAAATATACAGTCTACCTTTTAAACTGTATCTGTGGGGCCCAATATATAGGGCGCACTATCAGAAAATTACGCACCCGTTGGGGTGAACATCACCGAAATGGTAAAAATTGCAAAAAAACGAAAATAAAACGTAGTATCCCGAATCACTGTGAGATGCTCCATGACGGTAGATCAGATATTTTTAAAATTACTCCAATTGACCATGTACCTCCATCAACAGATTATGATCGTCTAATCAAACTTAGACAGCTCGAAACCTATTGGATACAGAAGCTTAAAACACTGTATCCACTAGGTTTAAATGCCAATGTAGATTTAGCAGCTTTCACATAATACATATTTTTATTAATTGACACATAGGAACTCAATGTACACTGCTTCCATTCATTTTTACACTAGTAGTATCTTTATCACATATTCACAGCTCGTTTTATTTAACCATTTATTATTTTGTTTTTAATACAGAACATTCATTTCATTTATATATTATTTTGTCCTGACATATACACACTGACTATTTTACACATTCATAACCACTCACATTTCTTTTTCTAGACATATTACACTATATTATTAGGTTCACTATTAGACATACCTTTTATTTGTATAATTCTGAAACATCCTAGTGATGTGTCTATTAGATCTAGGTATATCCTCACATTGTTATTTCACAATCAGTCATCCACTATTTAAATCACATTGCCAACACTGCAGATTCCTTACACCTTTGCTCACATAGTTCTTGTACATGTTATCCCAGACAGCCATTCGTGTATGATGTTTGCCCTGAACACACAAGGTCCTTAGTTCGAGTCCAGTCAAGTTTTAAATTTAGTTTTTGACAATCATCAAACATATTACATTATATTATATATACCAATTTGAGATACACTTATCTCACACATATCTATTCAAACATATACATTCCCTACCTAATCATTGCCTCTTGAAATAATCCCATGAAATCGATTATACCCCTTTTTTTCAGACATATTGTATTATGTCATTAGATTTATCATAAGATACACCTTTCACTATATCTTTTTAATTTTGAAACATCTCAGTGATCTGTATATTAGATATATGTTTATCTTCACATTGTTATTTTACAATTAGATATTCACTTATTTAATTACATTAACAACACCTCTGATTCTTTACATCATTTATTCACATAGCTTTTGTACTTGTTAGCCTAGATAGCCACATGGGTATGATATATGCCCTTCATATAGAAGGTGTCCAGTTGAGTTGAAAATTATTTTTATACAAGTACCAAACATATTATATTGTATATTACTTTGAGAAATATTTTTTTCATCATATACCCACCCGATTATATATATTTAATCTTCTATTCATTGCTTTTACAAATAATTTCAGAAGAATCATTACATTAGATTCTAGATATATATTCATTTCTCCATACACCCAATCAAGTACATATATTTCATAAAATTATAAAAGTATTCCAAAAGAATTGTTATGTTATATTCTACAGACTATTAACTCCAACTAGTGACCATACTATCTTTATAACCATATAACACTTTTTACAGGTTTTTTCTTGATGTGTAGACAGCCATTTTGGTACATTAATTGCCCCACATACACTAGGTCCCGAGTTCGAATCCAGCCACACTTATATTTTTTTAGAAATATTGTTTATTTTTTTACCGGTCATTTTTCAGATAGGGTTCAAGTTTATTTATATGCCTCTTACACATATATATTTATGTCCGAAATAAGCGCAAATTAATATCTTTGATGGATACTAGGCTTTGGAATAATAACGGATTACTAGCAGATACCGTAGTTATTGATAGTATTCAGAAAACTCTGGTGTCTATTCTAACCATATCCCATATATATATAATTTGTTACATGTTATGTTACATTTTTATGAATATGATGTATATATTTTTATCATATAATTTTTCTTTTATAACCAATGTGGTCACAGTGAATGTTTGATTTACATATTGTATTGAATTAGACATATATTCAATTAGACATGTATTTAATTAGACATTTGATTTTAATTTGCCAGATAGAGATGACCTCTATAATAATTTCCGGGTCATTTAGGGTTTAAATAAGATCCACTATTACACTTGATTATGCCTGATGAAACGGTCTTCTCTAGACTGAGAAACGTGTTGCAAATAAAACACTGTTTGTCTTTTAAACCACGACCCGGCTTTTTTGTGGTATCCTTGCCTTTTGAAAAGGACACTTACTCCTGAACCTGAGCACTGACACTGTCAGCTTCCCGAAGCGGATTTCTATTGTGAGAGCAGTTTTGGAGCAAATTTTCCGGTTTCCAGAGCACATATCCGGCTGTTGGTCTCTAAGATTACCAGTGCTGCACTCCTGTCATCCATCCTGATTCCAAAGGTTTCCCGGGTGAGACCTCCAGCGCACTGACTGCTGGTTATGAATGTCAGCCTGCCTGTCAGCACCTTATTGATTTAAGGTGCCACTTCTCTTGTGGGTAGCTTATTGCACACCTATCACTCCCATTTTGTGTGATCTGGGGACATTAGTGTTGGTAATTGCCTGTTGAGTCTTGTTGCCAGAATGTTGGCAAATATTTTCAAATCAATGTTCAGTAGAGAGATTGGTCAAAAGTTAGCAGGTATGTCATTTTTTTCCCAGGTTTGGGGAGCACGGTTATATAAGCTTGCAACATTGTGTCGGGAAAGAAGCTTCCATTATCAATTTGGTGAAATAATTTTAATAAGTGCGGTGTTAGGAGGTGATTATATAGTTTGTAGTAAGAGTGAGAAAAGCAATCTGGACCTGGAACTTTATGAGATTCCTTTATAAAATGTCAGTTGATGTAGGAGTTTTTCGTCCTGGGGGTGTAATTTATGTAGATAATCTAGGTGTGATATCTCCTTAGCTATATGGTGGTACTCCTCTCTTTGTCTTTTTATTTCTCATGGCTCTAATTTTGATCAGTACTCCCCTAATGTAGATATTATGTGATTCCCAGACTGTGAGTGGAGCAATATCATTTTGGGTATTATTAGTAAAGAATTCCTTTAATTCCAGTCTCCACATAAACTCCTTCAAAGGAGCTGTAGGCCAAGCAAGTGTGCATTTAACTATAGAATGGTCTGACCATGCCGTGTGTGATATACCTGTGTCTGTTGCATATGATAAAGTTAAGTGATCTAATAGAATGTGATCAATTCTGGAGTATGTTTTATTCGGACTGGAGAAGAAGGTGTAAACTCTCCTTTTAGGGTTGGATATACTCCAAGGGTCTTGTAAGGCAAATATTTTACTAAGGTTCCAAAGAGATTTAAGAGTGTTTTTTGCAACATGTATGTTTGGGTTAGAACAGTCAAGTTTAGGGTTAATAAGCGTGTTGAAGATCAGACATCCATTGGCAGTTTAGTTTAGGCAAGGGTTTTTTTATTTTTGGGGGGGGGGCTTTTTTATTTTGATAGGGCTATTAGATTAGTTGTAATTAGTTTAAATATTTGATCATTTCTTTTTTATTTTGTGTAATTTAGTGTTTTTTTATTTTTTGTAATTTAGTTAATTGTATTTAATTAATGTAATTTATTTAATTGTAGTGTAATGTTAGGTGTTAGTGTAACTCAGGTTAGGTTTTATTTTACAGGTTAATTTGTATTTATTTTAACTAGGTAGTTAGTAAATAGTTAATAGCTATTTACTAACTAGTTAAAATAAATACAAATTTAGCTGTGAAATAAAAATTAAACCTAAGATAGCTACAATGTAACTATTAGTTATATTGTAGCTAGCTTAGGGTTTATTTTACAGGTAAGTATTTAATTTTAAATTGGAATTATTTAGTTAATGATAGTAATTTTTATTTAGATTTATATTAATTATATTAAAGTTAGGGGTGTTAGGGTTAGATTTAGGGTTAGGGTTAGGTTTAGGGGTTAATTACTTTAGTATAGTGGCGGCGGTGACATTGGGGGCGGCAGATTAGATGTTAATAATATTTAACTAGTGTTTGTGATGCAGGAGGGTGGCGGTTTAGGGGTTAATATGTTTATTATAGTGACAGCGATGTCCGGAGCTGCAGATTAGGGGTTAATATTTTTATTATAGTGTTTGTGATGTGGGAGGGCCTCTGTTTATCGGTTAATAGGTAGTTTATGGGTGTTAGTGTACTTTGTAACACTTTAGTTATGAGTTTTATGCTACAGCTTTGTAGCGCAAAACCCATAACTACTGAGTTTAGATGGCGGTACAAATCTTGTCAGTATAGGCTGTACCGCTCACTTTTTGGCCTCCCAGGCAAAACTCGTAATACCGGCGATATGGAAGTTCCATTGGAAAATGACTTTTTGAAAGGTGCAGTAGTTACGTTGCGTTACGGCCAAAAAAGTGTGCGGTACAGCTATTCTGACAAGACTCGTAATAGCAGCGGTAGTGAAAAAGCAGCGTTATGAGGCTTTTTCACTCATAAGGCAAAACTCATAATCTAGCCGAAATGTAATTAATGTTACATTGAATTTTCCTTTTTTTTTTTTTTTTTTTTTTAATATAAGCATACCATTATTGTAGATTACCACAACAAAACAATCCATACACCTGAAAAGGATACTGCATGTCGTCCATTTCTTCAGCCTGTTTGGACCCTAGAATCCATAGAAGTTTCATGTTTAAGTCTTTTACGTTGGACCGTTTGCCACTCTCTGCGCTGAGGCAAAGGTGCTGAGTGGGGGTTGGTGGGTGTGCTGTACCCTTGCCATTGGTCTGTCTCCATGGCTGGAGGTGGTATTTCTATATTTCTAATTTACGGCGGCACTCTTCAATTTCTGATGTGGAGGCACAAGTGGCTCTTATAGTCTTCCAAATAACTACTAGCTGAAATAGATGACCCCATCTGTAGTTGATGTTCCTGACTTGTAGGTGTCTCATTAGAGGTGAGAGTTCTTTTCTCCTAACCAGCATTCTAGCTGATAAGTCCTCAAAGAATTTAAGGGTAATACCATCCTTTTGTATAGGGTGCTGTTCTCTAGCCGCTGTCATTAATTGTTCCTTTATTTGATAACTGTAATCTTTATGATCACATCTCTAGGGGGTGCTGCTTCTGTTGGCTTAGGCCTCAATGCCCTGTGAGCTCTATCCATGTCCACATGTGAGGTCTCGTCTGTGTTTCTAAGGATTGAGAATAAAGATTGCAGATATTCAGGCAGGTCTGTGGCCTCTATGGCTTCTGGGATACCACATATCATAATATTATGCCTTCTGGATCTGTTCTCAAGATCCTCTAATTTGTCTTCCAATTGTCGTATGGTTTGGTCCTGATGATCCATCTGCCCATTCATTCTAGCCATATCTGTAGAGTACACCTGTAAATTATCTTCCAGATTATCCACTCTATTCCCGATCTCTGCAATGTCCTTCTTGAGATCTGAAATCTCATCTTTTATACATTGTTTCACTTGTAAGATTAGTGATGAGAAGTCTTGTTTCGATGGGATAGATGATATTACTGACTTTGGACAGATATCATAAAAACTTTCCCCATCTGATTCTGAAGTTGTAGGAGACTGTTGCAATCTGAGAGATCTCGGTGTGGCTTCTTTAGGTGGCAGCAGACTGGTGGCTTTAAAATAGTTATCCACTGATGGTGTCACAGACCCCCCCACCTTTATTTAGTTTTCCTTTCTGTGTATTTTTGCTAGGCGACATTTTGTTGGCTCTATAATTAATTTTTTGTTGGTTTCCTTTTAACGTTAGTAAGAGTTGTTATTGACTATCCTCTTGGCCAGAATCTATTGCTCCACACTTCCTCTTCAGCAAATAAACTTTAAAAGTCTTGTGTGCTATATTACAAGATTTATTTATTTATTTACATTGAGGTTGTTTTCCTGTGTTGTTTAATCTGGTCTATATTGCAGAGTGCCTCCTGGTTCCTAAGGCCCGCGCTGCAGTTTTGATATGACCAGGCAAGCCTGCCACCTCTATATAGAGAGTCTCAGAGTTGAGGCTGCAAAATACCCCAGTATTTAATGGAGTGATTGTAGTAGGATCGCTGTATTAAAAATTGCCACTTCTTGAGGTAAATAGTATTGGCAGATCTTTCCTGTTTATCCATAGGCCCCCTGGTGATGCAGAATGCTGCTAATTTAATATTTATAAGGACCATATAAGAGTCAATATAGAGTCTGTCATTGTTATGTGACTGTGTGCTGCCTCACTCCCAAATAGCTGTAAATTTTACCATAGTGAGTGTTAGAGCCTGACCCCTAAGTTAACACACAATTATATAGACAAGTGGTCCGATATAGACTGGGGCCCCTCTACCTATATGGCTACTTCTTATAGTATGTACTGAGTTAAGCACTCATCTGATTGTTGTCAGTCCAGAAGATCACCCTTTTATAGAGCGGGTTTCATGGCAGCTTTTTTGTATAATAATATGTGCGCACACAAATCCAAGATGGTGCCCACAACTTTCTAATGTCTCGTAATATGCAGCCTGCTGTATAAAACCTTTGCAAGTATGTCTTGCTGTGTTAGGAGATCTTAACGCAATCAATGTGATAATCGTTTGTGTGGTCCAAGCGGTCCGTGATGTTGCCTACACAAGTGCTATGAAGTCTCTCTCCTACTTGTTGCAGTGTATGGGGCAGTCGATCCAGGCGCTTAACTGAATGCTTACATCCACTCAGCCTCCCGGCTTGCTATCAAGTCATCTCGTTGTCTGTGTATTTAATGCATTAAACTTTAACTCTGTTGGGGGTCTTAATATGCTTTCATCTGCACTTTTATGGGCTGAAGCATCGGAGCTCACCTATAGTGCGGCCATCTCCTTCAAGCACCGGCTCCGCCCTCCATATATATACTTAGAAAGTTAATCTGTAGCATGTCTGAGATGAGATGCGGGAACACCTTTGGAAGTGGGCAGAACAAACATCTATAGCGATCACACCACCCATCTGATGTGATATGCAAACTAATACAAGACACCTACTAGTATAAACAGAGGACTCACAGTAATTGTCATGGGTCACATTGTTATCAGTTTGCACTGTTAAATTGTATTGCTGATTTATGTATATCTCTAGTAACAGCAAAACTTGACTTAGCAAGTGAGACCCTGGAAGTGGCAGGCTGGTTTCTGTTACTGTTACATTTTAGCCCCTCCAAACTCCAGTCTGTCCCTCCTAGGGGTTTAATACAGTGATGAAGCTCTAGAGGGGTGCCATGTAATTTGCTGAGCAAAAATCTTAAAAGATCTCAAAAAGTAAAGTATATTAAACCACTGGAATAAAGCTTAACACATTATTGGAGTAAAAGCAATTGGTAAGTGCAGACATGATGCTGTGTACTGAGCTAAGTGTTTTAATGACATTTTTTCCAGTCGAGTCCTTGAGAGAGAAAAAACATCAGCTGACTAAGGGTCTGATATTAAAAACCTTGCCGCTCAAGTAAGAAATCCTAAGAAGTCTTGTCGGTACAGAGAGGCCCATCAAAAAAAATTGAAACACAAATTTTTACTCGAGAAATGTTTATGTTGCTGCTGTGTAGAAATCTTTCTGTGAAAAAGTGAATCCTACATTACAATACAATTCATGATAAAAGATAGACTATATATATATATATATATATATATATATATATACAGGTATATATATATACATATATATATATATATATATATATCTGATGGAATTTTAGTTAAATATATATATATATTTATATATATTTATAACTATATATTTAGATGATTATATAGAGGTATAAATATATGTAGAATCGGATATATAGATTAAACAAGTCAGATAAATTACTGTAGAATGTTTATATATAAATAAATAAATATTAAAAAGTGTAGCTTATATATCACTGCATAATTTAAAATTTAACTTTTTAAATTTAAAATAGTACTTTATTTATAAGTGTTAAAAACTTTCTGCAGTAATTTATCTGACTTAATTAATCTAAGTAATTGCTATAGTTGGATACACCACTCCAAGAATATATATATTGTGCAGGTTAAAATTATTGTAGCTTATTAGTGTACCCTCAACAGTTTTTTCCTTATATATACAGATACATATAGGAATATCTATTTAAAATTAACAATACATAGAACATATTCCCCTATGTGACGAACATTGGAATGTGAAATATTTACAGTAAATACACACTATAACACATTATAAAATATGAATATCGCATAAATATGATTTTGCATGTTTTCAGCTACTAGACTGCAAAGGGCTCCAATCCACACGCACACACACACACACACACACACACACACACACACACACACACACACACATATATGTATATATATATATATATATATATATATATATACATACATATGTATTTATGTGTTTATATCTGTATATTTCTGTAAGTCCATATAAACACATATAAATACAAAAATGCATATGTACACACATATAAATGTATTTATATATATGTAAATATATATATATCGTATATACATACATATCTATATTTAGACATATCTTTGAGCCCTTATTCCTTTTTAATGCAATAATATTTATCAGACAAAGTAGAACTGTAATTGTTAAATGTATTTATGATTTGTTTTGTGCAACTTTTTGTCTCGCAAAACAGTTAACAAGAGCTTTAATTTTGCGGTACTCATTCTAGAGTAAACTGCGTTTGTGCTCACACGCTCACATTTGTTTTCAACTCATGATACGAGAGATATTTAACTTGCACACGAAGGGCGTAAAAACCCAATATCGCTAACACGCAAACAGTGCTCCACACAAAATCTAGCCCAAAGTGAGCGATAATTTGCTCAGTCACAATGTCCATTGAAAGTAACAGGAGCGATGTCTGCCACACTAAGCCTTCTCTGTAAATTGATTTTACCATGGACTTGTATTATCAGTATGTGAGATTTACTAGTGGTACAGTAATAGTGCCATCTGTGATAGCATCAGCACACCACTTGCAATCTGGGCCTTTGCCTTTACAGGATGTGCTACAATGATGAAGAATATTTTGATCATAAATAATTAATTGGAATTACACTCAATAAACATGTTTGCACATTAAATGTAACTAAGTAAAATAATGTATATTTAAGATTATACTTTACATTTTTTCAAAATATGTTGATTTCTCACAATATTAAAAAAATCATATAACACACATATATAATATATATATCCTATTTTAAGCAATAATCAAAATTAAGGATTGTAATATCTAAATATGAATTATTTATATTTGTATTGTGTTATTGTTAAAATGCAGTTCTTCTATTAATGTAGGCAGTATGAATAGAAATATATAAAATATGTACAGCCCCTTTAACTGGTAATATAAATTCCAAATATATGCTAAATCCTATCTGTGTAATCAAGTTTGATTTTTTTTCCCCTCGAATTTCATATACTCATAGTTTTATGTTAATTTACTATCTATTATGAAATGTAGTTTTAAATTGCAGAATTACCTTGTGTCACATTCAATTTAAAACAACATCCTGTGTGGAACCTAAAGGGACACCAAACCCAAATCCAGGTTTTGAACCAAAAATGGGCCGGCTTCTATGCTTATATTCCTGCTTTTTCAAATAAAGATAGCAAGAGAATGAAGACAAATTTATAATAGAAGTAAATTAGAAAGTTGCTTAAAATTGAGTTCTCTATCTGAATCATGAAAGAAAAAAATTGTGGGTTTTGTGTCTCCTTAAACTTGTTCAGTACAGTGTGAACTTACTCCAGACAATGTAATAATTTCATTGAGAATTGTATTTTAGACCTACATGGAAATACTAATAAAACTACTAAAACGTAGAAGCATATTCTAATCATTAAATATAAAATAAAACCTTTTTCTTTAAATATTTCTAGTTAACATCTAAGACTATAACTCTTTCTAAAACATATTCTTGAGAATTGGATTGCACCCACAGTGTCATTAATGTAATAATGTATGTATATAAGTTCAATACAAATTTAATTAAAAAGTTTAAGATGGAAAAAAGCTGTATAAACAACAAAGTTTAAAAAAGAAACAAACTAAAATGGCTTTTTCAAGTAAAGGTTATTGAATTTGAAAAGTTAAAATAAAAACACTGAAAAGCCTCTGGATTGTTTTTATTCATATAGTCCTCATGCATAATATATCTGATTTTACTGTGCTTCTAGTTAACTTGAACATTTTGGTGTAAGTGGGTTATTTTAGGATTTCATGGCTTGTAATGCCATGCACTTTGCAGAGATTAAACACATAATTGCAACTATGCATGAATTTCATAATAAAATGTAAATTTGAACATTTATTTTGCACTAGCATTAACACACTTATACCATTTGGAGCTAGGTTCTTCGTCACACAGTACTTTGTCCAGCATACTGTGTTGACATAGTGCCTACCTCCAACACAGAGGGACATGCTGCTGTCCCCACTGTCAGCTTTGCGCCCGGGAGCAGAAGGCATCTGCCTTCACATAGAAAAGCAGTGCTGATAATGCTCCTTTACTGTATTCACAATCACAATCTGTAACAATCATCTTTGGTTCAGAGTGGGAGCTTCGGCAGGAATGAAGGAAGGCGGGTGGATAGGTCCATTGGAGGAGGGAGGGGCAGGGTTTACTATGCTACAGAAAGATCATTGTGAAGGGAGAAGGAGAAATGGGGCCCTATGCTATGGAGCAAACTTGGCTGGAGGGGGGAGGGGGAACCTACACTACAGAAAATGAAGAAATTATAGGGTGCTGCTACTTTATAGAAACAAATTAAGAAAAAAAAAAAAGGTACATTTGTTACTGGCAGACAGTCTGCAGCTAAATTTTTTATTTTTTTTTTAAATAATTTTTTATTGAAGTCATAAACAGATATAACATAAAATACGTCCCAAAATAATAGCAGATAAAGAGGTATACAGCACAATTACAGAGATATTGCCAAGTCATCTAATACAGGTTGAGCCTACCTACAATACAATTGTGAAATTAAAAAGTGGTACTCATAGGTAGCTATTATCAAAATAATGCGGCAATATGTGGCTAGAGAAATGAAGGAGAAATAAGGCCAGCTTAGGCCTGGGAAATGTGTAAAAGGAACATTATGAACCAGTTCATCCAGAACTTTAGAAAGGGATTTGGACTTTCTATAATGAGACTTCAGTGTTATCTTATATAAGAATAAGGAAGATGGTCCCCACCTTGTCATATAAAATATAAATTAGATATTAGTTTAAGTAGAGTTAAGGCAAGGGGGTGGTTGGCTTTATGATTCGTTGGGGGAAGGGAATGCAGCGGGCAAGAGCCGCTCTAAATATGGTGAGGGGGAAGGTGAAAGGTGTGGGGGGGCGGAGCCAGCTAGAATGTTAAACTAGATAGCGCCTTCAGGCCTCTGAGAATAGTTTATATCGATCTAAAGGTTATAAATCAACAGTTACTATAAAGACAGTATTTCACTTCATAAGATATAAACTGCACTGATCTGAGAGCTCCTGTTGGAAATTAGGTACATAACAGGATGGAAGATGTTTAACTTCTACCTATAGTATACTATTGGGCTTATGTAGGATTGGCATAACATAACTCCCTTAATTACTAACTATATAGAATACAATGAGATAATAATATAAATATCAAATATATACAACTTGGTATTAGATTGATATCAGTCTATAATATATGTCTGAGAGTTGGGCCTCTAAAACACATAATGTGGAAAATGTCTCTGACATATCAAACTGAGTGTTAAGTCATACATAAATATATATCTGCAATACAACTGTAACTAAGTATAGCATATCCCATCAATTCCAAAGCAAAGTCATGATACATAGCAGATTATTAAAATATCAAAGTCATGTAAAAAGAAAACAAACAATATGTGCACATATCAAAGAACTTGGCTAATAATACTCATTGGCAAAAAGCAGTAACCATAACTGTCAGGATAAAGTCTATATGATAATACTGAACATCTAGTGAGAATAACATCAGATTGAGAGGTAGCGTATCTATCTTAAGGCTAACACAGAGCAGCATGCATAATGTATACGTGAGTATGTTGAAGGAAATACATATAACCACACCAACACCAGGTAGTTCAAAGGTGTACAGACAGTTGCAGGATGAAGACAATAGCTATAAAGTAAAATTAACTGTTATCAACTGTCTTATAAAAGTGAATAATATCTTATCCAGTAAGATCACATCTTAGTACCCCAGTTACTAAAACTTTGTATAACGCAATGTCAGACTATAGTTAGGTGAGCTAGCTAAGCTGTGTAGATAAAAAAAATCGCATATTTGGTATATTAGGGACCATTTATGAGACAGTATTAAAACCATACAGTCCCTATGAAGTCATGCAACCGATGAGATGGTGAAGGGTAGTAGCGGTCACTGACTAAAAGGTCCACACAATGTCTCCACCACTGTGCTTGAAAATTTACAGACAACTGTGTTAGTGTCTCTGAGTTTGCAGTGGAGGGTGCAAATATAAAGCAAGCCACCCAGGTCAAAAGGGCTCCTTTAGACAGTTCAAATGGCATGCATGTTTATATATCTAAGAAATAGTATAATGGAGTAAACTGGGGACTAATTATTTATAACGGAACTAGTAGTCTTAGATACATACTAGTAATACCATAGGGAGTTTTCCTACATGTAGGGATAGTGTAGAGTCATAAATAAAACTAGGCATTATCTATGAATACGTGTTAATGGTAAGTGAGAACTAATGTCTAGATTCATTAAAATAACAATTAATGACTTAGGAAAATTATTATCATATTATCCCAAACTCTTGTAGGGACTACTTTCTGTTAAATCATAAAGATGCTGGGTACAAACATTATGCTCAAAACCAATAGATGTGAAAAACAGGAAAATGGCCGTTAGGAGTGTCAAATAGTTATTTCAAACTTATAGTTGTCATGCAAATTGACCCTCCTGTTAGAGATTGCCATACCCATAATAACAACAACTAGAATAAAGTAAGCCATCTCATAGTCTCTAATAAAGGAGCCATGTATTTGACCAGTTCCCAGTCATGCGAGTTACACAAACCACCTAGCAGGTATTGCTGTAATCACTAGGCTGGTTGGTGGAAGTCGATATTCAGCCTATTCCTACTTTCAAGAGCAAGCGTTGATTGCAGGGTCCCAGGAGTAAACGCAGTCCTCTACATTTTTCGGCGGCCCCGGCAGTTCATTATATTTAGCATCCGCAACATGCTTGGCTCAGAGTTAGGGCTGGATACCCTCCCGGGTATTTAGTAGCCATGCAGTGTGAAGCGGGAAAAAGTTTAGTAATAATACTTATCTCCTGATATCTTGTAGCTTGCTCCGGATGGCCGGCCGCACCCCCTGGCATGCTCACCAGCAATGGGGAAGGAGAGTATTCTGAACCGCGTGGCTTTACTGAGAGATTAATGGCGCATTTAGTTGCACTCTGTGGAATAGTGTGACTTGGTATGAGCCTCTGTCCCACAAAAGGATCCTCATCATCCGATCTCTTCACAATGTTAATCTCTTCCCATGTGTCCAAGGACCTAATACACTGTGCCAAATCGTCAAACTTATTTTGCATATCCACTTCAAACTCTATCAATAGGGTCTGCACTGCCGCACAGAAATCCTCCATTCCACCACCACCGTGATAGTTAGTGGGTAAGGGTTTTACTGAAGTTTTGCAGTATTAGGAGTTGCTTGTTAACCCGGTTTCCCTGGGGAGGGAAGGCAATAAAATGCAGTAGTCTGAGCCCGCGAGTAGAGAATCTCATGGTTGGTAGTTGTTTCTAGTGTTCTGGGTGCTGGTTCATGGCTTTACCAGAGAGAATGCACTCGTAGTATGGCATCAGTATAACAACTCTGACATCAAAGGTGTTTTGAGAGCAGTTATTTAGTAATTTACCCCAAATATTAGGATTTAGTGTAAGGAGCTCCCCATACATCCATCTAGCTGCTCTGGCATTTGGCTCCGCCCCCCCATCTGCAGTTAAAATTAACCTTACAAGTTACCTGATTACCCGCTTCAGTGCTAGGGATTTCAGAAATGTGGGGCACAGCTGCATTTTGCAGCCGTCTAATTGTGAAAAATAATAGCAAAGCAATGCATGTCTGCTGTTTCTAAACTAAGGGGACCTCAGAAAAGCTTTAACAACCATTTTTCTTATGACTGCGGTAGTTGTGTGTAAAATATTTCAGTGAAAACCCAAATATTGCAAAAAAGTTAACAACTGTTTTACATGAACTTATTTGGTAGTCAAATATACCTAGATAATGAAAGTGTAAGGCTGCTTAACTGGAATGCTTTAATGGTTAAGGCAACCTGCAGGGCTTGCTAGCTAGGACAGAGTTGCAACATTGTTGCTGTTTAAGGGAGGGGTTTTACCTACCTTATATACCCAGTCTCCATTTTCTTCACCCTTTTTCCTGCTGGATCTTCTGGCTTTCCCACCCTCCCAGCCCCAAATTGCTGTACCTGTGTTGTATTGTTTGTTTGTTTGTAAGGCTGCACAATAGTTAACAGTCAAGCTTAGGGTTGATGTAGTAGCTAGTGGCATAGGCATGTGCAATCGCGCTATCCTTGTTTAATTGTAAGTCCACAGATTTAGATGGCTCCTCCAGGTTGGTGAATTGTGGTACATCTAGCATTGCCTGGATCCATACTGGGGTGGAGTACAGACAGATCGTTAGATATATATATATATTTCTTTAACCTAGCAGGTGGTGTCAGGCCCCCCACTTTAATTTTTACCAGGGCCTAACGGAGCAGGGGTTGAGCTTATGGAAGGGGCATGTTGCAGCAGGTCGGAGACTGTTGTGCCTCTCCCTAGGGGCCTGCTGGCCCCATGCTCTATTTGGGCGTCTGGCTGTCTATTGAAAGGGGCAGATCCCTTGGCAAGGGTTCTGCAGTTGCCTCAAAACATATTTGGGGCCTCACATGCTGGCGCATGGATGTTTAAGCTAGCTCTTGCGCTTAAACATCTTGCGATGTTAGTTAACTTTTCATACAGAAAAGGTTTAGTCATGCTGATATTTAAGATATAATTAATAAATGCAACCTTTCAATTATAAAAATATCTTTATTTAAGTGTATGTATATGTTATGTAGCCACCAGTTTATGCACTAGTTTATGCACTAAGTAACGAGGCAATAGTAAGTCATATGTTGAAAATCTCCTAAGTTGAAGGGATATTTATCTTTATTGAAAGTTATGTGATAACATCTCTGCATTCATCATTAAGGTGATTTACATACCCCCTTTTAAAAGTGGCATTTGACACCTAACTCAGAGAACCATGTGGGATAAAAATATCATATGAGCTATATGAAATATTCAATATTCAAAGGTGGACAAATCCAAACCAAAATGCAATCTCAGGAGTGTGCACGTGTCCGCAGAACTATATGGCAGCAGTTTTGCAACAATGTTATGCATTAGCAAGAGCACTAGATGGCAGCACTATTTCCTGTTATGTAGTGCTCCAGACACGTGCACGCTACTTACCTAGGTATCTCTTCAACAAAGAATAACAAGAGAACAAAAAACAACATTGGAAAGTTGTTGTTTTTTAAATTGTATGCTCTATTTGAATCATGGAAGAATTTTTTTTGGTTTTATGTCCCTTTAAAGATGATTTTATTGTAACCACGTTTTGGATAAAAAATTATTTATTTTTATGGGGTTTTTTTGTTTTTTGTTTTTGTTTTTAGGGTATCATTGTTTGAATGAGCAGCTAGGCACTAATGATAGCTTGCTGAACATATCCACTAAATCTATGTAAAAATGCTTTTATGTTTAGGTACAAATCAGACATAGCTCCCATGCAGCATTACTGATCTAGCGTTTACCTAGGTATGCTTTTTCAACTGAGGATAATAATTGAATGAATAAAAAACATAAATAAGGGGGGTGGAGCTAACTATCAAATGAAGTGGAAGCAAAAGTGTGGAGCTCCAATGTTCTAGCCAATAATTGTATTTATTTTGCTAATGTCTGGTCTTATTAGAAGTTAAGAACTATCGTACATGACCCTGCAGACAAGTAGCTGACTATCGGTTAGTGGAGATACTACCCAGACCGCAAGTTAATAGTTACAGTGGCATTGCAGTGCTGGAGGGTTAACACGTTTTGCAACGGAAGTCTCGATTCACTGCTGATATATTGCCTCTTATGTGTCGGGGGCTCCGCATTCGAGGTAATCATCCAGCTGTGTCAATTCTATAGAGGATCAAGGGACATTGACTGCGGCACTACTGGAGAACCGAAGATAGCAGAAGATTTAAATTTCCTCAGCAAGGGGATTGAAAGATCGTCTGCATGAACTACAGGTCCAACCAAGGTTGCTAACCCAGAACCAGGCATCCGAGGGTCGGGACTTCACTCCGAGGCTTGGTTTCATTAAAAGTCCTTAGATGTGTCCCGGAGATCAGTAATCCTAGAAGCAGAGACAATTACGGGATCATCGCAAGATGCAGGCAGTAAACGGGGGTAAGAGTATCTAATACCCCGCAAGTTATAATACTGTCAGCATCTAAAATTGAAGTTTATGCCTCTACTGTATACACACCAGAAAAAATAAGACACTATAGTTGGAATTTGTTGCACAGGGTTCTTGGATCAACTTTGGCGCAAATCACCATTTATATCTTTGAAGTGTACCTTCGGGCCTAATAGTGTTTAATATTGGCTTGAAAAATCGCCATCTTGAAATTATAAGGACTATCCGTATAACGGCAGAGAGCTGGATTATAAGTGGGGGCTGTAATACATCGTACATTATCAGAAGTTTACACATAGTTTGGCCCTGTGAAAGAGCATAGGAGCTGAGAGCACAGTAATTCAAGGGTATTATAGAAACACCTGAGTGCTCGGAGTTAAAAAATAAATTTATTGTGGGCCTAAAGCTCTCTAAAATTGTTACATCTTAACAACCCCCATTTACAGTAAGAGTTGTGGGATACAACTTTACCATTCATATAGTTAAAACCTGCAGCTCAGATGCTAGATAAGCAGGATAATTATTTACAAATCCCGTGTGCTATAGAGCTTGTTGAGGAGGAGATAGGCATAATATTACCCCTTCACTTTTCCTGTTAGACATAGTGCTAATAGGTCATATTCCAATTACCTTTGCCCGTGATCATCCTGTGAGGGCAGTTTCCCTGGGGTAGAGTATTTTAGGTGGACATAATCTCCCAGAATCCTTGGTAATAGAAACACCTCAAATTTACAAGCTCTCGGATATGAGAACCAGTCCCACGTCAAAGTGATAACACACAAAGTAAAGATGTACTAGAAACAAAGGAAGGTTGATATAAAGGATATCAAGATTCCCCAAGTATGCACTTATAGCACTCACGCCTTAAACTAAGGAGCAGAATTCCCACCAGGATTTATTAAAATATAACTTTTAATAATACAATTAAAAAACCAAATTTGTTTGGTTAATACACATACAATTAAAATACACTCCAGTACCAAGATCTCTAGGTAGATAATCACAGGATCACGTAATATTATAATTAGGCCTCTATAAATTAACCATTACTTGTGATCTCATATATAACCTGTAGTTTCCGCTGGCTAGTGTTACCATAAAGTAAATATTAACAATCGAGAGCTAATAAATAGATTCTTATTCCGGGTGAAAAGTCAACCTAAATTGAGCTCAAGTGTGTTCTATCATGCTATTGAGTATAATGTTAGATTAAATTACAGACACACACAATTTTGTGGATGTCAGTTTATTCCATCTGTGTATATATAGTATACATGCGTGGTCTTAGTTAGGTCTCTAATACTCAATGAAAATAAGTTATTCAGAGTGAAAAACTTTAATCTATTTTATTTTCAGTTTGACAAAAAATTAAATAAGTTCAGTTGTAGTTTATTGTAATATTATTATCAACTTCAGAGCATGCCCCAAATGAATACTTCTGGATTAATTCCTTTGTGGTTATAAGAGTCTGTTATTGAAAATTATTGAATCACTGTGTACAGGTATTCTCTACAATCCAAACCAATGTAGTGAGTGACATTTGTGTGATCGATGTAGCTATCTGTTGTGTGATCACTAAGTAGTCCGAAAATTAGAACGTATTATGTTCTTGTTTGATCAACATTTAAACAGACAATTCCTACGATGAAGCTATATCTATTATAGCCCCGAGTGTGCTTATAGTAGGTTACACTAGGTTGGTAACAAAGTGACAATGTAGTAATGAATGTGTATGGTATAAATGTAACGTGCCACAGTTATTCACTAGTTAGATAAACATTCATACGATGAAGCTATATCTCATTATAGCCCCGAGTGTGCATGTAGTTGGTCACGCTGAGTTTATAACAAAGTAGCGATATAGTAATGAGTGGTATAAATGTAACTTGTGCTATGGTTATTCACCAGTTAAATAAACCTTCATTCGCCATTCCGTTTGGCACACAGTCATTCAGAAACTAAGTTATTAATAAAAGTCTGGCACAACCCAGACTGTATCTTAAGTTAATGCTCCTCAGCTAATAGGCACCACAATTTTTTAATTGTATTATTAAAAGTTATATTTTAATAAATCCTGGTGGGAATTCTGCTCCTTAGTTTAAGGCGTGAGTGCTATAAGTGCATACTTGGGGAATCTTGATATCCTTTATATCAACCTTCCTTTGTGTTCATAGTTATATTTATGCACAAGCACCATTTCCTCAAAGATACTGGCAAGTTGACCTATTAACATTATTCTTAACAAATACAGTATAAGAGGGAATAGCCTAAGTAGTGCCACTGTTCAATTGGTGTGTTATAAAGATGTACTAGACCCTATATAAGAGGGGACATAAAGGGGGAGCATCCCTTCTGCTGTCTTCAGAGGAACCTTACTACACAGTGTTGCATTTTTCCAGAAGAGATAAGATTTCATAGGAAGCTTACTGTTCATTTGGGCTTTATTTGCCATTGCAAACATACAGTTTTCTAAGAATAATCAGAAAGAGATATCCCCTTTAATAACATTGATTGTCTAAAATGGCTTATTCAAATAGGAAAAAACAAAGACAAATGGAAGGTCCTAAATGCACAGTAGCAGATCATTTCAATAGCAAGTTCCAGATGGATAGCAATGGTTCAGAAGAAGATTCAAGAGATTCTCAGTTTTCTTGCATAGGTCAAGCAGAACCTGAACCCCAGTCGGCCCATAAAACGGCTGGAGGAGAGTTATCTGTAATTGAATCCTTAAAAGAATTATCAGCAAAAATAGACACTCTTTACTCTTCTCTTAAGAGTGAAATACGGAACTCTGTGGCTGAGCTTAAAAGATATCTTAATGTTCTGGGTGAAAGGACAGATACTATTGAGAAAAAACAGGAAGATCTTGCAATAGATCATGCCAATTTACTATTGTACGCTAAGACATTGGCTGAAAACATTACTGATATGGAAACCAAACTGACGGACCTAGAAGATAGGTCTCTTAAAAACAATATTAGAATAAGAGGGATCTCAGAAGAAGTGTTGGCTGCAGACTTACCTTCCTATCTTCTGTGATTATTTAAAGCATTATTAGGATCTTTCCAGGACATTGAGCCCTTAATTGACAGAGCTCACAAGGCATTGAGACCCAGATCAGCTCCTGCAGATGCCCCACGAGATATAATAATTAGATTACATTATTACACATTCAAAGAACGCATTCTGAGAGCAGCGTTCAACTCTAAAGAGCTCCCAAAGGCTTACAAGGATATACAAATTTTTCCAGATCTTTCCTCGCATACGTTGTCTAAAAGAAGATCATATATGCCAGTTACTCAAAGTTTGAGGAAAAATTGAGTCAAATACAGATGGGGGTTCCCGGTTAAGTTGTTCTCCCAACATGAAGGAAAGGCATATACCTTATCCAGCTTAGAAGCTGGATTTAAACTTCTGGAATCATTAGGCCTACTTACAGCCTCTTCTACAAATACAACCTCATCCAACGAGATGACAGGTCTGAGAGTTGCAGCTCCTGAGTGGCGGCCTGTTCCTAAAAGAGATAAGGCTAATCCCGAAAGAAGAGGATCTCCAACAGTTACAGAAAGATAGTAATTCCACAGCGAATCTGTTGTTTGTCTGGGAAAAATACCAGACAACATTGAAGTATGGACATTTCTAGCGTTTGTCTGTGATTGTTCCCAAGAGAAGAGGTTCCTCCATGATGATACAAACTGTATTGGTATTTCGGCACAATTTGCCTTAATTTGTGACCCCTTGTCTTGGACAGTAAAACACAGTTAGTTAGAATGTTATTTGGCTTGTCAGGTTATAATTAGTTATAATCTTGTTTACTCTGTTTAACGTATTTCAGTTTATCTCCCCCCCCCCCCCCCAGGTTTCTGGAAATTGTATTCAATTACAGAGACTGCAAGAAGCTCCGAAGATAAGTGGTTCACATGGGGATATGTAAATAAATTTGTTAATTAGAAGGTAGAAGTGTAACGCTCCTGGTCTTTGTAGTCAGTCTGTAGATTAAAGACATTTATTACAAAAATCCCAAGAACCTACGCTAGGGGTTAATAGAATGGGTATTTATAATTTGGACAAATCAAGGTGCTCCCCTATGTAGTTTCCCCTTATTTACTTTACTTTATTATTATAACATTTTATCAGGCAACGATCTCTCTAAGGTCTAAAACATAGAGTATTATTTCCACGAACATTTAATCTCCACAGATATTCCTATTATTTTCATTATATAATATACTTGTTATCATTGATATACCAGTATAAATAAATTGACCCAATTAAAGTGCTGGGTATATTCCTATATTCCTAGGCGGCTCGTGCTCGCTGAACTCAATGGGGGGTAGTTATCAACGTGTCTAATTTACCTGCCTTCGCCGGTTCAATACGCCCGCCTAAGCTCGCCTACCATCGCCGCCGCGGACCTGCAAAAGTTCGCCTAAATTATCAATAAATCTGTCAAAAAGCCGCGCAACAAGTATGGGGCGATGAGCAGTGGACTGTGAGAGTTATCACTCATCCGATCTCGCTGCTCTTCGGCTTTTTCACAGCTTTATTGATACCCCTGTCACTAAGCACCCACACTAACTATACTGTTCAACACCCTATACCGGCGCCCCCGGAGCCTCCCGCAACTAAATAAAGTTACTAACCCCTAAACCGCCGCTCCTAGACCCCGCCGCAACTCTTATAAATGTATTAACCCCTAAACCGCCGCTCCCGGAGCCCACCGCCACCTACATTATACCTATTAACCCCTATCCTGCCCCCCCTATACCGCCGCCCTCTATAATAAAGTTATTAACCCCTATCCTGCTGATCCCGGACCCTGCCGCAACTAAATAAATAGTTTAACCCCTAAACCGCCGCTCCCGGACCACGCCGCAACCTATATTAAACTTATTAACCCCTATCCTGCCCCCCTACACCGCCGCCACTGTAATAAATTTATTAACCCCTAAACCTAAGTCTAACACTAAACCTAACACCCCCTAACTTAAATATTAATTAAATAAATCTAAATAATATTTCTATTATTAAATAAATGAATCCTATTTAAAAATAAATACTTACCTATAAAATAAACCCTAATATAGCTACAATATAACTAATAATTATATTGTAGCTATCTTAGGATTTATTTTTATTTTACAGGCAACTTTCAATTTATTTTAACTAGGTACAATAGCTATTAAATAGTTATTAACTATTTAATAGCTACCTAGCTAAAATAAAGAGAAATTTACCTGTAAAATAAAAACTAACCTAAGTTACAATTACACCTAACACTACACTATACTTTAATAAATTATTCCTATTTAAAACTAAATACTTACCTGTAAAATAAGCCCTAAGATAGCTACAATGTAATTAATAATTACATTGTAGCTATTTTAGGATTTATATTTATTTTACAGGTAACTTTGTATTTATTGTAGCTAGTTAGAATAGTTATTAAATAGTTATTAACTATTTAATAACTACCTAGCTAAAAGAAATACAGAATTACCTGTAAAATAAATCCTAACCTAAGTTACAATTAAACCTAACACTACACTATCATTAAATTAATTAAATTAATTACCTACAAATAACTACAATTAAATACAATTACATAAACTAACTAAAGTACAAAAAATAAAAAAGCTAAGTTACAAAAAATAAAAAAAATAAGTTACAAACATTTAAAAAATATTACAACAATTTTAAGCTAATTACACCTAATCTAAGCCCCCTAATAAAATAACAAAGCCCCCCAAAATAAAAAAATACCCTACCCTATTCTAAATTTTAAAAGTTCAAAGCTCTTTTACCTTACCAGCCCTTAAAAGGGCCTTTTGTGGGGGCATGCCCCAAAGAAAACTGCTCTTTTGCCTGTAAAAGAAAAATACAACCCCCCCAGCGTTAAAACCCACCACCCACATACCCCTAATCTAACCCAAACCCCCCTTAAATAAACCTAACACTACCCCCCTGAAGATCATCCTACCTTGAGTCATCGTCACTCAGCCGAGCCACCAATGGAACCGAAGAGAAGATCCGGAGCGGTAGAAGTGATCCTCCAAGCGGCGCTGAAGAAGTCTTCCATCCGATGAAGTGATCCTCCAAGAGGCGCTGAAGAAGTCTTCCATCCGATGAAGTGATCCTCCAAGCGGCGCTGAAGAAGTCTTCCATCCGGGCAATGTCATCTTCCAAGCGGGGTCTTCAATCTTTTTTCTTCAGGATCCATCTTCATCCCGCCGACGCAGAACATCCTTCTTCCCCGACGGACTAACGATGAATGAAGGCTCCTTTAAGGGACGTCATCCAAGATGGCGTCCCTTCAATTCCGATTGGCTGATAGGATTCTATCAGCCAATCAGAATTAAGGTAGGAAAAATCTGATTGGCTGATTGAATCAGCCAATCAGATTGAAGTTCAATCCGATTGGCTGATCCAATCAGCCAATCAGATTGAGCTCGCATTCTATTGGCTGTTCCGATCAGCCAATAGAATGTGAGCTCAATCTGATTGGCTGATTCAATCAGCCAATCAGATTTTTCCTACCTTAATTCCGATTGGCTGATAGAATCCTATCAGCCGATCGGAATTGAAGGGACGCCATCTTGGATGATGTCCCTTAAAGGAGCCTTCATTTGTCGTTAGTCCGTCGGGGAAGAAGGATGTTCCGCGTTGGCGGGATGAAGATGGATCCTGAAGAAAGAAGATTGAAGACCCCGCTTGGAAGATGACATCGCTCGGATGGAAGACTTCTTCAGCGCCGCTTGGAGGATCACTTCATCGGATGGAAGACTTCTTCAGTGCCGCTTGGAGGATCACTTCATCGGATGGAAGATTTCTTCAGCGCCACTTGGATGATCACTTCTGCCGCTCCGGATCTCCTCTTCGGTTCCATCGGTGGCTCGGCTGAGTGAAGACGACTCAAGGTAGGATGATCTTCAGGGGGGTAGTGTTAGGTTTATTTAAGGGGGGTTTGGGTTAGATTAGGGGTATGTGGGTGGTGGGTTTTAACATTGGGGGGGTTGTATTTTTCTTTTACAGGCAAAAGAGCTGTTTTCTTTGGGGCATGCCCCCCAAAAGGCCCTTTTAAGGGCTGGTAAGGTAAAAGAGCTTTGAACTTTTAAAATTTAGAATAGGGTAGGGCATTTTTTTATTTTGGGGGGCTTTGTTATTTTATTAGGGGGCTTAGATTAGGTGTGATTAGCTTAAAATTATTGTAATATTTTTTAAATGTTTGTAACTTATTTTTTTATTTTTTGTAACTTAGCTTTTTTATTTTTTGTACTTTAGTTAATTTATGTCATTGTATTTAATTGTAGTTATTTGTAGCTAATTTATTTAATTAATTTAATGATATTGTAGTGTTAGGTTTAATTGTAACTTAGGTTAGGATTTATTTTACAGGTCATTTTGTATTTCTTTTAGCTAGGTAGTTATTAAATAGTTAATAACTATTTAATAACTATTCTAACTAGCTAAAATAAATACAAAGTTACCTGTAAAATAAATATAAATCCTACAATAGCTACAATGTAATTTTTAATTACATTGTAGCTATCTTAGGGCTTATTTTACAAGTAAGTATTTAGTTTTAAATAGGAATAATTTATTAAAGTATAGTGTAGTGTTAGGTGTAATTGTAACTTAGGTTAGGATTTATTTTACAGGTAAATTTCTCTTTATTTTAGCTAGGTAGCTATTAAATAGTTAATAACTATTTAATAGCTAGTGTACCTAGTTAAAATAAATTGAAAGATGCCTGTAAAATAAAAATAAATCCTAAGATAGCTTCAATGTAATTATTATTTATATTGTAGCTATATTAGGGTTTATTTTATAGGTAAGTATTTAGTTTTAAATAGGATTAATTTATTTAAAAATAGAAATATTATTTAGATGTATTTAATTAATATTTAAGTTAGGGGGTGTTAGGGTTAGTGTTAGACTTAGGTTTAGGGGTTAATAATTTTATTACAGTGGCAGCGGTGTAGTGGGGGTCAGGATAGGGGTTAATAACTTTATTATAGGTGGCGACGGTGTAGGGGGGGCAGGATAGGGGTTAATAGGTATAATGTAGGTGGCGGCGGGGTCTGGGAGCGGCGGTTTAGGGGTTAATACATATATTATAGTTGCGGCGGGGTCTGGGAGCGGCGGTTTAGGGGTTAATACATATATTATAGTTGCGGCGGGGTCAGGGAGCGGCGGTTTAGGGGTTAACATGTTTATTATAGCTTGCGGTGGGCTCGGGGAGCAGCGGTTTAGGGGGTAATAAGTTTATTAGAGTGGCGGTGGGCTCCGGGAGCGGCGGTTTAGGGAGTAATAACTTTATTTAGTTGCGGCGGTGTAGGGGGGGCAGATTAGGGGTGTTTAGACTCGGGGTACATGTTAGGGTGTTAGGTGCAGACGTTTCCCATAGGAATCAATGGGATGTCGGGCAGCAGCGAACATGAACTTTCGCTATGGTCAGACTCCCATTGATTCCTATGGGATCCGCCACCTCCAGGGCGGCGAATTGAAAACCAGGTACGCTGGGCCGGAAAAGTGCTGAGCATACCTGCTAGTTTTTTGATAACTAGCAAAAGTATTCAGATTGTGCCGCACTTGTGTGCGGAACATCTGGAGTGACGTAAGAATCGATCTGTGTCAGACTGAGTCCGGCGGATCGAAGCTTACATCACAAAATTCTACTTTTGCCGGTCTCTAGCCTTTGATAACTAAGGCGAATCAGCCTCGCCACAAATACGCTGCGGAATTCCAGCGTATTTGAGGTTGACGGCTTGATAACTACCCCCCAATATATCATTTCCAAAAATTATTCTGAGGTTTCATTTGCTTCTTTATTTAACATAAATACATTAGGAATACTATCAGTGGAATTATTGAACTTAACTTAAGAGTATTGATTAATAAGTAAACCAATTTTCCACTTCCTTTTACAGGTGCTTTGTCAAATTATAATGTGTTATAGGGTTTTTGTTTTTTTCAGCTTTTTTTTTTCAGGGAAACAATATGTCAGATCTTAGATTTATGTCACACAATATGCAGGTTTTAAATTCTCCTGCCAAAAAAAGTCTTCTTGTCAATATTCTTCCTAAGAATAAGATAGATGTGACTTTGGTGCAGGAGACCCACTGGTCGGACAGAGGAGGTAAGCAATATTCCTTCAGAAGTTTCTCAGAACTCTTCGCTACAAATTATATCACAAAGTCTAGAGGGTAGCTATCCTGATTAAAGACATGGTGGTGTTTGAACAAATCTATATTGAGCTAGACCCACAGCCTCGCTTCATAATTTTAGTCTGTAAATTAAATAATGTCGTGATGACTTTGGTTAATGTGTATGCACCTAATAGAGGTCAGATAAAATTCCTCAATAAACTTCTAATGGCAGTGTCCACCGTCAAACAGGGAGAGTTAGTGATTGGTGGGAATTTTAACTTAGTGGGAAAATCTAGGAAAGATAGAGCAGTTTGCTCACAGTCACAGGCCTTTCAGAAACTTATGTCACAGCATCAATTAATACTCTTAATACTACAGAGAGGGAATATACATTTTATTCTAATCTTCATCGATTGTTTTCAAGACTAGACACCGTATTTTCCACCTCTAGACTTATGGATGGGATCACTGGGTTCAAAATTCAATCTATAGCATGGTCAGATCATGACTCGGTTGTGGTGACACTAGGGTCTCACCATATAGGAGCAGGCTATTCATGGAGGCTAGCTGGTTGGTTAGTAAGTTCACCTCAATTTAACGTAGTGGACAAAGAGGCTATAGCTGAATTTATGCAAGTGAATGATGATGGGCAGATGTCTCTTTAAACCATGTGGGCAGCCTTTAAGGCATTTATGAGAGGACATTACATAAAACAGGCAGCTATAGTTAAAAAGAAACAGGGAGGATCCCTAGCGCAATTGACTTGCAGATTACGAACTCTGCAGAGACAACTATCGATCAAATACTCAGCTCAGATGAACTGTAATATTCAGAAGGTTAAATCTCAAATTAGGGACCTTGAATTACAAAGAGTTCAGAGAACTTTGGAAAAATGTAGACAATTATAATACTATTGTAACAATAAAGCATTCAAAACTTTAGCAAATAAATTTTGCAATAGGGCAGCACAGAGGAGGATAGCTTCTATCAGGCTAGGATTGAAGATTATTACCTCCTCTAAAGGGATTAGTGAGGCATTTGGGCACTACTACAAATCCCTTTATTATTTAGAAGCCCAGACAGACATAGTAAGTTCTCTCTGCCAAGATGTTACACAATATCTTGGTACTTTACACATACCAACATTGTCTAAAGAACAAATTGAATCTCTCAAGGAACCGATTTCAAGTGATGAAGTACAGAAAGTCATTAAACAGCTTAAATTAGGTAAAGCTCCTGGCACCGATGGGTTTATAGGATGATATTATGAGTTTTCAAAAACTTTTAATTCCCACACTGACCAGATTATTTAATGAAATTATGACCAAAGGATGAAACAAAATTATACTCAAAAATCCTGGTAAATAGATTGGCAGGGGTCATACCCAACTTGATTAATCATGACCAAGTAGGTTTTATACCAGGCAAAGAAGGTCCAGAAAATGCTAGGAGGATTCATCATATTTTTGTTGAGGCTAAAAGAAGGAAGCTGCCCCTCCTTGCCCTGTCTTTAGATGCAAAAAAGGCATTCAACATGGTGAGGTGGGACTACCTTTGGCAGTCAATGAAAACATTCCAGCTGCCGGACCAATTTGTTAAAGCAGTGGGGGCTCTATATTCTAGCCCTTCAGTGAAAGGTCAGAGGGGTTGGCTTTGCCTCAGATAGCTTTAAGATTCTAAATGGGACATGACAGGGTTGCCTTTTGTCACCGCTGCTGTTTGCTTTAACAGTGGAACCATTATCGCAAGCAATTAGACTTGATTATAGAATTAAATGCTTCAATTTAGGAATACATCAGCATAAGGTAGCCCTTTTGCTGATGATATCACTTTGTTAATTACTTCCCCTGAAGTATTGCTCCCTGCAATGTAGGAGGTATTAGCACATTTTGGTAAACTAAGTTACTACAATTTAAATTTCACCAAAACTGAAGCTTTACATATAAATATTACAGATGCAGAAATTTTGTCTCTTAAAAATAAAATAGATTTTAAATAGTCGGGAGAATATATAAAACATTTAGGTATCTTTCTTAGTCCTGATACATCAGTAGTAATATCTAAGAATTTCACAGAGAAAATGTCTGAGTTCAAGGCGCTGCTAGAGTCGTGGGAGTTCTGTGGAAGTCTCATGGATGGGTAGGATAGCAGCTGTAAAAATAATAATTGTTCAGATGCATACCACAGCAGGTCATTAGATCTATTCTTAACAAATTACAAGGTCTAATGGCATCATATATATGGAAGGGAAAAAGACCTCGTATTGCAAGAAATATTTTATAAAGATCGTTCGAGAGACAAGGTTTAACTCTCCCGAATATTATTTTCTATGGAAAATGTAGTGAGAAATTTAAAGTACCCAAGAAATTTCAGTTTGAAGTCACTAGATTTTTCAGTTTACTAAATCATTGGAAGTTTACAGGGGAAATATTAAGAGATTTGACAAAATGGAAAGTATGTTGGTTAAAAGGACTCAGATCAGAAGGTAGTTTGTCATTTTCTTACTCTCGATTTACTGAGAGTGAAAACGCTCCCAAAACATATTCACAGATAGCATGGTAAAGGGATCTAAATATTGCGGTGGACACTGAAACTTGGAATAAAGAGATGAGGTTTATCAAAGGTGTGCTCCATTGTGATACACACTGGGAATTACACTATAAAATTGTCATGATAGGGCATCTAGTTCCAACATATTTGCATAAATTATACAACCAGGTGACTCCTCTTTGTTGGAGAGAGTGTGGCCAGTTGGGCACCTGGATGCATGTATGGTGGGACTGCCCGAAGTTGAGACCTTTTTGGAGACGATGCTTTAGTCTTCTAGGTAACATGAGCTACAATATCTTTCATTTGCTGATGGTGGATCTCCTGTGCCGGACTTTCCCAAAAATGCCCCTTGCAAGAAAGATATTTCTTATATATTTTTTGACATCGACCAAATTAGCCATAGCTAGGTTATGGAAGCAGGTAATTCCTCCCACTGTACAAATAGTTTTAGATATCTTAAATTACATGAGGAAGATGGAAGAATATGTTTTCAGACTTAAAGGACCAGTCAACACTGTAGATTTGCATAATCAACAAATGCAAGATAACAAGACAATGCAATAGCACATAGTCTGAACTTCAAATGAGTAGTAGATTTTTTTTCTGACAATTTTAAAAGTTATGTCTTTTTCCACTCCCCCTGTACCATGTGACAGCCATCAGCCAATCACAAATGCATAGACGTACCATGTGACAGTGATCAGCCATTCACAAATGCATACACACTTACTCTTGCACATGCTCAGTAGGAGTTGGTGACTCAAAAAGTTTAAATATAAAAAGACTGTGCACATTTTGGTAATGGAAGTAAATTAGAAAGTTGTTTAAAATGGCATGCTCTATCTGAATAATGAAAGTTTAATTTTGATTGAGTGTCCCTTTCAAAATAGGTCTGATTTATATCAGGAAATATGGACAATGTTTTTTTTCAGGTAAAGATTGGAGTTTTAGTACTCCAAATAGATTTCCTGCTCGGCTCCCTCTTTTTTTTTTCTCTTTTTTTTTCTCTTTTTTTTCTTCTCTCTCCCCCATATCAATCTATTCACTATTTCTTTAATAAACAAATTAGTATGTGAAATGACAAAGCAATTTGAGATTACAAAGAATGTATTTATATGTGATTAATAGTAGATTGAGGCGTAGGAAGCTTAGAGTATTGAGGATAAAGTTTTAAATCTCACTAGTACAGCTGTACATATAGTCTACTCATTTATCTACATAATATATCCTTCTATTAGGTAGCAAAGCATAATATAGAGGTTTTATTTGAACAATGACTTATTAATAAAAATTGTAAGGTACCATTATACTCAACATGATATTCTCTTATATAATATGTTAACAATTTGGATTTTAGTGATCATACTGAGAATCTTTTTATAAATGTAGTAGGATGTGAAATAACATGCTATGCTTGCTTCTGATTTCATTGTACTAATACATATTGTATATTTTATGATATCTACCTTAATATAAAAAACTTTTGTTAAAAAACCCCCATAAATAAATAAAAATTAAACGTAGATTTGGGGATTTCACATGTTCTGTATTACACTGGTATTTTTAGCTATATAAATTGCACTTTAATTAGCCATGTCATAATTTAGTTTTTTAAATAGAATTATTATTACACATGCCTTTAGTGCACATATATTATTGTAAGATTCTATATATAAACTAGGTTTTTTCAAATAAAAATTTTAAACCATATTTTGGGCAAGATTACAAGTTTTCTGCGTGCAATATGGTAATTTCGCAATCAATTTCCATTGTGCAGATATTGCAAGTTTTGAAAAAAAGCTGTAGTTAACAGTTTTCCACAATGTAAAAGTTTTTGAATAATTCCAAAATACATTACAAAGTACAGTTACACTCCTATTAATACTGTCTATTAAAAATTATTTCAAAATAATATTGCACACAAAAGTTATAAGGGCTCAAAGATATGAGATCTTGGGTGTTAGAAAAAAAAAGCAGACGCAGGGATTTTACATTGACATACATACACATACATAGAGAAACATGCATTTATATGTATAGACATATGTTTAACTATGGAGATAATGAAAATATTTTACATCACAATCTTATGCACATTAAACAATATCTCATAGGGATTTTCAAAGAGAATTTCACATAAAGATCATGAGATATTTAGAAATAAATATTTATTCACATACATATCCTATTATATAAAAGGCCAAGTGTGTTTGTCCGAAGCTGTCATGCACAGTAGAGACAGCACAGGACAAACACACCTGGCCTTTGAGATCCCTACCTGATCTGCGGCAGAGGTAGTCATGGCCGGGCGTGATCGGGGGTGTGGCCAGATGTGAAGGGGGCGTGGCAGGGCGTGAAGGGTCGTGAAGGGGGCGTAGCCTGGTGTGAAGGGGGCATGGCCGGGCGCGGTCACTCGCAAGATAAAGGGAAGAAAGATAGAGAGGGAGGAGAGATAAAAAGAGAGGGGAGAGAGAGAGGGGGGCGATAGAGGGGGGAGAGAGAGAGGAGGGTGGAGAGAGAGAGGGGGGGAGACAGAGAGGGGGGAGAGAGAGAGGGGGGGGAGAGAGAGAGAGGGGGGGGAGAGAGAGAGAGAGAGGGGGGGGGGGAGAGAGAGAGGGGGATAGAGAGAGAGAGGGGGAGAGAGAGAGCAAAAGAGAGGGGGAGAGAGAGATCACAAAAGAGAGGGGGAGAGAGAGAGAGCAAAACAGAGGGGGGAGAGAGCGCAAAAGAGAGGGGGAGAGAGCGCAAAAGAGAGGGGGAGAGAGCGCAAAAGAGGGGGGAGAGAGAGAGCGCAAAAAAGAGCAGGGAGAGAGGGAGCGCAAAAGAGGGGGGAGAGAGTGCAAAAGAGAGGGGAGAGAGTGCAAAAGAGAGGGGGGAGAGAGAGCAGAAAAGAAAGGGGTGAGAGAGAGCACAAAAGAAAGGGGGGGAGAGAGAGAGCGCAAAAGAGAGGGGGAGAGAGAGAGTGCAAAAGAGAGGGGGAGAGAGAGCCCAAAAGAGAGGGGGGAGAGAGAGAGCGCAAATGAGAGGGGGAGAGAGAGAGCGAAAAAGAGAGGGGGGAGAGAGAGCAGAAGAGAGGGAGAGAGACAGCAAAAGAGAGGGGGAGAGTGCACAAAAGATAGGGGGGAGAGCGCAAAAGAGAGGGGGGAGAGAGAGCGCAAAAGAGAGGGGGGGAGAGAGAGCTCAAAAAAGTGGGGGGAGAAAGGGAGCGCAAAAGAGGGGGGGAGAGAATGAGAGAGCAAACAGAGGGGGGGGAGTGCAAAAGAGAGGGGGAGAGAGAGCGCAAAAGAGAGGGGGAGAGCGCAAAAGAGAGGGGAGAGAGAGCACAAAAGAGAGGGGGAGTGAGAGAGCGCAAAAGAGAGGGGGGAGAGAGAGCGCAAAGAGAGGGGAGAGAGTGTAAAATAGAGGGGGAGAGAGCGCAAAAGAGAGGGGGAGAGAGAGAGTGGAAAAGAGAGGGGGAGAGAGAGAGCTCAAAAGAGAGGGGGAGAGAGCGCAAAAGAGAGGGGGAGAGAGAGAGAGCAAAAGAGAGGGGGGAGGGAGAGAGAGAGAGCAAAAGAAAGGGGGAGGGAGAGAGCGCAAGGGGTGGGACCGCTGTACTGCAAAAAATGGCCCGTGTGAACAGGCTTTAGGACTAGTCTCTCTATAAATAGATATATCTGTCCAAAAATCATCACATATATAAAGAAATATTTATTTACAAATAAATAGAACATTTTCCATTATGAAAACATTCTCGCAATATGAAATATTTGCTTTTTCATGTACACTTTTCGAGGTGAATATGGCATGGACTTTGCGCAACCGATTAGGGTTTTAGTGTTTCTTTTTTCTATTTGTCTTCTCCATTGACTTCAAAGGGGGATACGTGAATGTGCACGTGTTTTGGCTTTTAAGTTATTTTGCAACTTGTAATACCTACCCAAATGCAAAAAAAACATAACGCGACTGCTGTGCGACTTGTAATCTTGCCCTTTATGTTTTATTATATTTAGAGGTTGTATAAAATGGGATATTCAAGGCAAGTATGGATTTCTGAAATGTAGTTTTAACATAAACAATAGCCTTTAGGGATACAGCTAAATGTGGTAATTATGTTAACACTACAACATTCAAAATTGAGAACACAATTTAATTTAAATAATGTTTTAAAGGGACATGAAACCCCAAGTTTTTCTTTCATGATTCAGATAGAACTTAAACTTCCAATTTACTTCTATTATCAATTTGGCCTAATACTCTTGTTATCCTATTCTCTAATGGAAGCTAGCTGAACACATCTAGTGAACCAATCACAGGAGACAAATGTGTGCAGGCACCAATCACCAGCTAGCTGCTGGTAATGTAGGATATGAACATATTATTTACAAACAACAGATATCAAGAGAACAAAGTACATTTAAAAATCTAAGTGAATTTAAAAGTATCTTAAAATGACATTCTCTTCCTGAATCATGCAAGTTTAATGTTGACATTCCTGTCCCTTTAAATTAAATGAAATTTCACAATTGCAATGTGTGTTGGTACTTTTTAAAATGAAATATAACCTTTTTAAAATATATTTCCATTATAAAAAATTGCGTATAGAAAACGTTAATAATGTTTTTCAGTGGCATATGCACATATCCTTTTAGTACCCGTGCACCAGTATTCAAACACCTTTCCTATTCAGATAACTGGTTGTGGTGTGTATTGCTTATGAACATGTAATTTGTGTCATCCAAATCAATGCTAACTTTCTGAAATGGTGTTTTGTTTGAATTTTGGTACACAGAATATGTGCGTATACCACTGAAAACAAGATTTAACTTTTACTATGAGCATATTTTATAATAAAAATATGCTAAAAAAATATTATTGCTCCCATTGTAATTTAATCATGCACATTCATATTTTTGCAATTCTATAACTTTAATATCCATAACATTATTTATTTTGAAAAAACTCACTGTATTGATAAATAATGGTCACTGTATACATATTATACTAATATGTAATTATCATTGTGTATTTCCAGTTCTTATAATGATGTTAAATATATTGATCATGCTCAAAGTCTCTATATATTCTGTATCTTAGCAATAGTTTTTAAAAATGTCAAACATTTATTAAATATGATATTGATCGTTTACCTTCATGAACCTCCATGGGCTCTGCTGTCTTTTGTTTCATTCACAAACTCAAACAACAGTTTCACTCTCTCCCTATCCACTCCCCTCTCTCCCTATCCACTCCCCTTTCTCTCACTCCTCCTCTCTTCATAGCCACTCCTCTCTCTCTTTCCCTATCCACTGCCCTCCCTGTCTCCCTCTCTCCCCTTTCTCTCTATCCACACCCTCCCTTTCTCCCCTCCTCTCTACCTATACACTCCCCTCCCTCTCTCCCCCTATATCTACTCCCACTTTCTCCCTATCCACTCCAATCCCTATATCCTCTCCTCTCTCCCTATCCACCCCCACTCTCTTCTCCTCTCTCCCTAATCACTCCCCCCCTCTAAGCCCCCCATCCACTACCCTCACCATATCCTTCTCTTTAGCTTCCCTATCTTTAACTCTAACCTAACTCTACAGTCCCTAGCTTCCCTAACTACCCTAATAAACCTAACTAGTCCATAATTATCCTAGCACCAAACTAGCTTTACTACCTAGAACCTAACTAACCTTGAAAAATGGAATTAAAAAAAGGGATTGGAGAAAATTAGAAAATAAAAAAGGGAAAAATATGAAATAAAAAAGAACATGTAAGGGAAGTGTAGTTAAAGGGTAGATGGGGAGGGGGGAAATATGTGGTTAATAAAGGGAAGGGTAGTGTGGGCTAAGACAGATGGGACTGGCTAATGAAATGAAAAAAAGTGTGAATGTTATGTGTGATTGGTATAAAAACGTGTGTTTTTATATGTGTGAGCTGTGTTTGTGTTTGTTTGCAAACTAATGTGTGTATAATAACAAATGGATGGATGTGTATGTGTGTCCCTAATTATTATGTGGCCTATAATTAGAACAAAAAAATGAAATAAAACTTTCTCTAACTCTCTCTACAAGACAACAAAATCCAAATCTCACGCCAAATCTCTCTACAAACCAGCAAACTCCAACCAGTGCAAATAACTCCCATATATTTCTCTCTAGAGGTGATCAGAGGTATAGTGTATAGTTGGGTTACCATAGAAATAAACTTGTTATGGCATGATTTTCAATTAATCCAACGTCGGTTCGGTTGGAAGCATTAATGGAACGTTATCATATGTATACATGAAAAGAGTGACTGCATGCATTGCGCAACATCTTTCGTTGAAAATCTGGTACTAAAATGGAGCTTTTAGCTGTCGGACGCTTTGGTAGCTTATGGCTCCATTTATACCTGCTCTATTGAAAAGAGACCTTAGTTGTTCATTTTTATTCTGTACTGTGTATGGAAACCTTAGTAAAAAAATATATATATAAATATATATATATATATATATAAAACATAAACAAAAACAACAACATATGTAGTTTATAGATTTAACAAAATACTTACAAATCGAAATAATATCAACTGTCAGAAAAAAGAAAGAATATAGTTTTAATTAAAATGAATGTAACTAAATTTATTTTAATGCAGTGTTATTTTGCACTTTTTGATTTTCAGCCCTGATTTCAGAACCATGAGATAGATAAATGACATTCTTTAAATCAGCATTTTGAATCAGCATTTTAAATGTGGCTGATAGATATGTTCAAGTGCTCACAGTGTTTGCTAATTAAAGGCATAAGATACTTGTAATCAGCTCTTGAGAAGTGTCAAATTCAGTAAACTATAGTCAGCCTGCTGAGCCATTTAAGCCCCAGGCATCCCATTTTGAATGTATTTCATAATACTAACACAGTACAGTCTAAATGAATCTTCTCTAAAATGGCTATAATTATAATGAGACTTAACATAATAGTGGATGCAATCAAGCAGATACAAAGAACAAAAATTATCATAAAAAATTGTGTATGACCAAGTGAATCTAAAATAAGGACACAGATCTTTAAAGTTTTACTTATAAATCAATGGATATGTTCCATTTTTACCCTGGTTATACGTACTTATATTGTAGTAAGTCATTGTCCTATTATTAAAAAATAAATAAATATATATATATAATTTAATATAAGTGCAAATTAATGATTGGATATACTGTTGCTCTATTGTACATACTTTTATTTAGAATAAGAAAATTCCTTTTTCTTAAGATTGACTCTTAATAATCCCTTTGGAGATTTTTTTTATTTTAAGGAGGCCAGACATATTTGTTTATAATTGTTCTATGTATCTATTTGGACTTCATTGCTTTGTGCAGATCTACATGTACAAAGAATGACTGTATATTGGTTTTTTTTAATAACAATCCAACTTTCAAATGATACTCTCTTAACTGTATTTTTGTTTTTTGAATGTGATAAAATACAATGAATCTGAGGAAAAAATGTGATCCTTTTTCTGGAAAAAAGAAAAGTTTTCTAAAGTTCACAATTCTGAACATTATATTGCCTTTTATGTAGCTAAAGTGATAATTTCAGGGTTAATATAGACACACAATTACTAAAAGTGCAAAAGGATTTTCTCTATTTACTAAACACAAAGGTCCAGATTGAAAGGGACATGCTAATGACAGTGCAGGACACGATAAGCAGTATCACATTTAGTATAGCAGGCATTAATATAGCACCTATTACTTTGGATGGATATAATAACCACTCTAAATAGCACTGAAATTACAAGTTGAAAGTTATGGGTTGTACTCGAGAAAAGCCCAGATAGCACTAAAAGAATTTGTGTGGCTTTAGGACAGTGTAAAGATTTAAAAAAAAAAAAAAAAAAAAAGTTTTACAAAACACAGGTAAACATATATATATATATATATATATATATATATATATATATATATATATATACATGTTTATATATATATATATTATCCTCCTATGTTAGAAAGCACTCCTATTAACATAGCTACTCTTCAGCGCTGATTCATCTCCCCAGGGTGCATACCGAGTATTCCATATAATAATTCAAAAGTAAATAGGAGCACTCACTGGGTCATAGCAAATAAAATGTATTAACGTATATGTAATGTTTCGGGGTTGCCCCATCCTCAGACAATACAAGTTAAACACATAATTAACTTACTTTTATAACCCTCCACTCTGGGATACTCTCCTTGCCACTGCCGGCAGCATTCCGGAAGTGACGTCACGTCTCCACTACCGTCACGTGTTTCGGCAGGTGTGTGTTTGTTGCCATGGTTATGGGACACCACCGGTTAGCGTGCTTTACACGTCCTATTCAATATATTAAAAACAAAATATGCAAAAGCAGAGAATACATCGTTTATATCACAGGTGACCTGTTTGAACTTAATTTTATTTCTAACTTCGTTCTGCATGTAACCATATTACATATATACTTTAATCTTAATTTAACCTAAGGTTCCCTCCCTTCCAATACTTATTTTATATGTTCATAACAGGGTCTCAGGGTGTCCCGTAACCATGGCAACAAACACACGCCTGCCAAATCACGTGACGGTAGAGGCGAGGAGAGGATCCCATGGTGTAAGGTTATAAAAGTAAGGGAATTATTTGTTTAACTTGCATTGTTTGAGGACGGGGGCAACCCCAAAATGTTACATGTATGTTAATAAGTTTAATTTGCTAATACCCAGTGAGTGCTCCCATTTACTTTTAGATTTTATATATATATATGTCATCTTTATGTAGAGCATTAATCCTTTTTTTCAGATCCTCAGAGTTCTTTGCCATGAGGTGTCATGTTGAACTTCTTGTGACCAGTATGAGAGAGTGTGAGGGCAATAACACCAAATTTAACACACCTGCTCCCCATTCACACCTGAGACCTTGTAACACTAATGAATAACATGAGACCAGAGAGGGAACATGGCTAAATGGGCCCAATTTGGACATGTCCACTTAGTAATGTACTCACTTTTGTTGCCAACGGTTTAGACATTATTTGCTGTGGAAAAATGAGGCAGGCACTACTCAGGGAGTAAAATATAATGAAAAAGTTTATTCCAAAAAGCCACCATAACAAAAGATACAGGAGGCTAGAAAATAGATAGATACTTGGAAGCACAAAGGATCCCAAGAGGTTTAAGGATAAAAAAATATCCATCATTTGAATTTGAAGATGAAGCAGATCAAGATGATTGGAATACAGCGCTCACTGAGTGCTCATTTAAACTCATTAGTATACTTATCAGAGTAAAAGAGAAAAAAAGGATGAAACTTAAAGAAACAGTTAATACTATTAATGATGAAATCAAGCCATTGCAAGCTAATCCTAAATATTTAAATTATAAAAAGAAAATGGATGAAGCATTGAAAAAATGCGATCAGGATCAAGCTACAAGAAAAGGAAATAAATTTAACAGGGATAAAGAGGACTATGAACAGAATAAAGTGTATAATTGGATGGTTATTCGCCAGCAACAGCGATCAAACAATAAAAACAAGTTAAAAACAAGTTTGGAAATAAGAAACATCCACAAATGTCAAAAGACACTTCCAAAACATGACCAAAGTCAATTCTCAAGAAGAAAGATACTAAGAGGGTTGCATTTACTGCTTCAGAGGGAGAAACCTCTGATTCAGAAGCGAATACCACAGCTAGCTCATTCTCTTCTCTTTCACCTCTTCTTCTCCCTCTTCTTCTCCTCCCTCTTCTCCACCCTCCTGTGTTTTTTTTAAAGAAACCTACACAGGACGACATGGATCTGGTGGCATGTCCCAAGACCCGGAGTGTAAAAGAAAAAGGAAGAGAAACCAAAGAAGATGGAGAAAAAAGAGGGGGAAAATTGAACAAAAAGGGACAATACTAAATATTGTAGAGCCTGATTCCTCAAGCGAATTAAGCACCTTTAACATATCTCAATATGATTTATCAAAAGAAGAACATGCTGTATTGTCAAAGGGATAAGGTTTTGCCCCTACCAATATGTTCTCTAGCTTTAATACCCTACTAGACATTAATAAATTTATTCGTAAGTTAGCTCTGAAACATTTTTTTGCTTTGACTAATAGGGATTCAGCTATGGTGATAGAGAATGAGACAGATATTGTTGAGGACATCGGATCTGACAAGGCAAATATTCAATGTACAACACATCTGCCTTTTCAAGATGCTTGTGCCATTGTCACTCTCGATGCCCTCTATATTCCTGATGAGGATCAGGAAGAGGAGGTGTCCCTAGACATATTGAAACATCCAAAGAAATCAAGGTCCTCTTTTTATCCTGTGAATGTCAGGGGTCCAATGATAAATGCCTATCAAAAAGCAGTCCAGGAAGACATATTTAAGCTTGAACAGGACTTGGAGACTAAAAAATGCAGAAATGCTGCCGCCCTTTATCTGAATCTTGCTGAACGTACAGCACGTAAACGTCTACAGGACAATAGAGATATTGTTATTAGGGAGTCAGATAAGGGCGGCAGCATTGTAGTAATGGATAAGGTCTTTTACCTCCAGGAGGCACACAGACAGCTCTCGGATTGTACAGTCTATTGCAAACTCTCAAACAATCCCACCTTACCATTTAAAAGGGAATTGACAAGATTGATTGAGGATGGCATTACTCTTGGTGTTTTTTCTACTAAAGATCTTGAAACTCTCATCCCAGATCACCCTATAATTTCTATTTTTCATCATGTACCGAAAATCCACAAGGATGCCTCCTGTCCACCTGGTAGACCTATTGTGGCTTGTATTGGATCACTTTTGGAGCCACTTGGAGAATGGATGGATAGTATCCTTCAGCCTATAGCTACTAGGCAATTAAGTTATTTAAAGGACACTTCCCATCTCCTGGCCACATTGGATACTATCAGGTGGCAGGAGGACTTTTGTTGGATTACTGCAGACATAACATCCCTTTATACTAGCATTCCTCAGCATCTCGGTATTAGAGCAGTTGATTTCTTCTTGGAGAAAGACTGTTGGCTAGAACACTCTGTTAGACTATACATAGGTGATGTTTTAAGATTTTTGCTAACACATAATTTTTTCCTATTTGACGGAGAGTTCTATCTGCAAATACGGGGAACTGCTATGGGGGCGAAATTCGCCCCCGCTTTTGCCAATATTTTTGTTGCCTGGTGGGAGCTAATGTATGTTTACTCCCCCAACAACCCCTGGTATGAGCAGATAGAGCTCTTCGTCTGGTACATAGATGATTTGCTTTTAGTAGTGCGCAGTGATAAGGATCCTAAACTTCTACATGATATGTTACTTTACACTGTACTTTACACTGTACATTGCTGATGGTTCAATCATGACCAAAACTTACAGAAAGAGTACCACTGGGAATACCATCTTACATGCTGGTTCTCAACATCCAGAACACCTGATTAAAGCTATTCCAAAGGGACAATTCATCAGACTTCGTAGGAATACGAAGTCTGATGCTATCTTTGAGGAACAGTCACTAGAGCTTAAAGAAAGGCTTGTTAAGAGAGGATATGATTCATTACTTTTGGAAAAATGCAGACAATATGTAAAAACACAAAACTATAGATCAGGTGGGGCGAAGAAACCAAGAAAAAACATCAGAAGAGTCTGTTGTTTTCTCCACAGAATATACCTCACAATTCACTAGTATAGTACATATCCTTAAAAAACATCTCCATTTGCTAATGGCTGTCCTCAAACCTCTTGTCAATAAATGTAGATTTTTTTCTAGAAAGCCTAAAACTTTAGCTAGATCATTATCTCCTAGTACAGTAACATCCAAGGACCAGCAAGGTCGACAATGCTGGCTTTCAAAAAAAGGCAATTTTAAATGTTGGGGAAGGCAATGTACCATTTGCACTAACATAGTAATTGGTAATACCTTTAAATCTACTTTTGATGACAAAACATACAATATAGAATACTTTGCTAATTGCAGGACCACTTATGTGGTATATTTACTTACTTGTAATTTATGTAGAAGTCAGTATGTAGGTAAAACATCACGGGAAGCCAGAACCAGATATGGAGAACACACCAGGGATGTTAAAATTTATTTTGTTGATTCAGCAGTGGCAAACCATTTCAATTATCATCATTTTAGCCACATAGCTGACATGTCAATACAAATTATAGACAGAGCTGTACTTCCCCCTAGAGGTGGTAATAAGAACAAGATTCTGGAAAAAAAAAAACTTTATTGGATCTTAAAATTGCACACCAGTATACCTAATGGTATGAACAAGGAGTGCGACATAAATTTCTTTATTGATAATTAATACTTTGGCTCTTTTCTGTTTTATTTTATATATGCCTATCCTAAGCAAAGAATTGCATATGTCCTTGGTTTTCAATATGCATATATTAATAACCTTTATCACTATCATTATTAAATTATTTTTTTTAATAGTTTATATCCCTCTATGTGCTCTAGTAGTTATTGGTTGTCTATTCTCTCACAGGGTTCTATTGTCCAGAGTACAATTGCCTTAAATGTATAAGTATATCTTATGTTTTACATTTACATTTTTATTGTTGGTGGGGAAAGGGTTAACTTCTATGTGTATATAAGGTTGGTCAGGCCTCTATCAACTATGCCTATGATTAAGCGCCACTAGGGGGCGCAAAACGCGTCAGGCCTCTTGTCCCTCTGTCTGTTTGTTGGTCTGTACCTTGCTGGAACTTTTCTAGCCTCCTGTATTTTTTGTTATGGTGGCTTTTTGGAATAAACTTTTTCATTATATTTTACTCCCCGAGTAGTGCCTGCCTCATTTTTCCACAGTACTCACTTTTTGGGGTTGATCTCCCCCTGGTTACGGCACTCCGATATTGCTTGCACGTCATTGGATGTTGGACGCATTCACGCTTCCTTGTGGTTCCGGTTCCGGTCTAGGATTAGCACTGCCGCACGCTGTGGTTTTGCTCTCTGCATTAATGGCTGTCTGTTGAGTTATTTTGAGGGTACAGCAAATTTACACTGTTATACAGGCTGTACACTCACTACTTTACATTGTAGCAATGTGTGATTTCTTCAGTGTTGTCACATGAAAAGATATAATAAAATATTAACAAAAATGTGAGGGGTGTACTCACTTTTGTGGGATACTGTATATATATATATATATATATACATATATATATATATATATATATATATATATATATATTTATACATTTGTGTGTGTGTGTGTGCATGTATACATGTATATATATATATATATATCTGTATCTATGCGTATTTATGTGTTTATATGTATAAATATGTATATTCACACATACATACATAACATATAAGCACATATACAGTATATATAAATTCTGTCTGTAAGTATTCAGGGCTGTTGGTTTTACATTGTCTTATGATGTATACCCAGTCCAGTCTGAGAGTGTAGCCAATTTCTGTGTTTTGTATGTGCTTAGGAAAATTACAAAGACCTGTGTGACTCTGGTTGGTTCGCAGTTTGTTTGTTTGAACTCATGCATTGTGTGACTGCTGGTTAGGGTCCCTAAAAGGGAGAGACCTTGATGTGATCCAGAGCTTTAGATAAATAGATAGATAGATAGATATAGATATTGTAACAAAATACCATCAGATATATTTAAAAATATGTATTTATTAATAAATAGAACATATTCTGCTATGCGAAGAACATTGTTCTGTGAGATATTCATATTTTAATGTCGGGTTAACGCACTTGATAATGTTCGATCAAGTTTGCACTCAAGTAGGGTGTTTTTTTTTCACTTTATTTTCTCCTTAGACTATTATGGGAAAATACGTAAACGTGCAAGCGATATTCTAACTTTGTTTTTTTGTAAACAACGGGTTAGCGCGTGAGCAAAAACAATGTACTTACAACTTTTAAAATGCGCTACCGATGCACACAAAAGGCTTACTTCTAGTGGAGTTTGTTTGAGTTTTTATAAAGAAATTGATTATCTAATTTAATGTGAAACAGAAACCATTTTCACTTTTATACGATGCTCTTTAAATCGCACGTAAACATCATTTTAAATTATGCCTGGTATACACCAAGTAAGTTCAAAATCTTTGGTGAAGTTAGAGGACTGATGTAATGTAGCAGGGCATATAGTTTACTATGGACGTTATGTATTGCGAGGAACAGCCAACTCTACGATCATTACACAGGGCGCAAATACTGCTAGACTGGAGTGAATTAGTTAAAGATTTCTCATCGGCTACTGCAAAACTGTGATCATCAGGCCCTAAATTTTTTTACTTGTGTTTTTACATTGTATCATGCAATGGTATTATTATATATATGGCTTTAGTGTCCATTTGACTGCTAGTTAAATTCTATCATTTGCTTTTATCTCAATTTTAATAATAATTTAATTGCACAGATTAGTTTTTAAGAACTTTATTATTGTGTTCAATTTCCTTATGTTGGAGATGTTTCTCAGCTAGAACTTTTTGGTAAAAACTGAGTTTACTTCTATATAGGAACCATTTAACATTTGTTAGAAATTAGAAGATTTCAATTGCATTTTCGTTATTTTCATTGCTTTACTGAAAACTAAAACGATTGAAAATGAAAAAACAATTGAAAAAAAGAAAAATGCTTCCTTTTCTTTCAAAATTTTAGTTTTTCATTTTGATGTATGCTTTTTTTATGATGCATGCAGGCATTATCCAATAACTGTAAACCAGAAAGGAGCAGCAAAATAGTTTGACAGTTCCTCTCAGCCTGTCAGCGGAAGCCTGTGACTTTTCTAGTCAAACTGCATTCTAACGGGGAGGGAAGTGAAAGGTCAATTTTAAACTTATTGCAGACTGCTCAGAGGCTCAGATATGTGTTATTTTTCACTGTATTAGCAGCATAGCAATAATAGCTGCCTTTTACCGTGTGACTGTGTACACCAGTTATACTATTTTAAATGTTTTTTACTTATTGGACTTAAATATAGTATACTATAGTATAATACACTACGTATCTAATTTGTCTAAATTACAATACAAGTATAGTATACTACTAGTTGTTATTGCACCTTTAAGTAACTTTTTAGTTTTACCATAAATGTAGTGTATAAATAAAAGAATAAATTTAAGAATGACATAGAATGATAAAATTAAAGCTAATATAGAAACTGCACTGTAGCTCAAAACAAATATTTTAGTATGAACAAAAATTATAAGTGAAATTCATCAAAAACAAACACGGGCATGAACGAAAACAAATTAAAATGAAAACTTAAAATTTGATTTCTTTATTATATTTTTTATGTATTAGAACTGTTTTGTTATTTGTTATTTTTCATTGTATAAAATATTTTGTGCACAAACTTCCTAAAGTAAAATCTAAGGGGCTTACATCTACAGTTGAATGTTCCTTTAAGCCAGTGTATTGTAGAGATATCGCCTCCATTACATATGGCGACGCCAGATTTTACGTGATTTTGGTATTACATATACGGCGTAGCATACAAGTTACGTGCGTATATTTCACCCGTTGCTTGCAATTTTTACTCCCATAAGCTAACATGGGACCGCGTCGTAAATTGGTATACAATATCCAGCGCAAGGCCTTACGTGGCAAAAATGGAGAAATCTTAAGGTAGGAAAAATCCTATTGGCTGATGCAATCAGCATTCTATTGGCTGTTCCGGATGGAAGAGGATGCTCCGCGTCGGATGTCTTCAAGATGGACCCGCTCTGCTCTGGATGGAAGAAGATAGAAGATGCCACTTGGATGAAGACTTCTGCCGGTCTGGATGTCCTCTTCGGGCCGGATCGGATGAAGACTTCTGCCCCACTGGAAGTCTACTTGTGCCCGGCTGGGTGAAGATGGCTCAAGGTAGGGAGATCTTCAAGGGGGTAGTGCTAGGTTTTTTTAAGGGGGGATTGGGTGGGTTTTAGCATAGGGTTGGGTATGTGGGTGGTGGGTTTTAATGTTGGGGGGTTGTATATCTTTTTTTATAGGTAAAAGAGCTGATTACTTTGGGCAATGCCCCGCAAAAAGCCCATTTAAGGGCTATTTGTAATTTAGTATAGGGTAGGGAATTTTATTATTTTGGGGGGCTTTTTTATTTTATTAGGGGGCTTAGATTAGGTGTAATTAGTTTAAACTTCTTGTAATTTTTTTATTTTCTGTAATTTAGTGGGGGGGGGGTTTGTACTTTAGTTTATTTAATTGTATTTACTTTTAGGTAATTGTAGTTAATTAATTTAATTTATTTAATGATAGTGTAGTGTTAGGTGTAATTGTAACTTAGGTTAGGATTTATTTTACAGGTAAATGTGTATTTATTTTAACTAGGTAGCTATTAAATAGTTAATAACTATTTAATAACTATTGTACCTAGTTAAAATAAATACAAAGTTGCCTGTAAAATAAAACTAAATCCTAAAATAGCTATAATGTAATTATTAATTATATTGTAGCTATCTTAGGGTTTATTTTACAGGTAAGTATTTAGTTTTAAATAGGAATAATGTAGTTAATAATATTAATTTTATTTAGATTTATTTAAGTAATATTTAAGTTAGGGGAGTGTTAGACTTAGGTTTAGGGGTTAATAACTTTATTATAGTGGCGGCGACGTTGGGGGCGGCAGATTAGGGGTAAATACATTTAATAGGCTATGTGGGCTATGGCGGTTTAAGGGTTAATACTTGAATACGTTTATTGCGTTGTGGGCTAAGGCTGTTTAGGGGTTAATAATTTAGTTATTACTTGCGGTGTGGGTTTGATGGCGGTTTAGGGGTTAATAGTTTAAATAGGCAGATTGCATTGTGGGGGGTTGTCGGTCTAGGGGTTAATACATTTAATATTAGTAATGAGAGGGGGGTTGCGGATATAGGGGTTTTACGTGTCGGGCTTATTTTTGGGAGGCGTGTTAGACTTTTATGGGAGATTTGTTATTTTCTTTACTTTTCTTAGGCGCCGGCAGTTTCTAAAGTGCCGTAAGTCACTGGCGACTCCAGAAATTTGTAGTTACGCTCATTTCTGGACATAGCTAGTTTATCAGACTTATGGCACTTTAACTGGCGCACTTGTGCAAGGTGCAGATGTGCAAGATGAAATTATGGGCGGCGCAGGTTCCCACGCTTGCGCCAAAACCTGCGCCGTATATGTGATCGCGCCCATGAATTTTACTATGGAATAATCATTTAAATACCAAATGTTTCTAGAAAATCAACTTTATATTGTTTTTCTTATTTTTAATTATCTAATTATTATATATATTGCCAATTCCAATGATTTCTCTAACTATGCTGTCCTTTTGAAAATGATCTTGCTAGACAATTAACTTAATAGCATACAGTATCTATCTTTTTAGAGATTCATATCAAATCAGTAAATTGATTAATTTACTATTGTAATGCAGATTTATTCAACAGTGATATAAAGACAATACCATTGAAACAAATATAATAAGACAATTAAAAAAAAAATTGAATAATAGATAAGATCTAACTAATGATAGTATTAGTGAGTGGAAAGTATTTTAAGAACACCATAAAATGTGTTTTTTTTTTTTAAACTAATATGAAAAGTTTATAGCACAGTTATTTAGGAACATTTAATTAGAACTCAAATATCTGGCAGAATTTCAGTCTGTCTATCAAGGCTTTTAAATATATTTCAGTTAATGGATAGATAAAATTACTCATGACTTCCCTTATACACATGTCTAATTAAATGTGCTTTAGAGAAGTAAAAAAAATGAAATTTATACTTAACAGGGTTGCAATAACACAATGCTTTTTATTTAAATGTAATTTGGTTTTTGAATAATCTGATTTTCAGTTACAGTAATAAAACATTGCAATGACTGAGCAAATCTTAAAGAAAAAAGTGTTAAGTTTTAAATAAGTGAAACAGGGAATACAGTTCTTATCTGCAAACTAATTAAAGGAGCATTTTAATGTTAAATTGCATGTTCTTATAATTTAAAGCATATGATTTGTGTACTATAAACAAGATTACAAATAGAGAATAATTAAAAATGTGTGATGTCTTATTTGCGATTGGCCATACTCATGATTAGTAGTTAAATAAAGCTTTTTACATGCACCTGATACTTATGTAAGTCTAGTTTACAAGTGGACCACTACTGATAGTGCAGAGTGCATCTATAGCACGGCCCTGTGCTAAGAATATTGCACAATCTGGTATTACAAGTCAATAGTAAAACAGGACCGGGATAGCATGGCTCTTAAGTGAGCCAAAGGTAAGTATAAAGCTACAGGTGAACTTTTTCACCAGTAGTTTTGGAACATTTACATTAATTTTAAAAAAATAATAATGTAAATGTTCTAAGAATATTTAGTATATTAGTGATCTGATTCCTTCTGTTTTTATCACTAACTGGAAAAAATTACATCCCTATGCATATATGCTGTATATGTCTTTTTAAACTAACAGAACATGGACAAAGTGCCTCTGTTTTATAAAGAAGCATGAGTGGGTGATTCTGTATGTACACCCCCTATCAATTACATTTTAAATTCCAGAAATGTGAGTTTTTGGGGTGTGATTGGTTCAATGGTCTGTGGGATTGAGGTAGAGTGGGGTGATATTACAGGGGCATGTCTGATCTGGTCAGGGGTGTTGTCTTTGGATTCCTTGCTACTAGTTTTGCTAAATAAGGGCCCCACTTTTATAATAGCTGTCTCCCTTGTGCAGCAATTATCTATAAACACCCCTCCATGGTCCTGATCACTTAAATCTGGGTACATTTGTGCTGTGTTGAGTGATCTGACACTGCTTCTTATGCCATCTGTCATTTCTTCTTGGTGTAGTTTATATTCATATAAACCTTCATTTGATAATGTACAGAGCACTATTCTATGGAACAAATTATCATTAATCTCTCAGAGGGAAATATAGTGTGATCTCCGAGAAGGAGCTGCACAGTCTCTATTGGTTACGGACACACAGTTAAAATGCACATATACTGCCTCTTTAGTTCATGTAAAAGTGTCCTCTCAGAGGTGTAACCACAGTCCTTATTAGTGCTGACAGAATTTACCTCAGGCAAACTTCTGTGTATACACTGTAGTGCATCACTAGCTCAGATAGTTATCTTGTTTTTACACTCCAACTGATTTCCTCAGAGACTCACCTGACTAGAGCTAGCCCTGCCCCCACTCACAGACTGACATGAGCTAGCTCAGCCCCTCTGTTATCCCCACCACATCATGAGGCATAATATGACAAACACCACAGTATATGTCTTTGTGTCATTGAACAGGGTTAGTATCAGTGTGCAGGGTGTATGCATGCATGTAGTGTATATGTATGTGTGTCATTCAGCACGGTGTGTGTCAGCATTCAGGGTGTATTGCAGCCAACAAATATTAATTGGAAGTGAGTTTCCCTTAATATTCATCCCTTAATATTCATAACAAAAATAATGTCTAAAACTAAATTTTCCTACAAGAGTGATCTCTGTCCCTGTTGCATTAAGGTGTACTGTACCTTTAAGGAGGCCTAGAAGGTCAATAAGGCCTTAATTGTAGTAGTCTATATAAGCTCTCTGTTTGCAGCATGGTGTTACTTGTGTATTGAGTTTCTGACCTCCTAATCTAGCAGTTTATTATTTGATATATTGATTTGACTTTCCCCTGACTATGCTTTTAGATTAAACCCTGCACTTGTACTGACTTGGTATTTGTTTAATGAATTTGTACTGCTTTTCCCTGTGAGGCTTTGGCCCAGACTATATGATTCCAAATTCCCCTATTCCCTTATTAACCCCTTAATGACAACTGACGTACCAGGTACGTCATGCATTAACAAGCAGTTAATGACAATGGACGTACCTGGTACGTCAGTTGTCTAAGAGAGTGCTGGAAGCGATCGCAATCGCTTCCAGCAGCTCTCAGGGTATTGCAGTGATGCCTCCATATGGAGGCATCCTGCAATACCTTTTTAGAAGACTCCGATGCAGAGAGAGCCACTCTGTGGCCCTCTCTGCACCGGTAGCGATGGTGCCGGTTCGTTGGTGGGTGGGAGTGTAACAGGGAGGCAGGTGGGCGGCCCATCGCTACCCGGCATCCGGTTCCTAGAAGTGCAATGTGCACGCCGGGTGCCTGGAGCGTGCGGGGGGCGCGCGTGCATGTGCGCACGTGCGCGCGCGCATTAGCTGGCACTGACACTGACACCAATGAGGAGGGAAGACGGGGGGGGGAAAGATTTTTAAAAAAAATAATATAAAAGTATCTGGGAGGGGGAGGGGGATAGGGGTATTGTGGGGGGCTGCTACACTACAGAAAACATAAAAAAAAGCAAAAGAACAAAAAACACTTTTGTTTTTGGGGCAAATTGGGTACTGGCAGACAGCTGCCAGTACCAAAGATGGCCGCAATTAGATAGGGGAGAGAGTTAGAGAGCTGGGGGGGGGGTCATGGAGGTTGGGGCTAAGGCAGGAGTCCATCACAGCTAAAATATTTTATTTTTTTTATAAAAAAAAAAAAAAACTCCTTTCATTTAGTACTGGCAGACTTTCTGGACATTTGTGGGGTGGGGGAGGGAAGAGAGCTGTTTGGGAGGGATCAGGGGGTGGGATGTGTCAGGTGGGAGGCTGATCTCTACCCTAAAGCTAAAATTAACCCTGCAAGCTCCCTACAACCTACCTAATTAACCCCTTCACTGCTGGGCATAATTTACGTGTGGTGCGCAGCAGCATTTAGCGGCCTTCTAATTACCAAAAAGCAATGCCAAAGCCATATAAGTCTGCTATTTCTGAACAAAGGGGATCCCAAAGAAGCTTTTACAACAATTTGTTCCATAATAGCACAAGCTGTTTGTAAATAATTTCAGTGAGAAACCTAAAATTGTGAAAAATGTAAAGTTTTTTTTATTTGCTCGCATTTGGCGGTGAAATGGTGGCATAAAATATACCAAAATGTGCCTAGATCAATACTTTGGGTTGTCTTCTAACAAAAAATATATACTTGTCAAGGGATATTCAGGTATTCCTGACAGATATCAGGGTTCCAATGTAACTAGCGCTAATTTTGAAAAAAAGTGGTTTGGAAATAGCGAAATGCTACTTGTATTTATGGCCCTATAACTTGCAAAAAAAGCTAAGAACATGTAAACATTGGGTATTTCTAAACTCAGGACAAAATTTAGAAACTATTTAGCATGGGTGTTTTTTGGTGATTGTAGATGTGTAACAGATTTTGGGGGTCAAAGTTAGAAAAAGTGTGTTTTTTTCCATTTTTTCCTCATATTTTATTATTTTTTTTTTGTAGTAAATTATAAGACATGATGAAAATAATGGTATCTTTAGAAAGTCCATTTAATGGCGAGAAAAACGGTATATAATATGTGTGGGTACAGTAAATGAGTAAGAGGAAAATTACAGCTAAACACAAACACCGCAGAAATGTAAAAATAGCCATTGTCATTAAGGGTAAGAAAATTGAAAAATGGTCCGGTCATTAAGGGGTTAAGCATAGTGACTTTCAGTTAGTTTTTGTGTTTGACCATACTCCTTATACTATTGCTGATGTTACATGAATCTCCAGTGCTTATTTACTTTGGATGTCTCTGTTATTGAGAGATCTGCATTAAAGTCACAATAAAGTGCGATTTTGTCTTCATCTGGATATTAAGACTAAACATTTAAAAAGGTGTATTTATCTATTGATATTTATATTAATGCATTTGCAGTTATATTCTAGTACTTAATTGTTCTTTTACTTGAAGGTGCTGATGAAATTACTAGAGAGAGTTCAGCAACCAAGTTTAGTCTCATTGCTCTGTTAACCTTAGCTCATGCTTGGTTACTGTATTTTATTTGCAGTGTCCCAATAAGTACTTGTAGTGAGTTGGGCCTCTCAGCAGTTGATTCCAACTTGTTATATATTGGGACAACAGTATTCCCCCTGAAGCTGGAGAAGATGTGGGCCGGCCAGGAAAACAGTGTACTGTATGTTACATAATAAACAAGCTATAAAACAAAATCAGCAGAGATGGCCCATTCTATAAAGTCCTTTACTGTGCAAGCAGTTTCTCTTGCTAAATCTTTTCAACATATGCAAACTAAGCAGTCTTATTTTTTTCAGTATTGGTGTATACAAATTGGTGTAATTAACAGATATGTTAACACAAGCAGTATATATATATATATATATATATATATATATATATATATATATATATATATAAACTAATTGTGTAGTTCATTAACAAATCTAGACAGGCCCAGAGATTTGTTTTCCCACAGAAAACCTCTGAATTACATTGTTTCCAATGCAGCAAAGGATTGGAAACAATGTAATTCAGAGGTTTTCTGTGGGAAAACAAGCCTCTGGGCCTGTCTAGATTTGTTAATGAACTACACAATGAGTTATTTTTTCTATATTTTGTGCGTAGTGGAGGATTTTAAACTCGCCTTTTATCTCCCCCTAATTTAAAATGTTGTTTTATATATATATATATATATATATATATATATATATATATGTATATATAATTTCACATCGGATGTAGCGCTCATATTTTGTAAATTGGTAGTAAATGCGATGATATGAGCACAATTTAAGTTAACGCGTATCGGGATATCACAACTTCAGAGTTCTGATAAACTGTTTAGCGAAACAAAAAAGTGTCACAAAACATGAAAAATACATTGTAAAATACAGTTACTCTCATAATAACACTATCTAATAAAATTATTCAAAAACAATATTGCACAAAAAAGTTATAAGGGTTCAAGGAGATGAGGTCTCAGGTGCTAGAAAATAAGACTGGTAAAGGACTTTTAAGGGACACTGAACCCAAAAAATGTCTTTCGTGATTCAGATAGAGCAGACAATTTTAAGCAACTTTCTAATTTACTCCTATTATCAATTTTTCTTCGTTCTCTTGCTATCTTTATTTAAAAAAAGAAGGCATCTAAGCTTTTTTCTTGGTTCAGGACTCTGGACAGCACTTTTTTTATTGGTGGATGAATTTAGCCACCAATCAGCAAGGACAACCCAGGTTGTTCACCAAAATTGGGTCGGCATCTAAACTTACATTCTTGCATTTCAAATAAAGATACCAAGAGAATAAAGAAAAATTGATAATAGAAGTAAATTAGAAAGTTGCTTAAAATTTCATGCTCTATCCGAATCATGAAAGAAAATTTTTGGGTTCAGTGTCCCTTTAACATAGAGATGCAAACATATACATGTCTAAATATGTATATGTATGTATGTATGTGTATGTATATGTGTGTATTTGCAGACATGTATACACATAAACATAAAAATACATAAAAATACATATATATAGGGGGCGGAGCTGGAACGCCGTCTAAGATGGCTGTGTCTCTCTGAAGCTCCTGATAGTGGAGACTTATAATGCATCAATCCTACACTATTATCGCTCGTTTGGGCTCAGCAAGGGAGAAGAAGGCTCAGTGACAGTGCGACTCAACTGCTGCTCCTCTTAGTTATCCGATCACTTGCGACAGACTGCCGCGGGTACTGGGGCCTACACGATGTGAGAGCATGAGCAATGGTGGACACCTGAGTCTGTAAGACAGAACGGACGACTCACAGGAAGTCGGATCACTTTGGGTAAGCGTTAGTGCAGGCCACATGCTATCATAGCAATCCGGAATAAAGCAATCGGGTTCTCCACCAGTGCTTTGTACAGTATAACCCCAGTAAAATAAGGGTGACGCCACGCACATGTTACATAAATATAAGATGGAAAGAGGATCCATTACATCTATGCAGGACATTTTAACAAAATAATATAGCCAGAACCCTGAGTCTCACAAATCAGTTACCTCACTAATTTGATACAGTGTGGATGTTTGTTGAGAACTGTGCTGCATATCTCCCTTTAATTATAAATATAATATAACCATTGCTCCTGTAACTTTACTTTCACTACAACAAGAAAGAGAGCAAATATCCCATATCTTTAATCACTCGCACACCTTGCCACAGACATGTCTACTAGGAGAGTGTCAAAATTAGACAAACAGTTTAAAGCAAACACAGGAAACGTTAACTCCTTTTTTAAAACCATGGATAAACAGAAACCTGCTGAAGATATTGCTGAAGACAATGCGGACCACATGACAGAGGCCACACAAGACACAGCCGACCTGAACCCTGCACTTTCTGACAAAGACACAGTAGTAGATAAAGAAGGTCCTGCCACTCTTAAAGCAATGGAATTATTAATAAATCAGGTGAAATCCTGTATAAAAGAAGAGTGTGCAGACCTTAAGAAGGAGTTAAATGACCTGGGTGCAAGAGTAGAAACCCTAGAGGGAGAAAGAGAAGAGATAACATCTGAAATACTGCTGATGTCCAATAAGATGCGTTTTCAGCAAAAGCAAATAGTAGATTTGGAATAAAAATTAGGTGACATCGAGAATAGGACAAGACGTAGTAATTTACGTTTAAAAGGAATTAATGCAACCATCCTAGGGCCACATCTATGCAACTATCTGGAGGGGCTATTCAGGTCACTGCTAGGGGACAACTACCCCACTCTACTCCAATTCAACTGGAAAGAGCTTATCGCTCCCTGAAACCAAAACCTACAGATGACAATCCACCCAGAGATGTGGTGCTCTGCTTCACAAAGTTCCAAGAGAAGGAATTAATTTTACAGCACGCACGTCAACAACAATCTTTCCAATATCAGGGTGCTACGGTCAAATTCTTTGCTGATCTCTCGATAAGACCTTTACAGAAAAGGAGAGAATTCAGTGTTCTCACCCAACACCTCCGTAACTTAAATATACCCTATAGATGGGGGTTTCCTGTCCAAATTCAAGTTACTAAGAATGGAAGACGATTTGACTGTGCACAGCCGGAAGACATCATCACCTTTTGTGGCAAATTAGGCATCTCCCCTCCAAACATGGGACAAGGTGAAGCTTCCTCACCACCGAGTTCAAAGAGACTCACACCACAACCGTCAGGCAACAAAGCCTGGAGTGATATAGTTAAAAATCCTCCCAACAAAAGACACCAACATCAAGTACTGCAACAAACAAATCAGGCGAGGAAATCTGTAACCACCTCCCAGCCAGGATGAACCAAAAGCCTGTTTGACGGGCTATTACTTTTGTCCTCTTTCTCATATCCCCTCTAAGGGTATGCTCATTAGCAGGTTGCTTTCAGGATGCACAGTGGGCTATTATTTGACCTACCACATCAGACTCAATATTAAATTAAGGAGAACTACTCCATACAGACAACCATTAATGGTTTCAACATAAGATAGGAAGCAGGTGATTAGTGATGTCGCGAATAGTTCGCCGGCGAATAGTTGCCGGCAAACATAGCATGTTCGCGTTCGCCGCGGCGGGCGAACATATGCAATGTTCGATCCACCCCCTATTCGTCATCATTGAGTAAACTTTGACCCTGTATCTCACAGTCTGCAGACACATTACAGCCAATAAGCAGCAGACCCTCCCTCCCAGCTCCTGGACAGCAGCCATTTTAGATTCATTCGGAAGCTGCATTGTTAGTGAGAGGAGGGACAGTGTAGCTGCTGGTGATTTAATAGGGAAATTGATAGCTAGGCTAGTGTATTCAGTGTCCACTACAGTCCTGAAGGACTCATCTGATCTCTGTTGTAAGGACAGCACCCCAAAAAGCCCTTTTTAGGGGTAGAACATCATTTGTTTTTATTTGTTTTTCCTGTGTAATCTAATTGCAGTTGCCTGCCTGCCAAGCCACTTGCCCAGTGCCACCACTCATATTTGGTGTAACAGTAGTGTAAATTTAAAAAAACAAAACAAAACTGGGGGCATGTCTAGCCAGCAGCCATGATAAGTCGCACTTCATAGCAGCTCAGGAATCTCCACCAGAATATAACTAAATATCTTCTGAATCATATTGATTTTTCTCTCAAAGCGTGCTGTATTGGTTTTATAAAGCCTAGCGGATCAGAAGCATATAAATATCACTACGTCCCGGGGCAGTTTGGAGTGCTTTGGTAAAAAAAAAAAAAAAAAGACACCGGCCTACTATTAACTTTGCGACCCCCCCCCCGTAGCCAGGGGTAAAAGAGGCCAGCCTACTGCCGACTCACAATGGAGTTACCTATTTTTGCTTTACTAAGGGAACTGGAAAACAAAATAGATAGAAGGTTTAACGATCTCCTTGATATTGCTAGTGGCTCACATAAACAAGATGGCGCCAGGCTATTAGACAACAACAGCTTAGAAATCATGGTGCCGTCAGAGAAAATGAGTACCACACAGCAGCTTCTACTGGCTCAGAGGACGAGGTCTAACTGGGCTCTGGATAGCACTGTTGTTGGTAGCGATGCAAGTGACACCACGCAATACCTTATTTACACCTCGCCCTCCGACATCAAGGCTTCAAGGAAACATATACAGATGACTGGGATCTCGATAAGTGGCAAGAAAACTCTCCCGAATACATGTTTGCAGTGTTTTCAGCTGTTGACCTCCTACGTCCCCTGCTCTAAGTTTGATTACTTTCCTTTGGTCTCTGGCTGGGGAGATGCGGCCAGCTTCTCTTGATGAGACTCGGGACATGATCACCTTATTTCTAATGTATCCATTGATGGGGGCCCATTGGACAGGGAGACTCTTTCTATGCTGTGAGTTGAGAAGGTACCTTGCTCCACAGGTGTGGGAGATTTGCCCTGCCACCTACGGAGGGCTGAGTTCACATTGTGCCTTGCAGTCTGGACACCGAGTTGGAGTGGGTTGAACTGAAAAGCACCTTTATTAATAAGAGAGACCTCTCTCTAGATACACTCAGTTATATACTATATAATACGTGCTGGTGAGCTTACATTTTATTATCTAGAAAGTTTATATATCACACATGTCCAAGTAACTATGCACCTACTGCTCTAGTAATTAGTGGACTAATTATAATTAATTATAATGATTTGTTTTGGTTAACTTGTTCCAGGTTCTGACTTTTTGTATATGCTATTAAGGTTGGTTTCGCTTGTTACTCAGTCTCCATGTGGCTATATACTGCCTCTATACACTAATTTCAAAGCAAAGCACACATACTATTTTAACTGAAACAATAAATTACAACTCAATATACAAATAGTATATGGGGGCACTTGACTTCTCTAAGACTGACCTTGGATCTTTGTACCGTGGGACCTGGTTCAGTGAACATACAAATATTTTCATATATATTATAACCAGATACAAGCCATAATTGAGATAATTTTTATTTCCTCAGATTTAATATCACACCCTTTTGATAGTCTTGGGTAAACTCTACATGTCTCCACGTATCAAATTCAGCTGTGCATACTACTCATATATACTAAAAAGATTAAAAAATTGTTTTTTATATGTCCCCATTCCTGACAATATTAGTATATAATTTTCTTGGACTCAACTATACCCTAGCTTATTATTGGATAGGGATCTTCAACCCTGAAGTTAATCCACCAATTAAAGATAGAATAAACCCATAGTACCCCTCCTCTTTAAGTAACTTATAGATAGTCTTCCCTGCTTTATCATCTCCCTTCTTTGTTGATACACCCATATAGAGGTTTCCCTATACCGACATTTTTCTTTTTTTTTTCATTAAACTCCTTTATCAACATTGCATAAAACCTGGCAGCATCTAATTCACCCAAATAGGTGAACTTCCTAGCGGTATTTACCCGCTGCACTACCATCATAATGTCATAAGTCACTGGATATAACTCCCCTCTATTAAAAATCTACCCTTTTTCTCAATTTTCATAATCTGTAGATAGATATCACCCTATAAGACGTCCTTCTTTACAAGGGAGAAAAGTTTATGTTAAAGTTTATGTTTATAGAAAACGAGGTATTAAAGTTTGTCATGTATATTACCTTATGCTTTGATAATAGAGTTAATATAGCCAACATTATTAGCTAACTATTTTATGTAATGTTGTCAGAGTCACTAAGCAGATGAGTACCTGTGAAATATGTGAATTATCTTACCCCAATAAGGGTCTACTATGGCCTATTGGGTAAGTACTTTGATCTTACTCTCAAAAATATGTATTAGTTAGTGGCAATTCATATACATGATGTTATGTAACAAATGTTGTATGTTTATAGAAAATGAGGTATCATAGTTTGTCATGCATATTACCTTATGCTTTGATAATAGAGTTAATATAGCCAACATTATTAGCTAACTATTTTATTTACTGTTATTAGAGTCACTAAGCAGATGAGTACCTGTGAAATATGTGAATTATCTTACCCCAATGTGGGTCTACTATGGCCTATTGGGTAAGTACTATGATCTTACTCTCAAAAATATGTATTAGTTAGTGGCAATTCATATACATGATGTTATGTAACAAATGTTTTATCGGGCAATACCTCAATAAAAAACTTTGATTTAAAAAAACAACTTTTTTGACTGTGGAACATCAGTCTGCTAGTGTAATCTAATTGCAGTTGCCTGCCTGCCAGTGTGTGTGCGAGGCCCACTTGCCCAGTGCCACCACTCATATCTGGTGTAACAGTAGTGTAAATTTAAAAAAAAAAAAACTTTTTTGACTGTGAAACATCAGTCTGCTAGTGTAATCTAATTGCAGTTGCCTGCCTGCCAGCATGTGTGCCAGACCCACTTGCCCAGTGCCACCACTCATATCTGGTGTAACAGTAGTGTAAATTTAAAAAAAAAACTTTTTTGACTGTGAAACATCAGTCTGCTTGTGTAATCTAATTGCAGTTGCCTGCCTGCCAGCGTGTGTGCCAGGCCCACTTGCCCAGTGCCACCACTCATATCTGCTATAACAGTGGTGTAAATTTTAAAAAAAAAAACTTTTTTGACTGTGAAACATCAGTCTGCTAGTGTAATCTAATTGCAGTTGCCTGCCTGCCAGCGTGTGTGCCAGGCTCACAGCGTATACTGTGCCCACTTGCCCAGTGGCCCCACTCATATCTGGTGTAACAGTAGTGTAAATTTAAAAAAAAAAACTTTTTTGACTGTGAAGCAGTCTACTTGTTTAATCTAATTGCAGTTGCCTGCCAGCGTGTATGCCAAGGCTCACAGCATATACTGTGCCCACTTGCCCAGTGCCACCACTCATATCTGGTGTAACAGTATTGTAAATTTAAAAACAAAAAACTTTTTGGACTGTGAAACATCAGTCTGCTTTTTTGTGTCAGGCTCACAGCGTATACTGTGCCCACTTGCCCAGTGCCACCACTCATATCTTGTTTAATAGTAGTGTAAGTGTACATTTAAAAAAAAAAAAAACTTTTTGAACTGTGAAACATCAGTCTGCTTTTTTGTGTCAGGCTCACAGCTTATACTGTGCCCACTTGCCCAGTGCCACCACTCATATCTTGTTTAATAGTAGTGTAAGTGTACATTTAAAAACAAAAAAACTTTTTGGACTGTGAAACATCAGTCTGCTTTTTTGTGTCAGGCTCACAGCGTATACTGTGCCCACTTGTCCAGTGCCACCACTCATATCTTGTTTAATAGTAGTGTAAGTGTAAATTTAAAAACAAAAAAAAAACTTTTTGGACTGTGAAACATCAGTCTGCTTTTTTGTGTCAGGCTCACAACTTATACTGGGCCCACTTGCCCAGTGCCACCACTCATATCTTGTTTAATAGTAGTGTAAGTGTACATTTAAAAAAAAAAAAACTTTTTGGACTGTGAAACATCAGCCTGCTTTTTTGTGTCAGGATCACAGCGTATACTGTGCCCACTTGCCCAGTGCCACCACTCATATCTTGTTTAATAGTAGTGTAAGTGTACATTTAAAAAAAAAAAAAAGTTTTTGGACTGTGAAACATCAGTCTGCTTTTTTGTGTCAGACTCATAGCGTATACTATGCCCACTTGCCCAGTGCCACCACTCATATTTTGTTTAATAGTAGTGTAAGTGTACATTTAAAAAAATAAAAACTTTTTGGACTGTGAAACATCAGTCTGCTTTTATGTGTCAGGCTTACAGCGTATACTGTGCCCACTTGCCCAGTGGCACCACTCATATCTTGTTTAATAGTAGTGTAAGTGTTCATTTTAAAAAAAAATGACAGGCAGAGGCAGGCCACCCCGCAGGTGCCGTTGTGGTTGTGGTGCTGTGATTCCCTTTGGCCCTAGAATAATGCCCAGTGTTCAGAGGCCACGTCCCATGAACTCGAAAAGTTTTGAGGACATAGTTGACTTATTAACACAGGACACCTAATCTTCTATAGCTTCCGCTCCGAACCTTGAGGCACCATCCTCCTCCAGCATATCTTCGGGCAGCACCTCTCAAGTTACCACTCGCCCGCCTGCCGCCACCACCAACACTAGCACCACAGCCGCTTCACTTGATCTGTCAGAGGAGTTATTTACACATCAGTTGGAAGAAATGAGTGATGTGCAACCATTATTGCCAGAGGATGTAGATAACAGGGATATGTCTCAGTCAGGCAGCATTACACACATGGACATACGGTGTGATGATGATGATGTACCTGCTGCGGGAGTTTGGTCTGTCACTGTGAAGTGGGCGTAACCCTTACACTACCTGATTGATACAACATCATACCTGATGTTTTAAAGCACATTATACCAAACAATTTAGGAATGTTAGGTGATTTATGCCCTTTATGGATTAAAACCAGACTCTGCATCAACTATGTAATTTTCCGTGGGAGTTTTGCCATGGATCCCCCTCCGGCATGCCACAGTCCAGGTGTTAGTACCCATGAAACAACTTTCCCATCACTATTGTGGCCAGAAAGAGTCCCTTTGGGTTTTAAAATTCGCCTGCCCATTGAAGTCTATGGGTTCGCCCGGTTCGCCGGTTCGCAAACTTTTGCGGGAGTTCGCGTTCGCAGTTAACGAACCCAAATTTTTAGGTTCACGACATCACTACAGATGATGTTACATTGACAATTTCAGGCCTTGTGGACTCTTTAACTCATATATCACCACCCCTTAGAGTATCTGACATTTCACATATAAGAAGTGAGACTAACAAACATAAGGTCTAGTAGTCCTTTGTCCTGATATTTTATCTATATATGAAGGTACCTTGTCTAACAACTTATGTTTTACTTTTCAGGTTCATAGGATGTTTACTCTGCAGTTACTTAACTGGACATAAACCTTTATAGATAGTCTTTACAGTTTTTATATGTTTTTTGGTAACATGAGTCCATATTCGATTTGGACTTCCTCTTTCATTTTATTAGTTGTTGGTAAGATGATTTGTTTTGTTTTTTCTTTTTTAGACTTTATAACTTTATAATCTTATAAGTTATATATGATATATTTTGTTATATATGTTGCAACACAAGATATCAAAACATAACATGGGGTCACTTAAACATGTAATGTAGGTGTTCCCCACTTTTCTTCTTTGTTCTTCCTTCCAACCCCTAACTCGTTGTGATATATTGGCATTATACCATGTTATAAAACTGTTTAGATTCTGTTTATGGCTGCTACATAGCGTACATTGTTATATAAACAATTTGAATCCACCCTTCCTGATCCATTATAAACTCACAAAGCCTTATCATTCCACTACATGACCCTCTCATACTTCCCCTCTAATTACAGACATTAACAATTTTCTCTACAGTTACCTTATCTAACCCACCTTACTCAACCCACCTTCCACTTCACTCATCCCCTACTCACATCCTTTTAATTACAAGGTATTCTCTCTACGATCACCACCACATCATTTGTCTAGGCCATGACTACCTCTGACACTTTTACCAGTAGAAAGCAGACTAACTCTAACAACCTTAAAATTGCAACCCAGAACGTTAAAGGATTTTTATCACCACAGAAGCATTCCATAGCCCTACATGACTTCCACAAGAAACATCTCGATATAGTATTTGTCCAAGAGACAAATTTTAGGAAAAAACATGAACCCAAACTTCCCACTTTTTACTTTGACAAACATTTCACTAGCTCCAACACCACTAAGAAGAACGGGGTTAGTATACTTCTCAAAAAAGGACTACCTTTTGAACTATTACACCATAGCCAAGATGATGAGGGCAGATTTATTCTTCTAATAGGGCTCTGCTATGGCAAACCCATCACCTTATTAAATTTATATGCCCCAAACAGACCCAACCCATCATTTTTTAGGAAGGTGATGACTTTACTATTGGACAATGCAAAGGGCCCATCTTTATAGCGGATGATTTCAATTTTCCCTTGGATCCCCCCCCTTAGAGAGGAGAAATAATAAAACAAACCACACAACATCACAAACAAATCAACAATTGTTATTATACTCTCCTGCATACATTAAAAACAGCAGAAACTGAACATAAACAAAACCCAACTTTGAGCGAACTAATACAAAAAGTCACTCAAGCTAGAGAAGATCTTAACCAACATCTTATTAAAAATGCACATCGCCGTGCGCTTGCCCTAAATGCTAGATTTTTTTGGGGAAAAAAATAAGGCAGGGAAGCTAATGGCCAGATCGCTAAGAAGGAAAACATATAAAGCATTTATTAAAACAATCCAAAGCAAAGATAGTCAACAAACCCACATTAACTCTGAAATAGCCAATACATTCTCAGATTATTACAGTAAACTCTATAATTTAAATGCTAATAACCCATCGGCCGAGAAACTTACAAATATCGAAAACTACCTTTCGTAGATAAATCTCCCCTACATAGATGAAGCTAGTAAAAAGGACTTAAATTCCCCATTCACATTGCCTGAAGTACAAGAAGTAATTCTACAACTAACACCAGGGAAAGCACCAGGACCAGATGGTTTCACCACTAAATTTTACAAATTAATGGCACCTTACAACGATACACACCTCCTGTCACTATACAATTCCATGAATGATATAACCCCCTTTTCTAGTCAGATGCTAGGACACAACATTACTGTTATTCCCAAAGCGGGTAAAGATCCAGATTGTGTTGAAAATTATAGGCCAATATCACTTTTAAACATTGATTTAAAAATGTATGCCAAACTGTTAGTGATCAGGCTCAAGAGATACCTCCCATTCTTAGTCAAGGAAAATCAGGTGGGCTTCCTTCCTACCCGAGAGGCTAAAGACAACACCACTAGACTTCTTCAAATTATCCACCATACCTCGACAAACAACATGCCACTCACCCTGTTATCAACAGATGCTGAGAAAGCATTTGACAGGGTGGATTGGCAATTCATATGGTCTGTTCTTTTAAAATTTGGGATCCCCCAGCAGTTCATAAACAAGATATTAGCCATATATTCTCGCCCTAATGCAAAAGTAATAGTTAATAACACATTTTCAGACACCTTTCAAATCACAAATGGCACATGACAAGGCTGCCCCTATCACCCCTGTTATTTGCATTGTCAGTAGAGGTGCTCACAGCCAAAGTAAGATCAACCAAAGAAGTTGAAGGGATAAAGATAGGGACATGCGATACCAAATGCCTATTATTTGCAGATGACATCTTTTTCACCCTTGCCAACCCCAAGACATCACTCCCAGCACTTACAGATATTCTGACTGAATATAAATCACTTTCAAATTTCTCCATCAATATGGGTAAGTCAGTCATCATTACTCTGAGAAACTCCACTGATGACACACAATTTATTAAAACACAAACTCCATACATCTCGGCTAAACAGTTTACATATCTAGGACTAGTGATTAAACCCACCATCAAAGAGATTATTGAAACCAACTACTCAAATCTAAAACAAAAGATAGATATAGACCTCAACTCCTGGCACCGTGCCGGTCATCTGTCCTGGATGGGAAGGGTCAATGCTATACAAATGTCAATACTCCCTAAAATTCTGTATGTTATGCAGACACTAATATTAACCCCCATCAATAACCTATATTGTTAATTTGCAGAAAACATTAAATAGGTTCATCTGTTCCTTCTCCAAACCGAGAATCCAGAACCATACTACCTATATGTCTAGAGATCTAGGAGGCTTGGGAGTCCCGAATATTCTGAATTACTACATAGCAATACACTTGACACGTAAAATATGTTGGAACCAAACCAAAGACCCCAAAGTTTGGGTCACTCTAGATGAGCAAACACTCCAAAATGTCAAGATAAGAGATATCTGTTGGATACCACACAAACTTAGACCAAACCTTATCACACCCAATCCCCTCATTGAGGAGACCTTACTTATTTGGGATAAAACTATCACTTCAAACAATAGGATTTCCACTCCAAACTCCCCTCTTACGCCTATATTACACAACAGTATATTTTCTGATCTGAATCCAGGTAAACTATTTAACACTGCAGAGACGTCTGCACGTATTCCCATCTGCTCTTTAATAAGAGCAGGCCATATTAAAACTTTCCAGTAGATAAAAGATGAAATAGGCCCTCCATTACACACCTGGTTCTTATATTTTCAGGTCAGACACTTTCTTAACAACCACCCAGATAAGAATCAGTTTAACAGACCCCTAACTCCTTTTGAAACAATCGTTTAACTAGAGATGGTGAGGGAAAAAATGGGTTTGTTTTGTCAAGATTCAGGGGTTAAATCAAACTTATAATATTACTTGTAGTCCCTGAATTCCAGAACCTCAAGCAGTGATATACATCAGAATGTACAAAAATGGATACAAAAAGACTTGCAACCCAAAGAAAAAGACTGCAGGTTACTGGACTGGTATGAATACTTGAAGCCACTTGTGAATTAGGTCAGAGAGAAAAATAGGTCAATATATTGATCAAATCACACAAACATACCCATTTATACAAAATAACTTTATTGGAGAAAAAATAAAAGTCCAACTGGACTCATACTCATGCACACACACACATACAATTAAAACTAGGTGGAACTCAGATAAAAATAATTTTCTATAAAAGAGCACTCAGATAAATTGTAATTTGTTGCTGCCAAGGAGTATCACTAATATGTTAAATTTTACAAATAATTCATCCCTGGGAGTACACAAATAATTATAGACCGTAAGGAAATATGTCTCATAAATGTACTGGTCTTTTCCAAGAGCACCACCTCAGGGTGGGGAATAAGCAAAACACTATATAGTTTTTTTGTTGAGACAAATTATAAGCTACTGTCAAGGTGGTATTTGACCCCTGTCCGACTCCATAAGATTTATCCAGTTGTCTCGCCTAGATGTTGGAGGAAATGTGGAGGTCATGGTACATTAACCCATCTATGGTGGGATTGCCCATATATAAAACCATTCTGGAGTCAAATTGAAGAAAAAATAAATAGCATAATAAATGTAAATATAACTCTCTATTCCCAGATGATATTGCTTAATAATTTACCGCAGCTACATTGCCAATACAAGACGGGATTGTTCCAGATATTGATTAACAGTGCTAAGAGGCTTATCCCTCATTTGTGGAAATCATCTTAGATCCCTAATATAAATCAATTGTTGAAAGAAATAAAACATGTCATAGCACTAGAAGAAATGTACCATAATTACTACAACAAAACAAACCATTTCGATAACATCCTCTTTCTATGGAACCAATATGTATTTCCAATACCCTCCTCTCAAATAAATAATTAAATGTTGGTGATAGTCCTGAGCTATCGAGAATTTCCTTGATCCCTGTAACCTGCCCCTTCACCCCACTTCCCTCTATCTCTTTATCCACCCTGACATTCATATAAGTTGATCAGACGTTTAATATACATTTTTTTTGCATCGTTAGGTCATGACCAAAGATTACAATGTCTTTTTCTATGCATGTACCTTTCAATATTGTATATTTCCAATGTTTTATTATTGGCTTTGTACTAGTTTCAAACTAATAAAAAATATGGAATTTAAAAAAAAAATACACACATATATATATATATATATATATATTTATATATATATATATATAAGTAAATATATATATTGTACCAAAATATACAGGGAGTGCAGAATTATTAGGCAAATGAGTATTTTGACCACATCATCCTCTTTATGCATGTTGTCTTACTCCAAGCTATATAGGCTCGAAAGCCTACTACCAATTAAGCATATTAGGTGATGTGCATCTCTGTAATGAGAAGGGGTGTGGTCTAATGACATCAACACCCTATATCAGGTGTGCATAATTATTAGGCAACTTCCTTTCCTTTGGCAAAATGGGTCAAAAGAAGGACTTGACAGGCTCAGAAAAGTCAAAAATAGTGAGATATCTTGCAGAGGGATGCAGCACTCTTAAAATTGCAAAGCTTCTGAAGCTGATCATCGAACAATCAAGCGTTTCATTCAAAATAGTCAACAGGGTCGCAAGAAGCGTGTGGAAAAACCAAGGCGCAAAATAACTGCCCATGAAATGAGAAAAGTCAAGCGTGCAGCTGCCAAGATGCCACTTGCCACCAGTTTGGCCATATTTCAGAGCTGCAACATCACTGGAGTGCCCAAAAGCACAAGGTGTGCAATACTCAGAGACATGGCCAAGGTAAGAAAGGCTGAAAGACGACCACCACTGAACAAGACACACAAGCTGAAACGTCAAGACTGGGCCAAGAAATATCTCAAGACTGATTTTTCTAAGGTTTTATGGACTGATGAAATGAGAGTGAATCTTGATGGGCCAGATGGATGGGCCCGTGGCTGGATTGGTAAAGGGCAGAGAGCTCCAGTCCGACTCAGACGCCAGCAAGGTGGAGGTGGAGTACTGGTTTGGGCTGGTATCATCAAAGATGAGCTTGTGGGGCCTTTTCGGGTTGAGGATGGAGTCAAGCTCAACTCCCAGTCCTACTGCCAGTTTCTGGAAGACACCTTCTTCAAGCAGTGGTACAGGAAAGTCTGCATCCTTCAAGAAAAACATTAATTTCATGCAGGACAATTCTCCATCACACGCGTCCAAGTACTCCACAGCGTGGCTGGCAAGAAAGGGTATAAAAGAAGAAAATCTAATGACATGACCTCCTTGTTCACCTGATCTGAACCCCATTGACAACCTGTGGTCCATCATCAAATGTGAGATTTACAAGGAGGGAAAACAGTACACCTCTCTGAACAGTGTCTGGGAGGCTGTGGTTGCTGCTGCACGCAATGTTGATGGTGAACAGATCAAAACACTGACAGAATCCATGGATGGCAGGCTTTTAAGTGTCCTTGCAAAGAAAGGTGGCTATATTGGTCACTGATTTGTTTTTGTTTTGTTTTTGAATGTCAGAAATGTATATTTGTGAATGTTGAGATGTTATATTGGTTTCACTGGTAAAAATAAATAATTGAAATGGGTATATATTTGTTTTTTGTTAAGTTGCCTAATAATTATGCACAGTAATAGTCACCTGCACACACAGATATCCCCCTAAAATAGCTATAACTAAAAACAAACTAAAAACTACTTCCAAAACTATTCAGCTTTGATATTAATGAGTTTTTTGGGTTCATTGAGAACATGGTTGTTGTTCAATAGTAAAATTAATCCTCAAAAATACAACTTTCCTAATAATTCTGCACTCCCTGTAATTCGATATATGTAGAGATATGTATTTATGAATAAATAGAAAATATGCTGCTATGTGAAGAACATTGAAATGTGAAATATTAATATTTTCATGACAGGTTTGCCCGTGAGTAGGTATTAGGTTTTTTCCACTTTTTTGCTATATTGACTCCTATGGGGGTATACATTAACACGGTCATGATTGTAACTGGATTTTTGCATGAGTGAAAGCCCAATGCATGCAAAAAGCTTACTTCTAGCGGAGTTAGCTCGGTAGAGATAAATACAGCTCCACTCGTAATCTGGTCCATAGTTTGAGTTTATATAAAGAAATTGATTAATTTAATGCGAAACAGAAACCATTTTACTTTTATATTACGCACTTTAAATAATACATAAACATTATTTTAATTGATGCCTTGTATATGCCAAGTAAATAAAAAATATTTGGTGTTAAGTTAGAGGAATGATCTAATGTTGCAAGGCATATAGTTTACTATGGATGGTGTCCTGCGTATTAAATCTATTGCGAGGAACAGCCCACTCTACGATCATTACAAAGTGTGTGAATATTTTTAGACTGGCGTCAAGTAATTAAATATTTTTCATCGGCTACCATGAAACTGTGATTATCAGGCCCTAAAAAGCTTACCTCTAGTGTAGTTAGCAAGTGCGGGAGCATTACATACCACTCCACTCATAATGCTGCTTTAAGTTTGGAGAGAGACAACTGAAGGTTCATAATAGCTAAAAATTGTCCTCAAACTTCTTATAATGTAAACCATTTTTTCATGGCAGTAAATATCCCTATAAGTGCTTGGCGGATTATGAGTTGAGAGGGAAGAACGCAAGCTTTTTTTCACATTTCTTTAGGCAGTCACCTGCTTAGGGTCCATCTTGACCAAGGTCTCCCTAGCAGTCCCACACTCAGAGAGCACATTTAACTTACTCTCATCTTATAGCATAGCACATTAAGTAGCATAAGTCTCACCAGGGCACTCTCAAGGTGTAATGCCATGAAGCACTGTTATACAGCCGTACATTCTGTTGTCCAAAAAGAGATCAACACAGGCAGTTATCAGTAGAAATAATTTCACAATATTGAAGCCATTCCAACATAGTCTTCCTTGTACCCAGGTTAGTGCACTTGACTGTGATATATGCAAAACAGTTAGCTGAGGGACAAAGTACTTCAAACTAATCTCACTTTGAGTTTCTCCCTCCCATGTTAACTTTTTAATTTCAGTTGTTTCTCAAGGAAAGGAGGTGTTCTCGTGTGAATAGCTGGTGCAGCAATTGATATAGCTTGCACATTAGAGTCTTGTGGCGTATGAGAAAAAACATCAGATCCGGAAGTGGTTCATTTAGGTCTTTTGTACATACCTCCCCATCACTCTACTGTATTGTGGGACATCTATCTGGTAGGTATTTTACCATTGTCTGTGCTAATAGTAAGGATGGCACCTCACCACTAAATAAGGCATACTCTAATTTATTGAAGTGTAGTTGCAACAGATGCTTGTTTTAGAAGTACAGATGAATATATGGTCTAGATTAATTTAACCAATATTCAGTGCTATAGTATAGTCCATCAATAGTGGACATGACAAAAAGAGGAAATATTTATATGTATTTAATAGACATATATGTGATATCTTGAAAAGCAAAATGAGATCTGTAGGAAACAAAAAAACATAATTCACAATTGCAACATCTAGAAATGGTATTTAGAAATCATCGCCTAGATTACGAGTCTTACGTTAGCCTTAAAAAGCAGCATTGAGGGGTCCCAACGCTGCTTTTTAACTCCCGCTGGTATTACGAGTCAGGCAGGTACAGGTGTACCGCTCACTTTTTTCCCGCTATTTTAGCATACCGCAAATCCCCTTACATCAATTGCGTATCCTATCTTTTTAAAGGGATTACAATCGCTGGAAAGAGTGAGCGGTAGACCCTCTCCTGGCAAGACTCCTACCACATTTTAAAGTCAGTAGTTAAGAGTTTTATGGGCTAACGCCGGAACATAAAGCTCTTAACTAAAGTGCTAAAAAATACACTAACACCCATAAACTACCTATTAACCCCTAAACTGAGGCCCCCCCACATCGCAAACACTATAATAAAATTATTTAACTACTAATCTGCCGACCGGACATCGCCGCCACTGTAATAAATATATTAACCCCTAGACCGCCATACTCCCACCTCGCAAACACTAGTTTAAATTTTATTAACCCCTTATCTGCCGTCCCTAACATCTCTGACACCTACCTACATTTATTAACCCCTAATCTGCCGCCCACAACGTATCCGCTACTATATTAAATGTATTAACCCCTAAACCTAAATCTAACACTAACCCTAACACCCCCCTAACTTAAATATAATTTAAATAAATCTAAATAAATTTACTATTATTAAATAAATTATTCCTATTTAAAACTAAATACCTATAAAATAAACCCTAAGATAGCTACAATATAACTAATAGTTACATTTGTATCTATCTCAGGATGTAATTTTATTTTACAGGCAAGTTTGTATTTATTTACTATTTAATAAATACCTAGTTAAAATAAGTACAAATTTAGCTGTAAAATAAACCCTAACCTAAGTTACAATTACACCTAACACTAAACTATCATTAAATTAATTACCTAAGCTACCTACAATTAATTACAATTAAATAAAATAAACTAAATTACGAAAAAAAAACCCACTAAATTACAGAAGATAAAAAAGAAATTACAAATTTTTAAACTAATTAAACCTAATCTAATCCCTTAATAAAATAAAAAAGCCCCCCAAAATAAAAAAAATTCCCTACCCTATACTAAATTACAAATAACTATTAAAAGGGCTTTTTGCAGGGCATTGCCTAAAAGTTATTAGCTCTTTTACCTGTAAAAAAAAATACAATACCCCCCCAACATTAAAACCCACCACCCACACACCCAACCCTACTCTAAAACCCACCCAATCCCCCCTTAATAAAACCTAACACTACCCCCCTTGATGATCACCCTACCTTGAGCCGTCTTCATCCAGCCCGGACACAAGTGGACCTCCAGACGGGCAGAAGTCTTCATCCAATCCGGCCAGAAGAGGACATCCAGACCGGCAGAAATCTTCATCCAGACGGCATCTTCTATCTTCTTCCATCCGGAGCGGAGCGGGTCCATCTTGAAGACATCCGACGTGCAGCATCCTCTTCCATCCGACGGTGACTGAAGAATGAAGGTTCCTTTAAGTGACGTCATCCAAGATGGCGTCCCTTCAATTCCGATTGGCTGATAGAATCCTATTAGCCAATCGAAATTAAGGTAGGAAAAATCCTATTGGCTGATGCAATCAGCCAATAGGATTGAAGTTCAATTCTATTGGCTGATCCAATCAGCCAATAGGATTGAGCTCGAATTCTATTGGCTGATTGGAACAGCCAATAGAATGCAAGATCAATCCTATTGGCTGATTGCATCAGTCAATAGGATTTTTCCTACCTTAATTCCGATTGGCTGATAGGATTCTATCAGCCAATTGGAATTGAAGGGACGCCATCTTGGATGACGTCACTTAAAGGAACCTTCATTCTTCAGTCGCTGTCGGATGGAAGAGGATACTCCGCGTCGGATGTCTTCAAGATGGACCCGCTCCGCTCCGGATGGAAGAAGATAGAAGATGCCGCTTGGATGAAGACTTCTGCCCATCTGGTGGGCCACTTCTGCCCGGCTTTGATGAAGACTTCTGCCCGTCTGGAGGACCACTTTGCCCGGCTTCGTTGAGGACTTCAGCCCGGTTGGGTGAAGACGTCTCAAGGTAGGGTGATCTTCAAGGGGTTAGTGTTAGGTTTTATTAAGGGGGGGATTGGGTGGGTTTTAGAGTAGGGTTGGGTGTGTGGGTGGTGGATTGTAATGTTGGGGGGGTAGTGTATTTTTTTTACAGGTAAAAGAGCTGATTACTTTGGGGCAATGCCCCGCAAAAGGCCCTTTTAAGGGCTATTTGTAATTTAGTGTAGGGTAGGGAATTTTATTATTTTGGGGGGCTTTTTTATTTTATTAGGGGGATTTGATTAGGTGTAATTAGTTTTAAAACATTGTAATTCTGTTTTGATTTTCTATAATTTAGTGTTTGTTGTTTTGTACTTTAGTTTATTTAATTTAATTGTATTTAATTGTAGTTAATTGTAAGTAATTTATGTAATTAATTTAATGATAGTGTAGTGTTAGTTGTAATTGTAATTTAGGTTAGGATTTATTTTACAGGTAAATTTGTACTTATTTTAACTAGGAAGTTATTAAACAGTTAATAACTATTTAATAACTATTCTACCTAGTTAAAATAAATACAAAGTTGACTGTAAAATAAATATAAATCCTAAGCTAGCTACAATGTAACTATTAGTTATATTGTTGCTAGCTTATGGTTTATTTTATAGGTAAGTATTTAGTTTTAAATAGGAATAATTTATTTAATAGTAGTAAATTTATTTAGATGTATTTAAATTATATTTAAGTTAGGGGGTGTTAGGGTTAGGGTTAGACTTAGGTTTAGGGGTTAATAAATTTATTATAGTGGCGGGTACGTTAGTGGCAGCAGATTAGGGGTTAATAAATTTAATATAGTTGCAGTGACATTGGGGGAAGCAGATTAAGTGTTAATAAATATAATGTAGGGTTCGGCGATGTTGGGGGCAGCAGATTAGGGGTTCATAAGTATAATGTAGGTGGCAGCGGTGTCCAGAGCGGCAGATTAGGGGTTAATAATATAATGTAGGTGGTGACGATGTCTGGGACGGCAGATTAGGAGTTAATAAGTGTAAGATTAGGGGTGTTTAGACTCGGGGTTCATGTTAGGGTGTTAGGTGCAGACATAACTTTTATTTCCCCATAGGAATCAATGGGGCTGCGTTAGAAGCTGAATGCTGCTTTTTTACAGGTGTTAGTTTTTTTTCAGCCAGTTCAGCCCCATTGTTTCCTATGGGGAAATCGTGCACAAGCACGTTTAGCCATCTTACCGCTACCGTAAGCAGTGCTGGTATTACAGTGAGATGTGGAGCTAAATTTTGCTCAACGCTCACTTTTCTGAGGCTAACGCCGGCTTGAAGATAACCTGTAATACCAGTGTTGTCTTAAGTGAGCAGTGGGAAAAAAAGGCTCGTTAGCACCGCACAGCCTTATCGACAAAAACTCGTAATCTAGCCGCATGTTTCTAAAATATTTTATTTTATTTCATATTTGCATGTTGTTGATTGTAAGTTATATTAGTTATTATTTATTATTATTATACTTTATTTATGAAGCACCAACATATTCCACAGCGCCGTCCATGGATACAATTCATTTAAATAAAACAATGATATAAAACTTGTTAGAGACAGGACAACATTTACAAATACATACAGGAGGAATTGAGGGCCCTATTCCCGTGGAAAACTACAATATAGTATTAGTTTTAACATATTTAGGGCTAGATTACAAGTGGAGTGGTAACGTTAACTCAAGCGCGATATTGCATTATCCTGATTGCATTAACATATGCACATATTACAAGTTGAAAGTATATGTAATCACTAGAACAAAAAGTTGCACTAAAAACAAAACAAACATTAAAATTAAGTTTCATGTCCTACACTATCCACCCAAACACTATTAACCCCTAATCCACCATAACCCCACCGCAAACTACCCCACACTATTAACCACTAATCTACTATATCCCCCATTGTAAACTACCCTGTTAGACTATTAACCCCTGAATGACCATAACCCCCAACACTATTAACCCCCAAACCACCACAACCCCCCACAATAAACCCACTGCACTTTTAAGCCCTGAACTGCCTTTACCCCCACCACAATAACCCCTACACTAAATAACCCCCTAAAAGCTAACCCCAAGACCCATAACCTAAATCCCCCTACTAAATTTCTTCTTATAGCTGGTTGAGTGTTGATGTTACATCATTATATTCTAGAATCCCACATGATAAAGGTTTATTAGTTACTTTTTGGACTTGGAGGGTAATTTGTCAGAGTCTAAGAAACAATATATCTTAAGAGTCACTAAGTTTCTCGTACAACACAATTACTTCCTGTTTGACGGTACTTTTTAGATGTGTTATGGGTATGCGAGCATGTTTCCCCCATTGTAATAGACATAGGTTGGTGGGTAAAAACCAATATAAATTAAGTATACACTTATACAAGAGATATATTGATGATCTTCTCGTTGTATGGGGTTCCTTTGTACAACAGGCTTTATTATTTTTGACTTACTTAACTCAGGAGATTTTAGCCTGAAATTTACATTTAACTGGAAATGCCAGGCTATTACGTATTTGGATTTGACAATTTTAGGTTACCCTCTGACAGAGAATGTTGAGACTATATTATATCGTAAACCTATTACCTGTAATGCCTTATTACACGCATCTAGTAACCACCCACCATATGTTATGAAAGGGTATGCCAAAAGCCAATTTATACGGACTAAAATAAATTGTTAACTTGAGAGAGATTATGTGAGAGAGAGTAATGAGTAACGACTGTTAGATATGGGAAATTCTATCTTTGGTTAATAAGGCCCTCAGTGAGGTAAGGCCTATCCCTATAGAATTACTGCTTCTTAATAAGGGTGGGGCTCCCAAGCTATCAGCTAAAATTAACCACCAGACTGGCAAACCCATTACACAATACTTAAATCAATATACACAAATATGTAATGTCATCCGTAAGTAGCTGAGCAAAAGGATGAAGCAGAGCACCGGTGTTAAAATATCAAATTATTTATTTCCAAAAAACCTTTATTGAAATAAATCAATCGGAAACAGTAGTGGAAGGTTGGCACAAATGGGAGTCAGCTAGTCCAGCTGACATGTTCATTGGGACATTTGCATTGTTTGCTTGAACAGCAGCTGTGTTATTATTGTTTTTATTAGCACTATATATACAGAGGGGAGATTCTAAGTACCAATACTGTATGGCAATGAAGTCTTGAAGAATGTAGAAGGTGAAGGTTGCCAATTTATTTACCAGAAAAACCAAACAATAGACAACATGGTGTCACCTTCGATGTTGGCACGCAGTACAGGGAGTTCATGACTCGGACATACAGATGTGGTTGTACATGTTGTAATGCTTGTGATTTCATACCAATATCTCAAACCGTTTCCTCCCTGGTCATGGAGTATCTTTAAACACAAAGGGTTGCATTAATTGTACAACAAGGTTTGTTATTTCATACAAAAAAGAAAAGGAGTAGCGCTCAGTTGCAAAAATAAAAAGTCAAAATGTATTAACCCACATTAAAAACAGCAAGCACATGCTGTACAGGTCTCATAGGGAGAGAATGATGCGTTAGTGTAGAAATCTTACGCGTTTAAGCATATTCCCTTATTCATAGATCCTAATTGCACACTACCCCTGCTTGCATTAAAAAGTAAGCAAACAAAGCCTATTGGCTGTTACAAATTAAGGTGAAAAACGCACCTACTAACTCAGTCACCTATTAACATATTGATATCATTTGATTACACAGCTGTTATATAATTCACAAAGCAGATAATGATAGGAGATAATATGAAATATATATATATATATATATATATATATATATATAGTGACAGAAAGCAAGGCCTGGTTATAAATGGAAGATATTTAAGACCAAGCATTGTACATGCTATTTCTCCTTTCAGTTAAAACCCCAGGGAGAAAGAGTGTGTATTTGATTATGCAGTTGATAAACTGTGTTCTGGGTCCCTGGGGTTTGGGATAATTGGAGAGAGAGTGGGCCATTATCCCAGACAGCTGTGAAGCTTTCCAGCAGTTAATCACAGGTGTGGCTAATTAGAAGTTGTGAGGGTTTAAATAGCAGTCTCACTTAGGCCTTGAGAGAGAGTTACACAGCTACAGAAGCTGGTGTGTGTGTTTGTTACACTGTGTAAAAGACTTTTGTTCCTGTGAACTGTAAAAGGACATTATTTTTACAAAGCACTTGTGGAATGCTGTGAAGTGCAGGGACACATTTAAAAGTACTTAACTTTGCTGCAGAGGAAGGATTTCCCTCTTTTGAAAATGAACTGCCTGTTTGTTATTGCTGTGAAAAATAAAGCCTTTTAAACTACAGTGACTGTCCTGTGCTGCATTTGTGCCCTAGAAGACCGTGGTTAAAAGTGTTTCATGTTACACTTGGTGGAGAATACGGGCAACCACATTGTATGTCTGTGGGCATAATAATCTGCAAGCAACATGGAGGAAGTCATTAAAGCTTTGATCCATTCTAATGCTATACAGCAGGAGACTAACAGAAAAGCTGCTGAAAATAGTGCAGCACTGCAACAGTTGGTCTTGGCCCAGTCAGAGAGTGCTATACTGCTGGCTAAATCACAGAAGGAGAACACTGATTTGTTGAAACAACAAATGGCTGCTGTGCAAGCTGAGACATTCAGGAAGACCCGGGAGGAGCAGCAAAGTGCTACACAGACTCTGCAACGAGAGGTTCAAGCCATATCAGAAAGACTGAACTCTGAATATGTTGGTGGCAGCCAAGGTTCCAGAGTAATAAGGGCTAGTCATTATCTTCAAAAAATGACAGCAGCTGATGATGTTGAGGCATATCTTTTGGCATTTGAACGCACAGCAGAAAGAGAAAAATGGCAGACAGTTGAGTGGGCGAGTATACTTGCGCCATTTCTTAGTGGTGAACCTCAGAAGGCCTACTCTGATTTAGAGCCAGCACAAGCCAGTGACTATGAGAAATTGAAAGCAGAAATCCTTTACACGCCTGGGGGTGACTTCGGCAGTCCGTGCACAAAGATTCCATTCCTGGATGTTTTCATCTCATAATGCTGCAAGATCCCAGATGTTCGACCTTATACACCTTGCCAGGAAGTGGCTGCAACCAGAGGTTAATTCGGCTACCAAAATAGTGGAACTACTGGTGATGGACCGGTTTCAGCGTGGATTACCTGCTTCCCTGCGGCGGTGGGTTAATCAAGGTGATCCTCAAACAGCGGATCAGTTGATTGTATTGGTCGAAAGATTTATAGCTTCAGGAGAAGTTTTGCAACAATCTTCAATGGATCAGCCCCACAATCCCAAGTCCCAGAGCTCTACAAGAACTGGTAAGACTGTTCAGGGGATAAAGGGGATAAGAGAGCAGCAGGTGTATAGGCAAAACACCAGAGACATTTCCCCAGGAATTAAGGAAACATTTAAATATAACCAACCTGTAAGATGTTTTAAATGTAATGAGGTAGGGCATATTGCTAGAGACTGTGATAAAGATGAATTTATGGACTGTAATGTTGCACATTCACTATTGTCTAATAGCAACAGCTCTGTTAATAATGATTCCCATTGGTGTACTGTGACGGTTAATGGTAAAGTGTCTAGGGCTTTGCTTGATTCAGAAAGTATGGTCACACTAGTGGCTAAATCTTTAGTACCAGATGCAGTATTAGATTATGGGGAAAAAATGGGAATTATCTGTGTTCATGGAGATAAACGGGAATATCCTACAGCTGAGGTGGAGATTGAGACTCAGTGTGGTAAATTAAAATATTGTGTTGGTGTAGTACCAAATTTAGCCCATGAGGTGGTGATAGGGAGATATTTTTCAAAATTTCTGGAGTTATGGGAATCTCCAGAAATATGTCAAACTTCTGATATTTATGTATTTCCTTTCTCTGAAACTGATTTTGAAGGGGGTTCCATTGAAAAGGAGAAAAATAAGATTTATTGCCCTATGCCTGTATTAGTAGGTGATCAACCTTCTCAGAGTAATGAAGTACCAAGTACTAGCTCGGAAAATATTGATGATTTGAGAGATCTGGCTGGTGGCCCTGGTAAGTTTAAAAAAGCCCAATGGGAGGATCCAACATTGGTAGAGGCAAGAAATAATATCAGGGTTATAAATGATGTTAATTACAAAGTAAGTCAGCCAGGGAGAAGGAAACCTGAGCAAATATATCATATAAATCTGTTAAAACCTTGGAAAGATAGGGAAGTTTTAGTTACCTTAAAACCTACAGAACTCCCTGTCACTGAACCAGAGGTAAATATATCGGAAACCCTATCTGTACATCAGAAGCGAGAGGTCAAGGATTTTATTAGAATGAACAAAGAGGTATTTTCTGTGGTACCGGGAAAAACTAATTTATTAAGCATGACATAATAACAGAACCAGGGAAGAAGGTCTGCCTTAAACCCTATAGGGTCCCTGAGGCTCGTAGAAAGGCTATTAAACTGGAGGTAGAAAAAATGTTAAAGCTTGGGGTAATCGAGGAATCACAAAGTGAGTGGAACAGTCCAATCGTGCTTGTTCCAAAGCCGGATGGTTCATTAAGGTTCTGTAATGACTTTTGTAAGCTTAATTGTGTTTCCAAATTTGACACCTACCCAATGCCTAGAGTAGATGAGTTGATAGAAAGGCTAGGAAAAGCACGTTATCTCACTACAATTGATTTAGCGAAAGGGTATTGGCAGGTGCCTCTCACTAGTCAAGCAAAGGAAAAGACAGCTTTTTCAACCCCAGAGGGCTTATTTCAGTATACGGTGTTGCCATTTGGTTTACATGGGGCCCCGGCAACATTCCAGAGGATGATGGATAGAATTCTGAAACCCCATGTTCGTTATGCGGCAGCATATTTGGATGATGTTATAATTTATAGTACAGATTGGGAATCCCATCTTCCAAAAGTTCAAGCAGTACTTGATGCAATACGGTCCGCTGGGTTAACTGCCAATCCTGCAAAATGTACTGTTGGTTTACAGGAAGGTAAGTACTTGGGTTATACTATTGGTAGAGGATTAGTTAAACCTCAGACAACAAAAGTAGAGGCCATACAGAACTGGCCACAGCCTCTAAAAAAAAAACAAGTAAGAGCATTTATTGGGATAACTAGTTATTATAGAAGGTTTATCCCGAATTTCACTACAATTGCGGCACCCTTGACAGATCTCACAAAAGCAAGAGCCCCAATTATGATAAAATGGTCCCCAGAAGCAGAACAAGCTTTTAAGCATTTGAAAGATGCCCTTTGTGCCCATCCAGTTTTGGTAACCCCCAATTTCGCTAAAGATTTTATTGTACAGACAGATGCCTCTGGTGTTGGTTTAGGAGCAGTTCTCTCGCAGGAGTGTCAGGGAGAAGAGCATCCTGTCCTTTTCCTAAGCAGAAAACTTATTTCACAGGAAAAGAACTATTCTATAGTGGAGAAAGAATGCCTTGCCATTAAGTGGGCTTTAGAGACCCTTAGGTACTATCTGTTGGGAAGAAAATTTAAATTAATAACAGATCATGCTCCTCTCACATGGATGAGTCAGAATAAGGAAACAAATTCAAGGGTTACTAGGTGGTTTCTTAGCTTGCAACCCTTCAATTTTACTGTTGAGCACAGGGCTGGTCTTTTGCAGGGCAATGCTGATGGTTTGTCTCGGGTACATTCAATGATGTCCATGGTCGCTCAACCCACTGGGTGTGAGCTGGGGGGGAGGATATGTGACAGAAAGTAAGGCCTGGTTATAAATGGAAGATATTTAAGACCAAGCATTGTACATGCTATTTCTCCTTTCAGTTAAAACCCCAGGGAGAAAGAGTGTGTATTTGATTATGCAGTTGATAAACTGTGTTCTGGGTCCCTGGGGTTTGGGATAATTGGAGAGAGGGTGGGCCATTATCCCAGACAGCTGTTAAGCTGTCCAGCAGTTAATCACAGGTGTGGCTAATTAGAAGTTGTGAGGGTTTAAATAGCAGCCTCACTTAGGCCTTGAGAGAGAGTTACACAGCTACAGAAGCTGGTGTGTGTGTTTGTTACACTGTGTAAAAGACTTTTGTTCCTGTGAACTGTAAAAGGACATTATTTTTACAAAGCACTTGTGGAATGCTGTGAAGTGCTGAGACACATTTAAAAGTACTTAACTTTGCTGCAGAGGAAGGATTTCCCTCTTTTGAAAAGGAACTGCCTGTTTGTTATTGCTGTGAAAAATAAAGCCTTTAAACTACAGTGACTGTCCTGTGCTGCATTTGTGCCCTAGAAGACCGTGGTTAAAAGTGTTTCCTGTTACAATATATATATATATATATATATATATATATATATATACATAAAATGCAATATACGATATACAGTTTTATAAACTAACGGCAAGATTTAGAGTTTTGCGGCCAAAGGGGTGCATTAGCTACACGTGTTTTTTTTCCACCCGCACCTTTTAAATAATGCTGGTATTTAGAGTTCTCTGAAGGGCTGCGTTAAGCTCCAAAAAGGGAGCGTACAGGCATATTTACCGCCACTTCAACTCTCAATACCAGCGTTGCTTACGGTAGCGGCTAGTTTGAAAAACGTGCTTGTGCACGATATCCCCATAGGAAACAATGGGGCAGTTTGGGCTGAAAAAAAACCTAACACCTGCAAAATAGCAGCGTTCAGCACCTAAGGCAGCCCCATTGTTTGCTATGGGGAAACACTTTCTAAGTCTACACCTAACACTCTAACATGTACCCCGAGTCTAAACACCCCTAACCTTACACTTATTAACCCCTAATCTGCCGACCCGCTGTCGCTGACACCTGCATATTATTATTAACCCCTAATCTGCCGCTCCAGACACCGCCGCAACCGACATTATCCCTATAAACCCCTAATCTGCTGCCCACAACATCACCGACACCTATATTATATTTATTAACCCTTAATCTGCCCCCCCCCAACGTCGCCGCTACCTTACCTACACTTATTAACCCCTAATCTGCTGACCGTACCTTGCCGCCACTATAATAAATGTATTAAAACCCTAAACCGCCTCACTCCCACCTCACAAACCCTATAATAAATTTTATTAACCCCTAATCTGCCGACCGGACCTCGCCGCTACTCTAATAAATGTATTAACCCCTAAAGCTAAGTCTAAACCTAACACCCCCCTAAGTTAAATATAATTTTATTCTAACGAAATAAATTATTTCTTATTAAAAAATGAATCCTATTTAAAGCTAAATACTTACCTGTAAAATAAACCCTAATATAGCTACAATATAAATAATAATTACATTGTAGCTATTTTAGGATTTATATTTATTTTACAGGCAACTTTGTATTTATTTTAACCAGGTACAATAGCTATTAAATAGTTATTTACTATTTAATAGCTACCTAGTTAAAATAATTACAAAATTACCTGTAAAATAAATCCTAACCTAAGTTACAATTAAACCTAACACTAAACTATCAATAAATTAATTAACTAAACTACCTACAATTAAATCAACTAAACTAAATTACAAAAAAAAACCTAAATTACAAAAAATAACAAAAGATTACAAGAATTTTAAACTAATTACACCTACTCTAAGCCCCCTAAAAAAATAACAAAGCCCCCCAAAATAAAAAAATGCCCTACCCTATTCTAAAATAAATCAGCCAATCAGATTCAAGTTCAATCCGATTGGCTGATCCAATCAGCCAATCAGATTGAGCTCGCATTCTATTGGCTGTTCCGATCAGCCAATAGAATACAAGCTCAATCTGATTGGCTGATTGGATCAGCCAATCGGATTGAACTTGAATCTGATTGGCTGATTCAATCAGCCAATCAGATTTTTCCTACCTTAATTCCGATTGGCTGATAGAATCCTATCAGCCAATCGGAATTTGAGGGACGCCATCTTGGATGACGTCATTTAAAGGAACCTTCATTCGCTGTTAGGACGTCGTTAGAAGAGGATGGATCCGCACCGGCTGCTTCAAGATGGACCCGCTCCGGATGGAAGAAGATAGAAGATGCCGTCTGGATGAAGACTTCAGACCCTCTGGAGGACCTCTTCCGGCCGGACAGGATGAAGAGTTCGGACCCTCTGGAGGACCTCTTCTGGCCGGATAGGATGAAGACTTCGGACCCTCTTCTGGATGGATCGGATGGTACCCAGCTGGGTGAAGACAAGGTAGGAAGATCTTCAGGGGCTTAGTGTTAAGTTTTTTAAGGGGGGTTTGGGTGGGTTAGATTAGGGGTATGTGGGTGGTGGGTTGGGGGGGTATTGTATGTTTTTTTTACAGGCAAAAGAGCTGATTTCTTTGGGGCATGCCCCGCAAAAGCCCGTTTAAGGGCTGGTATGGTAATAGAGCTGTTAACTTTTTATTTTAGAATAGGGTAGGGCATTTTTTTATTTTGTAATTATTTTAACTAGGTAGCTATTAAATAGTAAATAACTATTTATTAGCTATTGTACCTGGTTAAAATAAATACAAAGTTGTCTGTAAAATAAATATAAATCCTAAAATAGCTACAATGTAATTATTATTTATATTGTAGCTATATTAGGGTTTATTTTACAGGTAAGTATTTAGCTTTAAATAGGATTAATTTTTTTAATAAGAAATAATTTATTTTGTTAGAATAAAATTATATTTAACTTAGGGGGGTGTTAAGGTTAGGGTTAGACTTAGCTTTAGGGGTCAATACATTTATTAGAGTAGTGGCGAGGTCCGGTCAGCAGATTAGGGGTTAATATTTGAAGTTAGGTTTCGCAGATGTTAGGGAGGGCAGATTAGGGGTTAATAAAATTTATTATAGGGTTTGCGAGGTGGGAGTGAGGCAGTTTAGGGGTTAATACATTTATTAGAGTAGAGTAGCAGCGAGGTCCGGTCGGCAGATTAGGGGTTAATAAGTGTAGGTAGGTAGTGGCGACGTTGGGGGGGGGCAGATTAGGGGTTAATAAATATTATGTAGGTGTCGGCGGTGTTAGGGGCAGCAGATTAGGGGTTTATAGAGATAATGTAGGTGGCGGCGGTGTCCGGTCGGCAGATTAGGGGTTAAAAAAAATTATTAGAGTGGCGGCGATGTGGGGGGACCTCGGTTTAGGGGTACATAGGTAGTTTATGGGTGTTAGTGTACTTTAGAGCACAGTAGTTAAGAGCTTTATAAACCAGCGTTAGCCCAGAAAGCTCTTAACTCCTGACTTTTTTCTGCGGCTGGAGTCTTGTCGGTAGAGGGTCTACTGCTCACTTCAGCCAAGACTCTAAATACCAACGTTAGGAAGATCCCATTGAAAAGATAGGATACGCAATTGGCGTAAGGGTATCTGTGGTATGGAAAAGTTGCGGCTGGAAAGTGAGCGTTAGACCCTTTCCTGACTGACTCTAAATACCAGCGAGCGGTAAAAAGCAGCGTTAGGACCCCTTAACGCTGGTTTTGACCGCTAACGCAGATCTCTAAATCTAGGCGTAAGAGTTTTAATAAACCTAAAGTTTTTATTTATCTATATTGTTGTATATATATATTTATTTAAATAGATAAACAACAATATCTAAATAGATATAAATAGATACACTTGAGATATATATTTATATTTAATTCATTCACAAAAATGTATTATATCAAATTCAGAATTAAAACCTTTTGGTATTTGTGTATCCAAAGTAAGGATCCAATATATACCTTGCTTTGACAAAATATTCATTTTGTCAAAACCTCTTCTAGGTAAATGGATTAACTCTGTAGCTGACCACTTAAAGGTCCTCACATCTTTCTTGTGAACAGCTATAAAGTGTCTTGCAGGGGGGCGGAGCCAGCTCTGATACTGAATGGTCGCATATCAGTGTAGCTCTGACTATGTCTTATAATTAAATCTAAATTCGACCGTTCAGCTTATTCTAATTTGAGCAGTTATCTTTTCTAACGATTCATGGGGCTGGAGTGAATAGTCCGGAACCTAAATGATGCTAACAAGCAAAGGCAATTCACATTGTTTTGCAGAATTCAGCATTGAGACTGCTGAAAAGCGGCCATTTTCCAACCCATGTGGCTATATGGAAGACCGACTGGGTTATAAGAACACATTATTGGATCTATTATCCACCAAACTTTTGGAGGTTGAACATGAAGTGATCTTAGCACTTACTGGGAGCGCTACCAGTCCTGAGCTCGCAACTCAGAGGAGGGAGATACAGCAGCGAGGATTAGCCCAAGATTCGCCCAGGAAATTGGAGGGAGCCGAGGCCAATGAACTCCCAGCTGCCCTGGTTGTTGAACTTGCCAATATTAGGCCTGTTGACTACTCAGAGTTTTTCACCCCTCTAGATGACACAGCTGTACGGATGGAAAACGGAGAGGAGCGGCCATATAGCAGGCATCCTAACGGCAACCAGCTATCGCAAATACCTTTCCGGTATAAACGGCCTCACCTATCAGGGGCGATTTTAGACCCGGGGTGGGTCATGATGGTGCGGGAGACTGTTACCTATGATATGCCTGTGGGTGAAGTCAGGAGATGTGATCCTGCGGCTGAGTGCAGCGCGACCGAGCAGGGTCTATTCGACACGTTTTGGCCTGTTGATGCGGCCACAGAGTCATGCCTGGTGTCATTTTTAGACGCAGATCTTCTCTCACACAGTATGGCACATGTTCGTTTTCTCTACCTACCTGGGCAAACATGGATGACCGAGAGTTGCCAATTCCCATACAGAAGAAATTTGCAGGTGTTGGGACCCTCTCTTCACGATGTCATTAAATATGGCAAGTCCGGAATTGGGTAACACAGTAACCACTGTCTGTGGGCAGTTTATAGCTAGACCTTACACTCCGGACTGGACTATGCTTTTTGATGAGACTTTTTGGACTGGCTGAAACCCTCTCCTCCTTTATTGACCCTGTAGGACTTAAAAAATTATATTCCATATGCTTACAATATAAAGTAGATTGTACTTGATTATTACTGTGTCTAGAGTAGCGTTTTTGCTATATTTTACGCCTTTCTCTATAATATGCTCTGTAATTTTTCTATTTGTTAGTTGCTTAGTTATAAAGAAGCTATACTCCTGCTGTTTCTCATACCTCAACCCATAATATGTTTAGTAACTGTATTAATTGAAGGTGGATTAGCTGCATGAACCATTGCTGGGCAGTTATTAGTTTTACAGAAAACAAGTTTAAAGCTTTCTAGATGTCACCACAGCCAATCCCATACTACCTAAGTTGCCTTACTTACAATAATGTGTTCTTCCTCACTGATATCTATATGTGTATTAAAGGTGGAAGTTTATTTGCTGCTTGATAGGTAAAGTAACTTGATGTTAATGCTATCTAGGTCTAAACACGTGATTCGCCCTGTTGTGTGACATAGGGCCCATGTCCACACGATAGGGGGGTCTGATATAGTATAGATGTCTTTTACATATTACACCGTAGTTCAAGCATGCAAGATGTAATCCAGCGTTTTTTAGGAAATATGATAGCTTGCTAGCTTGATCTACCTGCCTAAATAACGCTGCAGCACCCTTTCCTATATTATTTTTCTACATGATGTTCTATCAGTAAGGTTATAGTATAATGTTGTCTTTCAAGGTTACAGTTGAGACATGGGTCCCCTTTTCTATGATGATAGATCTAAATTACACAGGCTTTAGTTATTGTCTGTACTATTTTGATGTAATGTCTCTATCTGGCCTGATAGGTATTCCACCACTTGCTATGTCATATGTTATAGCCGTGTGTATGTATATTACCACATATCATAGTTTCAATAGCATCAATGAACCGGTGTTTCTTGCTCAGTGTATATTTGCAAATTTATCTTCACATTTATAAATTAGGCCTACTATGTATATATATATTTTCCCAAGAGCAAAACTGATAGCCCTTAATTGTTTATGCCTGAGCTCCCATCAGCTTAGTTAATTAGGTTAGTGGTTAATTTTCTTTCTTCTAGTATGTTTCTATACTACTAGGCTCCGCCCCCCCTTTTGGAGCTTATTTATTAAGCTAAGGGACACAGATCCCATCGATGACCCCCTAAAAATTACATAAGAGTCCTTCATTATAGTTATGGTTGATAAACTTTTCTATAATATATGTATATGTTTATAGTCTAGAGGACCCAAAAAGGGCCCTATATGTTGTAGATTCCATCGCACCTTTCCCTGATACCTTTTATATATTTACATCAATATAGCGGCCATTAATAACCCCTTCCCTATTTTATCTACTACTACCTCTATTATGATACATCTGAGTGACTAGGCCCATAGTGGTCCATATTTGTCCTAAGGGGATTGGGTAGCAGATAATATAAATAAAAATGAGGTCTCACTTTTATAATTCAATTTACGAGGCAGATTGTTAGTGCAAGCAATGTTACTGATATAAGTTTATTTTTTAAGAATCTCTGCTATGATCGTCTTAATAGGTGGAGACATGCTAATTATGAGCAATCACGATATTTGTTTTTGGGCTAAATAATTTCACAGTCTATATGTAGACTACTGTTTTAATATTATTTTATTTTTGTCCCTTATGGTCCTATATTCTATTGTAACATGTTTCCTGAGAATACTGAAAATTGAATTTTCAATGTATGACTTGTGTTTTGAAAACCTCAATAAAAATTGTTTAAAAAAAAAAAAAAGTGTCTTGCAAGTGCAGGACAAGGATTGTCATATTGTATATAGCCCAAGGGTTCTCTAATACGAGTTCTTATAGTTCTGGACGTCATGCCAGCATACTGTTTCTTGTGCTTTTAGCACTCAATGACATAAACTACACATGACGATGAACAGTTAACACACCCGTTGGTGCTGAACTGTTTCCCATTACTGTCTCACCACTTTTTTGGTAATCACAAGCTTTACACAGGCTTTTAACACATCTAAATGTACCATTAAATTTGAGCCAAGAGCTAGAGTGCTAGTTGTTTGGAAGCACACTGGGAGAAAACATGTTTCCTAAAGTCACATTCTTTGAGAAGACAAATTTGCATTCTTTTTCTACCCCTTCTTTAAGAACATCATCACCAAACATTAGCTATATGTACTTTTTTACAATATCACAAATCTTATAAAATTGCTTAGAATATTGCATTGTGAACAAGGGGCACTGTGATTTTAAGGTTTGTTAATTATATGGTTGAATGCACACAGTGTTTTATGCAAAATTTAGGTCTCACTACTAGACAAATAAGAAGGATTAATGAAGATTTGGATATATCCGTAGGAAAGAAACTTGCTCTGCACTGTCCAGACATTTTGTGCATCTACATAAGACAAATGTAAAAACTTTTATCTTGAAAGTTATTGAGGTGGGGGGGGGGGTAGCCTGGCTATTTCTAGATGTCATTTTTCAACTCTACTGTACCTTTAAAGTATAAAATACAAAATATATAATTGAACCACAGTTTACTACCATCTCTGTTTTCCCTTTGTATGTACCAACATTTGGTGATGATTATATCACATAGTTTCACTTTATCTCTGCATGCAAGTTAGAATATACACTTTATTAGGCACACCTGTTCAATTGATTGGTAACACAAATTGCTAATCAGCCAATCACATGGCAGCAACTCAATGCATTTAGGCATCTAGACGTGGTGAAGACGACTTGCTGAAGTTGAAACCGAGCATCAGAATGGGGAAGAAAGGGGATTTAAGTGACTTTGAACGTGGCATGGTTGTTGGTGCCAGACGGGCTGGTCTGAGTATTTCAAAAGCTGCTGATCTACTGGGATTTTCATGCACAACCATCTCTAGGGTTTATAGAGAATAGCCTGAAAAAGAGAAAATATCCAGTAAGTGGCAGTTGTGTGGATAAAAATGCCTTGTTGATGTCAGAGGTCAAAGAAGAATGGGCAGACTGGTTTGAGATGATAGAAAGTCAACAGTAACTCAAATAACTACTCGTTACAGCCAAGGTATGCAGAATACCATCTTTGAATGTACAAAACGTCAAACCTTGAAGCAGATGGGCTACAGCAGCAGAAGACTACATGGGGTGGCACTTCTGTCAGCTAAGAACAGGAAACTGAGACTACAATTCGCAAAGGCTCACCAAAATTGGACAATAGAAAATTGGAAAAACGTTGCCTGGTCTGATGAGTCTCAATTTCAGCTCTGACATTCAGAAGGTAGGGTCAGAATTTGTCGTAAACAACATAAAAGCATGGATCCATCCTGCCTTGTATCAATGGTAAGGCTGGTTGTGGTGTAATGGTGTGTGGGATATTTTCTGGCACACTTTGGGCTCCAATTGAACATTGTTTAAATGCCACGGCCTACCTGAGTATTGTTGCTGACCATGTCCATCCCTTTATGACTACAGTGTATCCACTTCTGATGGCTACTTCCAGCAGGATAATGCATTATGTCACAAAGCTCAAATAATCTTAAACAGGTTTATTGATCATGACAATGAGTTCACTGTACTCCAAAGGCCTCCACAGTCACCAGATCTCAATCCAATAGAGCACCTTTGGGATGTAATGGAATGGGAGATTTGCATCATGGATGTGCAGCTGACAAATCAGCAGCAACTGTGTGATGCTATCATGTCAATATAGACCAAAATGTCTGAGGAATGTTTCCAACACCTTGCTGAATCTATGCCATGAAGAAATAAGGCAGTTTTTAAGGAAAACGGGGGTCCAACCCTGTACTAGCAAGGTGTACCTAATATAGTGGCCGGTGAGTGTATATTAAGTAATGGACAGATATACTCTGCTAGCATTTTGTTGTGTTTATTGCTATGTATCATTTGGATGAGATTGTGACTACATTATTATAAACTTGTATATATATTTAAATTAATGAATTCGCTATATATATTTTGTAAGAAAAAAAGAGAGTCTTAGTAATCATATTTACTTTTTTATAACTGTTGTATTGCTACCAATATATCCCTCCTTGCCTATTTCCTTCTTAGTCTGAATATCTACTGAATAGTACTAATATGTATTTAGTGGGCAACAGTTAAAATGCTTTTAATTGTACAGTCAATCAGCCCCTTGTGGACCTTTTAAATGCTACATGACATTTGTGTTTTTTCATGATCTATAATTACAGCAATGTAATGCCAAAACATGTCAAATCGTGTTCTATTTCAAAGATGTAATTCATCTATGTGCATTTCAGTTCTGAATGTCCATTTAACTTATCTCAGTTTTCTGTTTTTGACAGCCATTATTGAGATTGCTCCACGTGCCATTGTGAGAAAATTTAAATCAGTTCCTTTAAGGGACTTCATCCAAGATGGCGTCCCTCGAATTCCGATTGGCTGATATGATTCTATCAGCCAATCGGAATTAAGGTAGGGAAATTCTGATTGGCTGATGGAATCAGCCAATCAGATTCAAGTTCAATCCGATTGGCTGATCCAATCAGCCATTCAGATTGAGCTCGCATTCTATTGGCTGTTCCGATCAGCCAATAGAATGCGAGCTCAATCTGATTGGCTGATTGGATCAGCCAATCGGATTGAACTTGAATCTGATTGGCTGATTCCATCAGCCAATCAAAATTTTCCTACCTTAATTCCGATCGGCTGATAGAATCATATCAGCCAATCGGAATTCGAGGGACGCCATCTTGGATGACGTCCCTTAAATGAACCGTCATTCGTCGGGAAGTCGTTGGCCAGGATGGATGTTCCGCGTAGGCGGGATAAAGATGGTTCCGGAAGAAAGAAGATTGAAGATGCCGCTTGATAGAAGACTTCAGCCCAATGATGGACCTCTTCAGCGCCCGCTTGGATCAAGACTTCAGCCCGATGATGGACCTCTTCAGCGCCCGCTTGGATCAAGACTTCAGCCCGATGATGGACCTCTTCAGCCCGATGATGGACCTCTTCAGCCCGATGATGGACTTCTTCAGCCCCCGCTTGGGCTTGGATGAAGACTTCGGAGGCTCCTCTGGACAGATCGGTGATACCCGGCGTGGTGAAGATAAGGTAGGGAGATCTTTAGGGGCTTAGTGTTAGATTTATTTAAGGGGGGTTTGGGTTAGATTAGGGGTATATGGGTGGTGGGTTGTAATGTTGGGGGGGGTATTGTATGGTTTTTTTTACAGGCAAAAGAGCTGAATTCTTTGGGGCATGCCCCGCAAAAGGCCCTTTTAAGGGCTGGTAAGGTAAAATAGCTTTTCTATTTGTATTTTGGAATAGGGTAGGGCATTTTTTTTATTTTGGGGGGCTTTGTTATTTTATTAGGGGGCTTAGAGTAGGTGTAATTAGCTTAAAATTGTTGTAATCTTTTTTTAATGTTTGTAAATTATTTTTTGTAACTTAGTTCTTTTTTATTTTTTGTACTTTAGTTAGTGTATTTAATTGTATTTTATGCAATTAATTTATTGATAGTGTAGTGATAGGTTTAATTGTAGATAATTGTAGGTATTTTATGTAATTAATTTATTGATAGTGTAGTGTTAGGTTTAATTGTAGATAATTGTAGGTATTTTATTTCATTAATTTATTTTTAGTGTAGAGTTAGGTTTAATTGTAACTTAGGTTAGGATTTATTTTACAGGTAATTTTGTAATTATTTTAACTAGGTAGCTATTAAATATTTAATAACTATTTAATAGCTATTGTACCTGGTTAAAATAAATACAAAGTTGCCTGTAAAATAAATATTAATCCTAAAATAGCTACAATATAATTATAATTTATATTGTAGCTATATTAGGGTTTATTTTACAGGTAAGTATTTAGCTTTAAATAGGAATAATTTATTTAATAAGAGTTAATTTATTTTGTTAGATAAAAATTATATTTAACTTAGGGGGGTGTTAGTGTTAGGGTTGGACTTAGCTTTAGGGGTTAATAAATTTAATAGAGTAGCGGTGAGGTCCGGTTGGCAGATTAGGGTTTATACTTGAAGTTAGGTGTCAGTGATGTTAGGGAGGGCAGATTAGGGGTTAATACTATTTATTATAGGGTTAGTGAGGCGGATTAGTGGTTAATAACTTTATTATAGTAGCGGTGAGGTCCGGTCGGCAGATTAGGGGTTAATAATTCTAGGTTTGTAGCAGCTATGTTGGGGGCGGCAGATTAGGGATTAATAAATATAATATAGGGGTCGGTGGTGTTAGGGGCAGCAGATTAGGGGTACATAGGGATAACATAGGTGGTGGCGGTGTACGGAGCGGCAGATTAGGGGTTAATAATAAAATGCAGAGGTCAGCGATAGCGGGGGCGGCAGATTAGGGGTTAATAAGTGTAAGGTTAGGGGTTTTTAGACTCGGGGTACATGTTAGGGTGTTAGGTGCAGACTTAGGATGTGTTTCCTCATAGGAAGCAATTAGGAGCTGCTGCTTTTTTGCTGGTGTTAGGTTTTTTTTCAGCTCAAACAGCCCCATTGTTTCCTATGGGGGAATTGTGCACGAGCACGTTTTTGAAGCTGGCCGCGTCCGTAAGCACCGCTGGTATTGAGAGTTGCAGTGGCGGTAAATTATGCTCTACGCTCCCTTTTTTGAGCCTAACTCAGCCCTTCTGTGAACTCTAAATACCAGCGGTATTTAAAAGGTGCGGGAGAAAAAAGCACGCGTAGCTAACGCACCCCTTTGGCCGCAGAACTTTAAATCTAAAAGTTAGTGTCTCTCGCTACCACACTCCTATTCCATACATATTATTTTTTAGAAAAAAAATAAAAATATTCTTTAACCATTCATCTCTATTATCCATCTCTATATCTTACTACTTTAACATATGATACAATTGTACTGACAGCACAATACAGATTTTCACTTAAACATCAGATTCTCATTTAACAAATACTAGTACAAACAGGTACAAATATGAGAATTATGAACTAAGCAATTCATCCAGACAAACATGTTTTGTTGAAGGACACAATTCTGAAAAAGTAGCTCAATTATTCCATAGTTGAAAAAGTCTCTTTTATAATAGAAGCTAATATTTTGATGACTAGCTATGTTGTATTAGTTATTATGTGTCATAAACTGAAAGAGTAAAAGCAGGTTTGCACAAACATGTTTCTTTTGTCAGCTACATTAAATACATAAAAAATCTATATTATGTGAAAAACATCTTGACATCTTGTCTTTTGAAAATTCTAACCTTTTTGATTGTTTCTAAAACAGATACACGCTGACAGTTTTTCTTGTGTTAAACCTATCAATATTGTTAGTGTACTTCAAAGAATGTACTACAGCATTTAGAGTATCTGGCTTTGCCATTGTATTGTATTCTAGCATTTACAATAAAAGCATTGTACACGGAGGACAAAAAGATGTGATATACAGACAGGAAGATTTACAGAAAGCCATGAATACAATGTTCTATATCTATAAATAGGCTTAAATAGATAGACGAGCTTCATATGAGACATAAAAACCACAGAGGACAGCTGTTTGACCCTTCTATATTCCTCTGCTTCCTGGGTTCAAAAGAAATTCAATAAAGTAAAACTGTGAAATATATTGTAAATTCCAAGTCCTTTTAAAGTGTGTGCTTTGTTTTAGTTAGCTGTAAATTATCTGGAGTATATCCAGACACTGAAAACTTTCAAACAAATTAAGTTCTGATATAAAGAGTAGACATAGAGAGACATAGAGAGACAATGATGATAATAATAATAATAATAATAATAATAATAATAATAATAATAGTATTAGCTGAAAATAGTGCTTTACTCCATTTTCATAATTCTAAACTAATTAGAATGACAACCTAACTTTAATTTAGATATGTTTTCTTTTAATTTGACATAATTTTCATTTTTTTTTAACTTATTTAAATACAAATAATGCTATTTTAAATGTGATATTCAAAATAAGTTTAGAATAAAAAAAATATGTTTAAATAAATATTGCCATAATTGGTACTATGTGGGTTGTAAAAAATAACATTGGTAATATAGTTACAAAATATTACAATTTTACTATCATAACCATTATGTCCCATTTCGGGATAGATTACGAGTGGGGTGCTAACATTTACACATGAGCAAAAAGGGGTTCTTTGCAGTTGATTGCGTGCATCGGGTTTTTAGCTCATATTACAAGTTGAAAGTAAACGTGATCACTTGAGCGCAAATGCAACTAATATGTTGGGTTAGCATGACCTCAGAGCTCTGGCTAATTGTTTCACTAAAAAAAAAAGCGTCACAAAACACATAACAAATACATTACAAAGTGACTATCGAGTGATTAAAAAAAACTTTTAATATGAGTGCAAAAATAGAAGTGCTATTGAGTGATCTTTATGCACAAAATTGCTAATATTTTTGCTCTGCACTTGTAATGTAACCCACTGTATTTATAGGAATTGTTATTTGAAACATTGCAAGATGTAGTTTACTTCCCTTTTCTCAAATCAGTTATCTCCTCTGTGTGCTTTTTATAGCTTGCTGTGGTGGGAAGGTTGTTGAGTTTTTAATCTGATCTTAATCAGATCACCAGCTAGGTGTGCAATTGTGACAGAAAATCTCTATTTAGATTGTTGGGAGAGTGATCAGTCAATGTAAGGGATTGGAAACGTTTTGCGATTACATACACAAATAATCAAACAATTAAAAAAAAAAATAGCTAGAATTAAGATTTTTGCACTAGTCGGGTTGCACTGGTATTACAAGTTGAAAAAAAAATGGTTTTGCTCTAGCGGTAACCCGACTGTTGCTAAAATCAGAACTTAAAATATCACATGTACATTCACGTATTCCCACATAGAAGTCAATGGAGAAAAAAGTGGAAAAAAACACCCCACTCTCACCCAAATACCATAACATATTCTCAATTGCGCTAACCCAACATGAAAATATAAATACATAAAATTACAATGTTCTTAATAAAACTGAAGTTCTATTTATTCATAATTAAATATTTCTACATACAGGGAGTGCAGAATTATTAGGCAAATGAGTATTTTGACCACATCATCCTCTTTATGCATGTTGTCTTACTCCAAGCTGTATAGGCTCGAAAGCCTACTACCAATTAAGCATATTAGGTGATGTGCATCTCTGTAATGAGAAGGGGTGTGGTCTAATGACATCAACACCCTATATCAGGTGTGCATAATTATTAGGCAACTTCCTTTACTTTGGCAAAATGGGTCAAAAGAAGGACTTGACAGGCTCAGAAAAGTCAAAAATAGTGAGATATCTTGCAGAGGGATGCAGCACTCTTAAAATTGCAAAGCTTCTGAAGCGTGATCATCGAACAATCAAGCGTTTCATTCAAAATAGTCAACAGGGTCGCAAGAAGCGCGTGGAAAAACCAAGGCGCAAAATAACTGCCCATGAACTGAGAAAAGTCAAGCGTGCAGCTGCCAAGATGCCACTTGCCACCAGTTTGGCCATATTTCAGAGCTGCAACATCACTGGAGTGCCCAAAAGCACAAGGTGTGCAATACTCAGAGACATAGCCAAGGTAAGAAAGGCTGAAAAATGACCACCACTGAACAAGACACACAAGCTGAAACGTCAAGACTGGGCCAAGAAATATCTCAAGACTGATTTTTCTAAGGTTTTATGGACTGATGAAATGAGAGTGAGTCTTGATGGGCCAGATGGATGGGCCCGTGGCTGGATTGGTAAAGGGCAGAGAGCTCCAGTCCGACTCAGACGCCAGCAAGGTGGAGGTGGAGTACTGGTTTGGGCTGGTATCATCAAAGATGAGCTTGTGGGGCCTTTTCGGGTTGAGGATGGAGTCAAGCTCAACTCTCAGTCCTACTGCCAGTTTCTGGAAGACACATTCTTCAAGCAGTGGTACAGGAAGAAGTCTGCATCCTTCAAGAAAAACATGATTTTCATGCAGGACAATGCTCCATCACACGCGTCCAAGTACTCCACAGCGTGGCTGGCAAGAAAGGGTATAAAAGAAGAAAATCTAATGACATGGCCTCCTTGTTCACCTGATCTGAACCCCATTGAGAACCTGTGGTCCATCATCAAATGTGAGATTTACAAGGAGGGAAAACAGTACACCTCTCTGAACAGTGTCTGGGAGGCTGTGGTTGCTGCTGCACGCAATGTTGATGGTGAACAGATCAAAACACTGACAGAATCCATGGATGGCAGGCTTTTGAGTGTCCTTGCAAAGAAAGGTGGCTATATTGGTCACTGGTTTGTTTTTGTTTTGTTTTTGAATGTCAGAAATGTATATTTGTGAATGTTAAGATGTTATATTGGATTTAATGGTAAAAATAAATAATTGAAATGGGTATATATTTGTTTTTTGTTAAGTTGCCTAATAATTATGCACAGTAATAGTCACCTGCACACACAGATATCCCCCTAAAATAGCTATAACTAAAAACAAACTAAAAACTACTTCCAAAACTATTCAGCTTTGATATTAATGAGTTTTTTGGGTTCATTGAGAACATGGTTGTTGTTCAATAATAAAATTAATCCTCAAAAATACAACTTGCCTAATAATTCTGCACTCCCTGTATATCTGATTTTTTTTAAACAAATATATATTTATATCTACTGTATATATATATAGATGATTATATAGCGCTGCGGAATCTGTTGGCTCTCTATAAATAACCGATAATAATAATTAGATATTGGTATAGATAAATATATATATACAGGAATAGCTATTTAAAATACTTAACATATTCTGCTATGTAAAGAAAATTGGAATGTGAAATATGTACAGTAAATACATAGTTCAAATTTTTATTAAATATTAATATTGCATAAAAATGCTTTAACATTTGTCAAAGTACAAAGTTAGAGCACCGTCAATGTCAACAAAAGTTTACATTCTTAACTGAGCTGAATTGGGTTTACTGTGCTAGATAGCAGCACTGAAAAAAAATAATATATAAAATATTTGAATTATTACAAAGAAACCCCCAAAATGATGCATTTGACAGTTTCCCACAGCTAGTGGACATTAGTTAATGTGTGCCATATAGATAACATTGTGCTCATGCCTGGGGAGTCATCACTAATTGCCTGAAATGCAAGTCTGTGAAAAGAGATAAGAAGGCAGTCTGCAGAGGCTTAGATACAAGGTAATCACAGAGGTAAAAAAATATATATTAATATAAGAGTGTTGGTTATGCAAAACTGGGGAATGGTAAATAAAGTGATTATATATGTTTTAAACAATAACATTTTTAGTGTTTACTGTCCCTTTAATCTAATACAGGCATACTAATGTATTAATGGATTTACTAAATGGGCTTCTAAGATGTTGCATTCATTTTATCTAATTTCTAGCAGTTTTTGTTTGTTATGAAAGATATAAGGGGGGATATTTATCAAGCCATCAACCTGAAATACGCTGGAATTCCGCAGCGTAATTGTGGCAAGCTTGATTTGACCTAGTTATCAAAGCCTACAGACCGGCAAAAATTGAAATCTGTGATGTAACATATGATCCTCCGGTCTCAATCCGACCTAGATCAATGCTTACGTCATTACAGATGTTCCGAATACACATTTGGTACTATTTGACACTTTTTTAAAGTTATCAAATAGTTAACTGGTACGCTCGCGGCTATTCTGGCCCAGCGTACCTGGTTTTCAATCCGCCACCCTGGAGGCCGCTGGATACCATAGGAATCAATGGGAGTTTAAAAGCAGCGAAAACTTATGTTCAATGCTGCCAGATATCCCATTGATTTCTATGGTAGAAAACCAGTTACGTTTACACCTAACACCCTGACATAAGCCTCGAGTCTAAACACCCCTAATCTGCCACCCCGACATCGCCGCCACCTACATAATATTATTAACCTCTATCCCGCCGCTACAGGACCCCACCACAACTAAATAAACGTATTAACCCCTAAACCCCTGGCCTCCCACATCACTACCACTTACTAAACCTATTAACCCCTAAACCACCAGCCCCCCACATTGGCATAAACTAAATTAAGCTATTAACCCCTTAACCTAACAACCTGCTAACTTTACATTAAAATTACAACATCCCTAGCTTATAATAAATTTAAACTTACCTGTAGAATTAAATTAAACTATATTAAACTATTAATTAACCTACCCTAACTATTATACTAAAATGAAATTAAACTATATTAAACTATTAATTAACCTACCCTAACGATTATACTAAAATTACATTAAACTACCAATTAAATTAACTATATTACATATTTAAAAACCTAACCCTACTCAAATTATTTAAATCTACAATTAAAAATTACTAAATTACAAAAAATAAACGCTAAGTTACAAAAATAAAAAACACTAAGTTACAAAAAATAAAAAACACTAAGTTACAAAAAAATAAAAAAACCACAGTATCAAAAATAAAAAAGAATTACACCTAATCTAATATCCCTATGAAATAAAAAAGCCCCCCCCCCCCAAATAAAAAAAAAACATAGCCTACAATAAACTACCAATGGCTCTTAAAAGGGTCTTTTGCGGGGCATTGCCCCAAAGAAATCAGCTCTTTTAACTGTAAACAAACACGCCCCCAACAGTAAAACCCACCACCCACACAACCAACCCCCCAAATAAAAACCCTATCTAAAAAACCTAAGCTCCCCATTGCCCTGAAAAAGGCATTTGTATGGGTATTGCCCTTAAAAGGGCAATTAGCTCTTTTACATGCCCAGATCCTACTCTAAAAATAAAACCCACCCAAAAAAAAACTTAAATAAATCTAACACTAACCCCCAACGATCCACTTACAGTTTTTGAAGTTCCGCTTGAAGGATCCATTCAGCCGGCAAGAAGTCTTCATCCGGGCGGCCTCTTTCATCTTCATCCAGACGGTGAAGTTTTCATCCATGCGGCCTCTTCTATCTTCATCCATCTGGCGAGAAGTGCGTCCATCCTGAAGACATCCGACGAGGAACTCCTCTTCAATACGGTCTGCGCTGTAAACTGGATCTTGAATGCAAGTGACGTCATCCAAGATGGGTCCCTTGCATTCTTATGGGCTGAAAGGTTCGAATCAGCCAATAGGATTTGAGCAGCTCTCATCCTATTGGCTGTAGGTTTTTTGGGTGGGTTTTATTTTTAGAGTAGGGTCTGGGCAGTAAAAGAGCTAAATGCCCTTTTAAGGGCAATGCCCATACAAATGTCCTTTTCAGGGCAATGGGGAGCATAGGTTATTTTAGCTAGTATTTTTATTTGGAGGGGTTGGTGGTGTGGGTGGTGGGTTTTACTGTTGGGGGGTGTTTGTATTTTTTTTTTTTTACAGGTAAAAGAGCTGATTTCTTTGGGGCAATGCCCCGCAAAAGGCCTTTTTAAGGGCCATTGGTAGTTTATTGTAGGCTAGGGTTTTTTAATTTGGGGGGGGGGTTATTTTGATAGGGCTATTAGATTAGATGTAATTCTTTTTTATTTTTGATACTTTGTTTTTTTATTTTTTGTAACTTAGTGTTTTTTATTTTTGGTAACAGCGTATTTTTTTTTGTAATTTAGTAAGTTTTAAATTATAGATTTAAATAATTTGAGTAGGGTTAGGTTTTTAAATATGTAATATACTTAATTTAATTGGTAGTTTGATGTAATTTTAGTATAATAGTTAGGGTAGGTTAATTAATAGTTTAAAGGGCCATTAAACCCAAAATCTTTCTTTCATTATTCAGATAGAGAATAGAAATTTAAACAACATTACAATTTACTTCCATAATTTATTTTGTTTCATTTTTTAAATATCCTTATTTGAAGAAAAAGCAATGCACATGGTGAGCCAATCACATGATGCTTCTATGTGCAGCAACCAATCAGCAGCTAGTGAGCATATCTAGATATGCTTTTCATCAAAGAATATCAAGAAAATAAAACAAATTAGATAATATAAGTAAATTAGAAAGATGTTTAAAATTGCATTCTCTTTCTAAATCATAAAAGAAAAAATGTGGGTGGCATGTCCCTTTAATATAGTTTAATTTAATTTTAGTATAATAGTTAGGGTATGTTAATTAATAGTTTAATATAGTTTAATTTATTTCTACAGGTAAGTTTAAATTTATTATAAGATAGGGATGTTGTAATTTTAATATAAAGTTAGTGGGTTGTTAGGTTAAGGGGTTAATAGCTTAATTTAGTTTATGACGATGTGGGGGGCTGGCAGTTTAGGGGTTAATAGGTTTAGCAAGTGGTAGTGATGTGGGAGGCCAGGGGTTTAGGGGTTAATACATTTATTTAGTTGCGGTGGGGTCCAGGAGCAGCGGAATAGACATTTTAGTATAGTGGCTGTTTTTAGTGACAGGGTATAAATAAAGTTGGTAAAAAGCTGAATAGCAGCAAGATCGATGACTGCTAGTTAACAACAGTCTGCAGCTCATCGCCCCGTATTTGGTGCGTGGCTTTTTGCCGGCTTTTTAAATAAATATGAAGATCGTATTCAGGAGCTCATGGCCTGCAAATCAGAGGGGGAGGAGCTCCCACCCAGAGTGGAGAGGGAAGGAGGGAGAGGCTCCCGTGTGGAGTAGCTTCCTCTACTGCTGCTGCACTGCAAGTCTCCTGGAAAGGAAAGGGCTTACTGAGGTATGGGGACTTGAGAGGAAGGGCTTCCTGAGCTAATCCAGGTAAGCTTCTGATTTTTTTTTTATTTAAAAGCAGCTAGATTGATTGGATTGAGACATTTGCAGTGCTCTAGGGATGATTGCCTGGTCTTCTCTTACGTATAGCAATGAGCAGGTTAATTTTAAGAGTAGGAGGAGTGAGACACACAACATGATTTCCCATTAGGGCACAGGCGACATAGTATCAGGATGACAAGCTGGTCATGGGCAGAGCTGTGCAACAGACTCCTACAGCCTCTTCCCTCAGTCAGCAGTTTGCTGTACAGTCAGAGAGGTCAGGTAATACACAGCCAGGCATTTATTTACACACTGCAGATGTTAAAGAAGTAACAGGACATGAGGGTTACAAACTAGGGAAAGGCAGAGAGCTTTTAAATCAAAGTGGGAACACTTTATCCTAAGCATTGCAGGACAGCCAACATAGTACAGCCTTGGTAGCTATTAAATGATCTACTATCATCTGCCGGCTGTGACCCTTCACTACTCAATTTGTTACTTTACTTTGCAGCTTGCATTGAGGTAAAACAAAGCTCATAAATCAGTTTTACTCCCCAGATCTTCAGTGAGTAGATATACACAAGTTTGTATTGAGCTTTTAACCACTTCCTTTCCAGAGCCACTATAATATAGGATTTTTACTTTTTTCTGTATAAGTAAAACTTCTTATCTGTTTTAAATATTTACATACTATAGTGCCATAAGAGTGTCAAGAGAGTGTTTTATTTAAAAGATTAATGATAGTCCTACATTTTACTAAAATGTTTGATTTATATAAAATTTCTCTGTCCTTCCCAACAATGTCCATGTCAATTTCCTGTGTGTGTCTCTGCAAAAAGTATGCATGTAGTGCTTGCTCTGCATGAGACTTGAAATGTTTGAAATTACCGTATGTGCATGGTCTAATATTTGTTCTTAGGCACCATTTGACATTTTGTTTTGTAAAGCCCCAAAAAAGTTTTTTAAAGAGAGTTTATTGTGTACTGTGCTGTAACAAGGGTGTTACAAACTCGGAATGTGTTTGTTAATCCTGTAAATGGTTAAGAAGCAAATTGGGGAGGGGGGAGTGAGCTTCTCTCCCTTAAAATGTCAGGGCTCATTTATGGTCCTAATCAAGCACTGACTTTCTTGAGCACAAGGAAAAGTAACCAGTAATCAAATTATACTTTTAATATATCTGGTCCAAAAGTAGCCTTTTATGTTTTCCTTCCTCTGGTATTCCCCTTATTCTACATATGTGCCTGGGGTGGTCCACGAGTGGCCACTATATATCTCTCACTACAGAACTTTATATTTTCAGGGGATTATATAGAATAACTAAAAGAGATAGGAAAGTCAAAATTAAACTTTTATGATTCAGATAGAGCATGTCATTTTAGGACACTTTTAATGTCACTTCTATTTTCAAATGTGCTTCATTCTCTTGGTATCCCTTGTTTAAAAAGAATACACACATATCCTACACTAGTGGGAACTAGCTGCTGATTGGTGTCTGCACACATTTGTCTCTCGTGATTTGCTGACTAGAGGTGTTCATCTAGTACAATAATGTTCTTCCAGCTACCTGAAGGCTCACCGGAAACAGAAGTTATGAAGCAGTGGTCTAAAGACTGCTGCTCCATAACTTGTCCGCCTGCTCTGAGGTGGCAGGCAGAAATCAACCTGATCGAAAACGATCAGGTTGATTGACACCCCCTGCAAGCGGCCATTGCAAATCTGCAGGGGGCAGCATTGCACCAGCAGTTCACAAGAACTGCTGGTGCAATGATACATTCTGACAGTGTATGCTGTCATCATTTATCGATGTGCAGCGGACATGATACGCTAAATCGTATCATGTCTGAACGCACATTAATACATTGACCCCTGTGTGTGTGTATCTGTGTGTGTGAGTATTTATCTATATACGTGTTAAAACAATATCAAGTTTGAGTACACTTGAATAAAGTGCAATACATTTTAGTCATGTGGTCAAGAATTATACAGGTCAAAGGGGTTAGGGGGCCCCATTAATGGTTTTGTCAGGGGCCACAACATTTCTAGTGGTGGCCCTGTTAGCGCAGCTCTCCAGCGGCCTAAAGGTAAGTATACAGCTACAGGTGAACTTTTTCATCTGTAGCTTTGGAACATTTATATTCATTTAACAAAAATGAATGTTAATGTTCTACAAAAATTCAGTATTAGTTCAATTTAAAACGAAACAAATACTTAGTGTGGCCAACACATTTTTAGGGAAACTAATTTCCCCGAATATTTATTCAGAAAGATTCGGATGAACCAATATTTTGGACACTGCACAAATCTACCAATTAATACAAATATAGGAGATAAATCTAGACCATTTTTTCACAAGTTCATTTACTATGGCATCATTAGCTATTTTCAGCCTGTTTTGTACATGTTCAAAACAATTTTTCCATTAGAAAATGTCTTTCTCTTCATACAAACAAGTCTAGGGGGTCTATTTATCAAGCTCTAATGCCCCGTGCTTCTGGCTAGCCGTCAGGCTCGCCAGAAACAAAAGTTATGAAGCAGTGGTCTAAAGACCGCTGCTCCATAACCTGTCTGTCTGCTCTGAAGTGGCGGACAGACATTACTGAAAATCAACCAGATCCAATATGATCGGATTGATTGACACCCCCTGCTGGGGGCAGTGTTGCACCAGCAGTTCACAAGAAGTTAATAAGTGAAAACGTGTTCATAAGTATCCTAATTTTGAATTATGATTGCATTGCATTATGGACTGTCCCATCATAAGTTTATAAATATTTTTCTGCCTTCCAAAAATAGAAATTATTTGCTTGTGATTGTGTTGACATTAACAAGTGTTTATTGGGAGCTGTTATTCCACTTATAATTATCAAGCAACAGATTGTGATGGACCACATAGTAATTTAAGGTTCACTAATGCCAACAATGATATGTTCTAATAAATGCATTTGATATATGAAAACCAAAAAAGACTATAGATTGTAATCTATCTTATAATAACTAAGGCTAAATTGTAGGCACTAACAACAAACATATTAAAATGGCTAGCAACTACTTTATTGACACTTGCTTTTCTGTTAATGATGAATGGCAAATTTCTCTTCAGTTTTTTCAACTCCTGCCATGATGCTTCCTCTCCCCGTGCTGTCCTCAGCTGTTTGCACTGCCTTGTGTGGAAAGAGCTAGTGCTAGATAGTGATGTCGCGAACAGTTTGCTGGGGAACAGTTCCCGGCGAACATAGCTTGTTCGCGTTCACAGCGGCGGGCGAACATATGTGTTCGATCCGCCCCCTATTTGTTATCATTGCCTAAACTTTGACCCTGTATCTCACAGTCAGCAGACACATTCCAGCCAATCAGCAGCAGACCCTCCCTCCCAGACCCTTACACCTCATGGACAGCAGCCATTTTAGATTCATTCGGAAGCTGCATTGCTGGTGAGAGGAGGGACAGTGTAGCTGCTGCTAATTTAATAGGGAAATCGATAGCTAGGCTAGTGTATTCAGTGTCCACTACAGTCCTGAAGGACTCATCTGATCTCTGCTGTAAGCATAGCACCCCAAAAAGCCCTTTTTAGGGCTACATCAGTCATTTTTTTTTTTCTTTGTAATCTAATAGCAGTTGCCTGCCTGTCACTGCCGGCCTGTGTGTCAGGCTCACAGCATATACTGTGCCTACTTGCTCAGTGCCACCACCAGTCATATCTGGTGTAACAGTAGTGTAAATTTTAAAAAAAACTTTTACATCAGTCTGCTAGTGTAATCTAATTTCAGTTGCCAGGCCAGCCTGCCACTGCCAGCCTGTGTGTCAAGCTCACAGCATATACTGTGCCTACTTGCTCAGTGCCACCACCAGTCATATCTGGTGTAACAGTAGTGTAAATTTAAAATAAAAAACTTTTACATCAGTTTGCTAGTGTAATCTAATAGCAGTTGCCTGCCTGCCACTGCCAGCCTGTGTGTCAGGCACACAGCATATACTGTGCCTACTTGCTCAGTGCCACCAATCATATCTGGTCAGTCTGCTAGTGTAATCTAATTTCAGTTGCCAGGCCAGCCTGTGTGTCAGGCTCACAGCATATACTGTGCCTACTTGCTCAGTGCCACCACCAGTCATATCTGGTGTAACAGTAGTGTAAATTAAAAAAAAAAAAACCTTTTACATCAGTTTGCTAGTGTAATCTAATAGCAGTTGCCTGCCTGCCACTGCCAGCCTGTGTGTCAGACTCACAGCATATACTGTGCCTACTTGCTCAGTGCCACCACTCATATCTGGTGTAACATTAGTGTAAATTAAAAAAAAAACAACTTTTATATCAGTCTGCTAGTGTAATCTAATTTCAGTTGCCAGGCCAGCCTGCCACTGCCAGCCTGTGTGTCAGGCTCACAGCATATACTGTGCCTACTTGCTCAGTGCCACCACTCATATCTGGTGTAACAGTAGTGTAAATTTAAAAAAAAAACAACTTTTATATCAGTCTGCTAGTGTAATCTAATTTCAGTTGCCAGGCCAGCCTGCCACTGCCAGCCTGTGTCTCAGACTCACAGCATATACTGTACCTCCTTTCTCAGTGCCGCCACCAGTCATATCTGGTGTAACAGTAGTGCAATTTAAAAAAAAACAAAAAACTTTTACATCAGTCTTCTAGTGTAATCTAATTGCAGTTGCCAGGCCAGCCTGCCACTGCCAGCGTGTGTGTCAGACTCACAGCGTATACTGTGCCCACTTGCCCAGTGCCACCACTCATATTATCTTGTTTAATAGTAGTGTAAGTGTACATTTAAAAATAAAAAAAAACTATTTTGACTGTGAAACATCAGTCTGCTTTTTTGTGTCAGGCTCACAGCGTATACTGTGCCCACTTGTCCAGTGCCACCACTCATATTATCTTGTTTTATAGTAGTGTAAGTGTACATTTTAAAAATAAAAAAACTATTTTGACTCTGAAACATCAGTCTGCTTTTTTGTGTCAGGCTCACAGCGTATACTGTGCCCACTTGCCCAGTGCCACCACTCATATTATCTTGTTTAATAGTAGTGTAAGTGTACATTTAAAAATAAAAAAACTATTTTGACTCTGAAACATCAGTCTGCTTTTTTGTGTCAGGCTCACAGCGTATAATGTGCCCACTTGTCCAGTGCCACTACTCACATTATCTTGTTTAATAGTAGTGTAAGTGTACATTTTAAAAATAAAAAACTATTTTGACTGTGAAACATAATTCTGCTTTTTTGTGTCAGGCTCACAGCGTATACTGTGCCCACTTGTCCAGTGCCACCACTCATATTATCTTGTTTAATAGTAGTGTAAGTGTACATTTTAAAAATAAAAACAATATTTTGACTGTGAAACATCAGTCTGCTTTTTTGTGTCAGGCTCACAGCGTATACTGTGCCCACTTGACCAGTGCCACCACTCATATTATCTTGTTTAATAGTAGTGTCAGTGTACATTAAAAAAAAAAAAAAAAAATTGACTGTGAAACAACAGTCTGTTTTTTGTGTCAGGCTCACAGCTTATACTGTGCCCACTCACAGTAGCTTGCACGCATAGTAGCACTAATCGAAAAAAAAATGACAGGCAGAGGCAGGCCAACCAGCAGGGGCCGTCATGGTCGTGGTTCTGTGATTCCCTTTGGCCATAGAATAATGCCCAGTGTTAGGCCACGTACCATGAACACGAAAAGTTCTGATGAAATAGTTGACTTTATAACACAGGGCACCCAATCTTCTACAGCTTCCGCTCTAACCTTGATGCACCATCCTCCTCCAGCTTAGCTTCGGGCACCTCTCAACTTACCACTCGCCCGCTTGCCACCACAACCGACACTAGCACCACAGCCGCCTCACTTGATCTGTCAGAGGAGTTATGTACACCTCAGTGTGAAGAAATGAGTGATGCGCAACCATCATTGACAGAGGATGTAGATAACTGTGATATGTCTCAGTCAGGCAGCATTACAGACATGGACGACGCACGGTGTGATAATGATGATGATGTTGTACCCGCCGTTGCTTCCGTTGTTGAGTTGTCAGATACAAGTGAAGGGGTTGATGATGACGATGCGTCCATGGATGTCACGTGGGCGCCCGGTAAAAGAGAAGAAGAACAGGGGGAAAGTTCATATGGGGAGACAGAGAGGAGCAGGAGGAGGAGAGAAGTTGGAAGCAGGGGGAGGTCATCGCAAGGAGCTAGTGGCACAGTCAGACAGCATGCATCGGCACCCGGGGTCAGCCAGTGTAACAATTCAAACATTCTTCCTTAGATTATTTCTTTAAACATGTCAAATATCACAGCGCTTCTCTATCAAGATTAAATGTGTTATCCCAAATGTCTCATAAAAACAATGACTGATGTTTATATGAATTAATTCAGGATGTTTTATTTAGTTAATAGTTAACACAGCATATGTGTCTGAGATATGCTGTAGCTAACGTCTAGCCGATTCATGTAATATAAGTTGAGCAATGGTAGATATAAACTTTCACTATTATTAAGCAAATAGATGTCAGATATATGCAATCAAATAATGTGTTTGAATTCAGAGTTTATATGGAGAAAGGTTCGCTTACCAAGCGTGGTCAAAGGATATGTAAAACGGATTATGAGAGGCCAGTGAGAGAGGTATTTGCCTTGCAGAGCTGTTCAAGCAGCAGAAGGAAGCCGGAGACAAGATCTGAAGCGTGGCGTGTGCGGAGGTGATCGGAGCGGCCGTCGGTGACGTCACCTACCTGTCAGTTGTTGCTCCGGAGCAGAGTTATGGAGTCTGAGTGAGAGATGTCCAGACGAAGTCCGGAGGTAAATGTTTCAGCTGGTGGTGCTGTCTAAATGAGTTGGAGAGAGAAGCTCAGGAATAGACTAGCAGTTAGTGAGAGAATACGTTCCTAAACAAGGAGCAGTAAGGCTAGTATTCGAAAAGGAGGCAACAAGGATTAACCCTATGGAGAGAGGAAGGTTGTTACAGAGGGCCCCCCAAAAATGAACCACTCCGAGGTTCAAGGACGAGGCCGATCCGGATTCCGACGATGAAATAGCGACACCAACCTTGGGGCAGACAGATTAACTGATGGCTCCCAAGAGTCTTCATCGGATGAGTAACCCTTCCAATGGATGAGGTATTGCAACCTACCAGAAACTTTCCTAGAGTCAAGTACTTTCTCCACTTCAAACTCACAGTCAGGGACAATAGGTACCTGTGGACTAGTTCTCAAAGATGTGTTCCTGAGTTCCTTATATGGTTTGAGTAAATTGACATGAAAGGTGGGATGTATCCTGTATTTATCAGGGAGGTCCAATGTCACTGCATTAGAATTTATAATCTTTTTAATTGGAAATGGACCAATGTAGAACCTATTCAATTTCTTAGTTGGTGTACTGAGACGAAGATTTTTGGTTGATAACCATACTAGGTCTCCGATCATATAATTAGGCGAAGGACCCCTTCTGAGGTCGTAGTATACCTTCTGTCTGTCTTGGGCAATCTTAATGTTATCAGCAAGAATAGAGAAGGTTTCAGAAATGCTGTTAGTGGTGTTGTTAACAACAGGGCATTGACTGTCATGTTGTGGATTAACGTGAAAGATTGGGTGAAACCCATAATTCGCAAAGAAAGGTGTGCTCTTGATCGTGTTATGATATGCGTTGTTGTGAGCGAATTCCGCCAGCGGTAGCAGTGATGACCAATTTTCTTGGTTTTGGGTCACAAAACATCTGAGATATTCTTCCAACCACTGGTTCGTCCTCTCCGTCTGGCCATTCGTCTGGGGATGGTAGGCAGTACTTAAGCGTTGTTCGATATTCAGTGCTTTACAGAGTTCTTTCCACATACGAGAGGTAAACTGAGTACCTCTATCCGTAGTTATGGATAAAGGTAACCCATGCAATTTGATGACGTGTTCTATCAATAAAGTTGCAGTTTCCAATGATGTTGGGAGTTTGTGAAAGGGTATAAAATGTGCAAGTTTCGTGAATAAATCAACAACCACCAGAATTGTGTTATAGTTACTTGATTTAGGTAGTTCTACGATAAAATCTGCAGCTATGTGAGTCCATGGTTTGTCAGGTATAGGTAGTGAAAGTAAATAACCCACTGGCTTGTTTTTTTCAATTTTACAGGTAGTACAGATCTCACAAGATTTTACATATTTTTGAATGTCAGAAACCATGTGTGGCCACCAATAGGACCTCTTTGTTAATTCTAGAGTCCTTCCTATACCTGGGTGACCTGCGAGGTAAGACTCGTGCATGGATTTGAGAATATTCATTCTCAATGAAGGAGGTACATACAGCTTATCGTTTTTATAGTATAATCCATCAACATTTTTTGTTAATAAGTGTTTGGGTAAAGTAATATCACTTTGTTGTTTATCCTGAAAAAATGAATCCTCATTGAAAGCTATACCAAGAGTCTCCTGGAAGCAGTGTTCTAGTAATATAGTCCCATAGGGAGTTTGTTGTTTAGGTTTTTCAGGTAGTCTCGAAAGGATGTCAGCTTTCGTGTTTTTGGAAGCGGGTCTATAGGTTATGGTATATGAAAACCTTGAAAAGAAAAGACTCCACCTCACTTGTCTGGATGTTAATGTTCGGTGAGTCTTAAGATATTGGAGGTTTCTATGGTCTGTATATATTTGAATAGGAATGTCAGTACCCTCTAGGAGGTGCCTCCAATGTTCTAAAGCTGATTTCATAGCGAGCAGTTCCTTCTCCCCTATGTGGTAGTTGAGTTCTGAGGATGTTAGAACTCTTGAGTAGAACGCAATTGGGTGAATGGGTTCTTGAGGTGAAGGCCTCTGTGAGAGTATGGCTCCAATGGCATAATGAGATGCATCAACTTCTAGAATATACTGAAGATTGGATTTGGGAAAAGACAATATTGGTGCAGTTGTAAAGCAAGTCTTTAAATATTGGAATACTTCATTTGTTGAATGTGTCCATAAGAATGGAGTATTGTTTTTGGTTAAGTCAGTTAAAGGTTTTGTTATGCCTGCAAAATTTCTTATGAATTTCCGGTAAAAATTGGAAAAACCAAGAAATTTCTGAACGTCCTTTTTAGTTTTTGGAGTAGGCCAATTTTGTATGGTAGAAACCTTGTCATTTTGCATTGAAATACCTTGTGGTGTGATATGATAACCCAAAAATGTGATATCCTGAGAGTGAAAAATACATTTCTCTAATTTCACATACAATTGATGTGCTTGTAGCCTGGAGAGTACAGTTCTGACTTGTCTAACATGTTCTTCAATGTTAGATCAATAAATCAGGATATCATCCAGATATATGACCATGGAGGTGTCAAGTAAATCCCTGAAAATGTCATTTATGTATCTTTGAAACATGGCAGGGGAATTACAAAGCCCAAAGGGCATAACGGTGTATTCGTATAACCCATATCGGGTTCTGAAGGCAGTGAGCCATTCATCACCTGGTCTAATTCTTATGAGGTTGTACGCCCCCCTTAGGTCAAGTTTTGTAAATACAGTTGCACCTCTCAACCTCTCGATTAATTCGGGAATTAAGGGAAGAGGGTAGCGATTTTTTATAGTTCTCTTATTTAATTCCCTGTAGTCCACAATTGGACGTAGAGAATGGTCTTTGTTTCTAACGAAAAAGATACCTGCTCCTGCCGGAGAGGTTGAAGGTCTTATGAATCCTTTTCGGAGATTCTCATTGATGTATGTTTTTAAATGTGACAATTCAGATTCTGATAGTGGGAATATGTGCCCATATGGTATGTCAGATCCAGGAATTAAATCAATTGGGCAATCATATGGCCGGTGGGGTGGTAGTGATTCAGCCTTTTTTTTACAAAATACTAATTCAAAATCTGTATACTGTTTCGGAATTTTAGTTTCAGTGATTGTAAGTAAGGGTATATGTGGTAAACAGGTGGTCTTACAGTAGCTAGAAGTAAATTGTATGTTATTAGATTCCCAAATTATTGTTGGTTGATGTAGTTTTAACCATTGCAACCCTAATACGAGTGAGAATATGGGCGAAGACAACACATCGAATGTAATATATTCATGATGGTTGTTTTGTGATATAACCTTAATAGGTACTGTTTGGTGTGTAATAGGCCCGGATTCTAGTTGTTTACCGTCAATGAGACGCACTAATACAGGCTTTTGCTTTTTAACAAGTGGAATTTTATTCAACAATACAAGTGCAGAATCTACATAACAAGAATATGCCCCAGAATCGATTACAGCTTCAGAGCACAGGCGGTGGTGGTCCCACTGTAAAGAGACGGGAATAAGACAGTTTGTTACCTGAGTGTTAGTTAATTTCAGGGTTAACTCAGTGTCTGTTTTCTTACCCTTTTTAACTCTTTTAAGTACTGGGCAATTAGAGACATCATGATCCTTTGAAGCACAATACAGGCATAAATGATTGAGTCTACGTCTGATCTTTTCATCTGAAGTTAAAGGTCCTTTGATGGTCCCTATATCCATGGGTTCCTCTGTACCCTTTGTATTCTGCAGTGATGCTCTTGAGTCATGATATCTGATGTTGGTGTCATGGGAAAACTTTTCCTGTTTCCTCTCTCTAAGTCTGTGATCTATCTTTATACTTAGCTGCATTAAAGCTTCTAAGTCATCTGGTAAATCTAATCTGGCAAATTCGTCTTTAATAGGTTCTGATAAACCCAATCTAAATTGACTCTTTAAGGAAACCTGGTTCCATCCGGAGTCTAATTGCCAGATTTTAAACTCTGAGATATAATCCTCGACAGCCCTTTTATTCTGTTTTAAACCTCTGAGTTTATGTTCAGCAGTACTCTGTCTGTGTGGATCTTCATAAAGGGAGGATAAAGAGCTAAGAAAATTATCCAAAGAATTAATTATTGGATTATTTTGTTCATAGAGTGAATCTGCCCAGACACGGGGTTCGCCTCTTAAATAAGATATCATTGTTAAAACCTTAATTTTATCATTAGTAAAGGTTTTAGGTTTTAAAGTGAAAAATAATGTGCAAGCATTGATAAATTGTCTGAATTGTTTCCTGTCTCCACTAAATTTGTCTGGTGGACTAACAGGTGGTTCTGGGGGGGAATCAGTGTGTTGGGGTGCTGGAGTTAGGCCTTCTTTGATGATATTTTTAAGAGTCTGATTTTCTACCTGTAGATCTCTAAGGCCCTGATTTAGCTGATCTACCTTTTGGCCTAAAGTAACCACATAGTTTGAGAGTTCCACAGGATCCATCAGACTTTATCTTGTTTTTTAAGGCTTGGTATTCTGCAACAATTCAAACATTCTTCCTTAGATTATTTCTTTAAACATGTCAAATATCACAGCGCTTCTCTATCAAGATTAAATGTGTTATCCCAAATGTCTCATAAAAACAATGACTGATGTTTATATGAATTAATTCAGGATGTTTTATTTAGTTAATAGTTAACACAGCATATGTGTCTGAGATATGCTGTAGCTAACGTCTAGCCGATTCATGTAATATAAGTTGAGCAATGGTAGATATAAACTTTCACTATTATTAAGCAAATAGATGTCAGATATATGCAATCAAATAATGTGTTTGAATTCAGAGTTTATATGGAGAAAGGTTCACTTACCAAGCGTGGTCAAAGGATATGTAAAACGGATTATGAGAGGCCAGTGAGAGAGGTATTTGCCTTGCAGAGCTGTTCAAGCAGCGGAAGGAAGCCGGAGACAAGATCTGAAGCGTGGCGTGTGCGGAGGTGATCGGAGCGGCCGTCGGTGAAGTCACCCGCCTGTCAGTTGTTGCTCCGGAGCAGAGTTATGGAGTCTGAGTGAGAGATGTCCAGACGAAGTCCGGAGGTAAATGTTTCAGCTGGTGGTGCTGCCTAAATGAGTTGGAGAGAGAAGCTCAGGAATAGACTAGCAGTTAGTGAGAGAATACGTTCCTAAACAAGGAGCAGTAAGGCTAGTAACCAGGAGAGATCCTTAATACCAAGCAAAGGTATTAGGAAAGGGCGTTCCTTATAAAGGATAAGTGATTCGAAAAGGAGGCAACAAGGATTAACCCTATGGAGAGAGGAAGGTTGTTACAGCCAGACAGCACGCCAATCAACGCATGCTGTTGCCACCACCAGAATGCCGTCATTGCAGAGCTCAGCAGTGTGGCATTTTTTTATGTGTCTGCCTCTGACAACAGCAATGCCATTTGCAACCTGTGCCAAAAGCAACTGAGTCGTGGGAAGTCCAACACCCACCTAGGTACAACTGCTTTGCGAAGGTCCATGATCTCACATCACAAACGCCTATGGGATGAACACATGAGGACAAGCAGCACACAAACTCAAAGCCGCCATCCTCCTCCTGGTCCAGCATCTTTAGCCACGTCAACCACTGCTGTGCTCCTTGCCCCCTCTCAACCATCCGCCAATCCGTCTCTCTTCCGGAGCAGTTCCTGCTCATCTGCCCACAGTCAGGTGTCTGTCAAGGACATCTTTGAGCGTAAGACCAAGTCACCCCCTTGCCCGGCGTCTGACAGCTGGCTTGTCTGAACTCTTAGCCCGCCAGCTTTTACCATACAAGCTGGTGGAGTCTGAGGCGTTAAAAAAATTTGTAGCTATTGGGACACCGCAGTGGAAGGTACCCGGCCGAAATTTCTTGACACAAAAGGCAATCTCCAACCTGTACTCGATTGTGCGAAAGGAAGTAATGGCATGTCTGGCACACAGTGTTGGGGCAAGGGTCCATCTGACCACTGATAGCTGGTCTGCAAAGCATGGTCAGGGCAGGTATATCACCTACACTGCGCATTGGGTAAACCTGCTGACGGCTGCCAAGAATTGAATGCATGGCTCTGCAGAGGAGTTGGTGACACCGCCACGACTTGCAGGCAGGCCTGCTGCCACCTCCTCTACTCCTCCTACTCCATCCTCTTCCATAACCTCCTCAGCTGAGTCCTCTTCTGCTGCTGTGTCTTGCTCCACATCAACGGCACCCCCCAGCTCCCCAGTTACTATTCCACATCCCGGATATGGCAGTGTCATGCCGTCTTGGGGTTGACTTGCCTGAAAGCAGAGAGTCACACCGCAGCAGCACTCCTGTCCGCCCTGAACACACAGGTGGATCAGTGGCTGAATCCGCACCAACTGGAGATCGGCAAAGTGGTTTCTGACAACTGAAGTAATTTGGTGGAGGCATTGAAATTGGGCAAGTTTACACATGTGCCGTGCATGGCACATGTGTGTAATCTGATTGTACAACGCTTTGTGCATAAGTACCCAGGCTTACAGGACATCCTGAAGCAGGCCAGGAAGGTGTGTGGCCATTTCAGGCGTTCCTACATGGCCATGGCGCACTTGTCAGATATCCAGCGGCGAAACAACCTGCCAGTGAGGCGCTTGATTTGCGACAGCCCGACACGTTGGAATTCAACACTCCTAATGTTCGACCGCCTGCTCCAACAAGAAAAAGCCGTTAATGAGTATTTGTATGACCGGGGTGCTAGGACAGCCTCTGGGGAGCTGGGAATTTTTTTTGCCACGTTACTGGACGCTCATGCGCAATGCCTGTAGGCTCATGCGTCCTTTTGAGGAGGTGACATGCGGACCTTTTTAACTCCTATGCATCGCCACAGCCCTTCGGGATCCAGGCTCAGAGAACGACTCAACCGATCCAGCCTCAGAGAACGACTCAACCGACAGTCAACCGAATACTGGATAACTTGCGTGCCTTATCCACCAACAACTAGGGTTCAAGCCGCAATGTTTTAGGGCACTTTCTAACTGTCAAACAAACATCAATTTTTCTGGCCGCTGCTACAGCAGCGGCTGCAACAATACCTAATTTTTCAGGCATGTGTACATGCCTAATTTTTCTGGCCTCTGGTGCTGCACTGTGGCTTCAAAACCCAAACAAAAAAAAGGCACATAACAGGGATTAAACTGCTAAGAATAGTACTACTTAACACACCACTCATATCTGGTAGCACAGTAGATTGCACGCGCAGTGCCCCAAATTTGAAGTAGGAGGACCGACCAAGCATCTTTTTCCATCTCCTGGTTCCTAAAATCCATGCCATATACACATCCCCTGATAGGAGACACCGCAGTGGAAGGTACACAGCCGAAATTTCTTTGCGCAAAAGGCAATCCCCAACCTTTACTCGATTGTGCAAAAGGAAGTAACCTTACCATGGGTCCCAGACCGCACGTCTTGTAATTCTCTCTCTGGGAAATTATCTATCTATCAAATTTATCTATTTATCTATCAAATCTATCTATCTATCTATTTATCTATCTATCTATCTATCGTATCTATCATCAAATGTATCTATTGCATCTATTGATCTATCTATCTAATCTACATATCTATCTATCTATCTATCTATCTCGTGGCCGGACCAACCAAGCATCTTTTTCCATCTCCCGGTTCCTAAAATCATCTCCAGGTTCCTAAAATCGATGCCATATACACGTCCCCTGATAGGGCACATAACAGGGATTAAACTGATAAGAATAGTACTAGTTTACACACCACTCCTATCTGGTGGCACAATAGATTGCACACGCAGTGCCCCAAATTGAAACTTGGAAGTAGGAGGACCGACCAAGCATCTCATCTCTCTGTGATTCCTGTTCTTGTAGGACAGTTAATGGGTCAGTCATGTTGCACAGCTCCTCAATGTGACAAATCTTCCTGGTTAGCTCGTCGTTCTCTTTTTTCCCAGCTTCTGGATCAGATCAGAGATTGTGAGTAAAACCTGCTCCTGCTGCCGGGTGATCTCACTCAGGACTCGCTTCTCTAGGTCTTCCAGCTGTTTCCTGATGTCCCTAATCAGGGCAGTGAGTCTCTCTGTTACACTAGCTGCTTTCTCTTGCACCCCTCTCCTCTGCTTCTGCAGACTCTGGACTCTTTTCTCAGTCTCCTCTCTCTTTGTGGTCAGTTTCTGCAGAACATTTCTCAGTTTCTTTTTCTTCTTCTCAGAAGCCTCATTCAGCAGCTCGACCTGGTGTCCCCTGTGCTCTCCGGCCAGGGAGCAGGACACACAGATACAGGCAGCATCCTCAGTGCAGTAATATAATAGGAGCATCTTGTGGGTGGAGCATTTTCTGTTACCCCTGGAAGTGATTGCATGCACAGTGACATCAGTGTGGACAAGGAACGGGACATGGCTAGCTTGGTATCCAACCTTGTGCAAATGGGGAGTTTGCAGTTGTGCAAATGGATTGTTTGTGGTTGTTTGCGGTGCGTTAAACTGGGAGTTTGGTCTCTCACTGTGAAGCGGGCATAACCCTTAGACTACCTGAATGATACAACATCATACCTGATGTTTTAAAGCACGTTATTCCAAAAAAATTTAGGAATTTTAGGTGATTTATGCCCTTTATGGCTTAAAACCAGACTCTGCATCAACTATATAATTTTCCATGGGAATTTTGCCATGGATCCCCCTCCGGCATGCCACAGTCCAGGTGTTAGTCCCCTTGAAACAACTTCTCCATCACTTTTGTGGCCAGAAAGAGTCTCTGTGGGTTTTAAAATTTGCCTGCCTATTGAAGTCAATGGCGGTTCGACCGGTTCGCCCGTTCGCAAACTTTTGCGGAAGTTTGTGTTCGCTGTTCGCGAACGCAAAATTTTAGGTTTGCAACATCACTAGTGCTAGATTTAAATATGCAATAGCACCAAACAGGGGGGCATAACATCACAGGCAGCGCCCATATAGGGGTAGATTACAAGTGAAGCGCTAATTTAACTTGTGCCAGTAAATGAACAAATTTGCCCATTTTTGGGTGCAGGTTAAATAACCAGCCATTACAAGTGGCTGGTTAATGCTACTGTGAGCTTGTGGTAGCACTTGATTAAGCAGAGGTCAGACTGGTTAATTAAATAAATGTCCCCCAATAGCCCACAAAATAAAGTGTACTGTTAAATTTGTTTAATAAAAAATATGGCAATCTTTATTTATTTTTTTAAATAATTGTATGAAGCAATTATAAGGAATTAACGTTGCATGGGGACTGTGTTTAACTGTAAATATATATGTAAATGCTTATATACATATATATTTATGTGTTAGAATTTGTATATACACACACATAAACACATACTATGCTGCCCAAAGCTGCATGATTTACCCTCTTCACTGCGCTATATTCTGTGCCATGTCTATCGGCATCAAAACGAGACTCCCATTGGCGCCTATGGAAGCGCGCTCTCATGAGAGCAAAGATTCCATGCAATGCAGAAGCGACCATTGAACTTAGCTTCAAATACACAAATATCGCGCTTGTGAAAGCACAATTTTGCGATCCACTCGTAATCTGGCCCATAATGTATTGCATTTCTTCTGAAAAGTGTTAGGTGTGTCTTTACCCAGAGTTGCTCCTTTCCATGTCTAGGTAACTGTCAAGTCTTGTACTGTTTACAAATTACTTACCTGCTATATCCTGACTAAATGTCTGAAAAATCCTACTTCCAAGTTGATTACCTGAGTCAATTTGACTATGAGCCAGTTGTAATTCTGTCTCCAAATGTCTGTCCTGTTTAAGATATTGGGCTACATTTATCAAGCTACAGATGCAGTTATGGATCTCCTTCACTATTGTTTCGTATCCTCTTCCACAGCTCTGAGCTAGCAGTTTAAAATCAACCTGCACTAGTCCAACTGGAGTGATTCACAGCCCCTGCTCTCATGTAACTGGCTGCCCATGCAATGATAAATGCGGGAATCTAATTGGGGACCTGTCTACCCCTACAATAGTAAATGTGTGTATTGTATTGTCCAGCTTGCACTTTGCTGATCTGGTCTGTCATGAATAAAAATCTGTGCAATTATGCTTCCAAGTTAATGATCTGGTTTGTCCTAAGAGCTGGTCCTCTCCTGCATCCAAGTTCCTAATCTAGCCCATTTGAGACTCTGAGACCTACCTTTTCTAGACTGCAAGATTGCCAAGCCTATTTCTGCTTCCAAGTTTAACATCTGGTCAATTCCAGTATGCCAAATTGCCCATTCCAGTTCTGCTTTTTTGGCCTGACTTTTCCTGGCTCTGATTCTGTTCCAGCCTTGGCAATAATTCTTGAACTTTCCAAGCAACAAAAAGGCAAAACTGTTTTAACAGTTTTGTGAAAGAAAGATGGAAACACTGCACTAAGATTCCATGCAATAAAGGAAAAACTTACTTTGTTGAATTGAAAAAATAAAAGAAGATCTGTTCTGTCTATAATCACCAGCTTGCTAGTGTGAGCTATTTATATGTACATCCTATTTGAATGTATTAATTTTCTTTATATAAAACATGAAGTCCACATTTATTTTGTTTTCTCTCCAATAATTTTTTACATTATTTGCTTGTGAATTTGATCCTTGCAGACTATGTGAACCTTAAAGCTTTAGAAAATGCTTGATGTCCTCAAAAGACAACTGGTGCTTAGCAGAAGTGAATTTTGTGAAGTGGATAGAGCTTTCTGCTTCATGACTGCAATGCCCAGTCTCCTGCTGAATCTTAGAAGTCCTAAAATACATTTTCTATAATTATCTAGTAGAGCAAAATCCTCTTCATAAGAGAAAGAAAAAAATCTGTAGCAAAGAATATAAGAAAATAAAAAAGGAACAATACTCTTTTTGTTTAAAGAGCCAAAGATCAAGACAATGACAATAATTCTGACAATCGTAAAGTGTCAAAAATTATACAATTAAAAAAAAAAAAAAAAACATTAAAGGGACAATAAAAACATTGATATTATAAAATGATTAGTTATGCATAGTAAAACAACTGCAATATAATTATATTATTTATTTTGCACCACTTTCATTTAATTTAGCTCTGATAATTGTGTATTTCCTAATTCTCAGAACTAAAAATGTCCACTGCAGACTTCTCAAAGCTAACCCTGCTACATATATTTTCACAATTGACTTCAGCAGATAACAACTTGGCTTGGCTTCTCCAAATAAGGCAAGTTGTAAGTGGAGTTTGACTACTGAAAAACATTTTGATCAAACAACAGAAATGTCTTAAAATTACAAGGGCCTAGATTATAAGCGGAGCACAAAATTGTGATTTTGAGTGTGAGAAATTAGCACTCCACTCGTAAAACCAGTACAAACAAATGTGTGCTGGTATTAGAGGTTAAGTGCAATGCAACATAACCTCGCCTTCACATTGCATGGAAGCTTTGCCCTCACGAGAGCATGTTTCCATAGGCTCCGATGGGAGCCTCGCTCTGATGCTGATAGACATGGCACAGAAACTAGCACAGCACAGGGGGTAAGTCACGCAGCATTGGACAGCAAATTTTAAATATAAATATATATGTATATAAGCATATACATATTTATAGAGAAAACACGGTCCCCATAGACCGCAATGTAAAGGCACTTTTCAGTGTCGTTTTATTTCTAAAACCTCACATCCGCTCACTTTGACTCCTTATAACTGCTTTGTGCAGCTATTTAATACAAATACAAGATGCTCATATTTTTAACCTCTGTTTAATGAAGTCTAGTGCAAAGTGCTAGCACTAGCTTGTGGTAGCATTAACCAGATACTCGTAATGACTGGTTATTTAACATGCGCCCATAAACGGATGCAGGTTAAATTAGTGCCCCACTTGTAATCTAGCCCAAGGTATTTAGTGTGATTAAATATGATTAAAGTGAAGGTAAACGTTGATGAATGAAAGCCTGGTTTTTAAAAATGCTATTAAAAACAGGGGCACATTCACTCATCAAGGTGAAAAGAAGAAAGGGAAGTTTTTAAACCAAACGGCTGCTTTCTAAACTTTAATAAATGAAAGTGCCCCTGTTTTTTACAGCATTTTTAAAAACCGGGCTTTCATTCATCAACGTTTACCTTCACTTTAACTACAGTATTACATTATTAGTTTACTGTAAGCTGTCTAGCATTTTTTTTTATTGTTTTATTTTAGGTTAAAATGTTTAAATTAAGGAAACAGGAACAAACATTTATACATACATACACATATTACAATTCAAAGTTTTGCTATTTTGCATCATGTGATCTGCAGAAAGTGGCCTCCAGTTGGCACATAAATCTCCCAAAATTATTACAAAATTTTACTCTAACTTTAACTTGATCTAATAATAGGAGTAGTGTTTGGGTAGTCTAACACACATTCACCTAGATTACGAGTTTTGTGCTAAAAAGGGTTAAAAATAACGGAAAAAAACTGCGTTATTGCACTCTCCATATCGCTGCCATTACGAGTTACTGAAAAACCTCCTTGTGCTGTGCGTTATGGTGCGTTAAGCTCCATACCACACAAAAGCCAAGGGCTGAGTTTACGTGCTCTTGCATGCTTTCCCCCCATAGACATCAATGGGGAGAAAGTGTTAGAAAAAAAACACCTGCGATTGTGGAATGGAGATCACTGTGACGCAACCCCATTGATGTCTATGGGGGAAAGAAAGTTATGTTTAAATATAACACTCTAACATAAACCACAAGTCTAAACACCCCTAATCCGCCGCCCCAACATCGGCGACAGTAAATAAAATTAGATTTTATGGGGGCAGTAAAAGAGCTGAATGCCCTTTTGGGTGGTGGGTTTTACTGTTGGGGGAGTCTGTATTTTTTTCTAGGTAAAAGAGCTGTTTAACTTAGGGCAATGTCCTACAAAAGGCCCTTTTAAGGGCTATTGGTAGTTATTGTAGGTTAGGGGGTGCTTTTATTTGGGGGGGGGGGCTTTTTTATTTTTATAGGGCTATTAGATTAGGTGTAATTTTTTTATTTTTGATAATTTTGTTCATTATTTTTTTCAATCATACCGCTAGATTTAGAGTTCTGCGGCCAAAGGGGTGCGTTAGCTACGCGTGCTTTTTTTCTCCAGCACCTTTTAAATACCGCTGGTATTTAGAGTTCACAGAAGGGCTGCGTTACGCTCCAAAAAGGGAGCATAGAGCATAATTTACCGCCACTTCAACTCTCAATGCTTACGGACGCGGCCAGCTTCAAAAACGTGCTTGTGCACGATTCCCCATAGGAAACAATGGGGCCGTTTGAGCTGAAAAAAAACCTAACACCTGCAAAAAAGCAGCGTTCAGCTCATAACGCAGCCCCATTGTTTCCTATGGGGAAACACTTCCTAAGTCTGCACCTAACACCCTAACATGTTCCCCAAGTCTAAACACCCCTAACCTTACACTTATTGACCAGTAATCTGCCGCCCCCGCTATCACTGACTCCTGCATATTTTTTAACCCCTAATCTGCCGCTCCGTACACCGCCGCCACCTACGTTATCCCTTTGTACCCCTAATCTGCTGCCCCTAACACCGCCGACCCCTATATTATATTTATTAACCCCTAATCTGCCGCCCCCAACGTCGCCGCCACCTACCTACACTTATTAACCCCTAATCTGCCGACCGGACCTCACCGCTACTATAATAAAGTTATTAACCCCTAATTATTATTATTATTATTATTCTTTATTTATAAAGCGCCAACAGATTCCGCAGCGCTGTCCATGGGTACAAAGATAAAAGTACAGTACAATACAATATAGAAGACACCAAAGTTTAACAAAACAAATACAGGGGGAATTGAGGGCCCTGTTCCCGTGGGAACTTACAATCTAGATGGTAGGAGGGTGAGAAACAGGAGGTGGGGACTGCAAAGGTGAGAATGATGTTAGTGTGGAGTTAGATGGGGCAGCAGTTAGAATTCATTTTTTACTGATTTAGAGATAGGCTTCCATGAACAGAAAGGTCTTTAGGGAGCATTTAAAGGAGGAAAGGTTAGGGGAAAGTCTAACAGCTCTGGGAAGTGCATTCCAGATGGTTGGTGCTGCACGAGAGAAGTCCTGTAGCCTGGCATGAGAGGAGGTGATGTTAGAAGATGCAAGGAGCAGGTCATTGTTGGATCTTAGGGGGCGGGCTGGAGTATATTTCTTGATGAGTGAGGACAGGTCGGGGGGGGGCTACGTTGGTAAGGGCTTTGTAGGTCAGGATGAGAATTTTGAATTTAATTCTGCTGTGGATGGGTAGCCAGTGAAGGGACTCGCAGAGAGGTGCAGCAGATACAGAGCGTCGGGAGAGGTGGATTAGCCTAGCAGAGGCATTTAGGATGGATTGAAGAGGGGAGAGGCGGGAGAGAGGGAGGCCAGTTAGTAGGTTATTACAGTAGTCAAGTCGGGAGATTACCAGGGAGTGGATTCGCTGTTTAGTAGTTTCAGCACTCAGAAATGGACGGATTTTGGAGATATTGCATAGATGGTTGCGACAGGAGGAAGAGAGCAATTGGATGTGGGGAATGAAGGACAGATTGGAGTCAAGTGTAACTCCTAGGACACGGACTTGGGGTGATGGGGAGATAGTGGTATCACCAACAGTGATTGAAAAGTTAGGAACCGGGGTAGAATTAGAGGGGGGGATTAGAAAGAGCTCAGTCTTGGACATATTAATTTTTTGGGGGTGAGAGGCCATCCAAGAAGAAATGCCAGATAAGCAGACACCGATGTGAGCAAGGACAGAAGGAGAGAGTGAAGGGGCGGATAGGTAGATCTGGGTATCATCAGCATAGAGGTGGTAGTTGAAGCCATAGCTACTGATAGGTTTTCCCAGTGAGGATGTATAAATAGAGTGAGTATGTATAAATCTGCCTCACTAACCCTATAATAAATAGTATTAACCCCTAATCTGCCCTCCCTAACATTACCGACACCTAACTTCAAGTATTAACCCCTAATCTGCTGACCGGACCTCACCTCTACTCTATTAAATTTATTAACCCTAAAGCTAAGTCTAACCCTAACACTAACACCCCCCTAAGTTAAATATAATTTTTATCTAACGAAATAAATTAATTCTTATTAAATAAATTAATCGTAATTAAAGCTAAATACTTACCTGTAAAATAAACCCTAATATAGCTACATTATAAATTATGATTATATTATAGCTATTTTAGGATTAATATTTATTTTACAGGCAACTTTATATTTATTTTAACCAGGTACAATAGCTATTAAATAGTAAATAACTATTTAATAGCTACCTAGTTAAAATAATTACAAAATTACCTGTAAAATAAATCCTAACCGAAGTTACAATTAAAATTAACAATAAACTATCAATAAATAAATTAGCTACAAATACCTACAAATAAATACAATTAAATAAACTAACTAAAGTACAAAAAATAAAAAAAGAACTAAGTTACAAAAAATAAAAAAATAATTTACAAACATTAGAAAAAGATTACAACAATTTGAAGCTAATTACACCTACTCTAAGCCGCCAAATAAAATAACAAAGCCCCCCAAAATAAAAAAATGCCCTACCCTATTCTAAAATACAAATAGCAAAGCTCTTTTACCTTACCAGCCCTTAAAAGGGCATTTTGCGGGGCATGCCCCAAAGAATTCAGCTCTTTTGCCTGCGAAAAAGAAAATACAATACCCCCCCCAACATTACAACCCACCACCCACATACCCCTAATCTAACCCAAACCCCCCTTAAATAAACCTAACACTAATCCCCTGAAGATCTCCCTACCTTATCTTCACCACGCCGGGTATCACCGATCCGTCCAGAGGAGCCTCCGAAGTCTTCATCCAAGCCCAAGCGGGGGCTGAAGAAGTCCATCATCGGGATGAAGAGGTCTATCATCGGGCTGAAGTCTTGATCCAAGCGGGCGCTGAAGAGGTCCAGCATCGGGCTGAAGTCTTCTATCAAGCGGCATCTTCAATCTTCTTTCTTCTGGATTCATCTTCATCCCGCCGATGCGGAACATCCATCCTGCCCGATGACTTCCCGACGAATGACGGTTCCTTTAAAGGACGTCATCCAAGATGGCATCCCTCGAATTCCGATTGGCTGATAGGATTCTATCAGCCAATCGGAATTAAGGTAGGAAAATTCTGATTGGCTGATGGAATCAGCCAATCAGATTCAAGTTCAATCCGATTGGCTGATCCAATCAGCCAATCCGATTGAGCTTGCATTCTATTGGCTGATCAGAACAGCCAATAGAATGCAAGCTCAATCTGATTGGCTGATTGGATCAGCCAATCGGATTGAACTTGAACCTGATTGGCTGATTCCATCAGCCAATCAGAATTTTCCTACCTTAATTCCTATTGGCTGATAGAATCCTATCAGCCAATCGGAATTCGAGGGATGCCATCTTGGATGACGGCCCTTAAAGGAATCGTCATTCGTCGGGAAGTCGTCGGGCAGGATGGATGTTCCGCGTTAGCGGGATGAAGATGGATCCGGAAGAAAGAAGATTGAAGATGCCGCTTGATAGAAGACTTCAGCCCGATGATGGACCTCTTCAGCACCCGCTTGGATCAAGACTTCAGCCCGATGATGGACCTCTTCATCCAGATGATGGACCTCTTCAGCCCGATGATGGACTTCTTCAGCCCCCGCTTGGGCTTAGATAAAGACTTCGGAGCCTCCTCTGGACGGATCGGAGATACCTGGCGTGGTAAAGATAAGGTAGGGAGATCTTCAGGGGCTTAGTGTTAGGTTTATTTAAGGGGGGTTTGGGTTAGATTAGGGGTATGTGGGTGGTGGGTTGTAATGTTGGGGGGGTATTGTATGTTTTTTTTTTACAGGCAAAAGAGCTGAATTCTTTGGGGCATGCCCCGCAAAAGGCCCTTTTAAGGGCTGGTAAGGTAAAAGAGCTTTTCTATTTGTATTTTAGAATAGGGTAGGGCATTTTTTATTTTGGGGGCTTTGTTATTTTATTAGGGGGCTTAGAGTAGGTGTAATTAGCTTAAAATTGTTGTAATCTTTTTCTAATGTTTGTAAAAAAATTTTTTATTTTTTTTAACTTAGTTCTTTTTATATTTTTTGTACTTTAGTTAGTTTTAATTGCATTTATTTGTAGGTAATTAATTTTTTGATAGTGTAGTGTTAGGTTTAATTGTAGATAATTGTAGGTTTTTTATTTCATTAATTTATTGATAGTGTAGTGTTAGGTTTAATTGTAACTTAGGTTAGGATTTATTTTGCAGGTAATTTTGTAATTATTTTAACTAGGTAGCTATTAAATAGTTATTAACTATTTAATAGCTATTGTACCTGGTTAAAATAAATACAAAGTTGCCTGTAAAATAAATATTAATCCTAAAATAGCTATAATATAATTATAATTTTTTTTTTTTTTTAAATCTTTTTATTAAGGCAAACAAACAGATACAGCAATCAAAAAAAAAAAAAAAATGAAGGGTAACATCTCCAGAACAATAATACAGGACACTAGTCCAGTACAGCTATATATCACACAGTAAAGTGTAAATTATGGCAAAGTATCACCCTTCATCAATGCCTCTTTTTATAATAATTAAGTACTCTAGTGTCCTCAATATAATAGAGATCCACTCATGGGACCTGGCAACTGAATCAAACTGAAGACATCTTCCAGGAATTCAGAGAGTCCTCATCATATGCTGGAAAAATCATCAAGCAATAAGCTTATCCTAAGCTTGTGTAAGTAACTTATCATGTAGTAGAGGCAAACTTGGGGTTAAAGATACATTCACAACCAATAACAGTGCAAAAGGGGCATCATAGTTTCTCTGCAAGTTGAGAACAGTAATTGACCAAAATAGACCTCTGGTGCCACTACAAGCATAATTTAACATTTACATTGAATTTTTATAAAAACATGGACATCAGTTAACCTATTATTTTTGATAATCATCAGAAAACCCGAATATGAGAAACTAAGAAGAATTTCCTAAATTAAGCCTCAAAGAGCCTTTTCTTATGATTGCAGGGGAAAACTTAGCAATGACTCTTCGGACTAAGCAGAGACTGCTCAACTCTGCCAAAAGGGGTGGGGAGGAGAAAGTAGTCATCCCTACCGCACCAGAGTGGCGGGGGGGGGGGGGAAAGATAGGCCAGCAACAGTATACCCCATTATTACTGCTGAACACTGCAACCAACAATTGAAAAGGCTCCGGTATTACCAAAAGAGTAACAAAGGAGTTTTCCAGGTGCTCACATGATGAGCGGTATTCTATATGCATTGCATGTTGATAGTTATAAAAGAAGTGTATAATTAAAACATAGCTTTATGATTAGAAAACTAAATGACAGTACTAACTTATTATCTGGTATAGTGCACTATAGCGTGGGTAATGTCTTCTGAATTTACTATCAGGGGCTTAAGATTGGGGCAGCAGCAATATATCAATCTACTGTTTAGAACAGATTAAGCAATACCAGCTCCCACACTCAAATTCCTGCCCTTCTAGGTTTAGTCACCGGCGGTTGTATTTACTATTTAGAAAAAGAATGACTCAGTCTAATACACTCATACATAAAGAGAGCTGGCTACACTCTCTATAGGCTATTTGGTAAGGAAGCTGAGTGCAGAAAACACACTGTGCATTCACGTAACAAGGATAGCAGTTAACAGTGCTACATCTCTGAGTTGCATTTATAAGGTAGAAATCCAGTCAACCACACGAGACCAACACACACACCAATATGTACCCTATAAGATCATTTGTACATTCATGCATCGCCAGGGGCTAGCTAAGGAGAAAGGGACACTCAGGCATCTGTTCTCAACACCAAATCACTCCTGTCAGTAAAAAATGCTCAAGCTTCAACAGATTCTTGTGAGAAGCAACATATGAATGAGAAATAAATAGCTTCCTATAGCAAGTAACTTAACAAGGGTAGGAACAATTAGCAGTATGGTGGAGTATAGTGCAGAGCATATATAACCGCCCCCGTATGTTTAGATAGCAATTACATCTATTGCCAATATGTCCCCATTAGTTCTACACCTAGTAGTACAGCAGGAGGGTACAGGTACAAATCCACACATTTTTAAACCTTGGTCTTCATGGATGCAGGTTCCTCGGTTATAGCTATAATAAAGTCAATTGAGAGTCCAGTAAGGTATCTTGGCTATGTGGACTTCTGCTAATGCAGGCCCGTCGCTGTGAATAGGTCACCACGTTCACCCAATGCCGGACCGGGGGCCACAAGAGGAGTGGCAGCTCATTTTTGCGACCTGATATATGAGCAGAATACGCCAGCTTTCCTCCCAACCCTGCCAAGACAAGTGCACAGTGCCCCACTCTAGTACTGAGTTCTGTTGTGTACTCACACGGACCTGAGAGTGTGCCGACATCAGATAACATTGCGGTACTTGCCTCCTCATATGATCCACCCTGCGATTCTCAGTTGCGCCTGTATACTCAGCTGGCGGGGGCAAATATATCCCATACGAAAGGATCTCTGTCCTGGGGATTGTGTCCGATGCTGGCAATAAAGAAGGGCTCCCTTGGGATGCTGTGGATGCTTTAGCATTCTGCTGTTCCTGTACTCCCTTATGATTCCCCTCAGACTCATTACCACATATACGTGTCGATCGGATCGTGCAGAGTAAGGCGTCCAGCCTCTCACATAGCCTCTTCGTATGATCTTCCAACAGTTCTTTTACCGCATTAAAGGTTATTTGTGCCCTCATATTAGTAAGTGCTGTAACACACAGTAGGCAATATATTACAACAGAAGCTCAGGATTTAAATATAGTTTCAGCGGTCGTTCTTGCTGGATGTTTTAACAATCCAAAATGGCGCCTCAGTGTGTGGCGATCAGCTCCGGTGCAACTGCTCAGCTCAGCATAAATCATTCAGTTACCTAGACGGTTGCAGCATGCCCGGGGTTCCTTCCTGCAGAATCACCCTTCCATGTAGTTATTTTTTCGGTTTCTTAATGTGAAAAGGGTTTTCTTGGATACTATTTGCGCAGAGCTCCCTGATAATGCGACCATCTCTGTTGCTGGCCAGCTCCGCCCCATATAATTATAATTTACATTGTAGCTATATTAGGGTTTATTTTACAGGTAAGTATTTAGCTTTAATTAGGATTAATTTATTTAATAAGAGTTAATTTATTTCATTAGATAAAAATTATATTTAACTTAGGGGGGTGTTAGTGTTAGGGTTAGACTTAGCTTTAGGGGTTAATAAATTTAATAGAGTAGCGGTGAGGTCCGGTCGGCAGATTAGGGGTTAATACTTGAAGTTAGGTGCCGGTGATGTTATGGAGGGCAGATTAGAGGTTAATACTATTTATTATAGGGTTAGTGAGGCGGATTAGGGGTTAATAACTTTATTATAGTAGCGGTGAGGTCCGGTCGGCAGATTAGAGGTTAATACTTAAAGTTAGGTGTCGGTGATGTTAGGGAGGGCAGATTAGGGGTTAATACTATTTATTATAGGGTTAGTGAGGCAGAATAGGGGTTAATAACTTTATTATAGTAGCGGTGAGGTCCGGTCGGCAGATTAGGGGTTAATAATTGTAGGTAGGTGGCGGCGACGTTGGGGGGGGCAGATTAGGGGCTAATAAATATAATATAGGGGTCGGCAATGTTAGGGGCAGCAGATTAGGGGTACATAGGGATAACGTAGGTTGCGGCGGTGTGCGGTCGGCAGATTAGGGGTTAAAAAAAATTAATAGAGTGGCGGCGATGTGGGGGGGCCTCGGTTTAGGGGTACATAGGTAGTTTATGGGTGTTAGTGTACTTTAGAGCACAGTAGTTAAGAGCTTTATGAACCGGCGTTAGCCCAGAAAGCTCTTAACTCCTGGCTTTTTGCTGCGGCTGGAGTCTTGTCGTTAGATTTCTAACGCTCACTTCTGCCAAGACTCTAAATACCAGCTTTAGGAAGATCCCATTGAAAAGATAGGATACGCAAATGGCGTAGGGGGATCTGCGGTATGGAAAAGTCGCGGCTGCAAAGTGAGCGTTAGACCCTTTCATGACTGACTCTAAATACCAGCGGGCGGCCAAAACCAGCGTTAGGAGCTAACGCAGAACTCTTTTATTTTTTTTGTAGTGTTAGATTTTTTTATTTTTCATTTATTTTATTTAATTATAATAGTTATGTTAGTTTAATTTATAGTTTAATCATAGTTTTTTTTATTTCACAAGTAAGTTTGTATTTATTTAAAGATAGTTATATTGTAATTTTAATTGAAAGTTAGTGGGTTTATGGGTTAATAGTTTAATTTAGTGTTTTGCAATGTGGGGGGGCGATGGTTTAGGGGTAATAGGTTTCATTTATTAGTTATGATTTGGGGGCTGGCGGTTTAGGGGTTAATAGGATTAGTTTATAAATTACGATGTGGGGGGTTGGAGGTTTAGGGGTTAATTTAGTGTCGGTAACGTCAGGGGCAGCAAATTATGGGTTAATATGTTTATTTAATAGTTGCGATGCGGGAGGGCGGCAGTTTAGGGGTTAAAAGGTAGTTTATGGTTGTTAGTGTACTTTGTAACATTTTAGTTATGAGTTTTGTGAAACATTTTTGCTTCACAAAATCCATAACTACTAGTCTCAGATGGCGGAATGGATCGTGTCGGTATAGGCTGTAACACAAGCGTTATTAGCATTTTTACACAACCTGTAATACGGCGCTATGGACAATCCTGCACTCAAACGTCATTTTTGTGAGTGCGGATTGGACGTTGCATTACGGGCTAAAATGCTTGCTGTATAGTAATACCGCCATGACTCGTAATATGCCTTCACAGCTATTCCATGTTCAATGGCCAATTTTTCAGCGGTATAGCCGTACCGCAAAAATCATAATCTAGCCGGTTTTTTTTATATGCAGGTACTGACCAGTAGGAATAAAATACTGAGCTATTGGCCAACAAGAACACAGCAGCAAGAAAATACCTGCTAAAACACAGCATACAATTGATAATCAAAAAGAAAACAGAGACAGCCAATGACTAATGGGGACATAGTATACAGATATTGGCCATCAAGTACACAACAGTAGGTAATGGCCATAAATAGCAGACAACAATAAACCGATGGGTAATAACCATCACTAACATAGGATGAAGGTATTGGCTTGTAGTAACACAGAGAAGACACAGGTTAGGACATTATTAAAAGTATTTGTGATTTTAATATACTACTTACAAAACTGATGTGCATATGGAAACAATGTTTTGGACTTATTAGATTAGTTTATGCAGTAGATTGGTTCAGCCAAATATTGACAACATTATATGTTTTTTTAATGGATATTCATTAACCTCTTATTTCCTATGGGGAATCTTCAAAGCAACAGAGGAGCAGCTGGACAGCAGCTTAAAATTAAAAGTTTTGGTTAACTTTCTTCTTTGTATATATAAATATGTTAGTGATATTTAAGATGGAGTTTAATTCATCAGTTATAATAAAGATGTGCTTTAACTTACTTTTTAATGTAGCGTTGAAATTCAAATACCCCATGCTCCGGCCTCGCACTTCAAAAGTAAGGTTTTGTGAGCTAACGGTTTGAACTGCTCTCCAATCGGCACTCTAGCCATACGGCACTTACACAAATTGGAGATTGAGGTGGGCAGCTGTAGTGCAGGATATTTGAATTTCATTGCTACATTAAAAATTAAGTTAAAGGGACAGTCTACACCAGAATTTTTATTGTTTTTAAAGATAGATAATCCCTTTATTACCCATTCCCCAGTTTTGCATAACCAACACAGTTATATTAATATACTTTTTACCTCTGAGGTTATCTTGTATCTAAGCCTCTGCAAACTGCCCCTTTATTTCAGTTCTTTTGATAGACTTGCAGTTTAGACAATCAATGCCTGCTCCCAGATAACTTCACGTGCACGAGCACAGTGTTATCTATATGAAACACATGAACTAACACCCTCTAGTGGTGAAAAATTGTTAAAATGCATTCTGAAAAGGGGTGGCCTTCAAGGTCTAAGAAATTAACATATGAACCTCCTAGGTTAAGCTTTCAACTAAGAATACCAAGAGAACAAAGCAAAATTGGTGATAAAAGTAAATTGGAATATTGTTTAACATTACATGCTCTATCTGAATCATGAAAGTTTATTTTGGCCTAGACTGTCCCTTTAAAGCATATCTTCATTACATCTCTTGAATTAAACTCCATCTAAAATATCGCTAACCCTCTGGATCAGTTTATACATAGAGCAAAATTTAACATCACTTTAAAAGGACATGCTATCCAGAGCCTGGGAAGTAATTCAGCATATCTGTAAAAAGCTGACTAGAAAATATCACCAGAACACCGTTATGTAAAAAAATAAAAATATTTTAACTCATATTTTCCTTAGTAGGCATATTCTATTCTAAGGGGACTTTAAGCATCCAATCAGGATCCTTGCCCAAGACTTGCAAGGGAGCCTACATTAGTGATGTCGCAAACTTAACATTTTCCGTTCGCAAACGGCGGACTCGAACTTCCGCAACTGTTTGCGAACGGGCGAACTGGGTGAACTGCCATTGACTTCAATAGGCAGGCGAATTTTAAAACCCACATGGACTCTTTCTGGCCACAATAGTAATGGAAAAGTTGTTTCAAGGGGACTAACACCTGGACTGTGGCATGCCGGAGGGGGATCCATGGCAAAACTCCCACGGAAAATTACATGGTTGATGCAGAGTCTGGTTTTAATCCATAAAGGGCATAAATCACCTAACATTCCTAAATTGTTTGGAATAACGTGCTTTAAAACATCAGGTATGATGTTGTATCAATCAGGTAGTGTAAGGGTTACGCCCGCTTCACAGTGACAGACCAAACTCCCCGTTTAATGCACCGCAAACAACCGCAAACAGTCCATTTGCCCAACCACAAGATAGATAGATTTGATAGATACATAGATACATAGATTAGATAGATCAATAGATGCAATATACATTTGATAGATACGATAGATAGATAGATAGATAGATAGATAGATAGATAGGTTTGATAGATAAATAGATAGATTTGATAGATATATAATTTCCCAGACAAAGTATTACAAGACGTGTGGCCTGGGACCCATGGTAAGGTTCCCAGAGGCAGTTGCGGCGCCAGGGGATGTGTATATGGCATGGATTTTAGGAACCGGGAGATGGAAAAAGATGCTTTGGTCGGTCCTCCTACTTCAAATTTGGGGCACTGCGCGTGCAATCTACTGTGGCACCAGATATGAGTGGTGTGTTAAGTAGTACTATTCTGATCAGTTTAATACCTGTTACTCCCCCTATCGGGGGAGGTGTATATGGCATGGATTTTAGGAACCGGGAGATGGAAAAAGATGCTTGGTCGGTCCTCCTACTTCAAATTTGGAGCACTGCGCGTGCAATCGTGGCCGGACTTTTAGCCGACGGACATTTGTCCGATGGACATTTGTCTGACGGACATTTGGCCGAAACACAAGTGGCTGTCACAAAACAGTCCGGCCACGAGATAGATAGATTTGATAGATAGATACATAGATTACATAGATCAATAGATGCAATATACATTTGATAGATACGATTGATAGTTAGATAAATTTGATAAATAAATAGTTAGATTTGATAGATATATAATTTCCCAGACAGAGAATTACAAGACGTGCGGTCTGGGACTCATGGTAAGGTTACTTCCTTTTGCACAATCGAGTACAGGTTGGGGATTGCCTTTTGTGCAAAGAAATTTCGGCCGGAAACCTTCCACTGCGGTGTCCCTATCAGGGGATGTGTATATGGCATGGATTTTAGGAACCGGGAGATGGAAAAAGATGCTTGGTCGGTCCTCCTACTTCAAATTTGGGGCACTGCGCGTGCAATCTAATGTGCCACCAGATAGGAGTGGTGTGTTAAGTAGTACTATTCCTATCAGTTTAATACTGTTAAGTGTCTTTTTTTTTGTTTTGTTTTTGAAGCCACAGTGCAGCACCGGAGGCCAGAAAAATTTGGCATGTACACATGCCTGAAAAATTAGGTATTGTTGCAGCCGCTGCTGTAGCAGCGGCCAGAAAAATTGATGTTTGTTTCCCAGGCAGAAAGTGCCCTAAAACATTGCGGCTTGAACCCTAGTTGGTGGCGGATAAGTCATGCAAGTCATCCGGCATTTGAAGATAAAATACAGCAGCGTGTGGACCATTTTTAGCCCAAGGCAGCTCATCTCATCAGGCCTTTTTTACTCGAATGTATCGCCCAATGTCAGTCCCTTCTGGATCCATCCCTCATTCATCTTAATAAAGGTGAGGTAATCTAGACTTTTTTGACCTAGTGACAATACCTCCTGCTGCACTGAAGGTCCTTTCTGACAGGACACTTGAAGCGGGGCAGGCCAGAAGTTCTATTGCAAATTGGGATAGCTCAGGCCACAGGTCAAGCTTGCACACCCAGAAGTCAAGGGGTTCATCGCTCCTCAGAGTGTCGAGATCTGCAGTTAAAGCGAGGTAGTCTGCTACCTGTCAGTTGAGTTGTTCTCTGAGGGTGGACCCCGAAGGGCTGTGGTGATGCATAGGAGTTAAAAAGCTCTGCATGTCCTCCATCAACAACACGTCTGTAAAGCATCCTGTCCTTGCCGGCGTGGTCGTGGGAGTCGGAGAATTACTTTCAGCTCTTCCCCTGTTAGATTAACGTTGTGCTCTGACATCACCCTTATACGCTGTGTAAAGCATACTTTTTAATTTATTTTGGAAATGCTGGATCCTTTCCGACTTTTTGTAATTCGGTAACATTTCTGGCTTTTTATGCTTATACCGGGGGTCTATTAGCGTGGACACCCATTACAGGTCGTTCTCCTTCACCTTTTTTATAAGAGGGTCCCTCAACAGGCACGACAGCATGAAAGACCCCATTTGCACAAGGTTGGATGCCGAGCTAATCATGTCACGTTCCTCGTCCTCAGTGATGTCACTGAAGGTATCTTCTTCCCCTCAGCCACGTACAACACCACGGGTACCATATAGGTGACAATGAGCACCCTGGGATGCCTGTTGTGGTTGGTCTTCCTCCTCAAAGCTACATTCCTCCTCTGACTCCTCTTCCTCACAATCCTCTTCCAGTGTTGCTGCAGGTCCAGCAAGCGATGCTGATAAGGCTGTTTCTGGTGGTGATGGTGACTACAACTCTTCCTCTTCACACTCATCTACGGCTTGATCCAGCACTCTTTGCAGGGCACACTCCAGGAAGAAAACAAATGGTATGATGTCGCTGATGGTGCCTTCGGTGTGACTGAATAGGTTTGTCACCTCCTCAAAAGGACGCATGAGCCTACAGGCATTGAACATGAGCGCCCAGTAATGTGGCAAAAAAATTCCCAGCTCCGCAGAGGCTGTCCTAGCACCCCGGTCATACAAATACTCGTTAACGGCTTTTTCTTTTTGGAGTAGGCGGTGGAACATTAGGATTGTTGAATTCCAACGTGTCGGGCTGTCGCAAATCAGGGTGGACAGGAGTGCTGGTCTGGTGTGACTCTCTGCTTTCAGGCAAGTCAACCCCAATACGGCGTGACACTGCCGTATCCGGGATGTGGAATGTACCTGCGGAGCTGGGGGGGTGCCGTTGATGTGGAGCAAGACGCAGCAGCAGAAGAGGACTCAGCCGAGGAGGTTATGGATGAGGATGGAGTAGGAGGAGTAGAGGAGTTGGCAGCAGGCCTGCCTGCAAGTCATGGCGGTGTCACCAACTCCTCCTCTGCAGAGCCATGCATTCCATGCTTGGCAGCCGTCAGCAGGTTTACCCAATGTGCAGTGTAGGTGATATACCTGCCCTGACCATGCTTTGCAGACCAGCTATCAGTGGTCATATGGACCCTTGCCCCAACACTGTGTGCCAGACATGCCATTACTTCCTTTCGCACAATCGAGTACAGGTTGGGGATTGCCTTTTGTGAAAAGAAATTTCGGCCGGGTACCTTCCACTGCAGTGTCCCAATAGCTACAAATTTTTTGAATGCCTCAGACTCCACCAGCTTGTATGGTAAAAGCTGGCGGGCTAAGAGTTCAGACAAGCCAGCTGTCAGACGCCGGGCAAGGGGGTGACTTTGTGACATTGGCTTCTAATGCTCAAACATGTCCTTGACAGACACCTTACTGTGGGCAGATGAGCAGGAACTGCTCTGGAAGAGAGACGGAGTGGCGGATGGTTGAGAGGGGCAAGGAGGACAGCAGTGGTGGATGTGGCTGAAGATGCTGGACCAGGAGGAGGATGGCGGCTTTGAGTTTGTGTGCTGCTTCTACTCATGTGTTGATCCCATAGGCGTGATGTGTGATCATGTGCCTTTGCAAAGCAGTTGTACCTAGGTGGGTGTTGCACTTCCCACGACTCTGTTTCTTTTGGCACAGGTTGCAAATGGCATCGCTGTTGTCAGAGGCAGACACACAAAAAAAATGCCACACTGCTGAGCTCTGCAATGACGGCATTCTGGTGGTGGCAACAGCATGCGTTGATTGGCATGCTGTCTGGCTGACCCCGGGTGCCGATGCATGCTGTCTGACTGTGCCACTAGCTCTTGCGACGACCTCCCCCTGCTTCCAACTCGTCTCCTCCTCCTCCTCTCTGTCTCCCCATCTGAACTTTCCCCCTGTTCTTCTTTTCTTCTAGCAGGCACCCACGTGACACAGCAGTGGGTACAACATCATCATCATCACACCGTACGTCCATGTCTGTAATGCTGCCTGACTGAGACATATCACTGTTATCTACATCCTCAGTCAATGATGGTTGCGCATCACTCATTTCTTCCAACTGATGTGTAAAAAAACTCCTCTGACAGATCAAGTGAAGCAGCTGTGGTGCTAGTGTTGGTGGTGGTGGCAGGCGGGCGAGTGGTGGTAACTTGAGAGGTGCCCGAAGATAAGCTGGAGGAGGATGGTGCGTCAAGGTTCGGAGCGGAAGCTATAGAAGATTGGGTGTCCTGTGTTAAAAAGTTAACTATGTCCTCCTCAGAACGTTTTGAGTTCATGGGACGTGGCCTCTGAACACTGGGCATTATTCTATGGCCAAAGGGAATCACAGCACCACGACCACGACGGCACCTGCGGAGTGGCCTGCCTCTGCCTGTCATTTTTTTTAAAATGTACACTTACACTACTATTAAACAAGATATGAGTGGTGGCACTGGGCAAGTGGGCACAGTATATGCTGTGAGCCTGACACAAAAAAGCAGACTGATGTTTCACAGTCCAAAAAGTTTTTATTTTTTTAAATGTACACTTACACTACTATTAAACAAGATATGAGTGGTGCCACTGGGCAAGTGGGCACAGTATAAGCTGTGAGCCTGGCACACACACTGGTAGGCAGGCAACTGCAATTAGATTACACAAGCCGACTGATGTTTCACAGTCAAAAAGGTTTTTTTTTTTTTAATTATTTACACAACTGTTACACCAGATATGAGTGGTGGAACTGGGAAAGTAGGCCTGGCTGGCACACATGCTAGCAGGCAGGAAACTGCAATTAGATTACACTAGCAGACTGATGTTTCACAGTCAAAAAAGTTTTTTTTTTTTAATTATTTACACTACTGTTACACCAGATATGAGTGGTGGCACTGGGCAAGTGGGCCTGGCACACACGCTAGCAGGCAGGCAACTGCAATTAGATTACACTAGCAGACTGATGTTTCACAGTCCAAAATGTTTTTTTTAAAAAATTTACACTACTGTTACAACAGATATGAGTGGTGGCACTAGTTGGCAAGTGGGCCTGGCACACACACTGGCAGGCAGGCAACTGCAATTAGATTACACTAGCAGACTGATGTTTCACAGTCAAAAACGTTTTTTTTTTTAATTTACACTACTGTTACAACAGATATGAGTGGTGGCACTAGTTGGCAAGTGGGCCTGGCACACACGCTGGCAGGCAGGCAACTGCAATTAGATTACACTAGCAGACTGATGTTTCACAGTCAAAAAAGTTTTTTTTTTTTAAATTTACACTACTGTTACAACAGATATGAGTGGTGGCACTTAGCAAGTGGGCCTGGCACACACGCTGGCAGGCAGGCAACTGCAATTAGATTACACTAGCAGACTGATGTTTCACAGTCAAAAAAGTTTTTTTTTTTACAAAATTTACACTACTGTTACAACAGATATGAGTGGTGGCACTAGTTGGCAAGTGGGCCTGGCACACACGCTGGCAGGCAGGCAACTGCAATTAAATTACACTAGCAGACTGATGTTTCACAGTCAAAAAAGTTTTTTTTTTAAATTTACACTACTGTTACAACAGATATGAGTGGTGGCACTAGTTGGCAAGTGGACCTGGCACACACGCTGGCAGGCAGGCAACTGCAATTAGATTACACTAGCAGACTGATGTTTCACAGTCCAATTTTTTTTTTTTTTTTAACAATTTACACTACTGTTACAACAGATATGAGTGGTGGCACTTAGCAAGTGGGCCTGGCACAGACACTGGCAGGCAAGCAACTGCAATTAGATTACACTAGCAGACTGATGTTTCACAGTCAAAAAAGTTTTTTTTTAAAAAATTTACACTACTGTTACAACAGATATGAGTGGTGGCACTTAGCAAGTGGGCCTGGCACACACGCTGGCAGGCAAGCAACTGCAATTAGATTACACTAGCAGACTGATGTTTCACAGTCAAAAAAGTTTTTTTTTAAAAAAATTACACTACTGTTACAACAGATATGAGTGGTGGCACTTAGCAAGTGGGCCTGGCACACACGCTGGCAGGCAGGCAACTGCTATTAGATTACACTAGCAGACTGATGTTTCACAGTCAAAAAAGTTTTTTTTTTACAAAATTTACACTACTGTTACAACAGATATGAGTGGTGGCACTAGTTGGCAATTGGGCCTGGCACATACGCTGGCAGGCAGGCAACTGCAATTAGATTACACTAGCAGACTGATGTTTCACAGTCAATTTTTTTTTTTTTAAATTTACACTACTGTTACAACAGATATGAGTGGTGGCACTGGTTGGCAAGTGGGCCTGGCACACACACTGGCAGGCAGGCAACTGCAATTAGATTACACTAGCAGACTGATGTTTCACAGTCAATTTTTTTTTTTTTTAAATTTACACTACTGTTACAACAGATATGAGTGGTGGCACTGCAGGCAGGCAACTGCAATTAGATTACACTAGCAGACCGATGTTTCACAGTCAAAAAATTTTTTTTTTTAAAAATTTACACTACTGTTACAACAGATATGAGTGGTGGCACTAGTTGGCAAGTGGGCCTGGCACACACGCTGGCAGGCAGGCAACTGCTATTAGATTACAGTAGCAGATTGATGTTTCACAGTCAAAAATTGTTTTTTTTTTTTAAATTTACACTACTGTTACAACATATATGAGTGGTGGCACTGCAGGCAGGCAACTGCAATTAGATTACACTAGCAGACTGATGTTTTGCAGTCAAAATTACACAGGCAAAAAAAAAGACATGTTCTAGCCCTAAAAATGGCTTTTTGGGGTGCTGTCCTTGCAGCAGAGATCAGATGAGTCCTTCAGGACTGTAGTGGACACTGAATACACTAGCCTAGCTATCAATTTCCCTATATCCCTCCTCTCACTAAGAATGCAGGATCAGAATGAATCTAAAATGGCTGCTGTCCAGGAGCTGGGAGGGTCTGGGAGGGAGTGTCTGCTGCTGATTGGCTGAAATGTGTCTGCAGACTGTGAGATACAGGGTCAAAGTTTACTCAATGATGACGAATAGGGGGCGGATCGAACATCGCATATGTTCGCTTGCCGTGGCAAACGCGAACAAGCTATGTTTGCCGGGAACTGTTCGCCGGCGAACTATTCGCAACATCACTAGCCTACATCTGACATGTGCAGCACGGTCACTTTCCCACTCTCCTCAGTTTAAGAAAGCTTACTAAGAAACCTCACAAGATTATTGTTAAATCCTACTAGATCACAGTAAAGCAAAGTGTGAACTGAGTACTAATTAGGCTGTTTGGCTTTTTTTCACCAAGCAGAGAGAACCAAAATAACACCTGTAATGAACTACCAACTTGCTTCTGTCTTGAAACATATTTACCTTTAAATTGTCACAAGAACTTTTGGTGTTAAAGTAACTTGTACTATTCTCAAGCTCCATTGAAGTAAGAGCTGAGAGGCAATACTGAGTCAACAAATTCTAGCAGGTAACAAATGCTTCTCATTATTTAGATTGATCTGTCGTATCATTGGTGACTTTGAACATTAATTTATAGTAAAAAATATGGTGAATATATTATTTTGTTTGAAGGGTTGCACCATTCTAAGTTACCTATTTAATTACCCATCCTCTTTGAAGGTCACATTTTCAATTAGCTTAATTATAAATGGTCAATGGATGTTATTTTGTGTAGTGGGAAACTTGTGTAATACCATCACATAATAAAATATTCTTTAGAGATGTTCCTTTCTTTGTTGATTTTGCTTATCATTAATTTTCTAAAATGTCTTTCATACTCTATGTGGCATCACTTGCTAAGCTAAATTAGTTCCTAAAATAAACTGCTAGTTTATTTTTGAATGCAAAGATATTAAAAGAGAGGAGCTGTTCCACCTTTCAGAAAAAAATGTTCATTAATTTAAAAACCAGATTGTTGTAGCAATCAGTAAGAAAGACATGATTTAATGAAGCATAGCTTTTTGTACTTTGCTTGTGTCACTTTTTAATGCCAAAAGAAGCATCATTGGCTGAATTTAGCAATTTCTGGGCATGTTAATGTGAAGAAAATATTCTTTGGAAAGAAACTGTATAAATTTCCATCCCATTTCAAGACTTCACATTAACATCAAAGCTTAATAGTGCAAAGCTTGGTAACTAACTAACAAAGAAAATGAAATGCATTATGTGCGCATATAGATTAAAGTAAAATTTAGTTTGAAATGATTTTCATGACTTTGATATGGCTTTTTTTAATGTTATCTCGAAAAGCATGCCTTCTATCTCTCTCTGCAAAAAATAAATAAATATATAGCTATTTTTAGTTTCTAACTTTTTTGCAAATTGTGTTTTGTTTTTTTTCTGTATGCACTTGTCACTGTCACTGTGCCAGTCCTAAATTGTTATGGATGTGGATTTATGTTTAGTCTGAAATGATCTGTGGAATAATACAAGAAAGTAACATAAATTAGCTGTTTAGTGGCTTTTATAGTAAGAGGTACACTTAGGGGCCTAGTTATGAAAGGCCTATCGGACAGGATCCGACATTGCAGATCATGTCCGACAGACCTCGCTGAATGCGGAGAGTGTATTGCATTTCTTGTGAACTGCTGGTGCAATGCCGCTCACTGCAGGCCGCTAGCAGGGGAGTGTCAATCAACCAGATCGTATTCGATCGGGTTGAATTGCGGCAATGTCTGTCTGCCTGCTCAGAGCAGGCAGACAGGTTATGGAGCAGCGGTCTTTAGACCGCTGCTTTATAACTGGTGTTTCTGGCGAGCCTGAAGGCTTGCTAGAAACACAGGGCTTCAAGCTCCATACAGAGCTTAATAGATATGCCCCTTAATGTATATAAATATGGGCCATATCAAGTGCATCAAAATAATAAGTATTGACCTAAAACCATTAGAAATGTCACCACTAGGTTCAGTAACGTGTTGTTTAAATACATTGGGCCAGAATACAAGTTGCGCATTATGATTTTTCTGTACGCGATATGGTCTTTCGCTATCAATTTCCATTGCGCAGGTATTACAATTCTTGAAAAATCACGATTGCGGGCCTGCATTCACCTTTTTACCCAAAATTCCTTTCCACGCTCAAAGTGCTGTAGTTAATGGATTTTCGTAACATAAAAGTTTTACAAAACACTTCAAAAATAAAAAAAAATGTAATAAAAATTATTTAAAAAAAAATTTGCACACAAAGGTTATAAGGGATCAAAGATATGAGATCTCGGGTGTTATAAAAGAAAAGCAGATGCAGGGATTTTACATTGACATACATACACATACATAGAGAAACAATGATTTATAAGTATACAGATTTGTTAGAGATAATGAAAAGATTTCACATTACAATCTTATGCACATTAAACAATATCTCAGAGGGATTTTTAAAGAGCTAATCGCATATAGATCTCGAGATATCTAGACAAATATATATATATATATATATATATATTTGTATACATATCTCGCTATAAATAAATATATCAGTCCAAAAATCATCACATATATAGAGAAATATTTATTTATAAATTAATAGAACATATTCCGTTACAAAAAAACATTTTCACAATATGAAATATTCGCATTTTCATGTACACTTTTTGAGGAGAATACGTCATGGGCTGTGCGCAACAGATTAGGGTTTTATTGAGCTTTTTTTTTCATTATTTGTCTTTTCCATTAACTTCTATGGGGAATACTTAAACACCCATGTGGTTTGGCTGTTTGGATTACTCGGCATCACTCATGCGCAAAATAAGTTATTTTGCAACTTGTAATAGCTGCGCAACCCCAAATGCGACAAAGCGATAATGCACTGGGAGTTTTAGCAACTGATTTGAAATGCGACTTGTAATCTTGCCCACTAAAAGTGAATTTTTTTTTGCATTTAAAAGATTATTTAAAATGTTTACTTTTCATAAATTAATGTTCCTTTCCTGAATACAAGTTTTATACTGATTTTTAGGAGTTCTGTACAAATATGTTAGTGTAAGTTTCATCTATTCTTGTTATAGTCAGGTTGAAGGAGGCTAAAAATAATAAACACTGCATTGCAGAGAAAGGAAGAAACCTGTTAATAGGTAAATGTGTTATTTTATTTTTTCTGGTGTTAGTTTTCAATGGTGGGTGTTGCTATTTTGTGGGTTATTTAGATGTTATTGATCCCATAGATTTTAGATAGATCATAAAGGCAAGAGGGTATTTTAATTGGTTATCGTAGGTGATGAGGGGTCTTTGATGCTGGGGGCATTCTACTTATGGAGGTCTTATTTGCTTGGGGGGTTGTGTTTTAGGGTTTTTATGGAGGTTTTTTTGGAGGGTTTCTTATGTATTAGGTTAGTGAGTGAGGGAGTTTGATGAGATGTGTGAGGATTGTGGTATAGGATTAAAGGAATAGTAAACACATTGTAATTGCAAACATGTCTGTTGAGTTGCTATAGAATTACATACCAGCTAAGTCTAAATGTTTTTAAAACAAATTATCATCCCTTTATGGCAACTGTTTTTCAGCCAAACTCCACCCATCATTTACCTTACTTGGTGGGTGTGTATGTGTGTATGTATGTGTTTGTGTGTATGTGCATGTCTGTTTGTGTGTGTATGTGTGTATGTGTTTGTGTGAATGCGTGTGTGTGTGTATGTGTGTTTGTGTGTTTCTGTGTGTATGTGTGAATGTGTGTGTGTATGTGTGTATGTGTGTTTGTGTGTTCGTGTGTGTATGTGTGTATGTGTTTGTGTGTTTGTGTGTGTATGTGTGTATGTGTTTGTGTGTTCGTGTGTGTATGTGTGTATGTGTTTGTGTGTTTGTGTGTGTATGTGTGTATGTGTGAAAGTGTGTGTGTGTGTTTGTGTGTTTCTGTGTGTATGTGTGAATGTGTGTGTGTGTGTGTATGTGTGTTTGTGTGTGTATGTGTGAAAGTGTGTGTGTGTATGTGTATGTGTGTTTGTGTGTTTCTGTGTGTATGTGTGAATGTGTGTGTGTATTTGTGTTTGTGTATGAATGCATGTGTGTAAAGACAATTTGGACAAATAACAAATACAAATATATTACTACACATGGGTTCTGAAAGAAAAACTTTACAGTGCTTATATTTTAAACAATTGCATCTTGAAAACTAAACAGACTAATGTGCTTTCTGGTCAAAGGCAGATGCAATTACATGAATTGGTTTATTCTTTTTCCAGGATTCCCTTTCATAAATTTTCAAAACGTGCAGTTTTTAACTGGACTAATTAATTAGAAATATCAGTTATATTTGTTTATAAAATTAGGAGTTTAAATCATCTGGATAAAATACAATTCACCATGTTATATTCTGTTTATAGATTAAATGCACATGTTCTCAATAAAAAAGGTTAGTTCTAAGTATTTCAAATGTACAAAAAATTTAATTAATGGGGTTCTATCCTCAATGAAATTCCCAAACTCCAAATCAAATTTCAAAACATATTTTCACGTTGCTGCTGAGTATTTTTACTGTTTTCATGGAAGCAGAACATTTATATTTATATTTTTCATTAAGGGTCTGATGATAAAAGATTCTCCTGCTTTGGGCCTGATAACATAAACCTCTATGCTAAGAAGAGATTATATAAAATGATCCTCCAATACTGCAAGATCCCTAGTGAGATTGTAAAAAGGCAGATTTTGCTCAAAGGGGTGTTCCCTGCATTTCTGTATATGAAATAAAGACAAGCCCAGTGCAATATAGTAATACATGAGAGCTCTTCTGCATTTACACTTTGTGCTTTGTACTTCAGATTGGATCCTTTCAATATTATCACATTTAAGATTTGCACTTTCTATTTTCTATTTTAATATATTTAGATTAAGATTTCTATCCAGCATTTATTTTACTAATTCTGATTATGTTTTTTTTTTTTAATTCTTAACACTTCAGATTAAGTTTTATCACATTTAAATTTTGCACTTTCTGTTTTGTATTTTATTTTGTACACAGCAGTGCATTTAGGATTGTGAGTTTACAAATTCTGATTATGCTTTGACAGTTTCTGTTAAGCTTTAACAAATTAGGATCATACTTTGTTTATTTATGTGTATCATTTACAAACTACATTGCAATTTGTATTTCTTCTTTTTAAAATAGAATTGAAAAACTGACCATTTCAGTTTCCCAGAGAGCTTCCTTACTTTATATGGGACTAATAATCAAAGATTCTCTAGTTTAGAGAGAAATTATAGTCCAGAATTCAAAGGGGTTGAACTCACTGAATGCTAAAAGAAAAAGGGCGTAGAGATTAGATCCGAATAGTAAATAAACAAAACAAAAACTACCAGTAGCAGTGTTTGCAGTAAAGCAATGGAAATCATTGATGACTAGATATTTTATAGCAAGCTATATTTAAAGAAGAGGGTAAAACAGCAACCAGATTATATAAACTAACTCCAGTAAACTACAAACAGGGTTACTGGAACAGAAGGTCCTGCTATTGTTGCACAATCTGACTACATCTTAGTCCTGTAAAGAGCAAATTGGATAAAAGAAACAAGAAGTACTGATATCAGATGCATAAACTTAGTCCAGAAAAATGGCAAAAAAGATAGCTGTAATAAAGTTAGGAGAAAAGTGTTACAGATTGCCATAAATAAGTTCATCAATAAAAGCAGTGTAATACACAGGTATTCAGACAGAAAGAAATTAAACTGTAGTATTATCTAATAGGCGCTGTCCAGGAAGAAAAGCATATCCAGGTACCCATGTAATACACAGGAATAAAGGTATAGACAGAATTGTGATCCAAATGCTAGAGAAGCCACAGTAGATGTTCATACTTAGAAGTCAGCAGAAAAGTTAAGTACACCCAGACATTAGATGATCCTAGGGTAGTAACAACAATGTTTTTATTATAGATAGATAGATAGATAGATAGATAGATAGAGATATATAGAGATAGATAGATAGATAGATAGATAGAGAAATAGATAGATAGAGATGATAGATAGATAGATAGATAGATAGATAGATAGATAGATAGATAGATAGATAGATGATAGAGAGAGAAAGAGATAGATAGAGATGATAGATAGATAGATAGATAGATGATAGATATATAAATAGATAGATAGATAGATAGATAGATAGATAGTATATAGACACACATGTATATAACTTTGTATTACATAAACTTTCACTGTAAAGAGATATCTTGCCTTACTCTGACATGGGTAACTAAAACTTTAAAATTCCTAAAATGTAAAATTTATTTAAACAAAGAGAAAAAAAAATGAGATTTAAATAATGACAAGAATGATATTATTGATATGTTATAAGTCTTGTCAAAATAAATCATATATGTTAAACAATTTGTATTTTTTCACACCATCCAGGCTTTTAATTGTGTAAATGAAATATTCACAGAGTTAAGACACTGCAATGGTTAAGACACTGTAATGTATTAACCAGCAGAAAGTGGATTGTTTTTTTTATGATTTTACAACTAAATACTGACTACATTACTATATTTTATACAGTAATTTACTTTTGCTTTTACCACAAAAAGTAACCTGATGTGTATTCCAGAGCAAAAATTCTTCATAATGAAAACTGATACCCCTAATGTCTGGGAATATGTTGCAGTGACATTTCAAAAGGTTGAGATAACTCAGAACAGGCAATAGTGAGATAAGTAACTGGGCTTTATACAGCCTCAGGAAATGAATGCAGAATACACACTGTGTACTCACCTTGGTACGATAATAATATTACTTCTAAATATAGCTTGGCAAACATATACATTGTATAAATATAAACAATTCAAGAAAATAAACTGTATGCAATTGGATTTGAGGAGTGTTTAATAAAAACTAGAGTTGGCACTAGAAAGACAAATGAGTGAGATGACAATATTTAAAGTTCAAGAAAAGTATATGCCAGGCGCTCTATGAAGATCAATCACATAACACATTTGAATTCAGATGCTAAATAGAAATTAGTAGGGAAGAAACTTAAATGCCAATTATGGGCTAAAGCTGTAGACTGGAGATGCATGTGTGGATAATAATATAGTTAAAACCATTTAGGGTCAGATTACAAATGGAGCGGTATTTAATGCTCATTCTCGCGTGCTAACTCCGCTAGAAGTAAGCTTTTTGAGCGGGTTGGGTAGTGATCTTATTACAAGTTGAAAGTAAACTGTTTTTTACACGAGAGCTAACCTGTTGGGTGCAAAAAGCCGAACTTAGGATATCACACGCACGTTAACGTATTCCCCCATAGAAGTCAATGGAGCAAAAAATTTGGAAAAATACCTAACACCCTCCTTGCATGCTAACCCAATCGCATATTCTCAAGCGCGCTAACTTTACATAAGATTATTAATCTTTCCCTTTCCAATGTATTTTCGCATAGCAGAATATGATTTATTTATTCTTAAATACATATTTCTAAGTGTATCTGATGGTAGTTTGGTACAATATATAGCTATAGCTATAAATAAATGATTACATTTAGATATATACAGATAAATATAGGAATATCTATTAAAAATGCATAGAACATATTCTGCTATATGCAGAACAATTTAATATGAAATATTTACAGTAAATACACACTTTAACACTTTATTAAATATGAATATTGCATAAATATAGTTTTCATGTTTTGATTTACTTAAATGGATACTAAATCCAACTTTTTTCGTTCATGATTCAAATAGAGCATGCAATTTTAAGCAACTTTATAATTTAATCCTATTATATATATTTTTTTTCGTTTTGTTGCAAATTTTATTTGAAAAAGAAGGCATCTAAGCTAAGGAGCCAGACAATTTTTGGTTCAGACACTGGGCAGCACTTGTTTATTGGTGGGTGCATTTAGCCACCAATCAGCAAGCACAAACCAGGTTGTGAACCAAAAATGGTCCGGCTTCTAAACTTACATTATTGCTTTTCAAATAAAGATAGCAAGATAATGGAGCATAATTTGCATACCTCTAGCTCATTGCACATTTTATCAACTTTGTCTGCCATTATGTTAAGTTAGTTTAAGAAGCTCTTGTCCATTTATCTGTCTATTTGTTTATGGTTTTATTTCACCCCTTGAATGTCTCAGTCTTATCTCTGTAATATTTTGTTTTTTGATGTCTTTTTTTGGTTTCTGCATGATTGACCCTTAGCTTTAAAATGTCCATAAATGTACCCTCCCACTCATTTAACACACTTTTGCTCTCTCCTTCATCTTGATTTCAAACACATCCTTTCTCAGAACTCAGAGAAAATACACAGACTTTTACACTCAACTGCTTCAATTGCCCTCTAACTTACTACAGGTAGCCTTCTGGAAAAGCTCCTCGTTTTCCCCCCTTCTTCCAAAATCTCCACCCCCAATATCTATATAACTGTTGACAACTCCATCATTACCCCTACTCCGCATGCCCGATGTCTCGGGGTCACATTTGACTCAGATCTTTCCTTCACTCCTCACATTCAGTCCTTGGCTAAAGCCTGCCGCTTCCACCTTAAAAACATCTCTAAAATTAGACACTTCCTTACACAAGACGCAACTAAGATTTTAATCCACTCTCTCATTCTTTCCCGCCTTCACTCGGCTCATGACCTCCTACTCTCCTCCTCTCTTGTCACCTCATCACACTCCCGTTTACAAGACTTCTCCAGACTGGCTCCCATCTTGTGGAACTCTCTGCCTCGCTCCACAAGACTCTCTTCTATTTTTAAAAGCTTCAAGTGCTCCCTAAAGACTCTACTGTTCAGGGATGCATACAACCTACACAAACCTTTCCTAATACCAGCTCCATTGCTATCCCCTGAAACCCCTTAGCATGTAAGCCTAAAAGCCCAGCTGTTTGTAGATCACCTTCTTAAGAGCTGACTACAACAGTGCAATTCTTGGAAGGGCCCTCTACCCATTTGATCCCTATAATTGTTTTGTTGTATTCCCCCTTTGCTTATAGCGCTGCGGAATCTGTTGGCGCTCTACAAATAACCGATAATAATAATAATAATAATAGAGACATTTTGATAATAGGAATAAATTAGAAAGTTGCTTAAAATTGCATGCTCTATCTGAATCATGAAAGAAAAAAATTGGGTTCAGTGTCCCTTTAACTGCAAATGGCTCCAATGCACACACACATATATATATACATAAATACATATGCACACATATATAAACATTTTTATATATATATATATATATATATATATATATATATATATACATATATATATGTATATATATATATATATATATATACTGTATATACATATTTAGACATGCATATGTATGTATCTCTATGTTAAAGCCATTTGCTTGCCTTTTTTAAACACGTGCCCTTATAACTACTTTCTGCCATTTTTAAAAAATAATTTTTATCAGACAGAGTTATTATGAGTGTAACTGTACTTTTTAATGTTTTTTGATATGTTTTGTGACACTTTTTTGTTCTGCAAAACAGTTAACTAGAGCTCTGTGGATGTTCTATCCCTACACGCATTGAGGCCTATTTATCAAGCCGTCAACCGCAAATATTCTGGAATTCCGCAGCGTAATTGTGGCAAGCCTGATTCGCCTTATTTATCAAAGCCTACAGACCGGCAAAAGTTGAAATTTGTGACATAAAATACGATCCGCCAGTCTCAGTCCGACACAGATCGATGCTTACGTCATACAAATTCGGCACTATCTGACTACTTTTGCTATTTATCAAATATCTAACAGGTTTCATGGATATAGGTACTTATTGCAACAACACACAAGGTATCCAAATATTTGAGATGCCCTAATCACACAGAGATTAGGCTATACACTCAAAATATCCCCCCACTATTTAAGACTTGTTCTCCCCTCCATCCAGCATATCAAGATTATTTGATTCTATTCCAACTAATTCTCATTTCCCTATTCATCCTTCTTAAAGTAAGACCATATTGAGCACTTGAGTCTTACCATTCAGAGTTATATTCATATAGATAGATATAATATTAATTTTCTCAACTTTTTCCAAGTCTACCAGGAAGTTAGATTACATTCCTACACTCAGAGAGTATACAACACCAACCTCCAGCAAAAAGAAACCAAATTGAAATTTCGTACTAAGCATTGGCACCATTTGTGCCCACTTCCTGTATTTACTAATAGACCTCAACATCCCATCACACACAGATGAAGGCAACTCTATCTGTGAGACTTCCAGAACATAGCTATCATGTGGACACAGACCCCATGGATCCTTATTACTTCCAACATATGTAGATGCATGCTTCAGTTAGAGTCAATTTCGGTCCCACGAGGCGACTATATCAACTCGTATATTCCTTAGGCCAGTAGGAGGACCTTTGAATCCACTATATCTGAATATTATTCAAATGCCATTTCGAGTTAAACTTCAAATGCTATTTGAATATTATCTAGATATTATTTTGGATTAAGTATATCCAGCTAAAACCGGTTGACAGCAACCTGTGGATAAGTATATCCAATATGACTAAACAAAAAGTATGACATACATAACGAACGGTATATGACATCAACCAACCTGTCTTATCAAAGCCCCTCTAAGGAACTAAAATATGATCAGCAGCAGAAGGCTGATCCCAAACCCCGGACCGATTACGCCTCAGTTATCAGGTTTAGCTGTCTGGTTTAGAGACCATGTATCGATCTCAAACCAGCTCTTCTATGTCCTTTTGACCAACAACAGGCTATTATAAATAAAGTAGACACCGGACCGTATTAGGAATAGTTTATTTAGATGTAGATGGAGGTCACTTACCCTGAGCTAATAATTAATGACGCTACAGCCGTCATATACAACGATCAGCTGTATTTGTTATGTTCACAGATCGCACACAGACAACCAATCATAAGTCAGCTCTCCCCTGTCCCTTTAGCCAATCATAGGCTTTTGCAAATAAAGCTGATAACGGACCATATTGAAAATAGTTTATTCAGATTTCTTTAGAGACTCGAGATACATGCACATCTTTAACATACTATTTCCAACACCTTCCAAAAGATATATAAGAGTAACATATAAACACGGAAAGTGAAGGACACAGCAACTTCTGGTTTATCGCATCCGGCTTGTGAACTCAGCTCGGCACATGTAGTGATCAGCTGTAGTTTGTTTACTAGCCATGTGCTAATGACGAATCACATCTTTAACTCTTCCAAACCTCTGAGCCAATCACAGGCTTTTGACTGAATAAGCCGATACTGGACCGGAAAATAAATAAGAGACTAAGCTACCTCTTTGATATCCTTTCATATACACCAGAAATATATTACACTTACAGATATTATTTTATTCACAAATACATGTTTTAACATAGATTTATAAATTAACAATTTTACCACTTCTGTTTTTTTTATTTCTGGTTTCACAAGACACCCTAATTAAACTAAATCTTAAAGGGTATATAAAGCTGCCAGTAACCACACAACACCAGTCTTGATAAAGGCCCACTGATTGGGCCGAAACGCGTTGACAAGTAGCTGGTAAGCTCTTTTCCAATCTTCTAATATTAGCTTGGATATTTGTACATGTTATTTTATTTTTATAGGACAGTTTAACAAGCAAGTTTAAAAGGAACCTTGAGGATTTAACAGGACCACCGTCACAGCATTCTCACCATTAGGAAGCAAGAATGTTAAATTTCGGCACTTCTCACCACCAGGATACAAGTTTGTTTTTTTATTTATTGTGACCTTTTTCAGTTTTTATTGTGACTTGTTTCACTTTTTTCACTTTTTTCAGTTTGGATCACATTTTTCATATATTTTTATATTTTTTTAATTTTTTTTTTTTAGAAATTTTCTATTTGGATTGTGACTCTCACCAAGTTTGGACTATTTCAGTTTTTCAGTTTTTTAGTTTTTCAGTCGTTCACACTAAATTCTTTATTATTTACACTACAACATTTTTTGCACGTGCATTATCCTTTCCCTAGCGGGGTTTCACATATTTATTGACTTATCTTATTTGGCACACAACCATCACTACAAGGTTGCACAAATACATGGTGCACAACGCCCACACCTGAACACTATACATTGTTCCTCAACGTCCATTACTATATTGCACCAATCTGCACAACATTTGCCGCATCTTTTATCAACCCAAACTCCTTATCAGATGGTCTAGGACCACTGATTTTAGCCAATTTATTTCATTTTATTGATTTTATAGTTCTAATTATATTGTTATGTGGATCCACAATTGTATTATTTGTAATAAATAATTTATCTGTTACACTTCACCTTGCCTATTTGGCACTCTAAACATATTCACATTCTTAGTTCACTCCATTGGCTGGCTAGGCAACCTCTGTTCAGAGCTATAGGTGACTATTTCAGGTGCTTTATCCAACCATTAACACTGACATTCCGGATCATCTGGACCCCACAAGAAAAAAATAGATGCCAAACTCTATAAACTTGTGTCTATACTGTGCAGCAGCAGACCACATTGTTTGCCCATTCCTTTTAAAACAAAAAGCTGGTAAGAAGGCAAACAATTTCCAATCTTTTTATGCTAAAACTAAACCGTCCTCATACATCATGCTTCCCTTGTCTTTGCAATGGGATCAATGCAGAATCAACAGTGAAGCCATCATTGACTCAGGGGCTTGTAGTATTTCTCCTATCTACCCTCTACATCAACCTCTTTTTCATTGGGATAACCTTTCCCTCTCATTTCCCTCACAGTATTGTGCTAATTCTTGTTTCCCTACAACCAATATTTTGGCTTTAACCACTCCTTCTATTCCCACTGACTACCTTGACTTTGCGGATGTGTTTATTAAAAAAGAAGCAGAATGTCTTCCCCTACACAGACCATATGATTGCCCCATTGACCTCATCGTTGGAGTTTCATTCCATTTGGTCATATTTATCCCTTGTCCAAGCCTGAACTTGACTACTTAAAAAATTACATTACAGATAATTTGAAGAAAGGGTTTATTAGACCCTAATCTTCCCCTGCAGGTGCAGGTATCTTTTTTGTAAAAAACAAGGATGGGTCTCTCCACCCTATTATTGGTTATAGGGAATTGAAAAAGCATACAAAAAAGAATAGATACCCATTGCCACTCATTCCTGAGTTGATTGAGAGGTTACGATGTTGCCAAATATTTTACTAAACTTGATTTAAGAGGTGCCTATAACCTTGTTAGAATAAGGTCCAGGGACGAGTGGCTGACTGCATTTAGGACTTGGTATGGTCTTTATGAGTATACAGTCATGCCATTCAGACTGTGCAATGTGCCGGCAACATTCCAGAACTTTATCAATGACATATTCAGGGACATACTTGACACCTTTTTAGTTGTTTACTTAGATGACATACTAATTTTTTCCAACAATAAAACATACCACGTAAAACATGTTAGGGTTGTTCTCTCTAGATTAAGAAAATTTACAAAATTTTAAAAGTGTACCTTTAGTACCACACATGTCTCATTTCTATGTTATTGTATCAATCAAAACTAAATCAGAATGGAAAATGAAAAAGTTCAAGCTATAACTAACTGGCCAAGACCCAAAGGCAAACAAGAAGTCCAGCGCTTCCTAGGCTTTGCTAATTTTTACAGAAGATGTATATGCAATTTTGCAGATATAACAAAACCACTCACCAATTTGACCAAGAACCTTACTAATTTCTCTTGGAACTTCTCTTGTCAACAAGCCTTTGACCAACTTAAAACATGTTTTGGGGGGGCAGAGTTAGTCACTGAAGAAGCAGGACATGTTCCAATGAAGCTCCTGACTCTATTCACTTTAAAATAGATATTTTCCTTAAAAACTATCACCAAGCGTGTTTAATATAAATTTCAGAAGGAACAACAGGAACCACAGGGCTGAGGAATAGTCGGAGAAGTAATAGTTTGAAGGGGGTTTTATACTTTCGCCAAGGAATAACCACGCATCATTGCATGTCACAGACTGGAGAGTCAGTTGATAACGTGGCTTATATGCAGCAGAAAACCTCTCAGCGAACACTGATTCTCCTAAATACAACGCTTAACATAATCACCCTCACGGATAACCCCTCAAAAGGATCACTAAACTACATTGGAGCTACATCCTACTCAAAATGCGATGATCCTACACTTATTGCAGCAACTAGAAGCTAAGCTAGACATCCACTTCCTTACGCTGAAGAAGGAACTGGTCTCAATGAGGACTATCGCAGGAGGGGAATGTGGACCCTACACTATGCAGCCTCTGCTTGTAGACATTCTGTCTGCCACCCCCTCCTCCTTTCAACCACAGGGTCTCGAGTTTGACAATAGCTTCACCCACTTACACAGCGACGCTCACCAATTTACCAGTCTAGAAAGGGTTGCCTGGTCTGAAAGGAATACACCTATCTTCACACTAATGCCGGACCCTAATACTAACAGTAGTGAGCAGCCCGCAGAGTCAGAAGAAACAGCCGATTCCTTAGATAGAGGTAACTGCGGAAGGACCTCCGCCATTTCACCAGCCATTGGAAGATGGGTCCTAGCACCTGGGATGCGACCGCGAGTGAACTCCACTTCAGGAGCTAATCCTTACATGACGCAGAAAGCACCCACCTTACCTCTGACAACGGCCGCTGATCTCAACACCCCTGCATATCTCCCAGAGACTGCACTGTTACTTAACTCCTCAGGCCAAGGAACTTACGCAGAGTTTTCGATCACCACGCTAGCCACAGGGGAGCCATATGAGGGCGGCTTGATGCCGATACAGTACCGGTGTCACTTGAGCCTCCTGATAGTTGCACACTACATCAGACCTTCCACTGTCTTGAGAAGACTGATACAACTACTTGTCAGGAGGATTAGAGTTCCAGGAGCTATCCGGATTGTGTTCTGCTGCAGGCTGGGTATCGGGTAAAATCTCCGGCATCATCCCAACGCTCAAAAGCAACTCTATGACTGTGACTTTCTCCCTTCCCTTTTTCTTTTTTTCTTTCTCCTTTCTGCAAGTTATACAACCCTGTCTTAAACAGTTAGATAATCTTGTTATTCTACTTTTAGGCTTGTCTCTAATTGTCTATTTAGACATCGCAGGGTGTTATAAAGCCTATTAGGTAGGATTTGTCACACATAATATATAGTTGGTTAAATAAGAGCTAATTGAGATGTCAACCTTGCTATTTCATAACCCAACTACATGATGAAGAATGGTGTAAAGGTTGCCAATTATGCAGTGAGAATAACTGTTATAATATGTAAATAGGGCTGTTTTGGCTGCACATGGTTATGTATAAAGTATATTTGTATAACTGATTATTACTCTGACAATATCCTATGGTAAGTGCACATATGTGGTCCAATATAGTTATTAGCAATTTGAATGTGTGCCTCACTGTGGCTACAACTGTATACTAAATGCCCTCATATAGTATAGCTCCTAGTTCCTATCCTGCGCATAGTCAATTCACCCTAGATTTAGCTTATCCTCCTTTACCTTAGAGGCACCCTATTTTATTTTTACTTGGAACTAATCTATCCTTGATAGGGATACAAAAGAGTAAGAATCTTGCCAATATATACCATAATTTGCCTTACCTAATGATTACATGCTCCTGCAGTTAATAGCACATATTACAGGGTCTGTAACTCTAGGCAGAAGATAGTTATTTACCATTCATCTAAATGATCCAGTCCCTGCTTTCAGTTAATATTGTTTTAAGCCTCAGATACTTACTTCCCGCTACCCTTACTAAGCTTACACATACGCCATTTCCACTTATTGAACATTACCCCTCTCTTTATTTTGCAACTACATAAGTCAGGCATAGGTTAAACATTGACTACGTACATTGTACACCTTAGAGGTTATGCCCTCGTGGTCAATTTTTGTGTTTCCTTTCTTTTCAGTGGCTGGTAGTATTCTAATGTTATAACTGAGGTTGAATCTCCCTAATTCATTTATGTACCCTTTAAAATCCTCGATTACAGAAGCTACAATCCCTTGTGCCCTCCTCAGGCCTGTTCGATACTGAGGTCGGAAAAAGGTCTCATTCATATACACATTTACCGTTTGTTATGTATACTGTAATGGCCTCATTTTCTAGCTTAACAGTTCATCATAGTTTTTATTTTTTATCAGAATTCTATTGTGTTTGATTCTCCTGTGTTATGGTCTAATGTTCCTGCACTTGCTGAAATTGTTTATATGCTAGTTTTATATGTATCCGTATATGGTGTCTCATCACTCCAACTATGACATAACTTCACTTAGGGAGTACATAGAATGTTCTGCTCTCCCCAGCTTCCAATGATATATATACCCTCGCCCCATAGATACACATAGCACATAAGATGCCTCTCATAGTTCCCTATCTTAGCCATTGCTTTGTACATACATGGCATACATAGATTTATAAACAAATCCATACTGCAGCCTTACCAAAGTAGGCTCTGCCCCCCTGCTTTCTCCTCCCCCTTCCATCCCCCCTCCCACAACTCGAGTGGCTCTTGCCCACTGTAATCCCTCTTCCTTCCAGTGCTCTACGACCTACTTATGGTCATTCTAAATGCTAACTCCCCACATCATCGCAGAAATTCTAACTTTATTCATCCTAGAGATGTGGAGACCAGATTACCATTATTAAAATATAAAATGAAGTTTCATTTCAGTCCGCCCAAGCATATATCTGACACCTCCCTAGACACAACATAGGTTTCTACATGTTAAGGCTGGCCTTATTGTATTATTATGGTTATGTTTATTTCTGTGAGCCCTAATAATGTATGACTTAACTTGATATATAGTTCAGTTACTCCTCTACTAGCCTAACAGATATAATGGGTGTCACAATTTTTGTGTTGTACTCTAATGTTAATTTTATGATTGGGCAAATGTTGCATTTTGTATTCTTTGTGCTTTTTGAAACTTCAATAAAAATCTTTTAAAAAAAAACAAACAAAAAAACAAAACATGTTTTAGTACATCCCCCATTTTGCAAATAACAGATACTTCTTACCACTTTGTTCTCGAAGTCGATGCATCAGAACATGCTATTGGTTCTGTCCTTTCACAAAGAAAGACTCTAAAAGATCCTCTACATCCTATATCATATTACTCCAGAGTTTTGACCCAACCGGAACTGAATTATCCTGTTGGGGAAAAATAATTATTAGCTGCTATTAAATGTTCTTTTGACCAATGGAGACACTTACTTGAAGGCTCTGTTCACCCTATTACCATCTTTACAGATCACAAAAATTTACAGTATTTACAAACAAACCGCACCTTATCAGTTCGTCAACTTAGATGGAGTCTGTATTTCTCCAGGTTTTCATACACCATCACCTACCACCCAGGCACAAAGAATACTAAGGCTGACACCCTATCTAGGTTATATAAAAAACCCACAGTTGACACACAACCCACCACAGTAATACCTAAATATTGCATTTTAGGACTGGTTTCTGATGTTCTCCAAGACTTGAAACTTAGTCAACAAAGTGACAAAACAAAATCTCAACATATTCTCCAACCAGACAAAGATGGCATCCTCCACTATGGTACTAATATATACATTCTGCCTAACCTCTGCAATTCAGTTATGAAAGCCACACATGATTCCCCATTAGCTGGATACATGGGCACTCAAAAGACCCTGGACCTCCTCCGCAGAACTTATTGGTGGCCCTCCATGAACTCTTCTGTAAAAGAATACATCACTTCATGCATAACCTGTGCCACCATTAAACACTCTCACCAAAGACCAGTAGGGTTATTACAACCCATAACAGTTCGTGACGGACCTTGGACAATGGTCTCCATGGACTTTATTGTTGACCTACCCAAGTCACAGGGAAACACTGGCATTTTCGTAGTGGTTGATCTATGGAGTCCATGGATAGATTTATTTCACTCAATAAAGGCTCCTCTCCTAATATGCTGCCTAAACAAAGAGACAGGAAAGGGAATAATAAAATCCCGGACACTGCCTCTAACACAACACAAGATAGAGGGGCGGCTAACTTTTTACCAAATGATATGTCAGATTTTGCCGCAGAAATTATTAAAATGATGACCCCACAGTTAGATGCAGTCAAGCATGAAATCAAAAAGGAAATATCCAGCCTGACTATCGAAGTTAGACAGTTTGCAGAAAGGCTAGAGGAGGTGGAGACTAGAGTGCCTGATTTAGAAGACAGATTTAATCTTCAAGACCCTAATTAAAAAGCCCACGGCAATGCTATTGCATTACTTCAGTCTAAGATTGAGGATGTCGAGGACCGTTCAAGACGAAATAAAGGTCATTGGTCTTCCTGAATCAGTGGAATTTCAAGATATTGGGGGGTAGTTATCAAGCTGTCTACTTTTCTGGCTTCGCCGGCCCAATACGCCCGCCTAAGCTCGCCTACCTTCGCCGCCGCGGACCTTGAATACGTTCGCCTAAGTTATCAAATAAAGCTGTCAAAAAGCCGCGGGGCGATGAGCAGCGGACTGTGACAGTTATCACTCATCCGATCTCGCTGCCCTTCGGCTTTTTCCCAGCTTTATTGCTAGCCTGTCACTAAGCACTCACACTAAACTGCACTGTTCTACCCCCTATACCGGCGCCCCCGGAGCCCCCCGCAACTAAATAAAGTTACTAACCCGCACCTAGACCCGCTCCTAGACCCTGCCGCAACTCTTATAAATGTATTAACCCCTAAACCGCCGCTCCCGGACACTGCTGCCACCTACAGTATACCTAGTAACCCCTATCCTGCCCCCCCTACACCGTCGCCCTCTATTATAAAATTATTAACCCCAATCCTGCTGATCCCGCACCTCTCTGCAACGAAATAAATAGTTTAACCCCTAAACCGCCACTCCATGAACCCGCCGCAACCTATATTAAACCTATTAACCCCTATCCTGCCCCTCCTACACCGTCGCCACCTATAATACATTTATTAACCCCTATCCTGCCCCCCACTACGCCGCCGCCACTGTAATAAAATTATTAACCCCTAAACCTAACCCTAACCCTAACGCCCCCCTAACTTAAATATTAATTAAATAAATCTAAATAAATTAACTCTTATTAACTAAATGAATCCTATTTAAAACTAAATACTTACCTTTAAAATAAACCCTAATATAGCTACAATACAAATAAGAATTATATTCTAGCTATCTTAGGATTTATATTTATTTGACAGGTAACTTTCAATTTATTTTAACTAGGTACAATAGCTATTAAATAGTTATTAACAATTTAATAGCTTACCTAGCTAAAATAAAGAGAAATGTACCTGTGAAATAAATCCGGAGCGGAAGAAGTTAATCCTCCAAGCGGCGCTGAAGAAATCTTCCATCCGATGAAGTCATCATCCAGGCGGCGCTGAAGAAGTCTTTGATCCGGCCGATGTCATCTTCCAAGAGGCGCTGAAGAGGTCTTCTATCCGGGCGAAGTCATCTTCCAAGACGGGTCTTGAATCTTCCTTCCGCCGACGCGGAACCACCTTCTTCACCGACGGACTACGACGAATGACGGCTCCTTTAAGGGACGTCATCCAAGATGGCGTCCCCTCAATTCCGATTGGCTGATAGGATTCTATCAGCCAATCGGAATAAAGGTAGGAAAATCTGATTGGCTGATGGAATCAGCCAATCAGATTCAAGTTCAATCCGATTGGCTGATCCAATCAGCCAATCAGATTGAGCTCGCATTCTATTGGCTGTTCCGATCAGCCAATAGAATGCGAGCTCAATCTGATTGGCTGATTCCATCAGCCAATCAGATTTTTCCTACCTTAATTCCGATTGGCTGATCTTATTTATATTGTAGCTATATTAGGGTTTATTTTAAAGGTAAGTATTTAGTTTTAAATAGGATTCATTTAGTTAATAAGAGTTAATTTATTTAGATTTATTTAATTAATATTTAAGTTAGGGGGGCGTTAGGGTTAGGGTTAGGTTTAGGGGTTAATAATTTTATTACAGTGGCGGCGGCGTAGTGGGGGGCAGGATAGGGGTTAATAAATTTATTATAGGTGGCGACGGTGTAGGGGGGCAGGATAGGGGTTAATACATTTAATATAGGTTGCGGCGGGTTCAGGGAGCGGCGGTTTAGGGGTTAATACATTTATTATATTTGCGGTGGGCTCCGGGAGCGGCGGTTTAGGGGGTAATAACTTTATTTAGTTGCGGCGGTGTAGGGGGGGTCAGATTAGCGGTGTTTAGACTCGGGGTACATGTTAGGGTGTTAGGTGCAGACAGTTCCCATAGAAATCAATGGGATGTCTGTCAGCAGCGAACTTGTACTTTCGCTATGGTCAGACTCCCATTGATTCCTATGGGATCCGCCACCTCCAGGCTGGCGCTTTGAAAACCAGGTATGCTGGGCCGTAAAAGTGCCGAGCGTACCTGCTAGTTTTTTGATAACTAGCAAAAGTAGTGAGAATGTGCCGCACTTGTGTGCGGAACATCTGGAGTGACGTAAGAATCGATCTGTGTCGGACTGAGTCCGGCGGATCGAAGTTTACGTCACAAAATTCTACTTTTGCCGGTCTCGAGCCTTTGATAACTAAGGCGAATCAGCCTCGCCACAAATACGCTGCGGAATTCCAGCGTATTTGAGGTTGACGGCTTGATAACTAGGCCCCATAATGTCCTTTGTCTCGGTCACTCTACCTCCGGCACTCCTGATACGGCTTCCTTCTACCCATTCCAGATAGAGAGAGTACACATAATAGGTCACATAAGGGGGAATATCGATAATGTCCAGTCAAGACCTATTATTTTCAAATTTGTGAATTTCCAAGATAAAATGAGGTATCTTAAACACTACAGGGAATTCAATCCCTTTGTAACTAGCATTCATAAAGTCATGATCCTCCAAGACTTTTCATCCGAAACGTTGAGTAAGAGAAGGGAGATTTCGCCTTTTTATGGCAAGCTTATGAGGGCTAATTTCAATATTAGATTGATCTATCCTGCTAAATTAATAGTGATCAGAGAAGGAATTTCTCATACGCTAAATAATATTGTGGAAGCTGAATCTTTTTGTAAGAAGGTTGGCCTATCCTAAACATTAGGTAATGGGTACATTCTCAATCATCTTTGTTTCAATGATTGGATATGGAATGGAGCTGTCCTCCACTCTCTCCCTCTCTGCCACCCATGCCATCCTTTTCTCTGACTCACTCTCATAGTGTGGGCTGATGCCAGAGCCTCTTAATTTCATATCATGGAACGTAGGTGGCATAACCTTCCCAATCCAAAGGAAATATATAATTAAGCATTTGGGTAAGTTGAAACCTGATATTGTCCTGTTACAGGAAATTTATCTTAAAACTGCAGAAGTACCCAAGCTTAAAACTAACTGGGTGGGGGAGGTCTTTGCCGCCCCACAAGATTCTAGGAAAAAGTGGGTAGCTATTCTTTTTTTAAAAAAAATTAGAATACAAAATTAAGGCCACTCAACTGGATCCTGAAGGACGCTACCAAATCTTAGAGATAGCTCTTAAGAAATCTTGTTTTATCTTATGTAATCTATATGGCCTAAAAAATGTGGATAGGGATTTTTGGAGCAATATGGTACTCAAAATGCATAAATATATTGGGCAAAACCTCATAGTAGTGGGAGACCATAATCTCATAGCAGAACCTATCCTAAACAGGTTAAACGAAAAAATACCAATTAACAGAGATAGGAAGACCCATATTTTACAGAAATATTGTTTTCAGTTAGGGCTGTTAGACATCTGGCAAGTTCAGAATCCAGACTTACGATCATATACCTTTATGTCTAAAGCCCACCAATCCCTATCCAGGATTGATATGTTTCTTATTTCAGAAACCTTAATAGGTCTCAACTGGGAAGCTGGGATTAACAATATCGTAATCTCAGACCACGCTACTATATCATTGGTGCTAAATTCCGACTTGCTTCATCCACATAATAACAACATTTATTTCCCCAAACACTTGGCTAATAATATTAATTTACAAAATTGGTTGAGAGGTAAATGGGAGGAATTTTATAAATGTAACTCTGCATATCTAGAGAAAACGGAGGTGTTCTGGGGGGCAGCTAAGGTGGTGCTGAGGGAAGAAATTAAGGCCTATATGTGCCAGCTTAAAAAAATATCCAGGCAAATCAAAATACAGTTATCTAATCAACTAAAAAATTCCTATAAAGCGTATGTTGATAGCCCCTCTACCCCACGTTGGATTATGTATGTGAACGCAAAGACGGCATGTGATATTTTTCTCAAACAAAAAAAGCTCAAGAGGATTGCAGAATGAAAGCTATATATGGGGGTCATATGGGTAGGTCCGCCAAGTTCCTCACCAGAATTACCAGGTCAAGTTCTAAAAATACTATCTCGGCTATTAAAAATGGTACCGGTAGATTTACCAACCAATCCGATATTGAAAAGTTTTTATTTTTATTTTTTTATGACCTGTACAAGTGTAAGGGATTTGATCCAACTAAGAAAAAAGAATTCTAGGAAAGGATCAGATTACCTAAACTCTCCTCTGAAATTATGTCTGGAATTAATATGCCTATATCTGAGGTCAAAATTTTAGATAGTATTAAGCCGCTGGTCCAGACTCTCTCCCCACAGAATTTAATAGAATCCTGCAATTACAAATTACTCCCACTCTAAATAAACTATTTAACCTATATTTTTCAGACAATACTAAATGCTCTCCCTATTTTTCTGCTGCAAATATTTCGCTAATCCTTAAAAAGAATTAGGACCCTGAATTCCCAGCCTCATATAGGCCTATTTTGGTGCTGAATGCCGATTATAAACTTTTAATATCTATAGCAGCAAATCGGCTTAAACCTCATCTTGGAGATATAATCCATGAGAACCAACCTGTTTTTTTGCCCAGGAGGAATCCCGTGAGGAATATGAGGAAGTTTATGTTAGTTCTTGATTTTTTTTTAAATAAATTTAAATCTTCTAGGCGGAGAGATTTGGCTGACTTGGCTATATTGACAGTCGATGCAGAAAAAGCCTTCGACCGTATCTGTTGGGATCATCTTTTTAGCTCTATGGAGCAATTTGGTCTGGTAGGCTATTTTAATATTTTTATTCAATTAAGCTATTCTTCTCCTATATCCGCGATAATTATTAATAATTGCAATTCTCAAAGGTTTGCGCTTCATAGGGGCACCCAACAGGGGTGCATGCTCTCTCCATTACTTTTCAATATCTCATTAGAACCCCTGGCGATACTCCTTCACCAAGAACTTGAAGGAATTTGATTAGGCGGCCAGAAGTTGGTGCTGTTACTTTATGCTGATGAACTTTTGTTATTTCTAAGTAATATTAAGATAAGTTTACCATTATTATGTAATATCATTCATATGTTTGGTCTGATTTCAGGTTATAAAATTAACCTTTTAAAATTAGAACTTCTTTGGCTGCACAAGGAACAGGGCAATAGAACTAAATATCCATTTACTGAGACTACTCAGATTACTTATCTGGGGATAAGATTGAGTATCAACCCGCATGAGTGGTACAGCTTAAACTATCCTCAATGTCTTAATAACTACAAAAAAAAAATTAGAGGACTGGTCTAATCTTCCTATATCACTTACATTGCGTGCCACATTAATCAAAACTATATTCTTCCCTAAATTACTTTATTTAATTCAAAATATTCCGATCTTCATTCATAAATCTGATATTCTCAGGTATAATAAATCCTGCACCAGCTTCCCGTGGAAAGGGGCCAAAGCTCAGATAGCTATACACCGTCTTATGAACTCGAAGCTCTCTGCAGGGCTGGCGCTGCCTAATATCCAATTCTATAATTTTTTCTTCCTCTTTAAAATAGTTCTAGATCGTATTACTGAAAAAAAACAGGTTACTTGGCTTGCATGCAAATCTAATCTTGCTGCTCCATTCCATTCGAACGCACTACTACATTGTCCAATAACATCATTACCTTCAACTGTCTTTTCTTTGTTGACTTTTAAAAATGTAATATTGGCATGGCAGACGTTCTGCTCTAAGATAGACTGTTCCCCTTATGCTTTGAAGTTACCCCAGGCCTATTTAATCCTGTGTTTAAGCAGTGGGCTATTAAAGGTTTAAAGTGGATCAACCAAATTTTAAGGCCAGATTCTTCTCCAGAAACATTCCATGTCTTAGCTAATAAATTCGGACTTTCAAAGCATGATTTCTATGCCTATCTACAACTAAGACATTTTATTTCTGAATTCAAACAAAACTACAGCACAGATTGGTCCTTAGGTTAATTACATAGCAGAATTATAGGATATCAGGCCGGCATATATTTTATATTTCCTTTTTATGGCCTACTAAACCAATGTCCCTCAAATGAGCAAACCAATGATATAGTAGTGAAATGGACTAAATACTTTCCTAGAATTAATGTTCAGAATATAACAGACAGTTTCAAAATAACTAAGCAAGCCTGGACTATGACATCATGGAGGGAGTCACAGATAAAGATAAGCCTGCAGATGTATCTTACCCCAGATATTTTATCCAGGTGGTATAATACAAATATTCTATGTTCAAGATGTAGGGCAACGCATGCTGACCTCTTACATTGTTTTTCGGGATGACCAAAAGTTATGCAGTTTTGGAAGAAAGTGACATATTGGATGAATTCAGTTCTATTGTTGGACTTTTACATTAAACCAGTTGAGATTTTTTTCCTTGCTAAATTTCAAGGAGCCTCTAAAAACTGTAAGCTTATTAACACAATAATATTAATAGGCCATAATTTTTTCTTAAGGCTGTAGAAAGCACATTTTGCTCCTAAATTTTCAGAACTTAAAAACGCTCTGATTACTCAATGTACGATTGAACAATATAATTTATTGAATGCTTCAGATGCCCAATTGACTTTACTTTTTAAAAAATGGAAAGCGTTTATCTTATCGCTTCAGGAGCCGGCGCAAAGGGTGTTAGTTAAACCTTTGATTAAATCCCCCTATGTTTAATTGAATATATGTGATGGGCATCTTCCCAACAGTTGGTTGGGCTCAGGGATTGAGTGAGAGAGGGAGGATTTCCCCTCCTTTTTTTTTGTTGTCTGTTTTGTTCTATTTCTGTTTTTTGTTTTCTGAATCTATAAAATTCCTCCATTGGAGTTAGATGATTTTTTGTTATAGCATGTATCATTTTTTGTTCCTTCCTGGTGTATTCTAGATTATGATTTGCTTAATATATATTATAAAATCCCTTGATTGGAGATAGATGATCTCCTGGTATGGCAGGTAATATTCAATTTTTTTCTGTTGTGATATTTTATGTCCTGCGTGACACCATGCCATGTTTACGACTATGATGTATTTGCCTCCTGTTTTGGTTATAAATAAAAAAAATATATTGGTCAAAATCTCATAGTAGCGGGAGACCATAATCTCATAGCAGAACCTATCCTAAACAGGTTAAACAAATAAATACCAATTAACAGAGATAGGAAGACCCATATTTTACAGAAATATTGTTTTCAGTTAGGGCTGTTAGACATCTGGCAAGTTCAGAATCCAGACTTACGATCATATACCTGTATGTCTAAAGCCCACCAATCCCTATCCAGGACTGATATGTTTCTTATTTTAGAAACCCTAATAGGTCTCAACTGGGAAGCTGGGATTAACAATATTGTAATCTCAGACCACGCTACTATATCATTGGTGCTAAATTCCGACCTGCTTCATCCACATAATAACAACATTTATTTCCCCAAACACTTGTTTAATAATATTAATTTCCAAAATTGGTTGAGAGGTAAATGGGAGGAATTTTATAAATGTAACTCTGCATATCTAGAGAAAACGGAGGTGTTCTGGGGGGCAGCTAAGGTGGTGCTGCGGGAAGAAATTAAGGCCTATATGTGCCAGCTTAAAAAAATATCCAGGCAAATCGAAATACAGTTATCTAATCAACTAAAAAATTCCTATAAAGCGTATGTTGATAGCCCCTCTACCCCACGTTGGATTACATATGCGAACGCAAAGACGGCATGTGATATTTTTCTCAAACAAAAAAAGCTCAAGAGGATTGCTGAATGAAAGCTATATATGGGGGTCATATATACTCGTATTGGGGTAGAGCATAACATTGGTTTAATGAATTAGTGCTCTACCCCAATATGAGTTATGTTCAAGTGCTTTTATGCTGCAAGAAGCGGATTTTGACTATATTAGCCTTGATCCATACACCATAATTATTAACATGAAATACATTGGGTCCATATTAATGCCTTAGTGCACCATTTGGCATAGTACTCACGAGGGCTTAGTGGTCATAGAGTCGTTCTATACCTCCAATTTATTAACTGTTCACCTGTGAGACAGTACTAGATAGTCCTTGTTACTGTGAATTATTGGAGTTTTTTGCTTTGTATGTTTTCTATCAACTAGTAGCTATCAGCCATCAATGTGTGATTAATTAACACCACAGTTTTTGTGGCAACTCTATTACTTACGCACATTTACCCCAGTCCTTTACCATTCTAGAGTTTACATCAGGTAGTAGTTTCCATATTTCAGGGTGTATACAGAATTGTTTCGGCAAGTATATATAAGCCAAACAATATACATTAATTACCCTTATGAGTTCATAACCACTACCCGCACTACGCTGTACTTATAGCGTATATTATTAGAAAGGCACGCTTAGTCCAACCCCTCTAGACGTAGTTTTAATTGTGTGTTGTTTGTGTGTGAGAATTTTTAAACAATATAATAAAAGTTAATTTTTAATTTAGTTCTCCTTCCTCTATCTTGCCCACCAAGACCACAGTATTGACAATTGATTTCTGTGACTTGTAATATCACCTAAGGGTGATTTATATATATCTTTTCAGACTTTTGAGTGCTAAAAGTGTATACTTGCTGTGCTGAGTTCTCATCTCCCCACAACTTTCTTCAATCACAGTTTCTAATATACACAGCACCTATCCTGGAACTTGGATTATTTATACCCAAGTATCCTATTATTGGATATAAGTCTATAAGTACTTGAAAAGTAGTGCCATTGGAATCTCTTTCTCTGTCTCTCCCCACAGAATTTTATAGAATCCTGCAATTACAAATTACTCCCACTCTAAATAAACTATTTAACCTATATTTTTCAGACAATACTAAATGCTCTCCCTATTTTGCTGCTGCAAATATTTCGCTAATCCTTAAAAAGAATTAGGACCCTGAATTCCCAGCCTCATATAGGCCTATTTTGGTGCTGAATGCCGATTATAAACTTTTAATATCTATAGCAGCAAATCGGCTTAAACCTCATCTTGGAGATATAATCCATGAGAACCAACCTGTTTTTTTTCCCAGGAGGAATCCCGTGAGGAATATGAGGAAGTTTATGTTAGTTCTTGATTTTTTTTGGAATAAATTTAAATCTTCTAGGTGGAGAGATTTGGCTGACTTGGCTATATTGACAGTCGATGCAGAAAAAGCCTTTGACCGTATCTGTTGGGATCATCTTTTTAGCTCTATGGAGCAATTTGGTCTGGTAGGCTATTTTAATATTTTTATTCAATTAAGCTATTATTATTATTATTATACTTTATTTATTAAGCGCCAACATATTCCGCAGGGCTTTCCATGGATACAATTTATTTAAAAAAAACAATACAAGACTTGTAAGATACAGGACAAAATATACAAACACATACAGGAGGGATTGAGGGCCCTATTCCCGTGGGAACTTACAATCTAGAAGGGTAGGAGGTTTGGAAGCTATATATAACTATATATAGGTATAGGAGAAGCTATTCTTCTCCTATATCCGCGATAATTATTAATAATTGCATTTCTCAAAGGTTTGCGCTTCATAGGGGCACCCGACAGGGATGCATGCTCTCTCCATTACTTTTCAATATCTCATTAGAACCCCTGGCGATACTCCTTCGCCAAGAACTTGAAGGAATTTGATTAGGCGGCCAGAAGTTGGTGCTGTTACTTTATGCTGATGAACTTTTGTTATTTCTAAGTAATATTAAGATAAGTTTACCATTATTATGTAATATCATTCATATGTTTGGTCTGATTTCAGGTTATAAAATTAACCGTTTAAAATCAGAACTTCTTTGGCTGCACAAGGAACAGGGCAATAGAACTAAATATCCATTTACTGAGACTACTCAGATTACTTATCTGGGGATAAGATTGAGTATCAACCCGCATGAGTGGTACAGCTTAAACTACCCTCAATGTCTTAATAACTACAAAAAAAAAATTAGAGGACTGGTCTAATCTTCCTATATCGCTTACATTGCGTGCCACATTGATCAAAACTATATTCTTCCCTAAATTACTTTATTTAATTCAAAATATTCCGATCTTCATTCATAAATCTGATATTCTCAGGTATAATAAATCCTGCACCAGCTTCCTGTGGAAAGGGGCCAAAGCTCAGATAGCTATACACCGTCTTATGAACTCGAAGCTCTCTGCAGGGCTGGCGCTGCCTAATATCCAATTCTATAATTTTTTCTTCCTCTTTAAAATAGCTCTAGATCGTATTACTGAAAAAGAACAGGTCACTTTGCTTGCATGCAAATCTAATCTTGCTGCTCCATTCCATTCGAACGCACTACTACATTGTCCAATAACATCATTACCTTCAACTGTCTTTTCTTTGTTGACTTTTAAAAATGTAATATTGGCATGGCAGAAGTTCTGCTCTAAGATAGACTGTTCCCCTTATGCTTTGAAGTTACCCCAGGCCTATTTAATCCTGTGTTTAAGCAGTGGGCTATTAAAGGTTTAAAGTGGATCAACCAAATTTTAAGGCCAGATTCTTCTCCAGAAACATTCCATGTCTTAGCTAATAAATTCGGACTTTCAAAGCATGATTTCTATGCCTATCTACAATTAAGACATTTTATTTCTGAATTCAAACAAAACTACAGCACAGATTGGTCCTTAGGTTAATTACATAGCAGAATTATAGGATATCAGGCCGGCATATATTTTATATTTCCTTTTTATGGCCTACTAAACCAATGTCCCTCAAATGAGCAAACCAATGATATAGTTGTGAAATGGACTAAATACTTTCCTAGAATTAATGTTCAGAATATAACAGACAGTTTCAAAATAACTAAGCAAGCCTGGACTATGACATCATGGAGGGAGTCACAGATAAAGATAATCCTGCAGATGTATCTTACCCCAGATATTTTATCCAGTGGTATAATACAAATATTCTATGTTCAAGATGTAGGGCAACGCATGCTGACCTCTTACATTGTTTTTGGGGATGACCAAAAGTTATGCAGTTTTGGAAGAAAGTGACATATTGGATGAATTCAGTTCTATTGTTGGACTTTTACATTAAACCAGTTGAGATTTTTTTCCTTGCTAAATTTCAAGGAGCCTCTAAAAACTTTAAGCTTATTAACACAATAATATTAATAGGCCGTAATTTTATTTTAAGGCTGTGGAAAGCACATTTTGCTCCTAAATTTTCAGAACTTAAAAACGCTCTGATTACTCAATGTACGATTGAACAATATAATTTATTGAATGCTTCAGATGCCCAATTGACTTTACTTTTTAAAAAATAGAAAGAGTTTATCTTATCACTTCAGGAGCCGGCGCAAAGGGTGTTAGTTAAACCTTTGATTAAATCCCCTTATGTTTAATTGAATATATGTGCTGGGCATCTTCCCAACAGTTGGTTGGGCTCAGGGATTGAGTGAGAGAGGGAGGCTTTCCCCTCCTTTTTTTGTTGTTGTCTGTTTTGTTCTATTTCTGTTTTTTGTTTTCTGAATCTATAAAATTCCTCCATTGGAGTTAGATGATTTTTTGTTATAGCATGTATCATTTTTTGTTCCTTTCTGGTGTATTCTAGATTATGATTTGCTTAATATCTATTATAAAATCCCTTGATTGGAGATAGATGATCTCCTGGTATGGCAGGTAATATTTATTTTTTTCTGTTGTATTCTGTTGTATTCTAGATTGTGATATTTTGGGTCCTGCGTGACACCATGCCATGTTTACGACTATGATGTATTTGCCACCTGTTTTGGTTATAAATAAAAAAAAAAAAAAAGAAAGACTCTAAAAGATCCACTACATCCTATATCATATTACTCCAGATTTTTGACTCAACCGGAACTGAATTACCCCATTGAGGAAAAAGGATTATTAGCCATTAAGTGTTCTTTCGACTAAAGGAAACACTTACTTGAAGGCTCTGTTCACCCTATTACCATCTTTACAGATCACAAACATTTACAGTATTTACAAACAAACTGCACCTTATCAGCTCGTCAACTTAGATGGAGTCTGTATTTCACCAGGTTTTCATACACCATCACCTACCGCCCAGGCACAAAGAATACTAAGGTTGATACACTATATAGGTTATATAAAAAACCCACAGTTGACACATGACCCACCACAGTAATACCTAAATCTTGCGTTTTGGGACTGGTGTCTGATGTTCTCCAAGAGTTGAAACTTAGTCAACAAATTGACAAAACGAAACCTCAACATATTCTCCAACCAGACAAAGATGGCATCCTCCACTATGGTACTAATATATACATCCCGCCTAACCTCCGCAATTCAGTTATGAAAGCCACACATGATTCCCCGTTAGCTGGACACATGGGCACTCAAAATACCCTGGACCTCCTCCGCAGATCTTATTGGTGGCCCTCCATGAACTCTTCTGTAAAAGAATACATCACTTCATGCGTAACCTGTGCCACCACTAAACGCTCTCACCAAAGACCAGTAGGGTTATTACACCCCATACCAGTTCCTGACCGACCTTGGACAATGGTCTTCATGGACTTTATTGTTGACGTACCCAAGTCACAGGGATATACTGGCATTTTCGTAGTGGTTGATCTATTCTCGAAAAACGGACCATTTTATTCCTACTAAATCGCTTTCATTTGCTCAGGAGACAGCTGAACTTTTCATCAAATAAATACTCAGACTTTATGGCCTTCCAACCGCTGTATTAAGTGACAGGGGTAGTCAGTTCACTTCTAAGATCTGGGCTCATCTTTGTAAATCTCTCAGAATCCAACAATTACTTACAACTTCCTATCACTCTCAAACAAATGGGCAATGTGAAGGACTAATCAGTGGATGAGATGTTACTGCTCCAATAAACAAGACTCCTGGGTTACTTTCCATTGTTATGCTGAATTTGCATACAATAACACATTCTTCCACTGGGTTATCTCCTTTCTACATTAACCTTGGAATTCACCCTAAATTCCAATCACTTACCACGTCAAATACTCCTGGTCTGGAAGTAAACAACTTGATTGGGTCCATCAAGCAAATTTTGATATCATTGCTAGTAATATCAAACATGCACAATGTAATGAATGCACATATATGTTCTTAAATGAATACATCTAAAAAACCTATAGTCAATATTCCATAAAAATTATTAGAAATGGATGACATAAGTTTGTCCCATATGCAGGAGTTTGTTAAGTTTCAGACTTGTAAACTTAACTATTCTCCTAATGAGTAGTTTTTCATATGTGAAGCTCAGGAAGTAAAACAGTTAATAGTGATCCAATATTATATTGATTAATTTTGTAACAAATCAGTGCTTCATATAGTCTGCTATTTGACATGTCAAGGAAAAATAAATGCAAGATCTTACCGGTCTAAAAAATAACAACCACAGTTCACAGGGAAGCTTGGTAATGATTCCTCTTGGAGGCTCAGGAGGCACACACTGGAAACAGTGAGAGCAGTCTGTAGAGCTGGAGCAAACCGTTTAAGCGCACTGTGAGAGAATTCAGCTGGGAGGGGAGGTGTGTCAGTCTGAACACGCTGACCCAACACAGGATAGTGGTGACGTCACTGGAGTGTGGAGAAACTAGTTGAACCAGAACAATGCAGTATAAGTAATAGAAGAAACAACTCTGTAATATTCCAAGATAAGGAAATAAGGCAGACTAAGAATGCTCAAAGGTTGATGTAGAGCATAAAAAGTAACCCCAGGGAATATAAGGAATGTAAACAGTAGCACAGTCTTATGGAGGAGTAAGAATGCAGGGAGGGCTAGATAAGGCAGTCAAAACTTCAATACCAAGCGTGATATAGAAGTTCCTGTCAGAATTTATAGGCTAGTTGAAAAAAACACACCTCTTAAAGGTAAAGATCCATAATATGTTACAAAGCTCCACCTTTAAGGAACCGCTCCACGGTTCGAGGCCTGAGGCGTTCAGGATGTCTTCTATGAAAAATGGAAGCCAACCTGGGTGCAGAAAGGTTGGTGGAGGGTTCCCACGAATCATCCTCAGATGAGTATCCTTTCCACCGTACCAAATATTGGAGATGGTTAGAGATCTTTCTAGAATCCAGAATCTTTTCAACCCTTAAATTCAACATCAGGGGCAATAGGAATCAACGGGGTAGAAGGGTTTTGTGAGTTCCGAAGAGCTTTGTATGGCTTTAAAAGAGCCACATGGAATGCTGGGTGAATCTTGTACTGAGGGGGAATATCTAAGGTGACAGTATTCTCATTGATGACCTTAAGTATAGGAAATGGTCCAATGTAGAATTTGTTGAGTTTTCTACAGGGTACTGACAATCTAAGGTTTTTCGTTGACAACCATACTAAATCACCAGGTGAATAGGAGGGAGATGGTTTACATTTTAGATTTTAATATAGTTTTTGTCTGAGTTGTGAGTTCTTGATATTATCTGAAAGTAAGGCAAAAGTTTCTGACATAGTAATAATAAGATCATTCACAATTGGACAATTACTTTGTATGTCAGGATATAAGTGGAAAGTGGGGTGATATCCATAGTTGGCAAAGAAAGGCGTAGTTTTTGTAGTTGAGTGATGAGTATTGTTGTAAAAAAATTCAGCCAAGGGCAATTGGGATGCCCAGTTGTCTTGATGTTGGTTAGTATAACAACGGAGGTACTCCTCTAGCCACTGGTTAGTGCGCTCTGTTTGTCCATTGGTCTGGGGATGAAATGTGGTTGATAGTTTACAATCAATTTTCAGGATCTGGCACAGTTGCTCCATACTCGGAAGTAAATTGAGTTCCCCTATCAGTTGTTATACTAGTCGGAATTCCGTGTACTTTGATGATATTAGATATAAGTAATTTGACTGTTTCCATACTAGTTGGTAACTTATGATAGGGGATAAAATGTGACATTTTGGTAAATAGGTCTACGACGACCATTATAGTATTGTTTCTTTCAGATATTGGGAGTTCAACAATTAAATAAATTGCAATGTCTTTCCAAGGCATATCGGGTATTGGAAGTGACATTAAGTATCCAGGGGGTTGTTTCCTATCCACTTTGGATGTGGTACAAACTTCACAACTTTCAAGATGTAGTTTGACATCAGTAATCATGTTAGGCCACCAGTAGAATCTGGTGAGGAGTTGCATAGTGCAATTAATTCCAGGGTGTCCTGCTAGTTCTGAATCATTGACTGTTTCTAAAACAGAATCGCTAAGAGAAGGGGGTATATAGATTTTATTATGATGACAGTATAAACCATCCTGTTTTCTTTCAAAATCATAGTTAATTTTTGTGTGCTCTAGGTTTTGTTCTTTCCTAAGTTTGTCAGGTGAGGTGACAATAGCACCAAAAACTAAAGATGGGGGTATCAATGAACCTTGGCATGGGTCATGTGAGGTTCTTGATGGTAATCAAGATAATATATCTGCTTTAATATTTTTGGATGCAGGTCTATATGTAATAGCATAATTAAACAAGGAAAAGAACAAGCTCCATCTTAGTTGTCTGGAAGTGAGAGTTCTGTTAGACTTTAAATACTGAAGGTTTCTGTGTAAATATAATTATAGGATCTTTGGTACCTTCAAGTAAGTGTCTCCAGTTTTCCAGATCTTTTTAAATTACCAGTATTTCTTTTTCTCCAACATGATAGTTTATCTCAGATGGGGAGAATACTTTTGAATAAAATGCTACTGAATGTATGAGATTAGTTGTAGGGGATTTTTGTGAGAGGACAGCACCTAAAGCATAGTCTGACGCATCGACTTCTAGGATATATTGTATAGTGGGATCAGGAAATGACAATATGGGAGTTGTGGTGAAGGCGGTTTTGAAAAACTGAAAAGCTTCATTTGCTCTTTTATTCCAATTAAAAGTGATATCAGATTTTGTGAGATTAATGAGGGGCTTTGCTATATCAGAAAAGTTTTTAATACATTTTCTGTAAAAGTTAGCAAACCCTAGGAATTTTTGTACCTTTTTTTTAGTTGTTGGGATTGGCCACTCTGTTATAGCTTTAATTTTATTTTCTTCCATATATATATCCCTTCAGGGGTTATATGGTATCCCAAAAATGTGATAGAAGTGTTAAGGAATATACACTTTTCTGGTTTTACATAAAGTTGGTGTATCTGTAATCTAGAAAGAACTGTCCTGACATGTTTGATGTGTTCAGTACGTGTTTTGGAATAGATTAAGATGTCATCTAGGTATATTAGTACAAATATATCCAATAAATCATGAACAAATTTCATTGATAAATCTTTGGAAAGTGGCAGGGGCATTGCAAAGCCCAAAGGGCATTACCGTGTATTCGAACAACCCATAACGGGTTTTAAATGCCGTCAACCACTCGTCTCCTGAATGCACTCGGATCAAGTTGTAAGCACCCCTTAAATCAAGTTTTGTATAGATATTTGCACCTTGGAGCCTTTCTATGAGTTCAGGGATTAGTGGAAGTGGGTATCTGTCCTTGATGTTTCTTTTATTTAATTCACGGTAATCCACTATAGGTCACAATGTCTGATCCTTGTTGGTGACAAAAAACATACCTGCACCAGCAGGTAAAGTGGAGGGCCATATGAAACCTTCATGGAGGTTTTCGTTAATATACTCTTTCAATTTCTCTAATTCAGGTTGAGAAATAGGGAATATGTGACCATGTGGAATATCTGATCCAGGTTTTAAATCAATTGGACAATCATAATCCCTGTGTGGAGGTAGAGTTTCTGCCTCTTTCTTACTGAAGACTGAAAGACTGAAGACTGAAAAATCAGAGTATTCTGTGGGTATTTGGTTCTCAGTGATATTAAGTGTTGAAAGGGAAGGAATACAAGTATTTGTACAGTATGGTGATGTAAATTTAAGTGTGTTGTCTTTCCAATTAATCTCTGGTTGGTGTTGACGTAACCAATGTAACTAATGGAAAAATAGGGAATGTAATAATGGCAAATGAGATAAATTCCTGATGATTATGTGGCAAATTAATTAGAACAGGGACAGTTTGATGGGTAACTGGCAATGCTTCCAAACTTTTACAATCAATAAGTCTGACAGAAACTGGAGTTTGCTTTTGAACAATAGGTATTTTATTTTTCTTTACAACTCAAATATCTATATACTGTAACTGGCATAAGCTCCTGAATCCAGAACAGCCTTGAGATTAAGTCGCTGGTTTCCCCACTGTAAAGAAACAGGCATTAAAAAATAGGTAGGTTTTTTTAATTGATATATTAAGACAATCTATCGGGTGTGTAGTCCTACCTATCTTTTGCCTTTTGAGAAAGGGGCATTCTGTAACAGGATGTTCTTTTGAAGCACAGTATAGGTAGAATCCATTTTCTTTCCTACAGTGTTTTTCTTCTATGGTCAGAGGTCCTCTTATAAATCCTATTTCCTTGGATTCTTCATTTGATTTATTAAGTGAAATATTAGACTTTGAGATGGTAACTTTCCCTGGAATATCTGAGTAGCCTCTCTCTTGTTTCCTCTCTCTAAGGCGTCTGTCAATTTTAATAACTAAAGTAATTAGAACCTCAAGCGTACCAGGTAAATCCAGGTAAATCCTTGTCCTTTATGGATTCAGATAATCCAAGTCTAAATTGATTTTTTAAAGAGACCTCGTTCCATTCGTTATCTCTTTGCCAAATTTTAAACTCTGAAATATAGTCCTCAACAGGTCTTTTGTTCTGTTTTAAGTTTCTTAATTTTGTTTCTGCTGTCATTTGCTTATGTGGGCCTTCATAAAGTGTTGCCATGGTTTTAAAAAAAATCTTCAAATTAACTCAGGATAGGGTCATTTGTTTCACAAAGGCTATCAGCCCAGGCACAGGGCTCACCCCTTAAATAAGAGATAATAGTGAGAACTTTAGTTTTATCATTGGGAAATGTTTTAGGTGTTAAACTAGTAAATAGTTTGCAAGAATTGTAAAATTGTCTGAATGTTTTCCTGTCACCTACAAACTTATCTGGAGGGCTGACAGGTGGTTCAGAAATACTATCTAAGGTGATACTTAGAGCACTTAGTCCCTCTTTAATGATATTCTTTAAGGTGAGATTTTCTACTTGTAAGTCTCTCAAACCTTGGCTCAGCTGGTCTACTTTATGTGATAATTCCATCACATGATTAGTTATATCAGCTTGATTCATGCTGTTGAGATATTAGTTTCCTTTTTTAAGGCTTGGTATTCTGTAATGAATGCACATATATGTTCTTAAATTAATAAATCTATAGAATCCTATAGTCAATATTTCATAAGAATTATTAGAAATGAATGACATAAGTTTGTCCCATATGCAGGAGTTCGTTAAGTTTCTGACATGTAAACTTAACTATTCTCCTAATGAGTAGAATGTGAAGTATGTGAAGCTCAGGAAGTAAAACAGTTAATAGTGATCCAATATTATATTGATTAATTTTGTAACAAATCAGAGCTTCATATAGTCTGCTATTTGACATGTCAAGGATAAATAAAGGCAAAATCTTAGTTTTATTTTTTTTCATAGTGTTAGGTTATTTTAATCTTGTAATTTAGTTTTTTTTATTTGTAGTTTATTTTATTTTATTAAAATAGTTATATTTATTTATAGTTTAATCTTATTTTTTTATTTCACAGGTAAGTTTTTATTTATTTTAATAGCTTTATCTAGTGTTGGCTATGTGGGTGGGCGGTGGATTAAGGGTTAATAAATTTAATATAGTATTTGTGATGCGGCAGGGTGGCGGTTTAGGGGTTAATAGATAATTTATGGGTGTTAGTGTACTTTGTAACATTTTAGTTATGAGTTTTGTGAAATATTTTTGTTTCGCAAAACCCATAACTACTGGTCTCAGATCGCGGGATGGATCAGGGCAGTTTAAGCTATAACGCAATAATTTTAGCCGGACCGCACAACCTGTAATACGGCGCTATGGAAATCCTGCACTCAAAAGATATTTTTTTGAGTGCGAAATGGATCATTGCGTTACAGGCTAAAATACTTGCATTATAGCTATACCGCAGCAAATTGAAATACAGGAGACCTGCCAATCCCCACGCAATGGACAATTTTTCAGCAGTATAGCCGTACCGCACCATACTACTTAACTTGTAATCTGGGTCTTAGTATGTTAGCTGTTTTGATGAAGTAAAAATTCACTCTACTTGATTTACATAGCTCAGAAACATTATTTTAGGCAATGGTTCTCTTTTTTAAATGTCTGCATTTGATAAATCTATATACACATGTACATTTTAACTGTAAGCTGTTATGTTCATGGATGTAAATATAATAACATTCTTTCCTGGAAATAACCATCTCAGCATAAATATGATTTCAAGATGAACTACTACAGTGCTTGGATTAGTTCAATTTGTGTTTTTATGATATAACACCTCAACCAGATGGCAAGTTGGATTTCAGACACACACTGGGATTATCTGATGCAAAAATGTTACCAACCGGTCTCTTATATTTGACTGAATATTGAGTACATCAAAATTACACAATTTGTCTTGTTTTTATTCAACAAATGATTTTTTTTTCTGGACACCTACTGCTTCTGAAACAGTTAAACTTAAAGATATTTGTGAGAGAAGTTGAAAACATTGCAATAGAGAAGATAAACTTGCAAACACAGCCATATTAATCATGGTATACCACAAAATGAAATGCATGACAGATTAATCAATCTTCAGAAAGCATGGGATTCATTATATCCTAGACTGTTTTTGTTTCAATAAACAGCCCAATTCATAATATTTGCATTTAATTTCACCATTACCATATTTTCAAATATTTAAGACAAAATCTAGGAAAACACAATGCTATATAAAGTAATTAATCTATAAATGATATACCATTTTATCTCTTAAAGGAAATACTGAATTTATTTTACATTAAAAAATCTTATTTTTTTAATGGGTTCTGTAGTAATGCTATTGTATTTTTGTAGCATTATATATATATATATATATATATATATATATATATATATATATATATATATATATATAAATATATATATATATATATATATATATATATATATATATATATATATAATTGCAGAACTATTCTTCCCTTTTCTTTCTACATCAAAGGGCTCAGCGGGTAAATTATCCTTGTAAAATTTTACATGGCAATATTTGACTTTGATGTTTAAAGTATAGAATGCCTAAGGCCATCATTCTTCCCTTGATTTATTTACTATCATTAAAATAAATTTAATTCCGCATTAAATTAGAATATTAATTGTTATTGTGCATAAGATTGTTTCCATAACACAATAGGTGCTTTATGCATGTAATTTTCTTGACAACCCAAGCACTGAGCTTATACAATTTCCCTATTATTTGGTATTAAAATAACTTTCACCATGTAATTTCTATATATAGGCATAGAAATAAGCAAAGATTAGCCTTAGTAGAATATAAAGTTGTTTTGTTTTAAATTATATTATTTTCTTTAACATTAAAGAAATATGTGTATATTTTTATTCCCTATAAATTTATGGGTGCTGCCATTTTGTAACCTAGGTTTGCCTATACTTAAAAAGTCTGTATCTCCTCTGCTAAGGCTAGTTAGTTATAAATGAGTTGCTAAAGTAACAAACACTGTATTTAGTGTCCGTTTAATTCATTTTTGTATATTGTGAAGTCAAATACCTTGGTACTATACAATGTATTTGTATAGATATATCTAATCTCCACAAGATATACATAATTTGTCTAAACTTTTCTAAAATGATTACTAAGTTGTAACCCTTAAGTAACTTAAATAATGTTGGTTTGTACTATTGGAAGGAATACTAGAAAACTGGTGGTCCAACAAGTTTAAATGCACATATAGATGACATATATGGAATACGTAATAATCAGAAGAACAAAAAGAAAGCTCAGTTATATACCAAACTTACGTTGTTGATATTTCTGTCTCAATGATAATTAATGAGAGTTATCATAACCTTCTGAGACATACTTTAAGGAAACTAATATGCTATTTCTTCACACCTGAAGAACTTATTTTCATTTGTGAAATTGAGGTTTTAGTTGTTAAATACAAATCTTTGAGAGAAGTGTGAACCAATGGATGGATAATTTGTTTCTAATGTATAATGAATTCAAAACTATTTATGATTGGAATTTTAAAATAGTTTCCATTTAGATGACAGCTTGTAACACTGTTGTTACAACTCTTTCTCACATTCAGCTAGATTGCGAGTTTTTAATGCTGAAAATATGGCATTTTCAGAGTTAAAACAGCAACGCAGCAATTACAAGTCTTGTCGGTATAACTGTACAGCAAGCCTTTTAGCCTGTACCTTTAACGCAATGTCAGTCCCACACACATAAAAATTACATTTTTTCATGGGATTTCCATAACGCTGCCATTACGAATTTTACAGTGAGGCTTAAAACAACAAGATCCGTAACGCCATCTAAAAGCAGTAGTTATGAGTTTTACGCTACAAATCTGTTACATAAAACTCATAACTAAACTGCTACAAAGTACAATAACACCCATAAACTACCTATTAAAGGGATACTGAACCCAAATATTTTCTTTCATGATTCAGATAGAGCATGCAATTTTAAGCGACTTTCTATTTAACTCCTATTATCAATTTTATTTCATTCTCTTGCTATCTTTATTTGAAAAAGAAAGTCCAGTACCATGGACAGCACTTGTTTATTAGTGGATGAATTTATCCATCAATCAGTAAGAAAAAAACAGGTTGTTCATCAAAAATGGGCCAGCATCTAAACTTACATTCTTGCTTTTCAAATAAAAATACCAAGAGAATGAAAAACATTTGATAATAGGAGTAAATTAGAAAGTTGCTTAAAATTGCATGCTCTATCTGAATCACAAAAGAAAACATTTGGGTTCAGTGTCCTTTTAACCCCTAAACTGAGGCCCTCCCACATCGCAAACACTATATTAAATGTATTAACCCCTAATCTGCCCCTTTCCGATATCGCAGCCACTTAAAAAATATATTAACCCCTATTCCGCCCCTCCCCGACATCAGCACCAAAAAATATATTAACCCCTAAACCGCCATCCTCCCACATCGCAAACACTATTTAAATATAATTAACTCCTAATCTGCCATCTGCCTACATCGCCCCCACTATACTTAAGTTATTAAGCCCTACAATGCCGCCACTATAATAAACCTATTAACCCCTAAACCGCAAGCCCCCCACAATGAAATATACTAAAGTAAACTATTGACCCCCCCTAAACCGAAAGCCCACACATCGCAATAAAAAAAAATAAACTAGTAACCCCTAAACCTAACGCCCCCCTAACTTTAGATTAAAATTACAATTTCCCTAACAAATTAAATTAAATTAAAACTTGCCTGTCAAATAAAAAAAAACTAAGTTTAAACTAACAATTAAACTAAAATAATTATTTAACTAAGTACCAATTAAAGAAAACTAAACTACACTTTAAAAAAATCCTAGCACTGCTCTTAAAATACAAAGTATCTAAATACAAAAAATAAAAAAGACTAAATTACAAAAAAATAACAAACACTAAATTACGAAAAATAACCAACAAAATTATAGAAATTAAAAAAGAATTAAAAATAATCTAAAAGCCCTATCAAAATAAAAAAGCCCACCAAAAATAAAAAACCCAGTCTACAATAAACTATCAATAGCCCTTAAAAGGGACTTTTGTAGGACATTGCCCTAAGTTAAACAGAGTTTACCTGTAAAAAAAAAATACAACCCTCACCACCCAACCAACCCCCCAAAATAAAAAATCTAACTCTAAAAAAAACCTAAGCTACCCATTGCCCTGAAAAGGGCATTTGGATGGGCATTTATTTCTTTTACAAGCCCAAAACCTAAACTAAAAAAAAAAACACCCAAAAATCCTTAAAAAAACCTATCACTAACCCCCGATGATTCACTTACAGTTTTTGAAGTCCCGCTTGAACGATATTCATCCAAGTGGCGAGAAGTCTTCATCCAGACGGTCTCTTCAATCTTCATCCAGGCGGTATCGTCTATCTTGATCCCGGCGGCGTGGAGCGGGTCCATCTTGAAGACATCCAGCGTGGAGCATCCTCTTCATACGGTCAACGCCATACACTGAATCTTCAATACAAAAATTAGAGCTGCTAAAATCGTATTGGCTATTCAAATCAAATTTTAGCAGCTCTAATTCCTATTGACTGATTCAAATTTAGGGCTTGGGCAGCAAAAGAGATAAATGCCCTTTTAAGGGCAATGCCCATACAAATTTCCTTTTCAGGGCAATGGGTAGATTAGGTTTTAGTTTCTTTTTATTTTGTGGGTTTGGGGGGTGGGGGTGTTTGTTTTCTGTTAGGGGGTATTTGTTTTCTTTTGTAGCAAAAGAGCTGTTAACTTTAGGGCAATGTCCTACAAAAGGCCCTTTTAAGGGCCCCCAAAAGACCCTTTTAAGGGCCCTTGGTAGCTTATTCTAGATTAGTCTTTTTTATTTTGGGTTTTTTTTTTTTTTAAAGGGTATTAGAATAGGAATATATTTTATTTTATTTTTGGATAATTTCGTTGTTTTCTTGTAATGGTAGTTTTTTAATTTTTGTGATTTTAGTGTTTTTTATTTTTTTTGTAATTTTAGGTTTTAGTGTAAGGTAGCTTAGGATTTATTTCACAGGTAAGTTTGTATTTAATTTAACCAGGTAGTTAGTAAATAGTTAATAACTATTTACTAACTAGTCTACCTAGTTGAAATAAATACAAATTTACCTGTGAAATAAAAGTAAAACCTAAGCTAGCTACAATATAACTATTATTATTATTATTATTATTATTATTATTATTATTATTAGTAGTAGTAGTAGTAGTAGTAGTAGTAGTATTATATTGTAGCTAGCTTAGGTTTTATTTCACAGTTAAGTATGTAATTAGTTTTAAATAGCTATTATTTAGTTAATAATTGTAACTTTAATTTAGCTCTATTGTAATTATGTTAAATTTTAGGAGTCTTAGGGTTAGGTTTAGGGTTAAGGTTACGTTAGGGTTAGGGTTACGGTTAGGTTTAGGGGTAGGTGTAGGGGTTAATAGTTTAATTTAGATTTTTGCGATGTGGGGGGCTGGCCGTTTAGGGGTTAATATTTTTATTTAGTGGTAGTGATGTGGGAGGTCAGATCTTTAGGGGTTAATAGCTTTATTTAGTTGTGGCGATTATGGGGAGGGGTGAATAGGGGTTAATAGATGTATTATAGTGTGGGCAATGTTGGGGTGCAGGGGAACAGGAGTTAATAACTTTAGTATAGTGGAGGCGATATCGGGAGCCGCAGATTTGGGGTTAATAGTTTTATTTAGGTGGCGGCGATATCAGGGTTGTCAGATTAGGGGTTAATAACATTATATAGGTGCCGGCGATGTCGGTGGGTGACAGATTAGGGGTGTTTAGACTCTGGGTTTATGTTAGGATGTTAGGTTTTAACGTTAGTTTTTTTCCCCATCAACATCAACAGGGCTGCCTTACGGAGCTTTTCTTTCCATGATCGCAGGAGTTAGACTTTTTTAAGACACATTCTCCCCATTGATGTCTATGGGGAAAGTGTGCACGAGCACATCAAAACTGCACTTGTTTTTTGTATGGTATGGAGCTTAAAAGCACCATATAGCACGCACAAGCCGTGTTTTGAAAAACTTGTAATGGCTGCGCTATAGGGGGTTAAAAACACAACTTTTCTTGTGTTTGTTAATTTCCCTATAGCGCACATAACATGTAATCTAGCTTTATCTAGTATTTATATATATTGTACACATAAAATAGTATTGTTTTATGTCTTTACTATGGATTAGAAAGAGTTTCACCTGTGATTTTGATCAGTGTCTGTTTTTGTTTTTTTCCAAATGCTTTGAGACATCATGTCTCCTTGAAATAGAAATGTAAGACATAAATAAAATATATAAAAAAATAATAATAAAAAATATTTAAATATGGATGATAAATGTTTCCAAGGAAGTAATTGCAACGTTGAGTTAAACTGCCAAGAAAACAAAGTATTAAAAAATAAAGGCAATCCATCATTCTAAAGCATAAAAAAACTAAATTTAATAAACACTTTGTAATTAAAAAATGAGCATTTTTTGTAACACTAATCTTATATAACTAGTTTAGCAAAAGCTGCATTGTAGTTTGCCAAGATAAAGGTTTTCTGTCAAATATTAGTCACTTCCTAAAGGCATAATAATCTGATGCCAAAAGTTTAAGATGCTTTCAGTTAAAAATGTACATTCCACTTATACAGCCTTATTCTGTACTTATTTCCCTGAATCATCTTTTTAAGTTGCCTATTAGTAAAAGTGATTATGTGGCACAAGGAAGAAAAAAGTGATCGTTGGTTAAAATTCTTGAATTAAAAGGAAAAGTTCACACTTCTTAATTGATTGGGGAAAAAAGTCTTACATCAAGAGTCAAAAACAAAATTGTAACTGGCTGCAAACTGCTTGAAATTACACTTTTTTAGTGTTTCAAAACACTTAGAGGAAGAATATATATATATATATATATATATATATATACTGTATATATACTGTATATATACAGTATATATATATATATATATATATATATATATATATATATATACTGTATAACATTAACTTGTATCATGTTCAGCTACAAGATATGTATTCCACCTACATTGACATAACCTTTTTAAAATTAGACTTAAATTTAAATCACTTTGGTCATTCCATATAAAAGCCTTTTTTTGAAAAGTACTCTTCATTTTGTAAACATAAAGATAGATGTACACCTACAGAATCCTTTTCTATGACCCTCACTCTTCTATGTGCCAAATATAAAGAATGTGAGCTTATTGCAAGTCTATATTATTATGTAGAGATAAATTCAAGGATCTTCAAATAGTCTGATATGGGCATGACTCTGAAGATGCAGGCATTTTAATGGACAGTCTACTCAATAATTGTTATTGTTTAAAAAGATAGATAATCCCTTTATTACTCATTCCCCAGTTTTGCATAACCAATTATGATATGTTTTACCTCTGTAATTACCTTGCATCTAAGCCTCTGCAGATTGCCCTCTCATTTCAGTTCTTTTGACAGGCTTCCATTTTAGCCAATAAGTGCTGGCTCATAAATAATTCCACGCAAGTGAGCACAATGTTATCTAGATGGTCCACATGGACTAGCCCTATCTAGCTGTGAAAAAACTGTCAAAATTCACTGAGATAAGAGGCAACCTTCAAGAGCTTAGAAATTAGCATATGATCCTACCTAGATTTAGCTTTCAACAAAAAATGCCAAGAGAACAAAGCAAATTTGATAATAAAAGTAAACTGGAAAGTTAGTTAAAATTGCATGCTCATTCTGAATCATGAAAGTTTAATTTTGACTAGACTGTCCCTTTAAGCATTGCTAAACTATAGTGTATTTGTAAATTCAACTTTATTTATGCAACTTACTGTGTCTTTATTTTAAATATCATTCTATTGCCCAATTGCTCAACAAGATAGCATCATAATTTTGTAAAAAAAAAATATTGTGCAAAAACTATCCAGATTAAAAATGTTCGCTGTTGATGCATATACCTAAAAGCAGGAAGGGCATATCAGGTACCATGAGATAAATCAGACGTGTTGGTCAGACAAATCAGATGTTAAATGAGGGTTAGATATTGGGTTAAAATTAGAGTAGTATGTTATGAATAGGTGATCCCCATTCATCCTGTTCATATAGCATGCAAAACCACTGGGAGCTTTTTTGAGAATTATATTGTAATATTTGTGTCACAGCCAGAACCCTTAATGGCTAGATAAATAGTTCTAGAATTTGTGGCCTAGATTTAGAGTTCGGCGGTAAAAGGGCTGTTAACGCTCCGCGGGCTTTTTTCTGGCCGCACCATAAATTTAACTCTGGTATCGAGAGTTAAAACAAATGCTGCGTTAGGCTCCAAAAAAGGAGCGTAGGGCATTTTTACCGCAAATGCAACTCTCGATACCAGAGTTGCTTACGGACGCGGCCGGCATCAAAAACGTGCTCGTGCACGATTCCCCCATAGGAAACAATGGGACTGTTTGAGCTGAAAAAAAACCTAACACCTGCAAAAAAGCAGCGTTCAGCTCCTAACGCAGCCCCATTGTTTCCTATGGGGAAACACTTCCTACGTCTGCACCTAACACTCTAACATGTACCCCGAGTCTAAACACCCCTAACCTTACACTTATTAACCCCTAATCTGCCACTCCCGCTATCGCTGACCCCTGCATATTATTATTAACCCCTAATCTTCCGCTCCGTAAACCGCCGCAACCTACGTTATCCCTATGTACCCCTAATCTGCTGCCCTAACATCGCCGACCCCTATATTATATTTATTAACCCCTAATCTGCCCCCCACAACGTCGCCGACACCTGCCTACACTTATTAACCCCTAATCTGCCGAGCGGACCGCACCGCTACTATAATAAAGTTATTAACCCCTAATCCGCCTCACTAACCCTATAATAAATAGTATTAACCCCTAATCTGCCCTCCCTAACATCGCCGACACCTAACTTCAATTATTAACCCCTAATCTGATGACCGGAGCTCACCGCTATTCTAATAAATGTATTAACCCCTAAAGCTAAGTCTAACCCTAACACTAACACCCCCCTAACTTAAATATAATTTACATCTAACGAAATAAATTAACTCTTATTAAATAAATTATTCCTATTTAAAGCTAAATACTTACCTGTAAAATAAATGCTAATATAGCTACAATATAAATTATAATTATATTATAGCTATTTTAGGATTAATATTTATTTTACAGGCAACTTTGTAATTATTTTAACCAGGTACAATAGCTATTAAATAGTTAAGAACCATTTAATAGTTACCTAGTTAAAATAATAACAAATTTACCTGTAAAATAAATCCTAACCTAAGATATAATTAAACCTAACACTACCCTATCAATAAATTAATTAAATAAACTACCTACAATTACCTACAATTAACCTAACACTACACTATCAATAAATTAATTAAACACAATTCCTACAAATAAATACAATTAAATAAACTAGCTAAAGTACAAAAAATAAAAATGAACTAAGTTACAAAAAATAAAAAAATATTTACAAACATAAGAAAAATATTACAACAATTTTAAACTAATTACACCTACTCTAAGCCCCCTAATAAAATAACAAAGCCCCCCAAAATAAAAAAATGCCCTACCCTATTCTAAATTAAAAAAGTTACAAGCTCTTTTACCTTACCAGCCCTGAACAGGGCCCTTTGCGGGGCATGCCCCAAGAATTTCAGCTCTTTTGCCTGTAAAAAAAAACATACCATACCCCCCCCCCAACATTACAACCCACCACCCACATACCCCTAATCTAACCCAAACCCCCCTTAAAGAAACCTAACACTAAGCCCCTGAAGATCTTCCTACCTTGTCTTCACCATCCAGGTATCAGCCAATCAGATTGAGCTCGCATTCTATTGGCTGATCGGAACAGCCAATAGAATGCGAGCTCAATCTGATTGGCTGATTGGATCAGCCAATCGGATTGAACTTGATTCTGATTGGCTGATTCCATCAGCCAATCAGAATATTCCTACCTTAATTCCGATTGGCTGATAGAATCCTATCAGCCAATCGGAATTCGAGGGACGCCATCTTGGATGACGTCCCTTAAAGGAACCGTCATTCTGCAGTTGGACGTCGCCGGAAGAAGATGGGTCCGCGGTGGAGGTCTTCAGGATGGAGCCGGTCGTCATCGGATGAAGATAGAAGATGCCGCTTGGATCAAGATGGTTGCCGGTCCGGATCGCCTCTTCTTCCCGGATAGGATGAAGACTTTGGAGCCTCTTCTGGACCTCTTCAGCACCGGATTATGGATCGCCAACCCCCGCTTGGGTTGGATGAAGATCTTGGAACCAGGACGGATCGGTGATACCTGGATGGTGAAGACAAGGTAGGAAGATCTTCAGGGGATTAGTGTTAGGTTTATTTAAGGGGGGTTTGGGTTAGATTAGGGGTATGTGGGTGGTGGGTTGTAATGTTGGGGGGGGGGGTATTGTATGTTTTTTTTTACAGGCAAAAGAGCTGAACTTCTTGGGGCATGCCCCGCAAAGGGCCCTGTTCAGGGCTGGTAAGGTAAAAGAGCTTGTAACTTTTTTAATTTAGAATAGGGTAGGGAATTTATTATTTTGGGGGGCTTTGTTATTTTATTAGGGGGCTTAGAGTAGGTGTAATTAGTTTAAAATTGTTGTAATATTTTTCTTATGTTTGTAAATATTTTTTTATTTTCTGTAACTTAGTTCTTTTTTATTTTTTGTACTTTAGCTAGTTTATTTAATTGTATTTATTTGTAGCAATTGTGTTTATTTAATTTATTGATAGTGTAGTGTTAGGTTAATTGTAGGTAATTGTAGGTAGTTTATTTAATTATTTTATTGATAGGGTAGTGTTAGGTTTAATTATATCTTAGGTTAGGATTTATTTTACAGGTAAATTTGTTATTATTTTAACTAGGTAACTATTAAATAGTTCTTAACTATTTAATAGCTATTGTACCTAGTTAAAATAAATACAAAGTTACCTGTAAAATAAATATTAATCCTAAAATAGCTATAATATAATTATAATTTATATTGTAGCTATATTAGGGTTTATTTTACAGGTAAGTATTTAGCTTTAAATAGGATTAATTTATTTAATAAGAGTTAATTTATTTCGTTAGATTAAAATTATATTTAAGTTAGGGGGGTGTTAGTGTTAGGGTTAGACTTAGCTTTAGGGGTTAATACATTTATTAGAATAGCGGTGAGCTCCGGTCGTCAGATTAGGGGTTAATAATTGAAGGTAGGTGTCGGCGATGTTAGGGAGGGCAGATTAGGGGTTAATACTATTTATGATAGGGTTAGTGAGGCAGATTCGGGGTTAATAACTTTATTATAGTAGCGCTCAGGTCCGCTCGGCAGATTAGGGGTTAATAAGTGTAGGTAGGTGTCGGCGACGTTGAGGGGGGCAGATTAGGGGTTAATAAATATAATATAGGGGTCGGCGGTGTTAGGGGCAGCAGATTAGGGGTACATAGGGATAACGTAGGTGGCGGCGCTTTGCGGTCGGAAGATTAGGGGTTAATTATTGTAAGTAGCTGGCGGCGATGTTGTGGGGGGCAGATTAGGGGTTAATAAATGTAATATAGGGGTCGGCGGGGTTAGGGGCAGCAGATTAGGGGTACATAAGTATAACGTAGGTGGCGGTCGGAAGATTAGGGGTTAAAATTTTTAATCGAGTGGCGGCGATGTGGGGGGAGCTCGGTTTAGGGGTACATAGGTAGTTTATGGGTGTTAGTGTACTTTAGGGTACAGTAGTTAAGAGCTTTATAAACCGGCGTTAGCCAGAAAGCTCTTAACTCCTGCTTTTTTCAGGCGGCTGGAATCTTGTCGTTAGAGCTCTAACGCTCACTGCAGAAACGACTCTAAATACCGGCGTTAGAAAGATCCCATTGAAAAGATAGGATACGCAAATGGCGTAGGGGGATCTGCGGTATGGAAAAGTCGCGGCTGCAAAGTGAGCGTTAGACCCTTTAATCACTGACTCCAAATACCAGCGGGCGGCCAAAACCAGCGTTAGGAGCCTCTAACGCTGGTTTTGACGGCTACCGCCGAACTCTAAATCTAGGCCTGTATTTCTAAAATAGTGCTAAAATTTGCCTTTATAAAATTATTTGAGGACCCTCAGAGTACTATTGAGATTTCTTTGATCATTTCATCAGGGCAGAGAGCTTTAGATCATCTGGTCCTTTATTTATTCAACAAATCGTGTCTTAACACTTACCATTCCCATTACTACCATATACCAGATAATAATTTAAACACAGTCGAAAAGCAGCACAATATCAGTGTACACCAGCATAACTGTTTTTGATAAGAAGTTTAACTTTTATTGGTAATTGAAACAAAAGTGGCAGCATTAATTGAAAATAAAATTTTGATTTTTGCACAATTCAATATTGCTGCCACACCACGTAGCCAATGCACTTGTATTACACAACTGTAAATCTAAGTCACAACATAAGTTCATACAGCATATTTCACAGCTGCAACATAAGGGGTTTGCAAATAAAATATATTTGTGATATTTTTGCTTGAACCAAGATGACTTCCAGACCATGTGACATACAGTATAGCCTACATATTACACACACAGTAGTGCCATGCCCCTTTAAACTGTCATCTTGAAATCAAACATTTATTAACACTTCATAAACGTTATGAAATTGAAAATGTACATGGTGGGCTGTATTATGCGGAAAATAAAAGACATATACAAATCTTGAGCGGTAGAGAAAAATTCTTCCGAATCTTTCTGAATGAATATCAGGGGAAGTTAGTTTCCCTGAATATTCGTCTGCTGCAATATTTGGTATTCATTTAGTTTTAAACACAATAAATACTAAATATCTGTGGAACAATTACATTCATTGTCATTAAACACATGTAAATATTCTTTTGCTACAGTTTAAAAAGTTCACCTGTTACGTTAAAGGTACACTCAGGTTATATAAAATTTTCATGATTTAGATTCAGCATGCAATTTTTTAACCATTTATTTATATCCAACAATGAGAACAAGTTCCATGAAAACAAAAAGTCACAATCCTACAGATCATAAACGAAAAACAGCGGGAAGAAAATAATAATTGTCAAACCAAAATTGCATATTACCCATCATATATTTAAACGGTTAAACCAAAGCCATCTGTCTATCTTCTCATTACTCAATGTTGGGATATTTTATTTATATTTAAAAAGAAAATTAATAAAAAAAAAAAAAAAAAAAAGGGGGAGGGGGAGGGGGCGGGAGGGGGAAGGGGGGGAAGAAGGGAAGGAAATGGGGGAAGAAAATCCCGGTTCTCTCGAAGCTCCTCTAACTCACCAAATACCCAATAATATTAACTCCAAATTCTTTAATGGAGAAATTAAATAATCGATTTCTCTCTCAGGGAAAATCTTAATAAATGGTGCCCATTTATCAAAAAAATTCTTTACATCAAGTTCATTATCTATATTAGTATTTTTCTGCTCTAAGACACATTGTTTCTTTAGATGATCCCTGATTTCAGCAATAGTTGGTACCGACCTCAGTTTCCATTTCTTGCAAACCAGATACCTGGTGGCTAAGATAGATAGGTTCACTAATTTCTCATTAGGCTGTCGCCCTTCTTCAGTTTTTAGACAAAATATAATCTGGAACAATGAAAGAGCTATTCGCTCAATTTTAAGTTTATTCTTAAAACAGTATTCCAGCTTGCTCCATACATTTCTCAATCTAGGGCACTGCCAGAACATATGAATTATATCAGCAGCAAAATAAGAACATTTAGGGCATTTATTAAATTGGTGATTTCGGACTCTAAGGCCTCTCTCCGGGGTGAAATATGCCATATGCAAAAGTTTCAAATGAGCATCTCGCCAATTGGAGGAAAATGTCGTTTTTATTACTTTGTTCACTGAAAATTGAATAGTTTTTGAATCAATGTTACTGTGCGGGATTAAAGTGCCCCAGGACCCGGACAACTTCTCCAATATAGGGGTGGCCATATTAAGGTTCAATGTGTAATAACACGGGGCAATGGACATAGAAGAATTTTTGGTTATTGTTAACCAGGTTTCTAAGCTTCCCAAGGTCCAGTTCCTTCCAATCTTGTGTATAAGCTCTGCAATATAGTGTCTTATCTGTAAGTATGCGTAAAAATCTTTGTTTAACAAATTAAATTCAATCCGCAGCTCCTCAAAAGATTTAACACATTTTCTCTCCGGGTTAATAAAGTAAATAACTCTATCCAACCCCTTGTTATTCCATCTATTAAAAATAACTGAGTCCAGACCTGGTTGAAAATTCGGATTTCCAGTTAGGGGAAGATATTTTGATGCCATAGGGCATATAGAAAGAGATTTAGATATTTTAAACCAAGCTTTAAGCGGGTTTAAAATGAATTTAAATTCCTTTATACTTATGGGGAGATCTTTAGGATCCGTATGTGCCAGAGCCATTGGAGAATATGGATCACATATATTAAGTTCAAGGTCATTGTTTAAGACATAGTTCTTGGTAGAAAACCAATCCGCTATTATGCGGGCCAAGAAACAGAGATTATAAATCTTAAATTTGGCAGTGCCAATCCTCCCAATTCTCTTGGCACTGTTAATTTAGAGAGGGCTATTTTGGCCCTTTTCCCATGCCTTATAAATTGCCCAATTGATGAATTCATTGAACGTATGTCTTTCTCAAATAAGATTAATGGGAGATTCTGTAAAATATAGAGTAATTCTTGGAGAAGAATCATTTTAAATAGGGCTGATCGACCAGATATTGAAAGTGGTAAATTTTGCCAGGCCTTAAGCCTTTCTTTGATAAATCCTAACATTGGGGTTATGTTCATCTTATAAAGATCTTTTAAATTAATTGGTATTTTAATTCCCAAATATTTAAATGAACCCGATACCACTCTAAAAGGTAAGTCTGTCTTGCTGGTCTTATTTTTCCTGAGCCAAATTAGTTCCGATTTTATCGCATTTACTTTGTATCCTGAGAATACCCCAAAATGGTCAGTAATCTGGGATAATTGGGATATTTTGTGCTGTATTAGATATATATATAAGTAGGTCATCCGCATATAATCCAACTTTCATTTCATAACTCCTGACTTTTATGCCCTCCAATGAGCTCCTGATCCTAATTGCTAAGGGTTCTATAGCCAAGTCAAAAAGGAGCGGGGAGAGAGGACAGCCCTGACGAGTGCCTCTCTTTAATGCAATTGTGGGGAGATATCATTGTTAATAATCAGACTTGTGACTATAAAGGTTCTCCACAAATTTAGGGAAATTACCTTCAATCCCAAACCTTGCTAATGAAAAATTTAGATGTTTATGAACTACTAAGTCAAAAGCTTTTTCCGCGTCAATTGACAGCATGGCCAGGTCCGGGGAGTCCTCTCCCCCCACCCCGTGTACAGACTTTCCCTGAACATATTCCATAGTCACAAGTAATTCCCTAATCTTTGCTGACAAATTACGATTATTAAGAAAACCAGCTTGGTCCGGATGGATTACTGCAGATATGATGGACTGAAGTCTAGTTTCTAACATGGAGGAGAGGATTTTATAATCTGAGTTTAACAATGCAATTGGTCTATAAGATTCTTTGCATGTAGGGTCCTTCCCCTCTTTTAAAATCAGAGTGGCAAGAGAGGACGCGAAAGAAGACTTAGACTGTTTGTAATGAATAAAGATATCATTATAAAGATTAGCTAAGTAAGAAACTATCTCTGATGATAAGATTTTATAAAATTCATTGGGCAATCCAGCCGGTCCAGCTGCCTTGTTCAAAGAAAGTTTAGTGATTATTTTTTCAATTTCTTCCCGTGTAATGGGAGCATTAAGTCTAGCAACCTCTTCAGAGGTAACCATAGGGAAGATGATTTTACTATAGAATTCGGTCGCTTTGTCTATGTCAGGGGTGTCCAAACTTTGCTCTCCAGAGGTTTTGGAACTACATTTCCCATGATGCTCAGTTAGATAAAATGCTGGCTGACATCATCGGAAATGTAGTTCCAAAACCTCTAGAGAGCAAAGTTTGGACACCCCTGGTCTATGTCAAACTCCGTATTAGTATAAAGTTGTTGATAGTATTGGTGAAACGTATTTGTAATTTCATCAGATTTAGAAAGGTATTTCCCATTATATTGGATTTTGTCAATATTGGATTTTTTATTCTCGCTTTTAATTAATTTAGATAACATTTTACCAGACTTATTACCAAATTTATGCAATTTAGCTTGCAACCTAAGCTCACTATATGTTTCCTGAGTTAAATAAAAGGTATCTCTTGCAGCTTTAGTTCGTATGTACCTTGCCCAGTTTAGGGGAGTTCTTTCTAGTAAATAGGTATTATAGGCGTTAATCAAAGAATTATAGACTTCCTTTTCTCTTGCTTTTTTTTTTTTCTTAATTTGAATAATGGAATATGCGGTAATTTCCCCTCTAAGAACTGCTTTAGCAGTTTCCCAGAAAATGTGTGTACGATCCACATAGTTAATGTTAAATTGCGCGTATTCTTTGAATTTATTCCTGAGCCACTGTTTAAACTTCAGATCAGTAAAAAGATAAGGAAAAAAGAATCGCAAGGTTTTTGGTCTAGATTGTGCCAGATTAAATTCAAGAGAAACGGGCCCATGGTCCGACAAGAAAATTGGCATTATCTCAGATTTAATCATTGTGGAACTCAAATGATCACTAATCAAAAATAGATCAATCCTGGATAAGGTTTTATGAGCCTTGGATAGGCAAGTAAAATCTTGGGTGTCAGGGTTCTGGTATCTCCAAATATCTCGCAAGGAGAGATTCTGTTTAATCTTTTTAATCAATTTAAAATCAAGGTTATCCTTCTTCTGTTTCAGAAGCTTAGTGTCTTTTCTGAGTCTATCTATAGGACATTGGGGGGCCATATTAAAGCCCCCCCCCCCCAGAATTAGGTGGCCTTCCGCACAGGAAAGGAGTTTTATTCGGGCCATAATCATTACAAATTGTATATTTTGCCTGACCTATTTTCATTTTAACTGCAACATATCTCCCCCCGGGGTCGGCCTCAGAGTGTAAAATCTCTGCTTGAATTTTTTTGCCTATAAGTAGTGCAACTCCCCTTTTCTTCCCTAGACTCGGTGCTGCATATACTTCTTTTACCCAGGATGATTTTAATTTTAATGACTCCTCTAAGTTTAAATGAGTTTCCTGTATTAGACCAATATCTGTCTGGGCTTTCCGCAGATGTAATAAAATTGCTTTACGTTTAATTGGGGAGGAGATTCCCCCTACATTCCAGGATACAATTTTAAAATTATCAGGTTTATACGTCATGTTTCTCTAGGTATGGAGGGGGATAAATAGAATTGGGGAGATGAGAGGGAGGAGAGAACCGGGCGGGGAAGAGAAAAAAAAAAAAAAAAAGGGGGAAAAAATGAGAGGGAAGGGGGGGGAATCCAATTCCCCGTATTTATAGTTGCCTTCACCATAATCTGCCTATCAAAACTGCTACGTTGTAGGCTATATTTGTGTATCTAGGGTCTTAAAAAGATTTTCCGCAATTTGAAGATCTTCAATAATATGTGTTGTCCCCTTTATTACCACTTTCAATTTTGAGGGATAGATAAGGGCCGCCCTACACCCTTGTTGAATAAATTTAGAACAAATCGGGGCCAACTCTCTTCTCTTTAAGGCTGTATCTGCCGCGAAATCCTGAAAAATCAAAATTCTACTATCCTCTAATGTAACTAGTTGATTCTTCCGAAAATACTGCAGTATAAGATCTTTATCTTTGTAGTTAAGTAATCTTGCAATTATAGGTCGAGGTCTACTGCTATTATTACTGTCAGAGCTTGGAGGACCTAATCTGTGGGTTCTTTCAACTATAATCGATGGATGTGTAGAAAGGATTTTTAGAGCTTTAATAAGTGTGTCAGTTATAAAGGTATCAAGGTTTTCAAATTTTTTATTTTCAGGGAGACCAATTATTCTTATGTTATTCCGTCTAGAACGGTTTTCGAGTTCCTCTACCCTGTCCATCAATTTTCGTATTGTCTTAACTGAGGTCTCAGTTTTAGTGCTATGTATAGTTGCTTGGTCTTCTAGGTCTGAGACCCTCTGTTCTATTTCTTGCAATCTACTTGAGAACTGCCTCACTTCTTGAGTTAAAGAGGAAATATCTAGCTTAATTTCAGTTTTAAGTAATTCAAATTTAGGGGCAAGTGCCTCCGTAATATTAGTCACCAATGTCTGCATATTAAGATTTTCTGGTATTGCTGTCACATTAATGGGGTTTATTTGTTCAATGACAGGGTCCAACGCACTCTTAAGTTTCCTGTCTCTGTGCCTTCCTGTCATATTTGGGGAAGGAATTTTAGGGGAGTTAGAAAGGAATTTATCCATGTACCACGTGGGTGTGAGTGAAAATTAGGTGCCACACAAAAAAAAAAAAAAAAAAAAAAAGGGGAGAGGGAGAAGGGAGTGAATTGTGGGTGATGAATTGGTTGTGAGGAGAAGTGGTGTTGTGACAGTGGGGTGAGAGTGAGGAAGTGGGGGGAGTATCTAGGGGCTCCAAGAAGGCCCGTTTGAGTGAATAAGAGAGTTAATTAGACTATAATATGTGTGAGGCAAAAAAATAAAAATAAATTATTTATTATGTTTTTATAGTGAACAGTGGAGAAAAAGCATATGGTGGTAACAAGGAGTATTTCTCTCCAAATCCCCTGGATCCAAGCCTCGCTTTTTTTTTTTTCTAGTGTTTAATTTACAATGATATTAATCCTCTATTAGAATTAACCACCAGCCCTAGTTTAACCAGGGCTGGCAGTTATTCTTTCGAGGGAGAAGGTGTCCAAACAATTTTAAAAACCTATCCTTCGAACCATAGAGTTTAGGAATTCCTACTCTTAGGGCTTTAGGAAGGGAACTATACTTCTTAGCAATTTAAATAAGATTTCAGGTATATCTTGTTTTCAGTCTGAGTTTGTATTCAGGGTACAGTGGTATGAGGAAAAGAAAAAGAGAAGAAGAAAAAGAAGAAGGAAAGGAGAGAGAGAAAAAAGGGGGGGGGAGAGCCTTAATGTAAAATAGAATGCCAAGATACAGCGCTACACTACCCCCAAAAGAGGGTTGTGTTGCTAAAGATGGTGTCCACAACTATAGAGATATATATTATATAAAAATATATATATATTATATAAAATGTTAAAACGTTAAAAAAGTTATGGGTATTAAATGCAATTTTAGAAATTTTATAAAATTAACAGTCGTTTTATTAACATAAAATTACAATTAAAATTGGTTTCCAAACTAATGGAATGTCCCATACAATGTTCAAGAAGTACTGTCCCATGCAAAATCCAATTAGTACCATACCATAAGTACCATACAAAAATGTCCAAAAAAATTGTGTCCACAATAAGTGTCCCAAAAATATAATAAGTAGAGTGTCCAAAGCTGAGTGTCTAAAAATTAGTGTAAAAATCAAAAATTGTGGAAAAAATGTATAAAAAAGAGATATAAAATTATATAAAAATAATAATAGAAAATATATAAAAAATTTAAAATATGAAAAAATATATAAAATATAAAAATATATGAGTTGTGATCAGCAACCCATACAAGAAAAAAAAAAAAAATATATATATATATATATATATATATATATATATATATTTCAAATAAAGTAGGCACTCTCCGTTTTTCTTCACAAATTTTTACTGTGTTTTAAGTGACGTTTCGTGGTTTCACCCCCGTCTTCAGACTTACAGACAATGTGATCAAAAACACCTTATTAATACCCAAACTCTCCACCATTTGCATAATTAATCAATCAATTAAAAATACTTAGTAATTAACAATCTAACATACTATACCACCTCGTGCATGTCCGGCTTACAGCGGTGTATACCAGGCGCCATGTATACGTCATCTGAGAAGTGACGCCGCACGTAGTTAGGTATCACCTTTGGAAGCCGCCAACCACCTACCGCCGCCAACCCTAGCGTAACATCGTCATTCCAGATGCCGCTTGTTGCTAGGATACGTATATACAGTGATCGTGTGCTAACTCGGTGAATCTATTGAAAATGAAAAGAGAAAAACAATACAATACATTAAAAACAACTTACAGCATGTAGTGTAACACTATATCTCCACTCTAATTCTATCATCTATGTGACTATTGCTATCATGCATCGCTATTACTTAGTATAATGTTTCTGGACATCTCCTTATTGTTCTATATTCTTATCTAAAGGGCACAAGTATCTAACTTTGGTCAATAGACATAAGAATTCTTAATAGGAGAACACAAGTGATTACAAACTAGTTTATTTAGAAATTTATCAGCTATAGAAAAGTATTCTTAGTTTTAGAAAAAACATTGTTAGTTTTAGAAAACACATTATTAGTTTTAGAAAAAACACTGTTAGTTTTAGAAAAAACATTGTTAGTTTAGAAAAAACATTTTCAGTTTAGAAAGAACATTTTCTGTTTAGAAAAAACATTATTAGTTTAGAAAAAACATTGCCAGTCAACTTTCACATTCAGGCCTTTTGGTGTTAAAGTTTCCAATTCATATATCCATCTGCTCTCCCTTTGTAGCAAGATTGTGTCCCTGTCCCCTCCTCTCCTAGGAACTGGGACATGATCTATTAATGTATACCGGAGATCCGAAACATTATGTCCACTCTGTAGGAAGTGGCAAGCCACCGGTAGGTCAGACTTTTGATTCTTTAAAGCTGCCCTTATTGAGCTTCTATGGTTGGCCATTCTGACTCGTAAGTCATCAACCGTCTTACCTACATAGAATAAACTACACGGGCAATGTAATAAATAGACCACATGTGTTGTGGTACATGTCATTCTGTATTTATGGAGAAATTTCTTCCTATTTCTAGGATGGTGGAAGAACTGCCCTGTTATCAATCCATTACATGTAGTGCATCCACTGCATCTAAAACATCCTGGCTTTACCTCTTCCAACCACGTTCTTGCGATGCATGATAGCAATAGTCATATAGATGATAGAATTAGAGTGGAGATATAGAGTGGAGATATAGTGTTACACTACATGCTGTAAGTTGTTTTTAATGTATTGTATTGTTTTTCTCTTTTCATTTTCAATAGATTCACAGAGTTAGCACACGATCACTGTATATACGTATCCTAGCAACAAGCGGCGTCTGGAATGACGATGTTACGCTAGGGTTGGCGGCGGTAGGTGGTTGGCGGCTTCCAAAGGTGATACCTAACTATGTGCAGCGTCACTTCTCAGATGACGTATACATGGGGCCTGGTATACACCACTGTAAGCCAGACATGCACGAGGTGGTATAGTATGTTAGATTGTTAAGTACTAAGTATTTTGAATTGATTGATTAATTATGCAAATGGTGGAGAGTTTGGGTATTAATAAGTTGTTTTTGATCACATTGTCTGTAAGTCTGAAGACGGGGGTGAAACCCCGAAACGTCACTTAAAACACAGTAAAAATTTTTGAAGAAAAACGGAGAGTGCCTACTTTATTTGAAATATTTTGTGTCTTGTTGAGCACCCCGGACCCCGGACTGAGTTGTGAGTGCTAAACTTAAAGAAATTATATATATATATATATATATATATATATATATATATATATATATATATATATATATATATATATGATAGTGAGTTGATGTAGTGAAGGTGTACACCTAAAAATGTGTCCTAAAAAATAGACAAAAAAAGGTTATGAAAGTCTTGCCTACTTTATTTGAAATATTTTGTGTCTTGTTGAGCACCCCGGACTGAGTTGTGAGTGCTAAACTTAAAGAAATTATATATATATATATATATATATATATATATATATGATAGTGAGTTGATGTAGTGAAGGTGTACACCTAAAAATGTGTCCTAAAAAATAGACAAAAAAAGGTTATGAAAGTCTTGCAAATTAGTGAAACCTTATAGTGAAATAGTCAAATAATTGTCTAATAATGTTCAAATAAAGGAGAAAAAGGTAATCAGCTGCACTGGCGGTTGTAATATAAAAATCCAAAATTTATTAATTCAGTTTAAAAACAAGGTACAAGCAGGCTAGGCAGACAGAACATCCTAACATGTTTCGTGCCAAACACGGCACTTAATCATAGGACAGGTGTTCAAGGTATGGCCCCTTCCTTTTAAAGGGGCCATATCCAATAGTATGCTAAGTACAATTTAAAAAGACAGTACTTGGAAAACCTATGCACTAGAAGGGAAACAGGGGGAGACAGATGCTGTTGCCAAATGGGGAAGTAAAAAAGGACATCATATGAATCACCCCATAATGTAGTGCAACAATTAATAAGTAAATACATAAATGAATTACAATTAATAATGCTAGTATATTATGTCTAAGGGCAATAAGACTGCTATTACTCTGATTTAAGCCTAAGGTTCTCTTAGAGCAACATAAATGATGATAATGTAATAGAGTAAATGCACAATAGGGCTTGCTATAGCATGTATATTGACTATGGTGCTTTAAGTATATACATTTGAATAAATGAATAATAAAAGAAAATAGATGATCAATGAGTTATTATTAAATTAAAGGCCTGTCATTATCTATTTCTGATTGGGATACAAAAATATACAGATATATACAACAATAACTCCTTGGTGATACCCCAAAACATTAAACATACCGGTACCATTCATTTAGAGTAAGTATTATGTGCTCCCAACATGAAACATTATATATCATAATAGATAAGACCAAAACAGAAACAGAAATGAGAAAAGTCACTTATTCAAAGTAATAAGACATATCACACTCTCTATTTAAACCTGAGGGAGTTACAGTTTTGAGTTTATGTATCCAGTATAACTCACGTTTCTGTAATAATTTACATTTATTCCCCCCTCTAATTGGAGCTTCTATTTTGTCTATCACCATAGCAGTTAACAGTGCCTCATGAGTGAAGTGTATTTGATTAAAGTGTCTCGCCACAGCGGAATCCTTATTATAATTCTTGGTGTCATTAATGTGCTCCCTGACCCTAGATCTGAGTTCCCTCGTCGTTTGTCCGACGTATTGAAGGGAGCAAAGATTACATTCAAGTAGGTAAACAATGAATTCACTTCTGCAGTTGGCATAAAAATTGACCATGAAATTTTCCCTGGTTACAGAGCTGGAGAAGCTATTACTTTGTTTAATGACACCACAAGTAATGCAGAACCTTGCTCCACACTTAAAAGTGCCTTTTTTCTTTAACCAGTTGGCTGCTTGTTTTCTATTACTGGTAACCATACTAGGAGCCAGTTTGGTAGCTAGGGTAGGGGGCTTTTTAGAGACAAATTTACAAGACTCAGAGATATTACACAGAAGTTCATCACTATTCAAAATGTGGAGATTGTTTTTCAAAATCTTACAGATATCATTAAATTGTTTAGAATATTCTGTAGAAAATACCACAGAGTCTCTGTTAAATTTGCTCTTCTCCTTTTTATGACCAATAACTTCTGATTGTTTTTTTATCTCTGATATTATCAAATGATTTCTGTAGCTCTTTTTCTGAATAGTCCCTCATTTTGAGCCTATTGGTGAGATCCACTGACTGTGTATGAAAGTTACTGTCGGAGTTGGTATTCCTCCTCATACGAATATATTGAGCTCTTGGAATGGAGCGAATAAGATGAGGTGGATGACATGACTTAGCATGGAGTATGGTATTCCCTGCTGTGGGCTTGCGGAAAGTATCAGTAAGTATAGTACCACTCTCAGCATCCCCAGTTAATGTTAAATCCAAGAAGCATATTTTATATGGATCTATTTGTCCCGTGAATCTAAGATTCAACTGATTATCATTAAGATAGTGTAAAAAATTGTTGAAATCTAGTGGGTCTTGTACTATAAAGATCAAGTCATCGATAAATCTCATGTATTTAATTATTGAATCTGCGAAAGGATTCAGAGTAGTGTAAAGATACATGTCCTCCCACCATGCAACAAATAAGTTGGCAAACGAGGGGGCAAACTTGGCCCCCATCGCCGTGCCACATACCTGTAAATAAATGCCATCAAACATGAAAAAATTATGCTTCAATAAAAACTCCACAGTTTCACAGAAAAAAATAATAAATTCAACAGAATATTGTGTCCTGGAGGTTAAGACATATTGTAATGCCCTTATCCCCAAAGCATGAGGTATGCTTGAGTATAATGCTGTAGCATCAACAACTACCCAGCTAAAACCTTTGCACCACCTAGTATTTTCAAGATAGCTAATGAGGTGTGTTGAATCCCTCAAATAGCTATTCAAATCCTGAACAAGGGGCTGCAAGATTGAGTCCACCCATTCAGACAATGGCTCAAACATTGAGCCAATCCCCGAAATGATGGGTCTCCCCGGGGGACGTTGAATATCTTTATGTGTTTTAGGCACATGGTGAAATATAGGGGTGATAGGGTGTGTGGGAATCAATGACTCAGCTTGTTCCTCTGAAAGGATATTTAAGGCAATGCCTTGTTCAATTAAATGGCGTAGCTTAGATTTGAATACAGTAGTGGGATTACTCTCTAATCTTCTATACGTATTGGCATCAGCCAATTGGCGTTCAGCTTCCTCAATGTAGTAGTCCTTGTCAAGGACCACTACATTGCCACCCTTATCTGACGCCCTGATGACTATGTTTTCATTTGTTTGTAATTTTTGAAGGGCTAATTTTTCACCTTTTGTCAGATTAGAATGTACTGTGTGTTGACTAGCAGTGGTTTCTAATTCTAATAGTTCTTTCTGTACCTTTTTCTGAAAAAGATTGATTGCATGACCCCTAGCAAAAGTAGGATACAATTTGGATGGCTTCTTACTTGGCGATGGAATCTCACAATCTTTTGGACCAAACGAGTCCTCATTTTGCTTCAATTGGTTTAGTGTTATGAAATCACCAAATCCGAAGTCAGCCCCTCTATCAGTCTCAATGTTAGTGTTAACAATTATGTCAGTATTGCTACCTTCAGCATAAATGGCATTATCCCCATTATTTTCCTGTAGCTTAAAAAACCTTTTCAAGGTGATTTTTCTGACAAATTTATTAACATCTATCATGGTTTTAAATGCAGAAAAAGTGTTGGTAGGGGCAAAGCCCAGTCCTTTACTAAGAAGTGACCTTTCTTCGACAGTAAGTTCAACTTTAGACAAATTTAAGACTGAGAGTCCTGATTCTGTTTCTGTTTCCTCGTTAGTTTTCTTTTTTCTTCTGCCACCCCTCCGGATGCGTTTCCTAAAGGGACTGCAGGTTCTATTGTATCCCCTGAGTGAACCACTGGAGTCTCGTCTTCATCTGTGTCACTATCGCTTAATACCTGTAACGACAGAAGGGAGCAGGAGGAATGGGGAACAGAGGAAGAAAAGGAAGAAATAGTAGAAGAAGATGCTTTTGTGGCCACTGCTGGTAACGAAGCTCCGCTGCTGTCAGATGCATAGGAATCTTGGTCTGATGTTTCTGGTGATGAAAAGGCAACCTTCCTTTTGTGTTTGTGTTTAAGAATGGGCTTCAGGGTCTTCTCTTTATCCTCATCCGTCGAGGACTTATTTCCTCCTCTACTACGGTGTGCCCCTCGCCTTGGTTTATTCTGAAACCTAGACCAATTATAGACTTTGTTGTTTTGATAGTCCTCTAGGTCTCTGTTAAATTTCTTGCCTTTTCTTTCAGCCAAAATTGCATCTGTCTTCTCAATTTTAGATTTGAGATTATTTTTAAAATCTCTATATTTTGGATCCGATTTTTTCAGTTTTACCTCCACTTTGAGACTGTCAATTTTTGCTTTAACTTTCTCACGCTTGCTTGCTTTGCTCCTTATTATGATATCCATAAGGGTCATAGAACAGACTGTCAATGCCTCATTCCACTCATTTTGAAGGCCCTTATCCTCTAAGTCAAAAGAGGGGTACTTCTTTATTCTAAGACCCCTTGGGATTCTTTTGGCTTTAATGTAGTGATCAAATGAGGCCACATCCCACATCAATCTGAGGTCTGTGAGTAATGATCTTTCTAATTGTACAAATTGTCCTTTAAGGTCACTATTGGCCCCAATTTGCTGATTTGAGATGTTGAATATGGTATCAAAATAGCTCTGACAATGTTCCATATCGAAAATGGATTTATGCAAGCTTGCTCCCTCTTTATCCATGTTTTTAACTTTTATGGTATATTCACCTTCGATAGTGCATAGGAATATTAAAAACAAACTATTATTCTGCTTTAGCCTGGTACCTGAATTAACCGCTAAGTACCCCTCACAGTATATTTGGCTGCACACCTGTAAGTCCCTGTATTCAGGAAAATGTGACCAAATAATGTTACACCCGTTATTACAATAGTAGTAATTATACACCGGGAAGCCTTCAAATGAAATGCACAGGTAATAGTCCCTTCTTTCAAATCAGAAACAGTGATGAATGGAAGACGTTGTTATAAGTCTCCTCCCCAGAAGCAGAAAAAGTAAAGCTGCTGTTGATCACGAATGAATCACTCTGTTACATATGTGGACATAAATTACTTTACTTTAGCGTGCAGTAGATCAGAGAAGGAAACGTAAGTCACTTACTGAAAGTATCCGTTAATGCTGGCTGAGCTGTGCAGAGAGAAACTCCTCGACAACATCCATAGACAACTGCCGCTCCAGTCCGTTGCTGGCTGTAGACGCCACCGGAAGTCACAGGGGGAATGCAATTGGTGTGAAGCCGGACATGCACGAGGTGGTATAGTATGTTAGATTGTTAAGTACTAAGTATTTTGAATTGATTGATTAATTATGCAAATGGTGGAGAGTTTGGGTATTAATAAGTTGTTTTTGATCACATTGTCTGTAAGTCTGAAGACGGGGGTGAAACCCCGAAACGTCACTTAAAACACAGTAAAATTTTTTGAAGAAAAACGGAGAGTGCCTACTTTATTTGAAATATTTTGTGTCTTGTTGAGCACCCCGGACTGAGTTGTGAGTGCTAAACTTAAAGAAATTGTATATATATATATATATATATATATATATATATATATATATATATATATATATATATATATATATATATGATAGTGAGTTGATGTAGTGAAGGTGTACACCTAAAAATGTGTCCTAAAAAATAGACAAAAAAAGGTTATGAAAGTCTTGCAAATTAGTGAAACCTTATAGTGAAATAGTCAAATAATTGTCTAATAATGTTCAAATAAACAATATAAGGGTTGTGAATGGCTCCAAAGAATATAATCCAAATTAATCCAAATGTGAATGCATAAAGTGCTGGGTTGATGTTCCTCTTCTCAAAGGGTTATCAAATGTATTGGGATATCCTCCTGTACCTAAAAAAGTGTACAGAAAATGGACATAGTGCAATAAAATCACCATAAAAAAAGCAATATAAGTATTCTACTCACCAGATATATTCTGAGCTGCAATACCAGTATATAGCCAACGCGTTTCGGTCCTCAGGGGGGGGGAGCCTTAATTGTATTGTGCACCCTTATAGTATAACTAATGATATTTCTTTAAAGCCTTCAGCCTTTTAAAGTATATGCCTAGTGAGGTTTCGCCTTTCTCCAGTGTATGTGACAAGGAAATCAGTATGAGATCCTTTCCTTCTCTCTAAATGAGTTATCAGCTTTCAGACCTAGTAAAAATTCCTGTTACTATAACCCATTGTTCTGTTTTTAAGGGCGACAGCAAGATAGAGAAAAATGAAATATTTCCCTTTCTTTCTCCCTCTCCTCTCCACTAGTTATAACAAACTGTGTTTATAAAGCAGTCAATTAAGCTGCTGGTTTTTCAGTTTTAAACAGAAGCACAAAGGGTAAAAGGAGAGGAGGAATAAAGTGCAAATATAATTCAAGCTTCCTACATTTTGTTGAGAAAAAAGGGAGGACAATTTGATACCCCTGAATTTAACCAAAAATATTAAGAGAAAGATGTGTCAGAAGTGAAAGGGGGCAGAGTATGATTTCCTCGAACTAGTTGAGTATCTGCAGCTTTTAAGTTTTAATTCACATCCCTAGTCCAAATGACAACTGCACTCACTTATATTCCCCCAATATGACTTTTAGTTACTAATTCTGTATTTTTCTGACTGACCAGATAAAGTATAAATACAACAAAAAAGAGAAAAACATCCAGGCTAGATACCCATGGACATGTACTCTGAAATGTTATACTTAGTTTTTTTCTTTTTTTATATTTAGGCCCAGGACCTTGAAAACAGAGAGAAGTCAAAGGTCTAGTGGCTCATACAGTGTAATAGTGTTTTTTCAACTTCCACCTTTCTCCTATAACCCAACAGAGCTATAATTTTAAACCGTCCAGACAGTATTAATCTTAAAGTGGAACTTATAGTATATAATTCCGAGGCTGATTCTGCCAACCCTTTCATCTATAAGTTCCAATAGTTAGCCTTGAGAGTCCATAGTAGTTAGATGTTATAGCCCAGATAGAAAAAGGGAATAGTTCTGCAGATATTTCCTTGTATGAAGTCAAAGAACTCAGGATTATAAAGTCAGTACACCACATCTGCAACAGTGTCTAGTTACTTATTGGCAATTCTGTGGCTATTTCATCAGAGAAGACAAAAATTAAACATATTAATCCCGGCAAAAGAAAAAAAAAAAAAAAAAAAAAAAAAAGAGAGTCCTAAGAGAGGGTGCTGCAACTTGTAATTCCACTACTTCAAAGTGATTGTCCCGTTCTATGATTTTGCTATTAATATTAGAGTGGAAAAGACAGGTGACTTGTTTAGCCTCTCAGTCTTATATCAAACAGTTGTGTCCTGTTATTTATGAATGTCCCAGACCGTATCCCTTTGAAGCCTGCCACCCCTTGCCCTTGTGATGGCAGTCCATTGTACCCATTTGAATAAATTGGCTGCCCCCTTCTTGGGACCTCTTCCAAAATTGCAGACTGTAGGTATCATAGGATGCCGCTAAGGGCCCCAAATCAAAAAGACTCACCCCTCTTGACGCTATCTGACCGCCACTCACCGTCCGTAACACCGGCCTCGAGTTCTCCAGGGAACAGCTCAGCCCGAAAGGACACCTCCTTCGGCACTCTCCGTTACACAGCCTCAGACAGGGTTCGCATGCTCAACTCCCCTCACGCAGCACCGGTGGGAGGGGAGAGCGCGACGACGTGGCACCAACAAGAAAGACCCACAAGGCACCACCGGGTCTCCGATCCGAAGCAGAACCCGGCTCCCCCCCCGCGCAGCACCGGGGGGACGCCAAGCGAGAGCAGCAGGTAAAAGTAGTATGCTGTGTTGTGGTTTTTTAGTGTTTTGATCTGGCGGGGCGGCAGATGCAAGGAGGGGGAAAACGGCTTGATCAGTAGGTTGGGAGGTTACTGGCAGAATAGGCTTAAACCAGTGGGATGACAGACCACTGGGTAAGGTTCCAGAGTAGTTCTTCTTTACTAGCCAGGTAAGCAGCCCCAAAACTTGAGGCAGGGCGCAAAGGAAACAGCCGCCAGTGTCTAAGGGTCTGGAGTAACGAGCTGAGCAGCACCTGTGCAGCACCTGTGCAGCTCCTCCTCCACCTGAACCTCCATCTTCAGCATGCAATTTTAAACAACTTTCCAATTTATTTCCATTAAAAAAAAATGTGCACAGACTTTTATATTTACACTTTTTGAGTCACCAGCTCCTACTGAGCATGTGCAAGAACTCACAGACTATACATATGCATTTGTGATTGGCTGATTGCTATCACATGTTACAGGGGAGTGGAAATATACATAACTTTGAAATGTGTTAGAAAAAAATCTACTACTAATTTAAAATTTAGAGTAAATGCTATTGTATTATCTTGTTATCTTACATTTGTTGACTATGCAAATCTACTGTGTTTACTGGTCCTTTCAATAAACTTACCTCTAGCATGGTGGAAAACCATGCTAATTATGACCCTTCTTATAGAACCCCCAAGCAAGTCCCAGAGCATGAGCTAAAGGACCTTCTACTTTAAAACAGGCTCTGTGATCTGCCATGCTAAGTCTCCTATTAGAGAGGCCTGGGGCTCTAAGAAGAAGTATTTAACACCTTCGGGCAGTTAAAAGCAAAAGAAAAAGGTTTTCTTTAGATTTAGTTGGTACATTTGTTTGGATATTTGTTTCACGAAAAAGAAACAAATATTTGATTTTTTTTTACTTCTAACATATACTACACAGTATGGCAGCCATTTTGTTTTGTATGCAAAGTTTAAAAAAAAAAAAAAACTAGAAAAATATTTTTCTCAAAAACTGCTTATGAGACATTTTGTTTGTAGTGTTATGTCATGACCAAGATTCAGATTTGGTTAAGAGAAGTCAATTGGTTATTTGGTTTGGTGACCATACTAAATTGTTCAAAAATGACTAACAATAAGAATACAACTTTAACTGCTTGAAGAAAATTCTTAACATTTTCTATTTTTTTTAGCAACTATGGTGGACACTAATGATCATGGTTTAAGCAACAGATTTTTGACAATATTCAAAATTATTTTATTTTTGCACCTGCTTATGTTATAGATGTAAACATGCTGAGCGAATTTACGTTATGGTCAAGGTTTGTGTTTATTCAACAGAAGGGGATCAGTCACATTGTGCAGCAGCCATTTTGAAAATATTCCTTAACAATTTATTTCCACTTTATCTACTTTTCTAATCTTAAAGGGACACTGAACCCAAATTGTTTCTTTCATGATTCAGATAGAGCATGCAATTTTAAGCAACTTTATAATTTACTTCTATTATAAATTTTAATTCGTTCTCTTGCTATCTTTATTTGAAAAAGAAGGCATCTCAGCTAAGGAGCCAGCAAATGTTTGCTTCAGGACCATGGACAGCACTTGTTTATTGGTGCTGACCAATCAGCAAGGACAACCCAGGTTGTTCACCAAAAATGGGCCGGCATCTAAACTTACATTCTTGCTTTTCAAATAAACATACCAAGAGAATGAATAAAATTTGATAATAGGAGTAAATTAGAAAGTTGCTTAAAAATGCATGCTCTATGTGAATCACGAAAGAAAATTTTTGAGTACAGTGTCCCTTTAACTAAACCCTCATTGAAAATGTTTTAACATTTCTATTGAAAATCTCTCCTAAAAAAGCTACAATGCCAGTCATCTTGTTCCATTATTTCCATTAATTTATAGTCTACTTTAATCAACATAGTCATAACCTTTCATATCTAATATATTTTTTACTTTAACCTTTTTCTTCCGAGAACTATGTAATATTTTCACACACGATAACCTGTTTGTAACGTGTTTGAAGTTGCCTATCATTGGTCAAGATTTAGATTTATGGTAATTTGTGAACTTTTTGAAATACAACCCCTTTAATTTGTGCTTAATAACACCAGCATCTAAGTTGAAGCAAATTTTTAACTTGCTATCCTCAGAGCTCTGGTTAACTGTTTTGCTGTGTCACAAAACACGTAAAAAGTACATTACAAAGTACAGTTACACACATAATAACACTATCTAATAAAAAATATTTTTAAAAAAGTATTGCACAAAAAAAAGCTATAAGGGCTTTTAATGTTTTAGGTCTTAGAAAACAAAAGCAGACAAATGGCTTTAACATAGAGATACAAGAATACACATGTCAATTATTTTTATGTATGTATATATGTGTGTTATTATGTGTGTACATATGTATTTATATGTGTATATACCATTGTCACGTTGATTGGAGTAACCGTGTAAGTTCAGTGATTTACATAGAAAAATAACAAGAGTATTGCTTTGAGAAGTGATACTTTTTTAATGGACTAACTATACATTTATAAGTAGACAAGCTTTGCAGTATTGCTTCAGACTTGAGAGGAATGTATTCTTCTGGAAGCTTGTCTACTTATACATGTATAGTTGGTCTAATAAAAAAGTATCATTGATCAATGCAATACTCTTGTTATTTTAGTATGTGTTTATATATCTATCTATCTATACTGTATATATATATATATATATATATATATATATATATATATAGAGAGAGAGAGAGAGAGAGAGAGAGAGAGAGAGAGAGAGAGAGAGAGAGCAGTGTAGTAAGAATTCACTCACAGGGTTTTACAAATAACTAGAGGGTACATGTTCCATTACACACATAGGGGTCTATTTATCAAAGTGTCAACTAAAAATATGCTGGAATTCCACATCATAATTGTCACAAGATTGATCCTCGTAGTTATCAAAGCGTCAACATCGACAAATGTTGAAATTTGTGTCGTAACATACGATCCCGCAATCTCAATCCGAGGCAAATTGATGCAAGTTGAAAACCTGTGGTATTTGAGCAGAATTATATTCATTCTCACTCCTAATCGACACAATTTGAAGCTCTCATGAAGTTATAAAAAATTCTACAGTTACGCGCACATCTTTTCTGACTCAGTGTACCTAGTTTTCAATCTGCCACCCTTCAGGTTGCGGATGCCATAAAACTCAATGGGAGTTGGAAAACACAGAAAGCTTATGTTCGATGCTGCAAGAGAATGAAGTATATTACATAATACAAGTAAGTTAGAAACTTTATTACATTTGTATACCCTTTCTAAATCTAACAATATTATTGATACACATTTGGTGCACTAGTAGATATAGTGATACAAATGAAAAATACATTACTACTTATGGATTATGTTACATTTTTTTCTCTCATTACAAAGCAAGCGGGCAATATTTCTCAAAATGTATTTGAAAATCTTTGCCCCAAACTTGTCACACTAATAGATATAGAGATAAAAATAAAATACAAAACATATAAACATATAGCTAACTTCATTTTTTTTTTAATATTTATTTGCAATATGTTTAATGTTTTCGAGACGCAAAGACAAATGTTACCAACACAAAGTTATTAAATAGCATTCCTTTTCTGTCATATTTTGCAATGGTGATACTCTACATTATTCTTCAATTCACTCTGCAAATATTTTAAAATGAAGGGTAGGAAGAAAATGAAAACAGTGGCATGCAAAATACATTGCAATGACTTTAAAATGGCATTCTACTTCACACAAAGGATAGCAAGAGAATGATAACAGTGGCATGCCAAATACATTGAAATTACATTAAAATGGCATTCTACTTCACACAAAGGATAGCAAGAGAATGAAACAGTGGCATGCAAAATACATTGAAATTACTTTAAAATGGCATTCTACATTGTGCAGCTTCCCCAGCTGTAATAAATGCAGGTGTATTGCTTGTGCAATTCACTAAATTACTAATGCACAACACATGAGTATTTAGCTATGGATGAAATAAGAACTCTGATTTTCTGTATTTGGATGGCAGCGTCGAGGAGGCTTCAATGGTCAGTGATTATTTTTTTTTAGGCATAACATATTACCACAGTTTTCATTCTCTTGCTATCCTTTGTGGGATTGAGAATGCCATTTTAATGTCATTGCAATGTATTTTGAATGCCACTGTTTTCCTTTGTGCATGCAAAATACATTGAAATGACTTTAAAATGGCATTCTCAATCCCACAAAGGATAGCAAGAGATTTCAAATGGTTGCACAAATAATTGCATTCCCTAATGTTCTGCATTTCATTCTCTTTCTAAGTCATGTTTGGCTAGGCTGACCATATTTCCTTGAGACAAAAACGGGACATTGAGATGTCAAAAACGGGACGGGGTTAATATTCTTTATTCATAGTAAAAAAAAGTAAGATTTTAACAAAAGTTAACTTTTATGACATGAATATAAACTACTGAGCCAACATTTATCCTTCAGTTACAGAAGAACTCATACAAAATGTTTTAGGTAGAAATAGAGCTATAACATCTAAATACCAATCCACAGTGTTTTCACAATGTTCCCATGATATAAATTGGGAATGTGACATGTGTATATTTTTTAATCACATGCCCTTAACTCAATGTTTCCAAAATTGAAATTATCCTCTATGTTGTCAAGGCAAATTTCCCCGTATTAACTGATTTTAAATGGTAAAAGTGTAGCCTCTGAACAGGCATTTGGTTTAAAGATCTGGATTAGTAATTGTAGATTTTTTTTAGCTGAGTTGCCCAAAATCATTGTTACATGGTGGAAGAACTGAGAAAAATGTGGAAATAGTTACTTGATAATAACCATTATTTATAACGTCTGTACAACCAGCACTGCAACAGCATAATAATAAGCATAATTAATGACAATTCAATGGATTGACAGGCACAGACACTGGTCTTACCTTGGAAGTGCACAATTCTTGCAGAACTTAGACAATTTATCTACTTGATCACTATATTTGTATGTTCGCACTGTGACACAAGAAGATGGCAAGAATTATCTCTCTGGTGATGGTCAGCCACTAATTCGGATGATGGCAGAGGCAGATGATCATCACATCAGATGATGACAGATCTAGTCCGACGCCTGTCCTTACTAGGCACTAGCTAGTAGTTCTAACTTCCCTCTCATGACTAGTCTCTCTCCTCAGCTCAGTCTGACAGCTCACGACTGAGTACTGACTAGCTGTCACTTGCTTTCAATGATCACGCCCCTAATTTTGAGCATGGGCAGCATAGACGCTGTGCTGTGGATCATGTGGGCACGGCCACCCAACCCTAACCCTGCAGTTAAAAAAAAAAACTGCCCTCCCCGCCGGCGGGGAGCTTAAAAATGTTTAGTAAGTGGTGTGTGTGCTAAAAAATTACACTTGCGCTGGCCGCACGGTCTGATAACCCTCAAAACGGGACAAAATGAATATTATTAATGAAACGACGGGACAGGGGAAAAAACATAAAATAACGGTACTGTCCCTTTCAAAACGGGACGTATGGTCAGCCTATGTTTGGCAATGTTAATACACCCCATTATTCCTCTATTCAATTGTCAAATATTTTCCAACTAAGATTAGCAAGAAAATCAAAATGGTTACATACTAATTACATGGAAAATACATTTAAAATGGCATTCTCAATCCCACAAAGGATAGCAAGAGATTTGAAATGGTTGCACACTAATTGCATTTCATAATGTTCTACATTGCATTCTGTTTCTAAGTTATGTTTGTCAATGTTAATACACCACATTGTTCTTTATTATGGTATTCCAAAACACCATATTCACTGACCTTTTAAGCCTCCACAACGCTGCCATCCAAACACAGAAAATCTGAGTTATGATTACAATCATATCTTAATACTCATGTGTTGTGCATAAGAAATTTAGTTAATTACACAAACAATAAACCTGCATTTATTACAGCTGGTGAACTCATCTGGATGATCTAATTCTATACATATTAATTTATAAACAACATTGTGCTCATCACATGACACAATAATACAGAAATTCTGTCAATCGTCATGTGGTGCATAAATTATTCAATCACTTTGCTCGTCAAATGATGCAATAATACTTTAATTCTGTCAATCGTCATGTGTGATGCATAAATTATGTAATCAATTACTGCAATCATTCACAGCTGTAGAACTTGACATTATAAAAAGGGCTTTCAATCCCTTAATTTCATTATTATTTTGACAATGGACATACTCAACACATTACAGTTTGTCATGTTTTTAAGGAGATGCAGGGAAAGACAGGGGCTGATGGCTGCCATTGTGCGACAACAAAGATGCCAGGGGGTGCCGAGGGTGTTCCTGCCTAGGGTTGGTCTCCGTGCCCTCAGTGATCAAGAGATGATCCATTGATTTCGACTCACTAGGGCTTCCATTAAGTGGCTCTATGTCAAAATCAAGGACTCTCTTGACCCACTCACTGCAAGAACTCTGGCAATCCCTGGGATGGTAAAATTACTATCGGTCCTCTATTTTTTGGCAACTGGATCATTCCAGGCTGTGGCAGGTCTAGGCATAGGTATGAAACAGGCAACCTTCTCATGTCATCTGAAGGTTGTCCTGAATGCCTTGCACCAATGCCTAGTCCATCATGTCCACTTTCCCAATACACTTGAGGAGTGCTATGCTGTCAAGCTCCAGTTTTATCAGCTTGCTGGGTTGCCAAGAGTATTGGGGGCCATAGATTGGACGCGTATATTTGTGCAGTCTCTAAGGGGTACAGAGGAGCCATACTGGGACAGGAAGCATAACCACTCGCTGAATATCCAGGTCATCTGTGATGCCAGGTTGAGGATAATGAGCATACGCTCTGGACTCCCTGGCTCCAACCACGATTCCTTAGTCCTCCGGAATTCTGCCATCTGCCATTGACTCCAGGAGGGACAAATTCCAGAGGGAATCCTCATAGGTAAATATCTCTTATATACTCAAACATATGTATATTATATAGTTTAGTCATTCTGATTACTAATATCAATGCTCTATTTCTTTTACGCAGGTGATTCTGGATATTTGTGTCTTCCGTGGATGTTCACACCCATCCACAACCCCATAACGGAGTGGAAGAGGTGTGCTACAATGAGGCACACATCGCCACCCGATCGGTGATTGAGCGCACCTTTGGCTATTGAAGAGCTGTTTCTGCTGTTTGGACATCTCTGGTGGGGTTCTTTAGTATGCCCCCTGAAAAGTCTCCTTGGTTTTCCTTTATGCTGTATGTTGCACAACATTGCCTTACAATCCATGATATAGATCTGGAGATTTTTGATGTCCCCGAGTACGGTGAACATTTACCTCATTTAGAGGACAAAGATGATATGCAGACTATGTACAGGCGGTTTTTGGGCAAAAATGTTGTCAGTACTGACAGTGCAACATACATTATTTTTATTTATTCATTATTATTATTATTCTTTATTTATAAAGCGCCAACAGATTCCACAGCGCTGCCCATGGGTACAAGGATAACAGTACAGTGGAGAAACAATACGATAAGACACAAAATTTTACAGACAAACACAGGGGGAATTGAGTGCCCTGTTCCCGTGGGAACTTACAATCTAGATGGGTAGGAGGATTGGAAACAGGAGGTGGGGACTGCAGAGGTGAGAATGATATTAGTGAGGAGATAGAGGGCAACTGTTAGTTAATTGGTTAGTTTGTTAATAAGTCAGGTGATAAGCCCTGAACAGAAAGGTCTTTAGGGAACGTTTAAAGCAGGAGAGGTTAGGGGCAAGTCTGACATCTCGAGGAAGTGCGTTCCAGAGGGTTGGTGCCGCACAAGAGAAGTCCTGTAGTCTAGAATGATAGGAGGTGATGGTAGAGGACGCAAGAAGCAGGTCGTTGTTGGATCTTAGGGGACGGGCAGGAGTATATTTGTTGATGAGTGAGGACAGGTAGGGTGGGGCAGCATTGGTGAGGGCTTTGTAGGTCAGGGTGAGAATTTTGAATTTAACTCTGTTGTGAATGGGGAGCCAGTGAAGGGACTCACAGAGAGGCGCAGCAGAAACAGAGCATCGAGAGAGGTGGATTAGTCTGGCAGATGCATTTAGGATGGATTGGAGGGGAGAGAGGCGGGAGAGAGGGAGGCCAGTTAGTAAGTTGTTACAGTAGTCAAGTCGGTAAATTACCAGGGAGTGGATGAGCTGTTTGGTAGTTTCAGCACTCAGAAATGGGCGAATTTTGGAGATATTGCGTAGGTGGTTGCGGCAGGATGAAGAGAGCAGTTGGATGTGGGGAATGAAGGACAGATTTGAGTCAAGCGTGACTCCGAGGCAGCGGACTTGGGGTGATGGGGAGATAGTGGTACCACCAACAGTGATAGAAAAATTAGAGACTGGAGTGGAGCTAGAGGGGGGAATTAGAAGTAGTTCAGTCTTGGACATATTTATTTTTAGGTGGGGAGAGGCCATCCGGGAGGAAATGCCAGATAAGCAGTCACTGATGTGAGAGTTGACAGAAGGAGAGAGTGCAGGGGTGGAAAGGTAGATCTGGGTCTCATCAGCATAGAGGTGATAGCTGAAGCCATAGCTGTTGATAAGTTTACCCAGTGAAGAAGTGTAAATAGAGAAGAGTAGAGGACCCAGGATAGAGCCTTTAGGTACTCCAACAGACAGGGGCAATAGAGAGGAGGAGTCACCAGCAAAAGAGACTGAGAAGGATCTGTTAGAGAGATAAGAGTGAATCCAGGAGAGGGCAGTGTCACAGAGACCAAGAGAACTGAGAGACTGTAGGAGAAGGGGATGGTCAACAGTGTCAAAGGCAGCAGATAGGTCAAGTAAGATGAGTATAGAGTAGTAGCCTTTGTTTTTAGCAGAAAGGAGATCGTTAGTAACCTTGGTGAGGGCAGTTTCAGTTGAGTGTTGGGGACGGAAGCCAGATTGCAGGGGGTCGAGCACTGAGTTGGAGGACAGGAAGTGGGTTAGGCGATTGAAAACTAGTTTTTCACTGGGTTTTAGAAGCTAGTGGGAGCAGTGATATGGGGCAGTGGTTTGCAGGGGAGTTAGGGTCGAGGGAGGGTTTTTTGGAGGATGGGGGTGACCTTCGCATGTTTGAAGGAGGTAGGGAATGAGCCGGTAGAAAGGGATAGGTTAAATATGTGAGTAAGAGCCGGAGCGAGGGTGGTAGACAGAGGAGTGATTAGATGTGAATGAATAGGGTCAAGTGGGCAGGTAGTGAGGTGTGAGGAAGACAAAAGGGAAGCCACTTCACTCTCAGTGGTTGGGAGGAGGGTGCAGAGAGTGGCAGAGGGGGTGATTGGGAGCTGAGTTTGGAGATTGCAAGTTTGTGTTGGGATGTTTCCTCGGATTGCAAGTGTTTTATTGAGAAAATAGTCAGCGAGGTCTTGAGCACTGAATGCAGATGAGGGTGGTGGTGCAGGTGGGTAGAGGAGAGAGTTGAAAATAGAGAAGAGTCTTTTAGGGTTTGGGTAGTGAGTGGATATAAGAGAGGAGAAGTAGGTTTGCTTAGCTAAGTGAAGGGCAGAGGTGTAAGATTAGAGAATGAACTTATAGTGCATGAAATCATGTTCAGAGCAGGATTTCCTCCAGACACACTAAGCATTGCGGGAGCATTTTTGTAGGTGACGCGTTTGTTGGGAGTGCCAGGATTGGAGCTGATGGCGTGGGGCTTTGCGAGGTTGGGGTGGAGCGAGAGTGTCAAGTGCAGCAGAGAGAGTATTGTTATAGTGGGTTATAGCGAGGTCAAGGCAGGATATCGTGGAAGTGTGGGGGAGGCGTAGTTGAATAAGATTGGAGAGTTGGGAAGCGTCCACAGTGTGCAGATTTCTACTGGTGCGGGGGCGAGAGGGGGAAGTAGGTTTAGTATCTATATTAGGATTAAAGGTGAGCAGATGGTGGTCTGATATGGGAAATGGGCGACATGCAACATTAGAGAGAGAGCAGAGATAGGAGAATACCAGATCAATTGAGTGTCCAGTGCGGTGGGTAGGGAATAGGGTGGATTGTGAGAGGCCGAAGGAGTTAGTGAGTGAGAGAAGTTTAGAGGCAGCAGGGGCAGATGGGTTGTCAATGGGGATGTTGAAGTCCCCTAAGATTAGAGCAGGTGTATTTGTGGAGAGAAAGTAAGGAAGCCAGGCAGCAAAGTTGTCAAGGAATTGGGAAGTTGGTCCAGGGGGGCGATAGATAACTGCCACTCTGAGAGAGAGGGGAGAACAGGCGAATGCAGTGGACTTCAAAGGAAGAAAAGGAGAGAGATGGAAATGGGGATAGGTACTGATAGGAGCAGGAGGGGGAGAGTAAGATGCCAACACCGCCACCGTGTCTCTCACCTGGCCTAGGTGTGTGGCTAAAGTGAAGACCACCATGTGTGAGAGCAGCAATGGAAGCAGTGTCAGAGGAAGATAGCCAGGTTTCAGTAATAGCTAAGAGGTTCAAAGCCTTGGAAACAAACAGGTCGTGAACAGTTGTAAGCTTGTTACAGACGGAGCGAGCATTCCAGAGGGCACAAGAAAAGGGAGGGGTTAGGCGCTGTGTGTTAATTGAGATGAGATTGTTGGTATTGCTTGACCTAGGATTTTTGCAGTGGGAGATGGAGAGAGAGTGTAAAAGTGTGGCGATTGTTGCAGGGCCAGGGTTAGGAGAGACATCACCAGCAGCAAGCAGTAATAGCAGTGAGAGAGAAAGAAGGTGAGAGTGAGATTTTTAGTAGCGGGAATGATTAGACACAGGAGAGTTAGAGGGGGAAGTGTTTCTAAGGAAACAAAGAAGTTCATGAGAGGACAGCATAGGGGATGAGAGAAGGGAGAGTGGAGATATGGATAGTGTGGGGATTGTTGTTATGGGGACATGCAGTTATTTTTAGGAGAAGGGAATACAGAGAGAGCAGAAAAGGCATAGAGAGCATTGTGTAGAAGTATAGATATTAAGTTTACCTGTTAGTTGGTCTGCAGTTTCAACCTCCAGTTTCTAACTCCAGTGTGCTAACTCTTGCTACTTGTAACAGAGAGCCTCGGCCCAAAATGAGCCTTAAGCCTTCTCCATATGTAGGAGTGAGAAGTGATGAAATGATTCTAGGCAGCTGTTACAGGCAGTTTTAGCTAGCAGGAATTACACACTTGCAAATTAGAGAGGGGGTGGGATGAAAGGCTGAATAAGTTTAGACAATATAAGATAAAATGATTACAGGTAGACAAAATGGAGACAGAGGAAATGGTTACCAGAGGAGTCTAGCAGAAATTAAAGGGGCGTTTAAAAGCAGTCAGGCAGTAGCAGGAAGACATACCAGAGGAGTCTAGCAGAAATTAAAGGGGCATTTAAAAGCAGTCAGTTAGGCAGAAGCAGGAAGACATACCAGAGGAGTCTAGCAGAAATTACAGGGGCGTTTAAAAGCAGTCAGTTAGGCAGAAGCAGGAAGACATACCAGAGGAGTCTAGCAGAAATTAAAGGGGCGTTTAAAAGCAGTCAGTTAGGCAGAAGCAGGAAGACATACCAGAGGAGTCTAGTAGAAATTAAAGGGGCATTTAAAAGCAGTGAGGCAGAAGCAGGAAGACATACCAGAGGAGTCTAGCAGAAATTAAAGGGGCATTTAAAAGCAGTCAGTTAGGCAGAAGCAGGAAGACATACCAGAAGAGTCTAGCAGAAATTAAAGGGGCGTTTAAAAGCAGTCAGTTAGGCAGAAGCAGGAAGACATACCAGAGGAGTCTAGCAGAAATTACAGGGGCGTTTAAAAGCAGTCAGTTAGGCAGAAGCAGGAAGACATACCAGAGGAGTCTAGCAGAAATTAAAGGGGCGTTTAAAAGCAGTCAGTTAGGCAGAAGCAGGAAGACATACCAGAGGAGTCTAGCAGAAATTAAAGGGGCGTTTAAAAGCAGTCAGTTAGGCAGAAGCAGGAAGACATACCAGAGGAGTCTAGCAGAAATTAAAGGGGCGTTTAAAAGCAGTCAGTTAAGCAGAAGCAGGAAGACATACCAGAGGAGTCTAGCAGAAATTAAAGGGGTGTTTAAAAGCAGTCAGTTAGGCAGAAGCAGGAAGACATACCAGAGGAGTCTAGCAGAAATTAAAGGGGCATTTAAAAGCAGTCAGTTAGGCAGAAGCAGGAAGACATACCTGTAGAGAGATGAGATTAAATAGGATTAGAATCGTGAATATTGGTCCAGTGTGCTAACTCTTGCTACTTGTAACAGAGAGCTACTTAGAACCAGAGAGCCTCGGCCCAAAATGAGCCTTAAGCCTTCTCCATATGTAGGAGCTAAATTATTAATTTACAATATATTTTTTAATCCAAAAGATTATATATTTTGATTATGTCTCTGCAATAATTGTCATTTAAATATCTATAAAATGATATTGTATATCACTGTCTTGTGATTGATTGAAAGTGGTTAATTGTGTTGATCTTGTAATTGTTCAATGTAAAGTTTTTGAAAAACAGATCTTTAAAAAAAAATATCTTCAAAAAAATGTTTTGGTGTACAGTTGACTTTGTTTTTCTTTTTAAAGTTATAGCAATGCCATTTTTACCTCTGTGATTACCTCCTATCTAGGCTTTTGCAAACTTCCCTCTCATTTCAGTTCTTTAGACAGACTTGCAGTTTAGCCAATCACTGTTAACTTCAGGGTATCTTAATGTTCATGAGCTTATTGTTATCTATATGAAACACATTAACTAATGCCCTCTAGTGGTCTAAATGATTTCAGAACAGAGACAGTCTTCAAGGTCTAATAAATTAGCATATCAACCTCCTAGGTTTAGCTTTCTACTAAGAATAAAAAATGAACAAATCCCAATTGGTGATAAAAGTAAATGTGAAAGTTTTTTAAAATTAAATTCACTATTTGAATCTGGAAATATTTGTTTGGTACTTCACTTTCCTTTTAAACAACTTAACATTTCACCCATAACAAAAACTTTTATTCATTTTATTGCTATCATTTGTTGAAGGAGCAGCTATGCACTACAGGTTTAGAAATGAATACCTGTGTTTAGCCAATGTGTATGTGTGTGTTTGTGTGTGTATATATATATATATATATATATATACACACACATGTATATATATATATATATATATATATATATATATATATATATATAAAACTATTAATACACAGAGAAAGTCCTTCACTCATTTGCAATCTCTTATCTAAGATTTTTTTTAAAAATAGAATATTTATTCACCTGCCCACCCTTCACAGTTTGTTGGATTGAGAGCTCACATTGTGTGGCAGCTTAAGGGGGACACATGTTTTGGAAGGGACCTTGACGAGGTACCTGTGCTTATACCATTTGTCTAAATGCAGTAACTTATCCTTCAATTATTGATTTTCATCTTAGCTGAGAGATTGTGAGTGAGTTATGTACTTTCTCTGTGTGCATTTTTTAAATTTTCTTTAGTAATTTTCAATATTCTCCTTGCACCCTGGCCTGTCTGTGCATTCCCCAGTTTAGCATTGCCAACACTGTCATACTTATATACTTTTTACTTCTGTGATTAACTTTTATCTAAGCATATTCTGACAGCCCCCTGATCACACGACATTTTCTTTATTATCTATTGACTTTCATTTGAGAGAGAGAGAATACATTTACACAATCTAATTAAATTTCAAATTACTTTACTATCAGATACTATTTTATGACTCCTGAAATTAAAAATATTGATTCATTTAACTTTTAAAATAAGTGAGTTGTTTATGCCAAAGTCAAGACTATATACACTTTTTATTTTATTTTTAATTTAAACTTATTTTTTTTTAATTTAAACTTATATCTTACCCATGCATTGAATTTGATCAACAATCATTTTTAACATTTGTATTATGTGAATAAAGTAATAACAAACAAACAAACAAACACATTTATTAGTTAGGAATATATTTTTATTCATATATTTTTATTTAAATCATAAAAAAAATATAAATCAAATGACATACATAATAAAAAATGAAATAAAAATGATTTTTTTAAATAAATTAATATACCAGCAAAAAATAAAAACACTACTCTTTTATACTTTTTGAAGAAGATGGAGACAGTGGGTGATATCTCTCCCTTGTTGTCCTGCTACTAATCAAATCATTAAAAAAAGATAAAAAAAATCTGGTTGTCTTCATCTACCCTCTCCAAGTGATTTAATTCTCTCTGCTCTACAGCTACCCTGGCCCTGTCTACTGCTAATCCCTTCCTATCAAAATTTATCCTATCAGTATCCCCCTGTCTTTCGTATAAAAATATTTCCCTCTCTAAATCTAATCTTTCACTATCCCTCATCCTTTCATATACAGATCTTTCCCTCTCTAAATCTATTCTACCTGTTTCTATTCTCTATATTTCCCTCTCTAAATCTATTCTTTCCCTATCTACTTGAATGCCCCTCTCTAATATCTGCCCCTGTTGCTCGACAGATACTCTTAATGCCCCATGCAACTCATGGTGATCAGCCTGTACTGCCTGGCCAGATTTAACATTTCATGAACTGCCTCATCATCATTGATGGGAGGCAGTTTGTGGCCAGGATCAGCATGGCTATGAGCTGCTGGGGCATGAGCAACAGGTGCAGGAGGGGCACAAGGGTCCAGAGCAGCTAGGAGATTCCCTGCTCCTGGGATTCTGGATATTGGGTCTCTCCCAGGGACTCCTCCACAATAGCTCTCATCATTCTAACACAACCAGCGATCTCCTCCGATACATTATGCGCATGTTCAATATCTAAAGAAATGGGAAAACAAAAATATTATAATCACACGTAATGTAATGTGAAAGATTAAAGGCATATGAAAGTAAACATATCTTCCATGATTCATATCGAGATAATAAATGTAAAACACTGTAATTTAACATGCATGCTTACAAAAGTTAATGTTATCTTTAAGGGATATTCCATCATAGTTTGTAATCTAAATGAATGCATCTCATTTATTAAAAACTGCATTTTAATTGTTGAAATATAAATGTAGTGACAAAAGTGCTTCTAATAAGCAGTTTTAAAAGTGTATTTAAGTATTCACCGTGCACCAGCATTTTCAACAGAGCAAGAGAACCAAAAGAGATTTTTTTTTAACTTTTTTTAGATTCTGTTTCTTAATTACTGACATGATACAAGCTCAGAGTATTGAAAATGCTTTTACGCTGAGAATATCTTATTCAGAGCCACATGGACGTGCATGTAAAAACGTTAAAAAAAACGTATTTTTAATGTGCGCATATATATATATATATATATATATATATATATATATATATATATATATATATATGCGATAATGACAATGTTTGTAGAGGTTAAAGGGATATTCTATTCAAAATAGAAGGGTAATCATTGTTATAGAGCATGCAATTTGAATGAACTTTCTAAATAAATAAATTAACATTTTTCACTGTTTAGATTGTTTTAAATGTACGTTTGGATGTTCTGTGTTTTGTTAAGTACATAAGTAGCACTTGATGATTAGTGTTGAAATATAGCCAAGCATTCATCAAGCAATACACAGGTGATGAGCCAAACCTGTGATTCCTTCTAAGTTTAAAGGGACAGGAAACCCAAAAATGTTCTTTCATGATTCAGCTAGAGAATACATTTTAAACAACTTTCTAATTTACTTCTATTATCTAATTTGTTTCATTCTCTCGGTATGCTTTGTTGAATGAGCAGCAATGCACTTCTGGTTGCTGACTGAACACATGGGTGAGCCAATGACAATCGGTATATATATGCAGCCACCAATCAGCAGCTAGAACCTAGATTCTTTGCTGCTCCTGAGCTTGCAAAGATAAACCTTTCAGCAAAGGATAACAAGAGAATGAAGCAAATTAAATAATATAAGTAAATTGGAAAGTTGTTTAAAATTGTATTCTCTATCTGAATCACAAAAAGTTAATTTTTGTGTTTCATGTCCCTGTAAATTATTTTTCAAATAAAGATAATAGAAAGAAGAATATTTAACAATAGGACATTTTTTATGTATATATAATGTATGGTCTATGTAAATGAGGAATATCATCTTTTGACTATATTATTCTTAGAAATACTATAAAATGATAGATTATATCAACAATCAATCGACTAGATTACGAGTTTTGCGTTATAAGTGAAAAAGCCTCATATCGCTGCTTTTTCACTACCGCTGGTATTATGAGTATTGCAGGTATATCTGTCCCACACACTTTTTTGGCCGTAACACAACATAACTAATGCAGCTTTCAAAAAGTCCTTTTTCAATGGGACTTCCATAGTACTGGTATTATGAGTTTGCCTGTCCGGCCAAAAAGTGAGCGGTACAGCCAATACCGTCTAGATCCATACTGTAAACTCAAAGTCAGTAGTTATGACTTTTATGTTACACTACCTATTAACCCCTAAACCAAGGCCCTCCCACATCGCAAACACTAAAATAAAATTATTAACTCCTAATCTGCCGCTCCCGACATCACAGCCACTATAATAAACATATTAGCCCCTAAACCGCCATACTCCTGCATCACAAACACTAGTTAAATATTATTAATCCCTGATCTGCTGTCCCTAACATCGCCGCAACCTACATTACTGTTATTAACCCCTAATCTTCTTCCCACAAAATTGCCGCCACTATACTAAAGTTATTAACCCCTAAACCTAATCCTAAATGTAACCCTAATCCCCACTAACTTTAACATAAATAAAATAAATCTAAATAAAAATTACAATTAATACCTAAATAATTCCTATTTAAAACTAAATACTTACCTGTAAAATAAACCCTAAGCTAGCTACAATAAAACTAATAGTTAAATTGTAGCTATATTAGGTTTTATTTTTATTTCACAGCTAAGTTTGTATTTATTTTAACTAGGTAGATTAGTTAGTAAATAGTTATTAACTATTTACTAACTACCTAGTTAAAATAAATACACATTTACCTGTAAAATAAAACCTTACCTGAGTTTGTCACAAGGATGGGGAACTCAATACTGGTCTAAGGGATAACAACTAAGTCCTTTAGTTTTTTAGTTATCTCCTCTGACTTATTATAGCCAAGGTTACTGTGTCAAACCTAGGAAGATATGAGTGACTTAATGTACACTTGGTTTAGAGAGCGATTACGACCAATGATATCAACTCAGTCAATATAGGTAATGGAACAAATGACAGTACTTAGGCAAGTTAGAGAAAGCTGCATAGAAGAGCTCCTTGCTACCAACATAACATTGCATACAACCTGTGTGAAGTACAGAGTGCCAGGATTCTGCCAACAGATGGTAGAAAGTCCGTAGAAGCAGGTGGATGCAGGCAGCACTAGTTGTGGCGAGACCGCTATGCAGGAGCAACGGAGCACAGAGGAAGGCTTTCGGCAGTAGCTGATGACGTCAGCGACTTAACACAGAAACGCTGACAGGAGGATGATAGTAGTAAGTCCATAAACACCGGAGCTGATTTGAGAGCAATGCTGGAGGTTTCCCCGTAGGTACATTCTGTAGACAAATACTCATAAGAGAGCTAATCAAAAGATATCTGGCTCTAGTCTAAAGTTATGACTAGAAAGTAACTAAAGTTATGACTAGAAAGTAGCTGAGGAAGCGACAAGGAACAATAATCCAGCAAGGATGCTGGAAGGAGGGACCCTTAAATAGGTGAAAGAGAGGCTGATGTGCTGCTTAAAGCTATAAGCAGTAATTGCACTAGTTACACTAAAACCTAACCTTACACTAAAATAAAATAAATTACATTAATTAAATACAATTAACTAAATTACAAAAAAAACACTAAATTACACAAAATAAAAAATAAATTATCAAATATTTAAACTAATTACACCTAATCTAATAGCCCTATCAAAATAAAAAGCCCCCCCCCCAAAATAAAAAAACCCTAGCCTAAACTAAACTGCCAATAGCCCTTAAAACGGCCATTTGTGGGGCATCGCCCCAAAGAAATCAGCTCTTTTACCTGTAAATAAAATACAAACAACCCCCCAACAGTAAAACCAACCACCCACACAACCAACCCCCCAAATAAAATCCTAACTAAACAAACCTAAGCTCCCCATTGCCCTGAAAAGGGAATTTGGATGGGCATTGCCCTTAAAAGGGCATTTAGCTCTTTTTCAGCCCAAACCCTAAGCTAAAAATAAAACCCACCCAATAAACCCTTAAAAAACCTAACACTAACCCCCAAAGATACACTTACAGTTTTTGAAGACCGGACATCCATCCTCAATTAAGCCGGGAGAAGTCTTCATCCAAGCGGCAAGAAGTCCTCAACGAAGCCAGGAGAAGTCTTCATCCAAGCGGCAAAAAATCACCCTCCATGCGGGCAAAAGTCTTCATTCAGACGGCATCTTCTATCTTCACCCTTCCAATGAAGAGCTGCTCCATCTCCAAGACATCTCCGGAGCATCCTCTTCTGTCAATGGCTCTTTAAGAATGAAGGTTCCTTTAAGGAACGTCATCCAAGTTGGCGTCCCTTGAATTCCGATTGGCTGAATTGGAATTAAAGACGAAAAAATCCTATTGGCTGATGCAATCAGCCAATAGGATTGAGCTTCAATCTTATTTGATGATCCAATCAGCCAATAGGATTGAGCTCACATTCTGTTGGCTGATTGGAACATATTCTATTGGCTGATTGGCCATATTCGACCCCCATCGTATGCCAATCTATTTATGGCAGGTTTTGAAAATAAGTTTTTATGGTATAAGTGTGTAACTTAGTTAATGTTCTACAGGAGGTACATCGACAACATTTTACTTATTTGGAGAGGGAGTGTTGAAAGTTTACAGTTGTGGTTTCATGAAATCATTAACACTCAAACAACCGTGAGGTTTAAGATGTCGTACAGTGATAAACAAATGGAATTTTTGGACCTACTTATTGTAAAGGGTCAGATGAAACTTGAAACGACCCTGCATTTCAAACCCACAGACCGGAACTCCTTACATATTTCTAATAGCTGCCATCCCCCGTCCCTGGTTAGAGGTATTATAAAATCACAATTCATCAGACCGATAAGGAATAATTATAGCAGAGAGAAGGGGGGAGTCAGAAGTGCAAGAGATGCAAAAAAGATTCATGAAGAGGGAATACTCATAGACTGTTCTGGACACAGTGAAGGAACAAGTTAAAGATGTCACACACAAGACACTTTTGCAAAAGAAAATAAGACCACAAAACACTGAGAACAACATCATATTTACCACTACTTTTGCCCCCAACACGTCCAAGGTTGGACAATCCATGAAAGAACACTGGCACATCCTACTCTCAGATCCTAAGCTAAAATTTGCCAAGAACACTAACCCCATAGTAGGCTACAGACGCAATACTAATCTCAGGGACCTTCTGGTCATTTCAGATCCCATAAAGTGTTACTCAGATGATTATATGAAGGTAATGCGGAAGGGCTGCTTCTGGTGCCCTAATTGCACCACCTGCAATGGAATGATAACTACAAAAAAATGTAACCATCCACATGGTAATCGGAAGTACACCATCAATCACTACATAACGTGCACCACTACCCACATTGTCTATATGTTGATATGGCCATTTGGTTTGCACTACATTGGGAAGACCCAGGGGATGATCAGATAAAGAATGGCCAACCATTGAATGGCTATAAGGCAGGCCATTGAATGGCTATGAAGAAAGGAGAATCTGACCAACCGATGGCATGCCATTGGTTGGTGGCCAAACATCCTGTACCTTAAATCAACGTGATTCTCATTGATCATATCCCTAAACTATCACAAGGTGGAGACAGAAAAAAGCTACTTCTCAAAAGGGAGGCAGAATGGATGTACAGGCTAGATACCATAAATCCTAAGGGACTGAACTCTGTGCCTGATTTTGGTGCATTAACATAATATATCCTTGTAATCTGTCACTCTTGGGATGGGGCACTGGATGGTTGTGGATGGGGACTGACTGGGGGTGTTCCTCTAACCTTTGGACGAGGGATACACCACCAGCCATTGTCTATGGTATGGGCGATGACGCAGATTAGAGATAGTTTGCGCTATTGCCACGGTACCCCCTAGACCAGTATTGAGTTCCCCACCCTTATAGGTGACTTTAACACTTGACAGTGAAATAGTATTACAACGTATACACCATTGCCAATAAAATTGCTATAATGATGGATGTTAATGTGACATATTGATTACTCTCTGTAACAAAGAATGATGTATATATATAGACATGCACTACCCCCTCTTTTAAGAAAAATTATACACGTGGATTAAGAGATGTAACCCTGCTGCCGATCCTCTGAGCATTAACTTATTGTTGTATTGTCCATTTTTTTTGACATGTTAAAATGGTTGACCACGTAATGTTTGTTGGTATATTCTTACTGGCTGTTCTAATTATCGTCTGACATTGCTATGGTGTAGGCTTACTTGTAATGTAAACACTGACACCGCAATGCACATGTGATATTGCAAATATTTGTCATGGAAGTGACGTCACGATGGTAGAGTTCCGGTGCAACTGGAAGTGACGCAACTTCCGGCATAAGTATAAGTAAACACGTATAGTGAAGCACTGCACACACTATGCGTCATATAAGAAATATAAGGAATGAGGTACATTGTAAATTGTGCTTTAACATACAATGTAGAACTAGGTTTATTTATGGTGAGTTGTTTTAATACACAGGGCCACTGGAGACACTAGTCATCCCCATTTTGTTCACAATTGTTGTACGTATAAAGATTATTATAACCCAGAAGTGGATGTTGTAAACTTCCAGGGTCACATTAACCTAAAATGGAAATTATGTCAGTTTGGTGCCTTTTTTTGACAGGAAGAAGGAGGTACCTGTTTGTGTTTCACTCTATTTAAACACGGTTTCTGTGTGTTATTTGTGTTCTGAAGAAGGGGAGTTTTGTTCCCCGAAACGTCAATACATTTGACTAATTGCTTTGAAGAAAACCTGGTTTGCCTCTCACTTTGTTGAAGCTATATATATATATATATATATATATATATATATATATATATATATATATATATATATGTGTATACATACTAAAACATGTATGTACAATATTAAAAAGAATTAGAATAATTCACTCTCCTGCTCAGAAAAAGAATTCATTTACACTATATACAATAATGTGCTAAAGAGAAATGTGCTTGTTTGTGGACAGTAAGGAAATTGTATAAATAAAGTTGTGAAAATCCTGAATAGCCGCAAGATCGATGACTGTTAGTTAACAACAGTCCGATGCTCTTTGCATCATACTTGATGCACGTGTTTTTGACCGCTTTTTTGATAAATAAGGAGATTGCATTCAGATCCCGAGCATCTATGTTTGGCGAGCCTATGGATGCCCGCAATTGCAACATAGTTGACACTTTGATAAATAGGCCCCATAGTTTACATGCTACATTGCCCCTGTGGAAAATTTTACATAGGGAAGACCCAGGATGATCTTAGGACTAGGATGGCTAAACACCGGTTGGCAGTACGCACTGCACTGGATTCTGGCAGTGCTGAGCAACCGGTGGCTAGATATTTCCTGACAAAGGGCCATACTGTGTCTAATCTCAGATATATCATTATAGACCACATCCCTGCCCCTACAAGAGGGAGTTATAGAGGTAGAATGCTTCTTCAATGAGAGTCCAAATGAATATATATCTTAGACACCCGGGTGCCAAAGGGCTAAACACAAATTTTGATCTTCACTGCTATTTATGATAGGTGCAACTATTTTAATGCACACCTGTGATATAGTAATGATTGACCCAGTGATTTTTTTGTATTTTTTGTACACTAATTCATTTTTGTATATCAACTCATGGAATATCAGTTTTCTGTATTCCTACACATGTTAGCCATTAGGCAGCGATTTTTAGGTACTAAGTAACAGTTCAATAAGCGTTAGTTTAGATAATATATGGACTAGTTACAGTTAGATGGATAAATTGATATGGCGTAATCTATATGTCTGCATAATACTTTAGTAAAAAAGGCAGGGTGCGAGGGATAATGTGTTTTGTAATCAAAATTCAGGGGTTCAATTTAAGAGTGCTTGAATTAGCTCACCCTTGAATTTTAGAGTTATGAGCAACACATATTTTATAATAAATATACATAGTTATGTACTTGAAATGCAAAAAGAATTGCATGAAAATATTACTATGTATATGAGAAAAAAGTTTACTTTCAAATTGGCACATACATTCTAAATAACTTTATTAAAAAATTGGCAACAGATCAGAGTCCTGTCAGACTTCTGCACACAGCATTTAATGTCTAAACCTCCCAGATGTCCACTGCCTTGCTAAAGAAGCTAAGGGTAAAGGTGATGGACTGACTAAGCATGTCTCCAGACCTAAACCATATTGAGCATCTGTGGGGCATCCTCAAAAGGAAGGTAGTGGAGCGCAAGGTCTCTAACATCCACCAGCTCCATGATGTCATCATGGAGTAGTGGAAGGGACTCCAGTGGCAACCTGTGAAGCTCTGGTGAACTCCATGCCAAAGAGGGTTAAGGCAGTGCTGGACAATAATTGTGGCCACACAAAATATTGACACTTAGGGCCCAATTTGGACATTTCCACTGAGGGTGTACTCACTTTTGTTGCCAAGGGTTTAGACATTAATGGATGTGTGTTGAGTTATTTTGAGGGGACAGCAAATTTACTTTTAATAATTTCACTCACTACTTTAAATTGTAGCACAGTGTAATTTCTTCAGTGTTGTCACATGAAAAGATATAATAAAATATTTTCAAAAATTTGAGGTGTGTACTCACTTTTGTGAGATACTGTACATATTTTAGCAAAATACCATCAGATATATGTAGAAATTAGTATTTATGTATAAATAGAACATATTCTGCTATGTGAAGAACATTGTAATGTGAAATATATTAATATTTTCATGTCAGGTTAGCGCACTTTAGAATATGCAATTGTTTTTACTCCATTTACTTCTATGGGGAAACATAAACACGTTTGTGACATTCTAAATTCAGATTTTTGCGCACATCAGATTAGCATGTGAGCAAAAATGTTTTACTTTCAACTTGTAATACGAGCGCTACCCGACGCAGTAAAAAAGTACTTCTAATGGAGTTAGCGCAAGCGGGAGCCTTAAATAGCGCTCCACTTGTAATATTGCCTAATATATATTTTAACTTTATCTTGATATAAGAATAACTGAACACATCTATTAAGAGTTGGCATTCATTGGATAAACAGGTGGGAATAAATGAAATAATATAATTAAATATACTGGTACTATAAGGAGAAACATTCTCTGCATATGAGTTCTGAAAATGTGTGATATTAATTTTGATCAAATTTAAATTATCACAAAATTCTCAGATTATAAAAACATAATTTAAACTTATCTGCTAAATTATTTTCTTTCCTGGCATGGAGAGTCCTTGAATCTATTCAATTACTAGTGGGAATTCAACTCCTGGCCAAGTTGGAGGCAAAGAACACCCCAAAAAAAATTCAATTATCCCCCCACTACCCACAATCTGCAGTCATTCAGCCGAGGAATTAGGAAAGAGAAGAAGACTTGAGGGGGAAAAGTGGTGTCTGAGGTTTAGAAAATGACAAAAAGGTGTCTTAAAATAAGGGTGAGTCGTGGACTCTCCATGCCAGGAAAGAAAATAATTTATCAGGTAAGTATAAATTATGTTTTCTTTCCAATGGCATGGAGTCCATGAATCCATTCAATTACTAGTAGGAACCAATACCAAAGCTGGAGTCCACAGAATGGAAGGGGGGGATACACAAGACAGGCAAACCTAAGCAGAAGGCACCATTGCTTGATGAACTTTCCTCCGAAAAGAAGCCTCAGCTGTGGCAAAAACATAAAATTTGGAAAAATTTGGAAAAAGTATGCAATTATGACCAAGTGGCCGCCTTGGAAATCTGTTCCATAGAAGCATAATTTTTAAAGGCCCAAGAGGTAGCAACAGCCCTAGTGGAGTGGGCCATAATTTTCTCTGGGAGCTCATAAGCCAATCAAATAACACTTCTCAACCAGATAGAGAGAGTAAAAGAAGTTGCCTTCTGACCCCTCCGTTTACCAGAAAAGACAACAAAAAGAGCAGAAGATTGAACAAAATCTTCCGTAAGCTGTAAATAGAACTTCAAAGCATGCACAAAATCCAGATTGTGCAACAACCGCTCCTTCTTAGAGTAAGGATTAGGACAAAAAGAAGGAACAACAATTTCTTGGTTAATATTGCATTTCCGAAACCACCTTAGTTAGGAATCCTAATTTTGTATGGAGAATCGCCTTATCTGCATGAAGAATAAGATAAGGAGAATCAGACTGTATACACAAAAGTTCTGAAACTCTACAGTCAGAGGAAATAGCCAGCAGAAACAAAAACCTTTCAGGACAATATCAAGAGAATGCATAGGCACAAATGGAGCCTGCTGCAGAAACTTAAGAACTAGATTAAGACTCCAAGGAGGAGCAATCAACCTAAACACAGGCCTAATTCTAACCAAAGCCTGGACAAAAGATTGAACATCTGGCAAAATTGCCAGATGCTTCTGCAGAAGAATTAACAGAGCCAAAATCTGACCCCTTAGGGTACTGACTGATAATCTCTTCTCCAGGCCCTCCTGAAGAAAGTACAGAATATGGAGAATTCTTACCTGACTCCAAGAAAAACTCATAGATCCGCACCAATGAAGGTGTTTACGCCATACCTTATAATAAATCTTGCGAGTAACAGGCTAATGAGCCTGAATCATAGTCTCAATAACCTTCACAGAAAAACCTCATCTGGATAAGCCTAAACATTGAATCTCCATTGACTGAGCATACATAACTGTAGAGGTCTCAGATGGAAGTGAGCAAATGGAATAATGTCCATGGATGACACCATGAGACCAATTACTTCCTTGCACACTGCCACTGGTGGATAAACAGAGGACTGAAGAGAACAACATGCCTCAAGAAGTTTGAATCTTTTGACCTCTGTCAAAAAAATCTTCATAGATACTGAGTCTATGATTGTCCCCGGAAAACATACCCTGGTACATGGCACCAAGGAACTTTTTCCTAGATTTACCTTCCACCCGTGAGAGCTGAGAATAGCTAACAGAGAATCTGTATGGGATCTTGCTAACTGAAAAGATGGCCCTGAACCAAGATATTGTCCAGGTAAGGAGCCACCCCAATCCCTAGAGACCTGGTCAAAGCCAGAAGAGCCCCTAGAACCTTCGTAAAGATTCAAGGAGCAGGGGTGAGGCCGAAAGGAAGGGCTAAAAATTGTAAATGTTAATCCAAAAAAGCGAACCTTAAGAACTTGAAATGTTCCCTGTGGATAGGCACATGAAGATACACATCCTTTAGGTCTATGGTGGTCATAAATTTACCCTCCTGAACCAAAGGGAGAATAGAACAAATTGTCTCCATTTAAAAAGACTTAAAAGGACTGAACCTTGAGAACTTGTTGAGAGACTTGAGGTCTAAAAAGCGTAGAATATTTCCCTCCCTTTTTTGGAACCACAAAAAGATTTGAATAAAATCCTTTGCCCTGTTCTGCTAGAGGAACTGGGATAATTACTCCCAGAGAAGACAGATCCCTTACGCAGTTTCAGAAGGCCTCTCTCTTTACCTGGTTTACAGATAATCTTGATAATAGAAATCTGTCCCTGGGGGGACAAGATTTAAATCCTATTCTGAATCCATGGAGACGACATCCACTGTCCAAGGATCTGGAACATTGTGAGTCCAAGGGCTCCATGTACGAAGCAGCGAAAGCTGCTCCGGAGCCTTTGCGGGGCAGGTTCGCATATGCGAGCCTGCTTCCCGCAATGTAAGAAGCAGCGGTCATTAGACCGCTGCTTCCTACACCCTACGCCACCTCTTAGGTGGCGAAGCAAAATCACCGAGAGCTCGCTCGCTCTCGGTGATTGACAGCCCCTTCAGTCGCGTGATTGGTCGCGCGACTGAAGGGGCGGGCATTACACACTCCGCTGAGTGTGTAATGGTACATACGGGCAAGCGGATCAATAGATCCGCTGCCCGTGTGTAGAGGAGGCAGCGGACAGCTTCGCGAGTTAAGAAGCTGTCCGCCCGCCTCTTAGTACATGGAGCCCCAAGTCTGCTGAAAGAAGGAAACCTTGCCTCCTACCTGATCTAGAGCAGGATCTAGGGTGGACCCTTCATGCTGACTTAGCATCAGCAAAAGGCTTTCTGGACTGCTTACCCTTATTCCAGGGCTTGCTAGCTCTCCAAAAAGTCTTGGCTTGCTCAGATTTTGAAGAGGAAGATTTCTGTCCCTTACTAAAAGGAACAAAAATTAGAAGTCTGACGACCCTTGGGTCTATTTCTCTTATCCTGTGGAAAAAGACCCTTTTTTCACCAGTAACTGGGAAAAAAAATCTTACCCTTAAAAGGTAGAGACAGAAGCTTGGATTTGGAAGTCACATCTGCAGAACAAGACTTTAACCAAAGGACTCTGTGGGATAGTATCCCAAAACTAGAAATATTGGCTCCCAGCCTGACAACCTGCATACAGGTTATTCAGTATTAGCCAACTTTAGAGCCTTGATCCTATCTTGGATCTCCTCTATAGCAGTCCCCTCTGAAATTAGAACAGACAATGAGTCACACCAAGAGGCTGTACCAGCATCTGTTACAATACTAACAACTGATTGCCGCTGCAAACCCTGATGAAGAAACCTTTTTCTTAAATAACGCTCCAGTTTCTTATCCATAGGGTCTCTAAAAGAGGAACTATCCTGAAGAGGTAGATATAGCGCCCTTTACTCTAGGAACAGTGTGCCAACAGACCTCGCACTGAATTAGCCACAGGAAACTTTCTTAAAAACACAGAAGACGGGTTAAAAGAAACCCACGGCTTCTCCCATTTCTGAGATATAGGAGCCTGTTTATCAAGCTGTCAACTGTGCTGCATTCACCGGCACCAATACGCTCGCCTAACATCGCCTAACATCACGGCCGCAGACCTGAATACGCTCTCCATAGTTACCAAAAAAGCTGTCAAAAAGCTGCGCACCAAGTATGGGGTGATGAGCAGCTGACTATTGTTAACTAACAGTCATCGATCTCGCTGCTCTTCGGCTTTTCCCCAGCTTTATTTGTATACTGTCACTAAACACCCACACTATACTAAACTGTTTAACCCCTAAACCGCCGCTCCCAGACCTTGCCGCAACTAAATAAAGTTATTAACCCCTAAACCGCCACTCCCAGAGCCCACCGCCACTCTAATAAAGTTATTAACCCCTATTCCTCCGCTCCCGGAGCCCACCACCACCTACATTATAATTATTAACCCCTAATCTGCTGCCCCCTACACCGCCGCCACCTACATAAAGTTATTAACCCCTATCCTGCCGCTCCCGGAGCCCACCGCAACTAAATAAATGTATTAACCCCTAAACCGCCAGCCCCCCACATCGCCATAAACTAAATTAACCTATTAACCCCTAAACCTAACAACCCACTAACTTTATATCAAATATTAACTCATCCCTATCTTATAATAAATTTAAACTTACCTTTAGATTTAAATTAAACTATATTAAACAAATAACCTATTGTTATTGGTAAATACTAAGTTACCAAAAACTAACAAGTGAGTTACAAAAAATAACAAACACTTAGGCCTAGATATGGCGTTTGGCGTTTGGAGTCACTCAAAATAGGGTCTAACACTCACTTTTCAGCCGCGACTTTTCCATACCGCAGATCCCCTTACGTAAATTGCATATCCTATCTTTTCAATGGGATCTTTCTAACTTCGGTATTTAGAGTCGTGTTTGAAGTGAGCGTTAGACATCTAACGACAAAACTCCAGCCACAGGAAAAAAGTCAGTAGTTAAGAGCTTTCTGGGCTAACGCCGGTTTATAAAGCTCTTAACTACTGTGCTCTAAAGTACACTAACACCCATAAACTACCTATGTACCCCTAAACCGAGGTCCCCCCACATCGCCGACACTCGAATACATTTTTTTAACCCCTAATCTGCCGACCGCCAACTACGTTATGATTATGTACCCCTAATCTGCTGCCCCTAACACCACCCACCCCTGTATTATATTTATTAACCCCTAACCTGCCCCCCACAACGTCGCAGCCAGCTACCTACAATAATTAACCCCTAATCTGCCGACCGCAAAGCGCCGCCACCTACGTTATCCTTATGTACCCCTAATCTGCTGCCCCTAACACCGCCGACACCTATATTATATTTATTAACCCCTAATCTGCCCCCCACAACGTCGCCTCCACCTGCCTACACTTATTAACCCCTAATTTGCCGACCGGACCTCACCGCTATTCTAATAAATGTATTAACCCCTAAAGCTAAGTCTAACCCTAACACTAAAACCCCCCTAAGTTAGATATAATTTTAATCTAACGAAATTAATTAACTCTTATTAAATAAATTATTCCTATTTAAAGATAAATACTTACCTGCAAAATAAATCCTAATATAGCTACAATATAAATTATAATTATATTATAGCTATTTTAGGATTAATATTTATTTTACAGGTAACTTTGTATTTATTTTAACCAGGTACAATAGCTATTAAATAGTTAAGAACTATTTAATAGCTAAAATAGTTAAAATAATTACAAATTTACCTGTAAAAGAAATCCTAACCTAAGTTACAATTAAACCTAACACTACACTATCAATAAATTAATTAAATAAACTACCTACAATTAACCTAACACTACACTATCAATAAATTAATTAAATACAATTCCTACAAATAACAACAATTAAATAAACTAGCTAAAGTACAAAAAATAAAAAAGAACTAAGTTACAAAAAATAAAAAAATATTTACAAACATAAGAAAAATATTACAATCATTTTAAACTAATTAAACCTACTCTAAGCCCCCTAATAAAATAACAAAGCCCCCCAAAATAAAAAAATGCCATACCCTATTCTAAATAACTAAAGTTCAAAGCTCTTTTACCTTACCAGCCCTGAACAGGGCCCTTTGCGGGGCATGCCCCAAGAAGTTCAGCTCTTTTGCCTGTAAAAAAAAACATACAATACCCCCCCCCAACATTACAACCCACCACCCACATACCCCTAATCTAACCCAAACCCCCCTTAACTAAACCTAACACTAAGCCCCTGAAGATCTTCCTACCTTGTCTTCACCTCACCGGGTTCAACGATCTGTCCAGAAGAGCTCCTCCGATGTCCTGATCCAAGCCCAAGCGGGGGGCTGTAGAGGTCCATGATCCGGCTGAAGTCTTCATCCAAGCGGAAGCTGAAGAGGTCCATGATCCAGATGAAGTCTTCATCCAAGCGGGAGCTGAAGAGGTCCATGATCCGGATGAAGTCTTCTATCAACGGCATCTTCAATCTTCTTTCTTCCGGATCCATCTTGCAGACCTCCGACGCGGAACATCCTCTTCTCCCGACGCCTACTAGCCGAATGACGGTTCCTTTAAGGGACGTCATCCAAGATGGCGTCCCTCGAATTCCGATTGGCTGATAGGATTCTATCAGCCAATCGGAATTAAGGTAGGAATATTCTGATTGGCTGATGGAATCAGCCAATCAGAATCAAGTTCAATCCGATTGGCTGATCCAATCAGCCAATCAGATTGAGCTCGCATTCTATTGGCTGTTCCGATCAGGGGTATTTTATTTTTTGTACTTTAGCTAGTTTATTTAATTGTATTTATTTGTAGGAATTGTATTTAATTAATTTATTGATAGTGTAGTGTTATGTTTAATTGTAACTTAGGTTAGGATTTATTTTACAGGTAATTTTGTAATTATTTTAACTATTTTAGCTATTAAATAGTTCTTAACTATTTAATAGCTATTGTACCTGGTTAAAATAAATACAAAGTTACCTGTAAAATAAATATTAATCCTAAAATAGCTATAATATAAGTATTTAGCTTTAAATAGGAATAATTTATTTAATAAGAGTTAATTAATTTCGTTAGATTAAAATTATATTTAATTTAGGGGGGTGTTAGTGTTAGGGTTAGACTTAGCTTTAGGGGTTAATACATTTATTAGAATAGCGGTGAGCTCCGGTCGTCAGATTAGGGGTTAATAATTGAAGTTAGGTGTCGGCGATGTTAGGGAGGGCAGATTAGGGGTTAATACTATTTATGATAGGGTTAGTGAGGCGGATTAGGGGTTAATAACTTTATTATAGTAGCGGTGCGGTCCGCTCGGCAGATTAGGGGTTAATAAGTGTAGGCAGGTGGGGGCGACGTTGTGGGCGGCAGATTAGGGGTTAATAAATATAATATAGGGGTCGGCGGTGTTAGGGGCAGCAGATTAGGGGTACATAAGTATAATGTAAGTAGCGGCGGTTTACGGAGCGGCAGATTAGGGGTTAAAAATAAAATGCAGGTGTCAGCGATAGCGGGGGCGGAAGATTAGGGGTTAATAAGTGTAAGGTTAGGGGTGTTTAGACTCGGGGTACATGTTAGGGTGTTAGGTGCAGACTTAGGAGTTGTTTCCGCATAGCAAACAATGGGGCTGCGTTAAGAGCTGAACGCGGCTTTTTTGCAGGTGTTAGGTTTTTTTTCAGCTCAAACAGCCCCATTGTATCCTATAAGGGAATCGTGCACGAGCACGTTTTTGAGGCTGGCCGCTTGCGTAAGCAACTCTGGTATCGAGAGTTGAAGCTGCGTTAAAAATGCTCTACGCTCCTTTTTTGGAGCCTAACGCAGCCTTTATGTGGACTCTCAATACCAGAGTTGTTTTTATGGTGCGGCCAGAAAAAAGCCGGCGTTAGTTTTTCGGGTCGTTACCGACAAAACTCCAAATCTAGCCGTAAGTTACACAAAAAATAAACACTAAGTTACAAAAAATAAAAAATAAATTATCAAAGCTTTAAACTAATTGCACCTAATCTAAGGGCCCTATGAAAATAAAAAGCCCCCCAAAATAAAAAAAACTCCTAGCCTACAATAAACTACAAATAGCCCTTAAAATGGCCTTTTGCAGGGCATTGCCCCAAAGTAATCAACTCTTTTACCTGCAAAAAAAAAATACAAATACCCCCCAACAGTAAAACCCACCACCCACACAACCAACACCCCCAAATAAAACCCTATCTAAAAAAATCTAAGCTCTCCATTGCCCTGAAAAGGGCATTTGGATGGGAATTGCCCTTTTAAGGGCAGTTAGCTCTATTGCAGCCCAAGTCCTAATCTAAAACTAAAACCCACCCAATAAACTCTTACAAAATCCTAACACTAACCCCAGAAGATTTGCTAACAGTTTTGAAGATCCGACATCCATCCTCCAAGAAGCCAGGAAAAGTCCTCAACGAAGCGGCCGAAATCTTCATCCAAGCCTGCAGAAGTCTTCATTCAGACGGCATCTTCTATCTTCATTCATCCGGCGTGGAGCTTCTCCATCTTCAAGACATCCGTCGCGGAGCATCCTCTTCTTTCCGACGACTACCAACTAATGAAGGTTCCTTTAAATTATGTAATCTAAGATGGCGTCCCTTAGAGTCCGATTGGCTGATAGAATTCTATCAGCCAATCGGAATTAAGGTTGAAAAAATCATATTGGCTGTTGTAATCAGCCAATAGGATTGAGCTTTCATCCTATTGACTGATCCAATTTTATGTTAAGAGTTTTATGGGCTAACGCCGTAACATAAAACTCTTAACTAAACTGCTGATAAGTACACTAACACCCATAAACTACCTATTAACCCCTAAACCGAGCCCCCCCCCCCCCAATCGGAAACACTTAAATAAAATTTGTAACCCCTAATCTGCCACTGTAATAAATATATTAACCCCTAAACCAGCACACTCCCACCTCGCAAACACTAGTTACATTTTATTAACCCCTAATCTGCCGTCCCTAACATCGCCGACACCTACCTACATTTATTAACCCCTAATCTGCCGCCCCAACATCGCCGCTACTATATTAAATGTATTAACCCCTAAACCTAAGTCTAACCCTAACACCCCCTAACTTAAATATACTTTAAATAAATCTTAATAAAATTCCTATCATTACCTTAATAATTCCTATTTAAAACTAAATACTTACCTATAAAATAAACGCTAAGCTAGCTACAATATAACTAATAGTTACATTGTAGCCATCTTAGGGTTTATTTTTATTTTACAGACAACTTTGTATTTATTTTAACTAGGTACAATAGTTATTAAATAGTTATTAACTATTTCATAGCTGCCTAGTTCAAATAAATAAAATTTACCTGTAAAATAAAACCTAACCTAAGTTACAATTACACCTAACACTACACTATAATTAAATTAATACCCTACCCTAACTACAATTAAATACAATTATCTAAATTACGAAAAAAAACATACACTAAGTTACAGAAAATAATAAAATAAATACATTTTTTTTAAACTAATTACACCTAATCTAATCCCCCTAATAAAATAAAAAAGCCCCCCAAAATAATAAAAATCCTTACCCTATACTAAATTACAAATAGCCCTTAAAAGGGCCTTTTGCAGGGCATTGCCCCAAAGTAATCAGCTCTTTTACCTGTAAAAAAAAATACAATACCCCCCCAACATTAAAACCCACCACCCACACACGCAACCCTACTCTAAAACCCACCCAATCCCCCCTTAATAAAACCTAACACTAACCCCTTGAAGATCACCCTACCTTGAGACGTCTTCACCCAACCGAGCAGAAGTGGTCCTCCAGACGGCCAGAAGTCTTCATCCTAACTTTATTTAGTTGCTGTGGGCTCCGGGAGTGGCGGGATAGGAGTTAATAACTTTTATTTAGGTGGTGGCGGTGTCAGGGTGGCAGATTAGGGGTTAATAAGAATAATGTAGGTGGCGGGGGTGTAGGGGCGGCAGATTAGGGGTTAATAAGTATAATATAGGTGGCGGCGGTGTAGGGGGCAGCAGATTAGGGGTGTTTAGACTCGGGGTACATGTTAGGGTGTTAGGTGTAAACATAACTTTTATTCTCCCATAGGAATCAATGGGATATCAGGCAGCAGCAAACATAAGCTTTCACTGCTTTCAGACTCCCTTTGAATCCTATGGCATCCGCCGCCTCCAGGGCAGCGGATTAAAAACCAGGTACGCTGGGCCAGAATAGTGGCAAGCGTATCTGGTAGTTATTTGAGAACTAGCAAACGTAGTCAGATAGTGCCGAATTTGCATTCGGAACATCTTTTGTGACGTAACCATCAATCTGTGTCGGACTGAGACCGGCAGATCGTATGTTACATCACAAAATTCTACTTTTGCCAGTCTGTAGCCTTTGATAAATAAGGCGAATCAAGCTCTCCACAATTATGCTGCGGAATTCAAGCGTATTTGTGGTTGACGGCTTGATAAATAGGCCCCATAGTGTCAGATGCGCGATCTGGAATAGAAAAACCACCACAGATTTAGGTTTAACATCAAAAACTCTATTCAGTTTATTAGCCATTTTAAGAGCATCTGCAATTGATTCAGAGTTATCCAAAGTAGCTAACACTTCATTCAAAAGTAAATGGAGATTCTCCAGTTTAAATCTAAAATTAACCTTCTCAGAATCTACTGTACTAAAAACCGCATATTCTGTATGAGAGATCTCGCTCTCAGAAACTGCAGAGGAATGATCCTTGCTAGATAACTGAGAAAGAATAACCAAATACGTCTTGGTGGAAACAGAACCCATAGAAATGTTTTGAGATTTCCTCTTCCTTTTACCAGAACAAGGTAAAGTTCTTAGGGCTGCAGAAACTGCAGAAGTCAACTGTGCAGTAAAAATCTTTAGGCAAACAAACACTCCCAGAAACTGAATAAGAGGAACTGCAGGGCACTGCATGTGAATCTGTCAAAGACTGGGACATGTTAGAGGAAGGCTGAGACAACCCCTAGACAGCATTATCCTGAGAAAAAGAAGGCTCAGAAACAGAATCCTTATCCTTAGATAATAAAACCTTATCAAGGCAAAGGAAAAAAAATTGCACAGTAGGTATAACCTGGGCATCTGCACAATAAATACATTTATCAAATAACAGAGAAAGCTTGGGATCAGCATCCATAGTAAGAAATAAGATAGCCCCTTATTTTCCTTATACGCTAATTTCTATATAGAAAATTAGAATAAAAAAACTTTAGGCATAGATATTAAATAATTATTAAAACCGACACCTCTATACCCCAGCCTCGCTGTAGAGACTTACACAACCTGTAACCAGGAATTCAATCCCTACCAGCAGATAAAACAATCTTGTGCAATCTGCAAATCCTAGAAAGCTGCAACCATCAGAGAGAAGCGACAGAATGGAAAAAAGATCTTATGGTGGAAACACTAATCTGACTCCTTGAAAATCCAGCTTCCAAACTGCCGGCTGCAAAAAAAATTGATCAGCCCTCAGGAAGTAACTGAGTGGTCACATGATCGCAAATTCAAAAGTAAGGTGCAGTCCAACAACTTTCTTAAAGAGATATTACCCAAACAAAATAAAAGGTAACTTTGTTACACTGTGTTTTGGAGTTCTATGAACTTTTATTTCCAAGACTTGTTTTTTGTTTATGTATTGCATGTTTTTATTTGATGTATAGAGGCCTATTTAACAAATGCGGATCAGTTCAAAAGACATCACTGAATGCGGAAAGCAATACGCTCTCCATATTCAGCTGCTGGTGCAACGCCACCCCCTGCAGAGGCCGCCAGTAGGTGGGTGTCAATCAACCCGATCATACTTGATCGGGTTGAATTGTGGTGATTCCTGTCTGCCTCATCAGAGCAGGCCGACAGGGTTATGGAGCAGCGGTCTTTAAACTGGTGTTTCTGGCAAGCCTGCAGGCTCGCCAGAGACACGGGGAGTCAAGCTCCGTATGGATAGATAGGCCCCATAGCGTGTTTTACTAATTGTATCAAGTATGGTATCGTATCCTTCTATGCATTTATAACAAGTATTATATTTTAATACATTTAAATTTTCGAATATTAAAATAGGTAAATTGACATTGCCAAATAGGGCATTATACATTAAGTGCGCTCATGCATTGGGGTATATTTATCAAAGCGTCAACTATGTTGCATTCGCGGGCGGCAATACGCTCACCTAACATTGCCAAACACAGAGGCTGCAAATCTGAATACGATCTCCATATTTATGAGAAAAGCCATCAAAAACACTTGCACCAAGTATGGGACGATGTGCATCGGACTGGTCTTAACTAACAGTCATCGATGACGCTGTTATTTTGGTTTTTCCCAACTTTATACCATTTCACTAAACTCATAAATTAACTGCTAAAAAGTACAATAACACCCATAAACTACCTATTAACCCTTAAACCGCCACTCTCCTGCATCGCCGCCAATATAATAAACATATTAACCCCTAATCTGCTGCTCCTGACATCGCCGCTACTAATATAAATATTAACCACTATTCCGCTGCTTCCCGAGTCTAAACTCCCCTAATCTGCCGCCCCCGACATCGCCAACACAAATAAAATGTATTAACCCCTATCTTGCCGCTCCCTGCCACCGCCGCCACTAAATAAACGTATTAACCCCTAAACCTCTTGCCTCCCACATCATCACCACTAACTAAACCTATTAACCCCTAAACTGTCAGCCCCCCACATCACAAAAAAATAAATTAAGCTATTACCCCCTATACCTAAAAACCCCTTAACTTTAAATTAATATTACAAAATCCCTATCTTAATATAAATTAAAAATTACCTGTATAATTAAAATAAATTAATTTTAAATCATAAATTAACCTACCCTAACTATTATACTAAAATTAAATTAAACTACCAATTAAATAAACTAAATTACATATTAAAAAACACTACTAAAATTAGTTAAATATAGAATTAAACATTATTGAAATTCTATTGGCTGTTCAAATCAGCCAATAGGATGAGAGCTACTGAAATTCTATTGGCTGATTTGAACAGCCAATAGGATTTCAGAAACTTGCCTCCTATTGGCTGATTTGAATTTAACACGCAAATCAGCCAATAGGAATGCAAGGGAAGCCATCTTGAATCACGTCCCTTTGCATTGAAGCTTCAGTTTACGGCAGCGACCGTAAGAAGAGGAGCTCCATGTCGGATGGCTTCAGGTTGGACCCGCTCCACAGGGATGAAGATATAAGATGCCGCTTGGATGAATCCTTCGCTGCTTGGATGGATGAAGACATTCCTGCCTGGATGAAGACTTCTGCTGCCTGGATGGATGAAGATATCGCCGCCTGGATGAGGGCTTCTCCGCCTGGATGTCGGGACTTCAGAACTGTAAGTGTATCTTCAAGGGTTAGTGTTTCCCATCCAAATTCCCTTTTCATGGCAATCGGTAGTTTTTTTTTAGAGTTAGGTTTTTTATATGGAGGGGGTTGGTTGGGTGGTGGATTTTACTGTTGGGGGGTCTTTGTATTTTTTTTACAGGTAAAAGAGCTGATATCTTTGGGGCAATGCCCCACAAAAGGCCCTTTTAAGGGCTATTGTCAGTTTATTGTAGGCTAGGGTTTTTTTATTTTGGGGGGGCTTTTTTATTTTTTTTGATAGGGCTATTAGATTAAGTGTAAAAAACAATATTTTGGATAATTTTGTTTGTTATTTTTTGTAATTTAGTGTTTGTTTGTTTTTTGTAACTTACGGCTATATTTAGAGTTTTGTCGGTAAGGACCCGCGTAGCTAACGCTGGCTTTTTTCTGGCCGCACCTTTAAAATAACTCTGATATTGAGAGTCCACAGAATGGCTGCGTTAGGCTCCAAAAAAGGAGCGTACAGCATATTTAACGCCACTGCAACTCTCGATACCAGAGTTGCTTACGGACGCGGCCAGCCTCAAAAACGTGCTCGTGCACGATTCCCCCATAGGAAACAATGGGGCTGTTTGAGCTGAAAAAAAACCTAACACCTGCAAAAAAGCCGCGTTCAGCTCCTAACGCTGCCCCATTGTTTGCTATGGGGAAACACTTCCTACGTCTGCACCAAACACCCTAACATGAACCCCGAGTCTAAACACCCCTAAACTTACACTTATTAACCCCTAATCTGCCGACCCCGCTATCGCTGACCCCTGCATATTATTATTAACCCCTAATCTGCCGCTCCGTAAACCGCCGCTACTTACATTATCCCTATGTACCCCTAATCTGCTGCCCCTAACACCGCCGACCCCTATATTATATTTATTAACCCCTAATCTGCCCCCACAACATCACCTCCACCTGCCTACACTTATTAACCCCTAATCTGCCGACCGGACCGCACCGCTATTATAATAAAGTTATTAACCCCTAATCCGCCTCACTAACCCTATAATAAATAGTATTAACCCCTAATCTGCCCTCCCTAACATCGCCGACACCTAACTTCAATTATTAACCCCTAATCTGCCGACTGGAGCTCACCGCTATTCTAATAAATGGATTAACCCCTAAAGCTAAGTCTAACCCTAACACTAACACCCCCCTAAATTAAATATAATTTTAATCTAACAAAATTAATTAACTCTTATTAAATAAATTATTCCTATGTAAAGCTAAATACTTACCTGTAAAATAAACCCTAATATAGCTACAATATAAATTATAATTATATTGTAACTATTTTAGGATTAATATTTATTTTACAGGCAACTTTGTAATTATTTTAACCAGGTACAATAGCTATTAAATAGTTAAGAACTATTTAATAGTTACCTAGTTAAAATAATTACAAAATTACATGTAAAATAAATCCTAACCTAAGTTACAATTAAACCTAACACTATACTATCATTAAATTAATTAAATAAAATACCTACAATTACCTACAATTAAACCTAACACTACACTATCAATACATTAATTAAATACAATATCTACAAATAACTACAATGAAATAAACTAACTAAAGTACAAAAAATAAAAAAGAACTAAGTTACAAAAAATAAAAAAATATCTACAAACATAAGAAAAATATTACAACAATTTTAAACTAATTACACCTACTCTAAGCCCCCTAATAAAACAACAAAGCCCCCCAAAATAAAAAATGCCCTACCCTATTCTAAATTACTAAAGTTAAAAGCTCTTTTACCTTACCAGCCCTGAACAGGGCCCTTTGCGGGGCATGCCCCAAGAAGTTCAGCTCTTTTGCCTGTAAAAAAAAAACATACAATACCCCCCCAACATTACAACCCACATACCCCTAATCTAACCCAAACCCCCCTTAAATAAACCTAACACTAAGCCCCTGAAGATCATCCTACCTTGTCTTCACCTCACCAGGTATTACCGATCCGTCCTGGCCAAGCGGGGGTTGGCGATCCATCATCCGGTGGCCGAAGAGGTCCAGAAGAGGCTCCAAAGTCTTCATCCTATCCGGGAAGAAGAGGCGATCTGGACCGGCAACCATCTTGATCCAAGCGGCATCTTCTATCTTCATCCGATGACGACCGGCTCCATCCTGAAGACCTCCACCGCGGACCCATCTTCTTCCGGCGATGTCCAACTGAAGAATGACGGTTCCTTTAAGGGACGTCATCCAAGATGGCTTCCCTTGAATTCCGATTGGCTGATAGGATTCTATCAGCCAATCGGAATTAAGGTAGGAATATTCTGATTGGCTGATGGAATCAGCCAATCAGAATCAAGTTCAATCCGATTGGCTGATCCAATCAGCCAATCAGATTGAGCTCGCATTCTATTGGCTGTTCCGATCAAGGTCCCCGCAAAGGACCCTGTTCAGGGCTGGTAAGGTAAAAGAGCTTTTAACTTTAGTAATTTAGAATAGGGTAGGGCATTTTTTATTTTGGGGGGCTTTGTTGTTTTATTAGGGGGCTTAGAGTAGGTGTAATTAGTTTAAAATTGTTGTAATATTTTTCTTATGTTTGTAAATATTTTTTTATTTTTTGTAACTTAGTTCTTTTTTATTTTTTGTACTTTAGCTAGTTTATTTAATTGTATTTATTTGTAGGAATTGTATTTAATAAATTTATTGATAGTGTAGTGTTAGGTTAATTGTAGGTAATTGTAGGTAGTTTATTTAATTAATTTATTGATAGTGTAGTGTTAGGTTTAATTGTAACTTAGGTTAGTATTTATTTTACAGGTAATTTTGTAATTATTTTAACTATTTTATCTATTAAATAGTTCTTAACTATTTAATAGCTATTGTACCTGCTTAAAATAAATACAAAGTTACCTGTAAAATAAATATTAATCCTAAAATAGCTTTAATCTAATTATAATTTATATTGTAGCTATATTAGGATTTATTTTACAGGTATTTATCTTTAAATAGGAATAATTTATTTAATAAGAGTTAATTAATTTTGTTAGATGTAAATTATATTTAACTTAGGGGGGTGTTAGTGTTAGGGTTAGACTTAGCTTTAGGGGTTAATACATTTATTAGAGTAGCGGTGAGCTCCAGTCGGCAGATTAGGGGTTAATAATTGAAGTTAGGTGTCGGCGATGTTAGGGAGGGCAGATTAGGGGTTAATACTATTTATTATAGGGTTAGTGTGGCGGATTAGGGGTTAATAACTTTATTATAGTAGCGCTCAGGTCCGCTCGGCAGATTAGGGGTTAATAAGTGTAGGCAGGTGGAGGCGACGTTGAGGGGGGCAGATTAGGGGTTAATAAATATAATATAGGGGTCGGCGGTGTTAGGGGCAGCAGATTAGGTTTACATAAGGATAACGTAGGTGGCGGTGCTTTGCGGTCGGCAGATTAGGGGTTAATAAGTGTAGGCAGATGGAGGCGACGTTGAGGGGGGCAGATTAGGGGTTAATAAATATAATACAGGGGTTGGCGGTGTTAGGGGGAGCAGATTAGGGGTAGATAACGATAACGTAGGTGGCGGTCGGCAGATTAGGGGTTAAAAAAATTAATTCAAGTGTCGGCGATGTGGGGGGACCTCGGTTTAGGGGTACATAGGTAGTTTATGGGTGTTAGTGTACTTTAGAGTACAGTAGTTAAGAGCTTTATAAACCGGCATTAGCCCAGAAAGCTCTTAACTACTGACTTTTTTCCTGCGGCTGGAGTTTTGTCGTTAGATGTCTAACGCTCACTTCAGAAACGACTCTAAATACCGGAGTTAGAAAAATCCCATTGAAAAGATAGGATACGCAATTGACGTAAGGGGATCTGCGGTATGGAAAAGTCGCGGCTGAAAAGTGAGCGTTAGACCCTATTTTGAGTGACTCCAAATACCGGCGGTAGCCTAAAACCAGCGTTAGGAGCCTCTAACGCTGGTTTTCACGGCTAACGCCAAACTCCAAATCTAGGTCTTAGTAAATAGTAGATTTTAATCCCTGGCTCTCAGTATATTTATGCATCTATAATTTAAATATCTAATATCATGATCTTGATAAGGTTGATTTCACTCCATATCGCTACCATTACGACTTACTGAAAAGCCCCCTTGTGCTGTGCATTATGGTGAGTTAAGCTCCATACCTCACAAAATCCAAGGGCTGATTTGACGTGCTCATGCATGCTTTGCCACATAGACTAACACCTGAAGTGCGGAATGAAAAATCTCCGTAACACAACCCCATTGATGTCGATGGGGAAAAAAAAGTGATGTTTAAACCTAACACCCTAACATAAACCCCAAATCTAAACACCCCTAATCCGCCACCCCCGGCATCGCCACACTATAATTAAGTTATTAACCCCTATTCCCCTGCCCTATGACATCCCTGACATTAATAACAATTATTAACCCCTATTTCGCCACTCTCCGACATTGCCAACACTAATTAAAGCTATATACCCCTAATGCACCACTCCCTGACATCGCCGCCACTAAATAAACCTATTAACCCCTAAACATCCGACCTCCCACATCTCTGCCACTAAATAATCCTATTAACCCCTAAACCTCCGGCCTCCCACATCCCCGCCACTAAATAAACTATTAACCCCTAAACCTCAAGCCTCCCACATCTCAAAACACTAAACTAAACTATTAACCCCTAAACCTAACACCCCCCTAACTTTAAATTAAAATTACAATATAACTATATTTAAATAAATAAAAACTTACCTGTGAAATAAAAATAAACCTAACATTAAACTATAAATTAACCTAACATTATTAATCTAATAAAATAAAAATAAAAAACAATTCAAAATCCTAAATTACAAATTAAAAAAAAAAACTAATCCTATGAAAAATTAAAAAAATTAACATTGCAAAAAAATAAACACTAAAAGAGCCTTTTGTAGGGCATTGCCCTAAGTTAAACAGCTTTTTTTACTTGTAAAGAATCAGCCAATAGGATTTCAGTAGCTCTCATCATATTGGCTGATTTGAATTTAAAGAATCAAATCAGCCAATAGGAATGCAAGGTATGCAATTTTGAAATGGGTACCTTCCATTGCAACTTCAGTGTACGGTGGTGACCGTATGAAGAGGACGCTCCACGCTGGATGGCATCAGCTTCCAGGATAGCTTTGTCCCATACCGCTGGGATGAAGATAGAAGATTCCCCCGGGATGGATATCCAGACTTCAGGAACCGTGAGTAGATATTCTGGGGTTAGTGTTAGGTTTTTTGTTTGTTTTTTTGGGTGCTTTTTTCAGATTAGGGTTTTGGGCAAATTGTAAAAGAGCTGAATGCCCTTTTAAGGGCAGTGAAAAAGAGCTGAATGCCCTTTTAAAGGCAATGTCCATACAAATGCCCATTTAGGGGCAATGGGTATCTTAGGGTTTTTTTAGAGTTAGATTTTTTTATTTTGGGGGATTGGTTGGGTGGTGGGTTTTACTGTTGGGGCGACTTTGTATTTTTTTACAGGTAAAAGATCGGTTTAACTTAGGGCAATATCCTACAAAAAGCAATTTTAAGGGCTATTGGTAGTTTATTGTAGGCTATGGGGTGTTTTTATTTTGGGTGGGCTATTAGATTAGGTGTAATTACTTTTATTTTTGATAATTTTGTTTATTACTTTTTGTAATCTTAGTGTGTTTTATTTTTTGTAATTTATTGTTTATTATTTTTTTCCTTTTTAGATTTTTTTTGTAGTGTTAGGTTTATTTAAATTTGTAATTTAGATTTTTGAATTGGTAGTTTTTTTTATTTTATTAGAAAAGTAATGTTATGTTAATTTATAGTTTAAACTTAGGTTTATTTTTATCTCACAGGTAAGTTTTTATTTATTTATTTAAATATAGTTATATTGTAATTTTAATTTAAAGTTAGGGGTGTGTTAGGTTTAGGGGTTAATAGTTTAATTTAATGTTTTGCAATGTGGGGGGTGTGGTTTAGGGGTTAATAGGTTTATTTAGTGGTGGCAATGTGGGAGGCCAGAGGTTTAGGGGTTAATAGGTTTATTAATTTTAGTGGTTAATATATTTAAATAGTGTTGGCAATGTGGGTGGGCGGCAGATTAGGGGTTAGTAAATCTATTTAATAGCCGCGATGTGGGTGGGCGGCAGATTAGGGTTTAATAAGTTTTAAATAGTGTTTGCGATGTGGGGGTGGCAATTTAGGGGTTAATAGGTAGTTTATGGGTGTTAGTGTACTTTGGAACAGTTTAGTTATGTGTTTTGTGAAACATTTTAGTTTCTCAAAATCCATAACTACTGGTCTCAGATGGCAGTATGGATTGTGTCGTTATAGGCAGCAACGCTAAAATTTTAGCCTGAACGCACAACCTGTAATACCGGCGCTATAAAAATCCCACACAAAAAAGTAATTGTTTGAGTGCGGAATGGACATTACGTTACTAGCTTAAATGCTTGCGGTATAGCTAGACCGACACGACTCGTAATATTCATTCCTGGCCATTCCTGTGGAATGGCCATTTTCTCAGGATTAAAAGCTGGACCAAAACCTAGCGCAAAACTCGTAATCTAGCTGAATGACAATGTGATTTAAAGTAAAATTATGGCCACAAGGCGTCTCTGAGTGTTATATTTTTTTACCATTAACACGTACACCAATTAAATGTGAAACAAGTAACTCTGACAGAGGAAGCAGGAGGCATGAGGGCACAGTAATATTGAAATCAAAACAGATCACCTTGAACTTTTGAATCGGCAGCAAACACATTGGGCCATATTTATCAAGCTCTGTATGGAGTTTGATGCCCCTTGTAAATTCCACTGCTCCATAACTTGTTCGTCTGCTCTGAGGCCACGGACAGAAATCAACCCGATCGAATACGATCAGGTTGATTGACACCCCCTGCTAGCTGCTGATTGGCCGCAAACCTGCAGGTGGCGTCATTGAACCAGCAGTTCATGTTTGGCGGATACTTTGTATCATGTTTGCTCGCACATTGATAAATATGCCCCATTATCTTGCACCGGTCAGCATTCTGCAGAGAATCTTGCCTGCTGACCATAAACATAAATAAAAAGACTGCACATACTATTGGTGTATAAAATAAAGTAATTGGGCTTATCCTACTACAGGATGCTTAATACACACATTTAATTGCAAGGACTATTTTCCTTTGTGTGTACACATGTATTTCCCTTGCAAACCTCTTTCCAACTATAAAGAAAGCAGAGCAAGCTTCCTCAAATGCATTGATATGCAAGTAATAACAGCAGTTGCAAAAAGCTGAGAGTGGCTACAGTGGCAAAGAATAACACAGAAAGGTAAGCGAGGGTACATGCACAAAACTTAGTGTGTAAAAGTCACAAACCAAATAGAGATCGTGGTACTGATAAAACTGCTTGCACTCATGCTGTATTCCGGTGTCGATCCTCAATCATCCCCGATTAAATTTGGTTCTTCAGGGACTGTGATACATCACTGTTCCTCCGGATCTCTCCATAGGTTCGTGATCTTTCCACCCTATTAATTACCTTACCCCAAAGGCGTCTGCTAAATGCTGCAAAAGACTGTGCTTTACTCTGAAGCTTTCAAACAGTCTCCAAACACTGCTGGCTGTAGTCTCACTCTCGCTGCTGTAGTCACCAGTTCCTTCTGGTAATGAAAATAAGCTCCTCAGTGCTTGTAAAAATGTGGTAAAAAAGCAGGTACTACCAGAATGGATAAAAAAAGAAGAACTTTATTCACATCTTCATAAGTAGAAACAAGGACTGACGCGTTTTGGCTTCACAAGTTTGCCTTAATCATAGACCATATTGGATTGCTACCGGGTCAAATCTTAAATAGCCCTCTGTTGCCATGGAGCTATGTACACAAAACAATCAATTCATATTATACTCATTTGACACTTGATAGTTTCACAGGTATGCTTTGATAAATGTTGTGTTTGATGAATATGGTGTCTGTTATAAGACACCAGGATTTGAATAACTTTAGTAATTCTTGGATATATGATGATCATACTTTTTATTTGAAAGGTATAAATATGTCTAAGAGTATATAAGATGTCATATCAATTGCAGAAAAAATATATATGCCTGAGAGTGCTATATATACATATGCAAACAGACTATGCTTTTTACTTCATTTGAGAAATATTCAATAACATATAGTTTAAATGGAGCATATAGAGTTTGCAATATATAAGGATCACTTAGAAAATCATGTATTTACCATAGTGTATAAAGCTGGTGTATATGCAAATTATATATCTCTATTTGTCTCAATCTAATATCCAGTAACTGATATATATTGATTGTAATAGATGAAGTATATTTACCTGTGAAACTATCAAGTGTCAAATGAGTATAATATGAATTGATTGTTTTGTGTACATAGCCCCATGGCAACAGTGGGCTATTCAAGCTTTGACCCGGTAGCAATCCAATATGGTCTATGATTACGGCAAACTTGTGAAGCCGAAACGCGTTTCTACCGCTTATTCTTATGAAGATGTGAATAAAGTTCTTTTTTTATTCATTCCGGTAGTGCCTGCTTTTTTACCTCATTCCATCTCTGGAAGAACTAAAATGCATTCAAATCAGAGAGAAAGCAGGAAGCTGAAATGACGTGACTCTTCCCTGCTTGATGAGCACATTTTTTATTTGGTGAAAAACTGACCTTCCTTTAAATCGACTCTTAAATAATTAACTAGACACACATGAATGCCTGTTGTTTAATGTCAAGATTGAGTGTGTCCATACTTTCTATTTAACATACTTAGCTTTAGTTACTCACACCCTCCTTCCCCCCCTCCTTCCTTTCCAAGGTGGGCTGAGACCTCTGTGTCTGACAGCAACACCAGAATCCTCTTTTCCAGAGTCTCATCCAATAGTTCTATTTCTGCTGAGGGGGGCTAAATAACACTAGAGGAAGTCACATAGAAATGTAAGCACCATGAATTCCTCACAGTGCGGTGATGATCACACAGCAGGACCACTGATAGGTGTGCATTTAGTGTATTGTAAGAAGTGTTACTGCCCATTACTAGAGGATTTCACTCCCACTAGCAGCAGCAGTGTTTACTGAAGTGTTTCTGTTCTCTGTCCAATGAGAACTTAGTTCCACCTAAAAAAATAGTGCAGGAACTCTGTTCCCATGCATTCCCATTCAACTTGACCTCTGAGTATAAAGCATGCACTTCCATTCAGAACATCATTTTTTATTGTTGCCTTTTGTACTATGGGCACCTGTATATCTACTCTAAGCATGTCCCCAGTCAGTCTATAGTCATGACAAGGGTAATGCACAGTAGCATTACTCTCTTTTTAAGACATTGAAAGTAGTTGAGGCAGTAATGCATTTGTCATGTTCAACAACTTTATAGGAGAAATTGTGATGATAAATTAAGAAAAATAGATTTTTTTAATTTTCACAAGGAATTAGGGGGCATTTATGTCATTATAGGAAGATATCGGTCTGTGGTGTGCACATTAGTAGTGATATTACTGAGCACACATAGGTTGAAAAGTCAGGAAAACATTTTTTATTTCCTCCTGTAACAAAGGATACCAGTTTCTTAAATCTCACGGTACATTTAGTGCAGTCATTAACTTTTGCCTATTTAGGGCTTGATTACAAGTGGACCGCTAATTTATTATGCACCCTAAAATGGGCAAATTTGCCCATTTGTGGGTGCACAATAAATAACCAGCCATTACAAATGGCTTGTCATTGCTACCGCAAGCTATCGGTAGCAATTAGCGCTCCAAAAATTAACCAGAGGTCAGACCTCTGTCCCCCAATTCCCCACAAATTTCAGTGTATTAATTTAATTAAAAAATAAAAATATTAGCATTTTTATTTTTTAATAAAGTACTGCATAAGGCAGTTATAAGGGGCTAAAGTTGGCAGGTGTTTGGGAAAAAAAAACAGCACTGAAAAGTGCCTTCACATTGGGAACTGTGTGTTTCTTGTTAATTTATATGTATATGCTTATAAAAACATATATTTATGTGTTAATATGTGTATATATACATATTAACATATATGTATATGTGTAATATAAGCATATACATATATATTTAAAATTGTTGCCCACCACTGTGCGACTTAGCTCCTTTGCTGCGCTTAGGTTCTGTCCCATTGGAGCCTATGGAAGTGCACTCTTGTGAGCACAATGCTTCCTTGCAATGCAAACGTGAGGTCATGTTCGCATTGCAGCAAACGTTTAATACCAGCGAACATTTGCGTACACTGGTATTACAAAGTGGAGCGCAAATATCGCATTAGCAAAAGTGATGTTTGTGCTCCACTTATAATCTGGCCGTTAACAAGGAATATATCACACAGACATTTTTTAATAACAGTTCATTAACAAAGCAGAAATTAAAAAAAGTTCAAAGGAATAAACAGAATATTTCTCATATTAATTCCACCTTATATGTAAACTGGGCTACATTTTATTAGCAAATATCTTAAAATATATGTTTCTTCATTTAACACATGTCTAAGGTTTTAAGCTGCAAATGCACCCTTAGGGCCTGATGATATAAACCTCTCCGCTCAGACGAGATGATATTAAATGATACTCTAGCACTGCAAGATCCCTAGTGCAATTCAAAAAAAGGTTTTGCTATTCTTCTCCATAGGGCATTGCCTACATTTCTGTATGTGAAGGAAAGAAACACCCAGTTCAAAATAGCACTGCATGACATAAAAGTCCTGCTGCATTTACATTTTGTGTTTTGTATTTTATCTTATCTTATTTTACACTTCAGAATAAGTTTTATTATATTTAAACTTTGCATTTTCTATTTTATTTTGTATACAGCAGTGTTTTTAGGATTGTGATTTTACAAATTCTGATTATGCTTTGACAGTTTCTGTGTAACTTTAACAAATCAGGATCATACTTTTTATGTATTTCTTCTATTTAAAAAAAAAAAAACTAAAAAAACTGATATAGGGAATCAGATTCCTGGCAGGGAAAACAAACAGAGGCGCCTCTGTTTGTTTTCCTTCCCAGTAATCCGATTCCCTACGTTTGCTGATTCTTCCAGAAAGCTGCCGGAGCATCACACTTTTTTTTAAGAGACTTTATGTTGGGTCTTTAATTATATGGCTATTAAGTCTGTTAACCTGTTATTGCTTTTCTATCTTTGTGTCTGTGGGTAAATGTGCAAACCCCTGACATTGTCTGCTGAGACTTAGACCCCCCCCCCCTACAGATATCTAAGTGTTACTCTTTTAGTTAGCTTTAGTTTTCCAGGGAGCTTCATTACTTTCTAGCTGCCTGATAAGCAAAGAGTAACTAGTTTAGAAAGAAATTATAGTTCAGACTTCAAAGGGGCTGAACTCACTGAATTCTAATAAAAAAGGGCGGAACCTGGAAGTCCCAGAGAGATAAGAGATGCCTTCCATAGAAAGTAATGAGGCTCTCTGGGTTGCAGAAATTCACAGGGGAGAGAAAAGTTAACTTGAGAACCCCTGGGGCTGATATAAAGACTCACGGCTAGATTTAGAGTTCTGCGGCCAAAGGGGTGCGTTAGCTACGCATGTTTTTTTTCTCCCGCACCTTTTAAATACCACTGGTATTTAGAGTTCACAGAAGGGCTGCGTTGGGCTCCAAAAAGGGAGCGTAGAGCATATTTACCGCCACTGCAACTCTAGTTACCAGCGCTGCTTATGGACGCGGCCAGCTTCAAAAACGTGCTGGTGCACGATTTCCCCATAGGAAACAATGGGGCTGTTTGAGCTGAAAAAAAACCTAACACCTGCAAAAAAGCAGCGTTCAGCTCCTAACGCAGCTACATTGTTTAATATGGGGAACACTTCCTATGTCTGCACCTAACACCCTAACATGTACCCCGAGTCTAAACACCCCTAACCTTACACTTATTAACCCCTAATCTGCCGCCCTCACTATCGCTGACCCCTGCATATTATTATTAACCCCTAATCTGCCGCTCTGTACACCGCCGCCAGATATGTTATCCCTATGTACCCCTAATCTGCTGCCCCTAACATCGCCGACCACTATGTTATATTTATTAACCCCTAATCTGCAGCCCCGCTATCGCTGACACCTGCATATTATTATTAACCCCTAATCTGCCACTCCGTACACCGCCGCAACCTACATTATACCTATGTACCCCTAATCTGCTGCCCCTAACACCGCCGACCCCTATATTATATTTATTAACCCCTAATCTGCCGCCCCCAACGTCGCCTCCACCTACCTACAATTATTAACCCCTAATCTGCCGACTGGACCACACCGCTACTATAATAAATGTATTAACCCCTAAAGCTAAGTCTAACCCTAACCATAACACCCCCCTAAATTAAATATAATTTAAATCTAACAAAATAAATTAACTATTATTAAATAAATTATTCCTATTTAAAGCTAAATACTTACCTGTAAAATAAATCCTAATATAGCTACAATATAAATTATAATTACATTGTAGCTATTTTAGGATTAATATTTATTTTACAGGCAACTTTGTAATTATTTTAACCAGGTACAATAGCTATTAAATAGTTAATAACTATTTAATAGTTACCTAGTTAAAATAATTACAAAATTACCTGTAAAATAAATCCTAACCTAAGTTGCAATTAAACCTAACACTACACTATCAATAAATTAATTAAATAAAATACCTACAATTACCTACAATTAAACCTAACACTAAACTATCAATAAATGAATTACATACAAATACCTACAAATAAATACAATGAAATAAACTAACTAAAGTACAAAAAATAAAAAAGACTAAGTTACAAAAAATAAAAAAATATTTACAAACATTAGAAAAATATTACAACTATTTTAAACTAATTACACCTACTCTAAGCCCCTAATAAAATAACAAAGCCCCCCAAAATAAAAAAATGCCCTACCCTATTCTAAATTAAAAAAGTTCAAAGCTCTTTTACCTTACCAGCCCTGAAAAGGGCCCTTTGCGGGGCATGCCCCAAAGAATTCAGCTCTTTTGCCTGTAAAAAAAAACATACAATACCCCCCCCAACATTACAACCCACCACCCACATACCCCTAATCTAACCCAAACCCCCCTTAAATAAACCTAACACTAAGCCCATGAAGATCTTCCTACCTTATCTTCACCACGCCGGGTTCACCGATCGATCCAGAAGAGCTCCTCCAATGTCTTGATCCAAGCCCAAGCGGGGGGCTGAAGATGTCCATGATCCGACTGAAGTCTTCATCCAAGCGGGAGCTGAAGAGGTCCATGATCCGGCTGAAGTTTTCTATCAAGCGGCATCTTCAATCTTCTTTCTTCCGGATCCATGTTCATCCCGACGACGCGGAACATCCTTCTTCACCGACGACTTCCCGACGAATGACGGTTCCTTTAAGGGACGTCATCCAAGATGGCATCCCTCGAATTCCGATTGGCTGATAGGATTCTATCAGCCAATCGGAATTAAGGCAGGAAAATTCTGATTGGCTGATGGAATCAGCCAATCAGAATCAAGTTCAATCCGATTGGCTGATCCGATCAGCCAATCAGATTGAGCTTGCATTCTATTGGCTGATTGGAACAGCCAATAGAATGCGAGCTCAATCTGATTGGCTGATCGGAACAGCCAATCGGATTGAACTTGATTCTGATTGGCTGATTCCATCAGCCAATCAGAATTTTCTTACCTTAATTTCGATTGGCTGATAGAATCCTATCAGCCAATCAGAATTCGAGGGACGCCATCTTGGATGACGTCCCTTAAAGGAACCGTCATTCGTCGGAAAGTCGTCGGTGAAGATGGATGTTCCGCGTCGGCGGGATGAACATGGATCCGGAAGAAAGAAGATTGAAGATGCCGCTTGATAGAAGACTTCAGCCGGATCATGGACCTCTTCAGCTCCCGCTTGGATGAAGATTTCAGATGGATCATGGACATCTTCAGCCCCCCGCTTGGGCTAGGATCAAGTTATCGGAGGAGCTCTTCTGGATCGATCGGTGAACCTGGCGTGGTGAAGATAAGGTAGGAAGATCTTCAGGGGCTTAGTGTTAGGTTTATTTAAGGGGGGTTTGGGTTAGATTAGGGGTATGTGGGTGGTGGGTTGTAATGTTGGGGGTATTGTATGTTTTTTTTTACAGGCAAAAGAGCTGAATTCTTTGGGGCATGCCCCGCAAAGGGCCCTTTTCAGGGCGGGTAAGGTAAAAAAGCTTTGAACTTTTTACATTTAGAATAGGGTAGGGCATTTTTTTTATTTTGGGGGGCTTTGTTATTTTATTAGGGGGCTTAGAGTAGGTGTAATTAGTTTAAAATTGTTGTAATATTTTTCTAATGTTTGTAAATATTTTTTTATTTTTTGTAACTTAGTTCTTTTTTATTTTTTGTACTTTAGTTAGTTTATTTCATTGTATTTATTTGTAGGTATTGTATTTAATTAATTTATTGATAGTGAAGTGTTAGGTTTAATTGTAACTTAGGTTAGGATTTATTTTACAGGTAATTTTGTAATTATTTTAACTAGGTAACTATTAAATAGTTATTAACTATTTAATAGCTATTGTACCTGGTTAATATAATTACAAAGTTGCCTGTAAAATAAATATTAATCCTAAAATAGCTACAATATAATTATAATTTATATTGTAGCTATATTAGGGTTTATTTTACAGGTAAGTATTTAGCTTTAAATAGGAATAATTTATTTAATAATAGTTAATTTATTTCGTTAGATTTAAATTATATTTAAGTTAGGGGGGTGTTAGGGTTAGAGTTAGACTTAGCTTTAGGGGTCAATACATTTATTATAGTAGCGGTGTGGTCCGGTCGGCAGATTAGGGGTTAATTATTGTAGGTAGGTGGAGGCGACGTTGGGGGCGGCAGATTAGGGGTTAATAAATATAATATAGGGGTCGGCTGTGTTAGGGGCAGCAGATTAGGGGTACATAGGGATAATGTAGGTTGCGGCGGTGTACAGAGCGGCAGATTAGGGGTTAAAAAAAATATGCAGGTGTCAGCGATAGTGGGGGCGGCAGATTAGGGGTTAATAAATATAATATAGGGGTCGGCGGTGTTAGGGGCAGCAGATTAGGGGTACATAGGGATAGCGTAGCTGGCGGCGGTGTACAGAGCGGCAGATTAGGGGTTAAAAATTTTAATAGAGTGGCGGCAATGTGGGGGCCTCGGTTTAGGGGTACATAGGTAGTTTATGGGTGTTAGTGTACTTAAGAGCACAGTAGTTAAGAGCTTTATAAACCGGCGTTAGCCCAGAAAGCTCTTAACTACTGACTTTTTTCTGCGGCTGGAGTTTTTCTATCGCTCACTTCAGCCACGACTCTAAATACCAGCGTTAGAAAGATCCCATTGAAAAGATAGGATACGCAAATGGCGTAAGGGGATCTGCGGTATGGAAAAGTCGCGGCTGGAAAGTGAGCGTTAGACCCTTTCCTGACTGACTCCAAATACCAGCGGGCGGCCAAAACCAGCGTTAGGACCCTCTAACGCTGGTTTTGACGGCTACCGCCCAACTCTAAATCTAGCCGTCAGTTTGCAGCAAATAAAAACTAAATTGAAATGATTTCACTGCAGTTTAACTTGTTTTTGCCAGTGGATTAGTATATATAATTTTCTGTCAGTTGAATAAGTATAAATTAATTTTGAGCAAACTTCACCTGCATACAGCTGGCAAGATAATTCAGTGAGACAAGCTTTTTTAAAATGCTTACTCAATTTTACTAGAATTGTGAGAGAGCTTCAGACATACTGTGGGATTTCCCCTGTTCAGTATGGGGAACTACCCTGTCCTCCCACTTTCTAAAGATATGTTTTATTTTACAATAGAGAAAATACAAAGTGCAATATAATGTGTAAAAAAGACACAAAAGTGTACAATGTATGATCCTAATTTGTTAAAAAAAAAAACACAGAAACGTTCAAAACATAATCAAAATTTGTAAAATCACTGCTGGATCTAAATCTCCATGTATTAAAATATAAAATAGAAAGTTCAAAGCTTAAAAATATATATAATACTGAAGACTCAATCTGAATTGTAAAGCAATGTAAAATACAAAGCACAAAGGTGTAACAAAACTCTCATATCATGCAGTGTTATATTGCACTAGGGTTGTCTCTACTTCATATACAGAAATGCAGGGAACACCCCTTAGAAAAGTATAGCAAAATTTGCCTGTCTAGAATCTTGTGAGAGATCTAACAGTGCTGGAGGGTTCCACCCTTTTTCTGTTAGCATTCAGTGAGTTAAGCCCCTGTGAAGTCTGCACTAGAATTTATTTCCAAACATGAGAATCTTTTATCATCAGGCTTATTGGGGTCAATTGATCAAGCTCCATATGGACCACTGCTCCATAACCTGTCTGCCTGCTCTGAGGCGGTGGACAGAAATCAACCCAATCAAATACGATTGGGTTGATTGACACTTCCTGCTAGCGGCCAATTGGCCTCAAATCTGCTGGGGGCGGCATTACACCAGCAGTTCACAAGAACTGCTGGTGCAATGATAAATGCAGACAGTGTATGCTGTCGGCATTTATCGATGTGCAGCGGACATGATACTTTACATCGTATCATGTCTGTCCACACAATAATAAATAGACCCCTTAGACTGGTTGTGCAAATAGAAATTATGGTCCAGTAAATGTGTCTTTCTCTGTTAAAAGGACAGTGTCCAAGATAATAATAAATACAAGATAATATTAAATTTAAAAAGGTGTAGGTTTAATCAAGACCATCACACACTACAAATATCTGTAAATTAATATTTCTTACATTATATTGAAACTACTACAGGGATATGTTATTTTTATGGTCTGAAAGTCAGGTATATGATGCCCAAAAAAAGATGAATTTCATTCAGATTAGGTATAAGTATTTTAACAAATAAAAACTCCCTTCAAATAAAGCTATTCTCATTAAATTATATTATAATAAAATATTTAATTAATAGAATATCAATCACCACACATAAAAATATTGAATAATCTCAAATAAAGTGATAAAAGTAAATGATTACAATATAAAGTTGCTGGAAATATAATAAATGTTTTAATAATTCAGTGTATGGAAAGCAGGAATCTGATTTCAATTCTAGGTATTGTATATGAACTGCTAGGCATGCAAATCTCCCCCACAGGAAATCTTGTAATCCGTATTCTTATGTGTTGTACAGATAAAATGTGCAGGTTTGATAAATGCTGCCTGCATGTGAGTAAATTAGGTGTTTTAGTATCCATGCTGACTTTGAATGAAATGGATGCCTGATGCTTTCCCACAATAATTTATCATGAAGATCACATTGCAATGACAGAAGGTATAAACTGTCTTATGGAAATCACCTCAGACAAAAAAAAATCACTAGGACAATGTCACAAATCAGTTTGTTAAAGGCACATTGGTGCCTAATATAATTTTTATAGTATTTTATTTTAGTTTTCATTTGTTTCATGTAATTTGTTTCATTTGTTTCAGCCCAAAATATATGACATTTGTGGTATCCATATTTATGTATTTATTATTAATTATATTACAAAATAATGTTACTAATAATGGTTACATCCAGCGATGCAAAGATTCATGTACTGTGTATGCATTGCATGTCAAGACTCAATCGGCTAGATTACGAGTTGTGCGTTAAGGTAAAAAAGCAGCTTTAAGAGGTCCTAACGCTGCTTTTTTACGCCCGCTGCTATTACAAGTCTTGAAGGTTTAGGGTCACCGCACACTTCTTTGGCCTTACCGCAAAATGACTTACGTAAACTTCGTAAAGCCTTTTTTCTATGGGACTTCCATAGCGCCGGTATTACAAGTCTGTCCTGGGAGGCCAAAAAGTGAGCGGTACCCCCTACCCTGTCAAGAGTCCTAACGCATTTAAAAGTCAGTAGTTAAGAGTTTTATGGTACAACGCCGTAACATAAAACTCATAACTAAAGTGCTAAAAAGTACACTAACACCCATAAACTACCTATTAACCCCTAAAATGAGGGCCTCCCGAATCGCAAACACTATAATACAATTTTTAACCCCTAATCTGCAGCTCCGGACACCGCCGCCACCTACATTATATTAAATGGGGTTCATAAGTATAATGTAGGTGGTGGCGGTGTCCGGAGCGGAAGATTAGGGGTTAATAAATATAATGCAGGTGTCAGCGATGTCGGGGGCGGCAGATTAGGGGTTAATAAGTGTAAGATTAGGGGTGTTTAGACTCAGGGTTCATGTTAGGGTGTTAGGTGTAAACATAACTTTAGTTTCCCCATAGGAATCGATGGGGCTGCGTTTTTGCAGTTTTACGCTGCTTTTTTGCAGGTGTTAGACTTTTTCTCATTCGGCTCTCCCCGTTGATTCCTATGAGGTAATCGTGCACAAGCACGTATGACCAGCTCACCGCTGACTTAAGCAGCGCTGGTATTGGAGTGCGGTAATGAGCTAAATTTTGCTCAACGCTCACTTCTTGCCTTTTAACGACAGGTTTGTAAAAACTTGTTATACCAGCGCTGTATGTAAGTGAGCGGTGAGAGAAAACTGCTCGTTAGCACCGCATAGCCTCTAATGCAAAACTCAAAAAATACATTTTTTTAAAATAATCAAATATACTAAATTATGTGGAATATTTTAGGAAACAAAATGATATAGCTAAAAATAATAATTTAATCTTAGGTTTATTATTTCTAACATATTAAATGTAAAGCTCTAAGAAATAATAATTGTGTTTTTTTTTTAATATCCAACTACATGTTTATGATCTGTTACTCACACTTAATAATCTAGGTACCTATACTATTAAGTAATACATAAATAAATAAATAAATAAATAAATAAAAAGGTTGAACTCAAGTTTCTGAAACATAATAGATCACTTTGATGGTTTCCGATTTGATGCTTCCATTTCATACTGCTGGAGTGAAACACTAGAAAAAAAAAATTTCTTTTAGGGGCTTAAAAATAATATTCTATATATGAACTACCAGTGAGTCACATCAAAGAACATTGAGTACTAAAATAAAGCCCTAAAGGTTTAACATTTATTACAAACATCAGCATTATAAACTCGGAATAATGCTATAATCTCTAACGGCTAGATTTAGAGTTCGGCGGTAGCCGTGAAAACCAGCGTTAGAGGCTCCTAACGCTGGTTTTAGGCTACCGCCGGTATTTGGAGTCACTCAAAATAGGGTCTAACGCTCACTTTTCAGCCGTGACTTTTCCATACCGCAGATCCCCTTACGTCAATTGCGTATCCTATCTTTTCAATGGGATCTTTCTAACGCCGGTATTTAGAGTCGTTTCTGAAGTGAGCGTTAGAGCTCTAACGACAAAACTCCAGCCGCCGGAAAATAGCAGGAGTTAAGAGCTTTCTGGGCTAACGCCGGTTCATAAAGCTCTTAACTACTGTACCCTAAAGTACACTAACACCCATAAACTACCTATGTACCCCTAAACCGAGGTCCCCCCACATCGCCGCCACTCGATTAAAAATTTTTAACCCCTAATCTGCCGACCGCCACCTACGTTATACTTATGTACCCCTAATCTGCTGCCCCTAACACCGCCGACCCCTGTATTACATTTATTAACCCCTAACCTGCCCCCCACAACGTCGCCGCCAGCTACTTACAATAATTAACCCCTAATCTGCCGACCGCAAAGCGCCGCCACCTACGTTATCCTTATGTACCCTAATCTGCTGCCCCTAACACCGCCGACCCCTGTATTACATTTATTAACCCCTAACCTGCCCCCCACAACGTCGCCGCCAGCTACTTACAATAATTAACCCCTAATCTGCCGACCGCAAAGCGCCGCCACCTACGTTATCCTTATGTACCCTAATCTGCTGCCCCTAACACCGCCGACCCCTATATTATATTTATTAACCCCTAATCTGCCCCCCTCAACGTCGCCGACACCTGCCTACACTTATTAACCCCTAATCTGCCGAGCGGACCTGAGCGCTACTATAATAAAGTAATTAACCCCTAATCCGCCTCACTAACCCTATCATAAATAGTATTAACCCCTAATCTGCCCTCCCTAACATCGCCGACACCTAACTTCAATTATTAACCCCTAATCTGATGACCGGAGCTCACCGCTATTCTAATAAATGTATTAACCCCTAAAGCTAAGTCTAACCCTAACACTAACACCCCCCTAAGTTAAATATAATTTAAATCTAACGAAATAAATTAACTCTTATTAAATAAATTATTCCTATTTAAAGCTAAATACTTACCTGTAAAATAAACCCTAATATAGCTACAATATAAATTATAATTATATTGTAGCTATTTTAGGATTAATATTTATTTTACAGGCAACTTGGTAATTATTTTAACCAGGTACAATAGCTATTAAATAGTTAAGAACTATTTAATAGCTACCTAGTTAAAATAATTACAAAATTACCTGTAAAATAAATCCTAACCTAAGTTACAATTAAACCTAACACTACACTATCAATAAATTAATTAAATAAAATACCTACAATTATCTACAATTAAACCTAACACTACACTATCAATAAATTAATTAAATACAATATCTACAAATAAATACAATTAAATAAACTAACTAAAGTACAAAAAATAAAAAAGAACTAAGTTACAAAAAATAAAAAAATATTTACAAACATAAGAAAAATATTACAACAATGTTAAACTAATTACACATACTCTAAGCCCCTAATAAAATAACAAAGACCCCCAAAATAAAAAAATGCCCTACCCTATTCTAAAATTAAAATTGAAAAGCTCTTTTACCTTACCAGCCCTTAAAAGGGCCATTTGCGGGGCATGCCCCAAAGAATTCAGCTCATTTGCCTGTAAAAAAAAACATACAATACCCCCCCAACATTATAACCCACCGCCCACATACCCCTAATCTAACCCAAACCCCCCTTAAATAAACCTAACACTAAGCCCCTGAAGATCTCCCTACCTTGTCTTCACCACGCCGGGTTCACCGATCCGTCCACGAAGTCTTGATCCAAGCCTCCGAAGTCTTGATCCAAGCCCAAGCAGGGGCTGAAGAGTGACGTCCATCCTCCAGCTGAAGTCTTGATCCAAGCGGGTAGAAGAGGACATCCGGACCAGCAAACATCTTCATCCAAGCCGCATCTTCTATGTTCTTCAATCCGATGATGATCGGCTGATCTTCAAGACCTCCAGCGCGGATCCATCCATCTTCACCGACGACTTCCCGACAAATGACGGTTCCTTTAAGGGACGTCATCCAAGATGGCATCCCTCGAATTCCGATTGGCTGATAGGATTCTATCAGCCAATCGGAATTAAGCCAAGAAAATTCTGATTGGCTGATGGAATCAGCCAATCAGATTCAAGTTCAATCCGAATCCAAAAGAATGCAAGCTCAATCTGATTGGCTGATTGGATCAGCCAATCGGATTGAACTTGAATTTGATTGGCTGATTCCATCAGCCAATCAGATTTCTCCTACCTTAATTCCGATTGGCTGATAGAATCCTATCAGCCAATCGGAATTCGAGGGACGCCATCTTGGATGACGTCCCTTAAAGGAACCGTCATTTGTCGGGAAGTCGTCGGTGAAGATGGATGTTCCGCGTCGGCGGGATGAACATGGATCTGGAAGATAGAAGATTGAAGATGCCGCTTGATAGAAGACTTCAGTCGGATCATGGACATCTTCAGCCCCCCCGCTTGGGCTTGGATCAAGACATCGGAGGAGCTCTTCTGGATCGATCGTGAACCCGGCGTGGTGAAGATAAGGTAGGAAGATCTTCAGGGGCTTAGTGTTAGGTTTATTTAAGGGGGGTTTGGGTTAGATTAGGGGTATGTGGGTGGTGGGTTGTAATTTTGGGGGGGGGGGTATTGTATATGTTTTTTTTACAGGCAAAAGAGCTGAATTCTTTGGGGCATGCCCCGCAAAGGGCCCTTTTCAGGGCTGGTAAGGTAAAAGAGATTTGAACTTTTTTAATTTAGAATAGGGTAGGGCATTTTTTTATTTTGGGGGGCTTTGTTATTTTATTAGGGGGCTTAGAGTAGGTGTAATTAGTTTACAATTGTTGTAATATTTTTCTAATGTTTGTAAATATTTTTTTTATTTTTTGTAACTTAGTTCTTTTTTATTTTTTGTACTTTAGTTAGTTTATTTCATTGTATTTATTTGTAGGTATTGTATTTAATTAATTAATTTATTTATAGTGTAGTGTTAGGTTTAATTGTAGATAATTGTAGGTATTTTATTTAATTAATTTATTGATAGTGTAGTGTTAGGTTTAATTGTAACTTAGGTTAGGATTTATTTTACAGGTAATTTTGTAATTATTTTAACTAGGTAACTATTAAATAGTTCTTAACTATTTAATAGCTATTGTACCTGGTTGCCTGTAAAATAAATATTAATCCTAAAATAGCTACAATATAATTATAATTTATATTGTAGCTATATTAGGGTTTATTTTACAGGTAAGTATTTAGCTTTAAATTGGATTAATTTATTTAATAAGAGTTAATTTATTTCGTTAGATTAAAATTATATTTAATTTAGGGGGGTGTTCGTGTTAGGGTTAGATTTAGCTTTAGGGGTTAATACATTTATTATAGTAGCGGTGAGATCCGGTCGGCAGATTAGGGGTTAAATATTGTAGGTAGGTGGAGGCGACGTTGGGGGCGGCAGATTATAAATATAATATAGGGGTTGGCTGTGTTAGGGGCAGCAGATTAGGGGTACATAGGTATAATGTAGGTTGCGGCGGTGTACGGAGCGGCAGATTAGGGGTTAAAAATAATATGCAGGGGTCAGCGATAGCGGGGGCGGCAGAATAGGGGTTAATAAGTGTAAGGTTAGGGGTGTTTAGACTCGGGGTACATGTTAGGGTTTTAGGTAAAGACTTAGGAATTGTTTCCCCATAGGAAACAATTTAGCTGCGTTAGGAGCTGAACGCTGCTTTTTTTGCAGGTGTTAGGTTTTTTTTCAGCTCAAACAGCCCCATTGTTTCCTATGGGGGAATCGTGCACAAGCACGTTTTTGAAGCTGGCCGCGTCCATAAGCAACGCTGGTATTAAGAGTTGCAGTGGCGGTAAATATGCTCTACGCTCCCTTCTTGGAGCCTAACGCAGCCCTTCTGTGAACTCTAAATACCAGCGGTATTTAAAAGGTGCGGGAGAAAAAAAGCCAGCGTAGCTAACGCACCCCTTTGGCTGCAGAACTCTAAATCTAGCCGTGTGTAAGTTAATTTGTGGTACGGCCAAAAAAGTGTGCGCGACAGCTGTACCTATAAGACTCGTAATAGCAGCGGTAGTAAAAAAGCAGCGTTATGAGCCTTAACGCTGCTTTTTCACTCATAACGCAAAACTCGTAATCTAGCCGATAGTTTAGATATGCTCTTAATTTTTTTTTTGGTTCCTTTAGTTTTATGCTTTACCACATCTTTTATGTCCATTCATAGCAAAAACAGCTATGTGAAATATTATATATAATTATCAATAAGTAAAATGCCCTAACCTATTCTAAAATTTAAATAGAAAAGCTCTTTTACCTTACCAGCCCTTAAAAGGGCCATTTGCGGGGCATGCCCCAAAGAATTCAGCGCATTTGCCTGTAAAAAAAAAACATACAATACCCCCCCAACATTACAACCCACCGCCCACATACCCCTAATCTAACCCAAACCCCCCTTAAATAAACCTAACACTAAGCCCCTAAAGATCTCCCTACCTTGTCTTCACCACGCCGGGTTCACCGATCCGTCCACCGAAGTCTTGATCCAAGCCTCCGAAGTCTTGATCCAAGCCCAAGCGGGGGCTGAAGAGTGACGTCCATCCTCCGGCTGAAGTCTTGATCCAAGCGGGTAGAAGAGGACATCCGGACCGGCAAACATCTTCATCCAAGCCGCATCTTCTATGTTCTTCAATCCGATGACGACCGGCTGATCTTCAAGACCTCCAGCGCGGATCCATCCATCTTCACCGACGACTTCCTGACAAATGACGGTTCCTTTAAGGGACGTCATCCAAGATGGCGTCCCTCGAATTCCGATTGGCTGATAGGATTCTATCAGCCAATCGGAATTAAGGTAGGAAAATTCTGATTGGCTGATGGAATCAGCCAATCAGATTCAAGTTCAATCCGATTGGCTGTTCCGATCAGCCAAAAGAATGTGAGCTCAATCTGATTGGCTGATTGGATCAGCCAATCGGATTGAACTTGAATCTGATTGGCTGATTCCATCAGTCAATCAGATTTTTCCTACCTTAATTCCGATTGGCTGATAGAATCCTATCAGCCAATCGGAATTCGAGGGACGCCATGTTGGATGACGTCCCTTAAAGGAACCGTCATTCGTCGGGAAGTCGTCGGTGAAGATGGATGTTCCGCGTCGGCAGGATGAACATGGATCCGGAAGATAGAAGATTGAAGATGCCGCTTGATAGAAGACTTCAGTCGGATCATGGACATCTTCAGCCCCCCGCTTGGGCTTGGATCAAGACATCGGAGGAGCTCTTCTGGATCGATCGGTGAACCCGGCATGGTGAAGATAAGGTAGGAAGATCTTCAGGGGCTTAGTGTTAGGTTTATTTAAGGGGGGTTTGGGTTAGATTAGGGTTATGTGGGTGGTGGGTTGTAATGTTGAGGGGGGGTATTGTATGTGTTTTTTTACAGGCAAAAGAGCTGAATTCTTTGGGGCATGCCCCGCAAAGGGCCCTTTTCAGGGCTGGTAAGGTAAAAGAGATTTGAACTTTTTTTAATTTAGAATAGGGTAGGGTATTTTTTTATTTTGGGGGGCTTTGTTATTTTATTAGGGGGCTTAGAGTAGGTGTAATTAGTTTAAAATTGTTGTAATATTTTTCTAATGTTTGTAAATATTTTTTATTTTTTGTAACTTATTTCTTTTTTATTTTTGTACTTTAGTTAGTTTATTTCATTGTATTTATTTGTAGGTATTGTATTTAATTAATTTATTGATAGTGTAGTGTTAGGTTTAATTGTAGATAATTGTAGGTATTTAATTTAATTAATTTATTGATAGTGTAGTGTTAGGTTTAATTGTAACTTAGGTTAGGATTTATTTTACAGGTAATTTTGTAATTATTTTAACTAGGTAACTATTAAATAGTTCTTAACTATTTAATAGCTATTGTACCTGGTTAAAATAATTACAAAGTTGCCTGTAAAATAAATATTAATCCTAAAATAGCTACAATATAATTATAATTTATATTGTAGCTATATTAGGGTTTAATTTACAGGTAAGTATTTAGCTTTAAATTGGATTAATTTATTTAATAAGAGTTAATTTATTTCGTTAGATTAAAATTATATTTAATTTAGGGGGGTGTTAGGGTTAGACTTAGCTTTAGGGGTTAATACATTTATTATAGTAGCGGTGAGATCCGGTCGGCAGATTAGGGGTTCATTATTGTAGGTAAGTGGAGGCGACGTTGGGGGCGGCAGATTAGGGGTTAATAAATATAATATAGGGGTTGGCGGTGTTAGGGGCAGCAGATTAGGGGTTAATAATAATATGCAGGGGTCAGCGATAGCGGGGGTGGCAGAATAGAGGTTAATAAGTGTAAGGTTAGGGGTGTTTAGACTCGGGGTACATGTTAGGGTTTTAGGTGCAGACTTAGGAATTGTTTCCCCATAGGAAACAATGTAGCTGCGTTAGGAGCTGAACGCTGCTTTTTTGCAGGTGTTAGGTTTTTTTTCAGCTCAAACAGCCCCATTGTTTCCTATGGGGGAATCGTGCACGAGCACGTTTTTGAAGCTGGCCGCGTCCATAAGCAACGCTGTTATTAAGAGTTGCAGTGGCGGTAAATATGCTCTACGCTCCCTTCTTGGAGCCTAACGCAGCCCTTCTGTGAGCTCTAAATACCAGCGGTATTTAAAAGGTGCGGGAGAAAAAAAGCCAGCGTAGCTAACGCACCCCTTTGGCCGCAGAACTCTAAATCTAGCCGTGTGTAAGTTAATTTGTGGTACGGCCAAAAAAGTGTGCGGGACAGCTGTACCTACAAGACTCGTAATAGCAGCGGTAGTAAAAAAGCAGCGTTATGAGCCTTAACGCTGCTTTTTCACTCATAACGCAAAACTCGTAATCTAGCCGATAGTTTAGATATGCTCTTTATTTTTTATTTTTGGTTCTTATAGTTTTATGCTTTACCACATCTTTTATGTCCATTCGTAGCAAATACAGCTATGTGAAATATTATATATAATTATCAATAATTAGTGTATCATATAAGTTTAGGATGATTTTTTTTTTATCCACTAAAAATAGTTTCATAACAGAATGAATGTATTGTTTAACATGTGGTTCTTATTTGTATATTTCTTGTGCACCTTTGCTAGAGTGATAATCAACTTCCTTGGTGATATGGATGTGCACACAGAAAAGCTAGATTAATGACACATTAGAGAAAGATAAAGTGAGATTGAATATGTGCACAATTCTATTGGCAGATACAGAATTGAAACACACATTATTTTGACATCATTTATCAAAATTTAGCTAGGAAAATTACTGTGACCTTAAGAGAAACAAATTGTCTTAAAAAGAATTTTCTGTGAATTAATGTAAAAATAATAAAATAATATTTAATATATCTAGATATTGTATACAACTATTGCACCCATTATTGTATATAAAATGCACTTAATATTGGTTAAAACACATTAGACTAACATTCTATTTGCTTAAAACAGACAAAGAAAACGTATATACATCTGAAATGAAGGATGGAATTTTACAAATTAAGTTTTATGAAGTCATAGTTTGTTTGGAACAATAGAAAATTTATTCATGTTATGAAGAGACAGAGATCAATATGAAGCATGACAAACTGTTTCTGACAACTTCTGTCAGTAAAGCTTGAGATGAAAATGTATTTCAGTGTGACATATTTGCATGTGTGCTGCCTGCACAGAACTGAAATTCCTGTTTTCACTATAGATACTAAAATGTGCCTTGTACATTATGTTCTATCTCATTTAAAAGATTTCTATTTTCATATATCTGAAAATAACAAAAGAGGACATAGCTCACATAAAGTACATTTTTATGACACAGATAGATATATGTGGTTGTTTAAGATAACATTGATATTATAATTAAGTTTGTTATTTTTAAGGCTAAAAATAATTTTGTCAAGACAAAATAATTAGCATCCACTTTAGCCACAAATTGCTGATTTATTCATAAGGGCACATGGTGTGTGTTTGCAGGGTGCTGCTCTTACAGAAAAAGTCTTCATAACAAGGAAACCACATACAGTGCCTCTGCTAACAATGTATTATGACAAAGGTGAAAAATAGCAATTAGCCTACAAGTTGCCAAGTGTGTAAAAGACAATAATTACTTTGCTTTGTGGGAATACTTGGCTGAGAGAAAACAAGGCAAGTCTAACTACAATATTGCACATGAAAAACATTTAACCTCTTATTTACACTCCCTGAGCTCTACATGAATTAAAATCTATAGAAAATATTACATTTTTAATATTAAAATAAAAGTGAAGACACAGCAACAGCTCATCTAAGACAATTTATCAAGGTACATGTATCAACGTACAGGCGGATAGGGTTTCCAGTCTGAGAACTTGTCCGCTTGAGATGTGCTGTATGCATTATTATTGTACAAGCAGCCACAATGATAGATGGGTTTCTTAGAATTACTTGTGGTGGAGAATAACAGTAAATGCTAATCATGTTTGGAGGGTCACTGTTAGGGTTACTTGTAGCAGGAAATTAAAAGCCAATTCAAATAAAATGTAATGTCCTGCACTGGTATAGTAAACCTTCTGGTGCAAGGCTACTTCAGAGCAATGCACAGTAGCCCTAAAAATAATATCCAGAAAACAAGTATAGCAGCAGCACACCAAAATATTTAAATATTAATAGATTTCTTGGGCATCAAAATAGTAGCATCAATTGACTTTTAGGTTAGGATTTTTTCAGGTATTTTATACCAGTACTTTTTCTATAGAGATCTACCTTCAATATATAATTTTCTTTCATTACTGTAGTATCTAAGAAATCAATTTATCTTCACTCTACTTTAAATTAAATCTAATTCTAGATGCTGTACTATTCGACATATGAATAAAAGCTTATAGGCACTCACTGTCTCCCATCCAAATGCCAAAAATATTGTCAATATAGCGCCACCAAGTGATGTTATACTGAAAGCATCTTATTGTCATAAACAAAATGTTACTGATTGGCCTGATAACACTACATAGATAATTTATTCATTGTGGGGCAGGGACCAGAAACGTTGTTACAACAATTAAAACAAGACATTGAATCAGAGGTTCCTTTCTAAATATTCCCATCTAAATATAATTTCTCTAAAATTAAATTTTTGGATACACTGGTGTGTAAAGATGATGGGAGATTGATTCCTGAACTGTTTTCTAAACCAACTGTTAAATATAATTTACTACAATCAAACAGTTTCCATCCACCCAGGGTATTCAAGACTGTTCCAAAATCTCAATTTCTAAGAGTAGATAGGAAAGTGACTAAGTCTGACCAGAAGAAAGTCAGGTCATAAGAAATAGTGCAAAAATGTATCAATAGGGGGTACTATAGAAAATAATGAAAGCAAATATAGATATATCATGACCTGTTGGCAATGCTAAGAAGGGTAGAGATGCATCTATCACCCTAAACTATCACATATGTGACAAATGGTTTATAAACACTCTCACTTCACACAAATAGGGTCTACTATTCAAAAATCCAAATGTTTACCACAATCAAATAATGATAACTGAATAATGGTATGTAAAATGGTTTTGAATAATAACCTGTATGGTGTATGTATGGTCTAGTACAATAATTATGACCATGACGATAAACATATTTTTTGTAAAAATAAAAAGAGAGAAGCGCTCAACCTGGGAGCGAACAATAGCATAATAGCTTGTTCTATGGCTAGTTACCACTCAAGCAGCCTCTTTTTGCTCAACATGTGCCTTTCATAGAGAAAAACTTTTCTGAAGCATATCAGTCTGATCCTGACTTCACAGTACAGTCCAGCCCCGAAATACCAGGCAATCCCTCTCTGAACAAGAGAAACAGCAAAACCCCAGACGTACGTTTCGGCCTATAGTGGGCATTATTTGTAAAGCCTGGGTTATATGAGAGTGAGAAAATCTCTGTCAAGATAGCATATGCAACATCAATTAGAAATTCACCCCTTTGAAATACTCATATAGGGTGTAGAACGTATAACATGAAAGGCACAAACATTGCAAGACAGCATGATTGACATGAAATTGAGTGATGACAACACACGCCTACAAGTTAACACAGATTTTGCTGTGTGGTAACCATGACGACCTTGAATGCTACAAATAGATGTACTAGATGCAAGGCCGGCCCCTAGCCCTGACAAAGTCATGTAATCATAACAAAATGTGTCGGTGGGCGGGGCTTATGGACAAATAACGTGCTGGTTAATAGACACTATAGTAATCTCTCTTGCATTTGTTACTAATGGCTACAATTTGTTATGAATGGCATACATATACATAGATTGTATTAGTGTGAGATCCGGAACACTAATCCTGAACTGACCTCGTAATCTATAGAGTGGGTGCTTGAAAAATATCGGCACTCACTGTAGTGAAGATATAGTTACTGACTGAGTCTGTCTGGATGAATTGTGGATGTTTAAACATATGAATATAACTTACCTCATAATTTAGTTAGTGGTTGCCTGAAAAATATCGGCACCTGTTGACTCAAAATAATATAGTTATGAGAGATATCAGTATGCATGAATTGTAGATGTTTAATATTATGCAAACGATCGTTTGATACACTGATACATTGATATATATATGGAAACAGAGAGCAGCACCATATTTCAATGAATTGTTTATGTGGCAGTTTGACTAAGATATATAGTTACTGACTGAAAATGAATTAAATCATTATTACCTTCTAAACATAGGTAGTTATAAATATTAATAGTTAATATCCAATGGATGTCTTGAAGATATCAATATTCATTATATGAGGGATTATTAAGTAACTGTATATTTATAGTGGAGGTGAACTCCTATATAATCAGTGGTAGCAGAATCAAGTTGTTGAACCACACAACCAACTATTATTTTTGCATGTGTATGCCATAAGCCGTGGCCCATTTTAAATGTTCCCTTGTTTGTACACAAATAAAACATAGGGTCTACTATTCAAAAATCCAAATGTTTACCACACTCAAATAATGATAACTGAATAATGGTATGTAAAATGGTTTTGAATAATAACCTGTATGGTGTATGTATGGTCTAGTACAATAATTATGACCATGACGATAAACAAATTTTTTGTAAAACCTGGGTTATATGAGAGTGAGAAAATCTCTGTCAAGATAGCAAATGCAACATCAATTAGAAATTAACCCCTTTGAAATATTCATATAGGGTGTAGAACATATAACATGAAAGGCACAAACATTGCCAGACAGCGTGACTGAAAACACACGCCTACAAACTAACACAGATTTTGCCGCGTGGTAACCATGACAACCTTGAATGCTACAAATATACGCACTAGATGCGAGGCCGGCCCCTAACCCTGACAAAGTCATGTAATCGGGATGAAACACATTGGTGGGCGGGGCTTATGGGCAAATAACGTGCTGATTAATAGACACTATAGTAATCTCTGTTGCGTTTGTTACTAATGGCTACAATTTGTTATGAATGGCATACATATATATAGATTGTATTAGTGTGAGATCCGGAAAGCTAATCCTGAACTGACCGTGTAATCTACAGAGCGAGTGCTTGAAAAATATCGGCACCCACTGTAGTGAATATATAGTTATTGACTGAGTCTGTGTGGATGAATTGTGGATGTTTAAACATATGAACATAACTTACCTCATAATTTAGTTAGTGGTTGCCTGAAAAATATCGGCCCAAAACAATATAGTTATGAGAGATATCAGTATGCAGGAATTGTAGATGTTTAATATCATGCAAACGATCGTTTGATACACTGATAAATTGATATATATGGAAACAGAGAGCAGCACCATATTTCAAGGAATTGTTTATGTGGTAGTTTGAATAAGATATATTTACTGACTGAAAAGGAATTAAATCATTATTACCTTCTAAACATAGGTGGTTATAAATATTAATAGTTATATCCAATGGATGTCTTGAAGATATCGATATTCATTATATGAGGGATTATTAAGTAACTGTATATTTATAGTGGAGGTGAACTCCTATATAATCAGCGGTAGTAGAAACAAGTTGTTGAACCACACAACCAACTATTATTTTTGCACGTGTATGCCATAAGCCCGTGGCCCATTTTAAATGTTCCCTTGTTTGTATCCTTCCTGTTTTTCTGAATAGCGATGTTGCAAAAGGGTAATATTGAGAGTTAAAGGACCAGTAAACACAGCAGATTTGCATAATCAACAAATGCAAGATAACAAGACAATAAAATAGCATTTACTCTGAATTTCAAATGAGTAGTAGATTCTTTTCTAACACATTTCAAAGTTATGTATATTTCCACTCCCCCTGTACCATGTGATAGCAATCAGCCAATCACAAATGCATATACCTATAGTCTGAGTTCTTGCACATGCTCAGTAGGAGCAGGTGACTCAAAAAAAGTGTAAATATAAAAGACTGTGCACATTTTTTTAATGGAAGTAAATTGGAAAGTTGTTTAAAATTACATGCTGTATCTGAATCATGAAAATTTAATAAAACGTGAGTGTCCCTTTAATCCTTTGATCAGACAACAGAAAGGAATTATATGTATTCACCTTTGTTTCCTTTTGTTGAAGAAATTTTAATATGGTTATCAATAAAGTATATTTTTTAAAATGAGTTTTTTCAATTCTACACAACCTACATATTGTTTAGATTAGAGATGCTGGCAGAATTTATTTTGTCAGTGCTTAAAATAATTACAGTGACCAAATATACAAAATCATTAAAAGAAATTGGCATATTCTACAAGAGGCTTGCCTCAATTTTAAAGAGATCAATCAAGGCCCTAGGGAAGCATACAGAAAAAGGTTTACCAATGGGAAAATACTAGTTATAGCAGAAGTCAGAACTGAAAACTATCATACACCCTATTTAGGAAACCACAAAGATGGTACTTACCTTTGTTTTGGGATGTATTCAATGTAATAGTGTCATTAAAGGGGACAAAATTAGTCATTCCTATACATGGCAATTTTTTTTTAAATGAATGGATATTACACATGCAATTCCACTTATGTGGTTTATGCGCTAAAATGCCACATGGATAGGGGAAACTACTCCAAGGGCTCCATGTACTAAGCCGTCAATTCATCCATCATTTTAGACGCGGCTAAACTCGCCGTTACTCGCCACGGGCGAAATGGTGTCCGCTGTAGCTATGTACTAATAATCCCACAATAAATAGACACGTCTAGCCCGCCGCGAGCAGTGGCGGAATATTGATAAATTTGACGCCTCGCTCGCCGCGACTAAGCTGATGTACTTAACTTTCAGTTGAATTGTCTGGCCAATTGTTAACACGTGACATGTAAGGTGTCATGAACGTCATAGTAGTTGCGGGAATAGAATTTTGCTCCTATAAATGTACAACTTTTCTAAACAACTTTATTATTGTTCCAAAATTTTTGGAGAGTAATTACAGAGCGCTCGTTTTTGTGATCTTTATTTACAATTTCAATATGGCTTCATCTGGATCTGAAACCGCTTCAAAATCCAAGAATCCTCACTTTTCTCATCAGCAAAACGTCGTTTTGATTGACATGATTATTGACTCTTATGATTATTTGTTTGGATGTCGTGTCAACCATCATAGCCCCTATTACTTTGGATAAGTGGCGTGAAAAAGCAGATTGACTCATTCCAATAATGACGCTAGAAACTGCCTGAAAGGAGCCTGTTGCAAAAAAATGCAATGCAGCTAATAGTTTCAGAAGTCCCGGAATAGCTTGTGAACGAGCAGTCATTGGCTCCAAATGATCTTCAATCTCTCGATACAGGTGTAATATCGATTCACGATCAAGCCGGAATCTTTGTATGATCTCTCGGTCAAAAAGGCAGTGCAAACCAACCCGTGGAAGGAATACACGGGGGACACGACCTCTCCTTCTTCTAACGATAGGATTAGCTACATTTCCAGTATTCTGTCTTCTAGCCCGGATTTGCATCAAACGGAGAATAAACAAAAACAGAATTCTCTCCATAGCTGCTGAAATGAACAATGTAAGTACAATGCTGATATTACTGCCTTTTATATATGTATAGACTGGCGTCTAGAGTGGCTTTCCTATTGTTTTGTACCTTGCCCGCCACCTAAAAGGTGGCGAGGCAAAAATAACGAGGTGGGGCGGAGATTGACGCGAGCGGACAAATAGATTTTTTAGTACATTCGTTTTTGGCGAGTTGGTGGTCAAATATGTCTAATTACAGTAAAAAATGGAGAGGTAGCGAGGTTTGGCGGATAAGTACGCTCGCAATTTTAAAGATGCGAGTTTTAACATAATTGATGGCTTTGTACATATCAGTTTGCGAGTTTTGACGCAAGATTTGTTGCGGGTAGCTCGCTGACTGCTTAGTACATGGAGCCCTAAAAGTAAAATATATGATTAGTCAACACAAGTCAAATATTAAGAACCCCAAAATGAAACCTTTGCAAGTCACTGACCATTTTCCGGAAATGGATCACCAAGTGAACCAATTGCTTGTTTTGTTTTGGTGAAAGATATAGTGCATAGGAAAATTACCGGGTGCAATAGGATTTTTTATATAAGGAAGCCAGATAGATCTGGAAATTATATTCCGTATACCCTAAGGGTTTAAATAGATTTCAACTTAAATCTCCTTATTTGATTAATCTTTTCTGGATGTAGATTTGTATATATGTATGTATATGTCCTTGGTGTCGGGTTAAAATGCCCGGTGAATGTGAAAGAGTTACATTTATTTGGGATTCTATGTGTTATGAGGCTAGGCCGCTCCCCCATGAACCAGAGGAATTGGTTATTTTTAATTGATGTTTATATATGTATATGTGTGTGTGTGGGATTTTTACTATTTTATCAGCTTGACAAAGGGACAGGAGCCCTGAATTGTTGCTGTATTGGCTGAGAAAGATTTTCCACTGTATGCAGCATGCTTGCTTTGGAAATCATAAACAAATTGTTCTTCATACACATTCATAAAGATATTAGCATTGGTACGGGTTACATTTGTGATGATTGCAGTATCATGTAACTGAATAAAATTGGTCTTGAAACAAAAAGTAGCTGCATCAAAACATAATGTGTAACCAGCTAATAATATATTCTGTTTCGCTAGTAAAATAAATATGGGAATTAGAAATAACCTTATTAACTACACCTATCCCACAATCATGACTAATTTAACTATACAAGCGGAAAACATCCAGACTGAATAGGACACTTTTATCAATGGGAACAGAAATTTGTTTCAAAACCAATTTTATTTACAGTTACAGGGTATGTAAATGGACTCCAATGTCGCCCCCACCGATACTAATATCTGTATGAATGTGTACAAATACATAGTTTTTCAAGTATGGCACCACTTGGTGGTGCTATATTGATGATATTCTTGGGATTTTAGTGGGTAATATATGGTTTTGTTTGTATGTTGAATAGTGCAACATCTAGAATTATATTTAATTTTAAATACAGTGAAGAGAAAATGGATTTCTTAGACACTGCAGTAATAAAAGAAATTGGTATATTGACGGTAGATCGCTATAAAAAATTACTGACAGGAATAATCACCTATTAACTGATAAGGCTCATCCCCATCCCTAAAACATTCTTTATCTAAAAGTCAATTGATGCAGCTATTTTGATGCACAATAAATATATCAAGATTTAAATATGTTGGTGTGCTTCTGCTATACTTCTTTCCAATCAAAGTTGAGGCAATTCAATCAAAGTTGTCATTCATGTTTTATCTATCCACGTTGAACTTTACATTGCCTAAAAATAAGCTTTAAGACACTAGCCTTTTTAGTACATTAATACTTTTCTAATATTGTTAGAGGAACAGGGATGTGATGCTATAAAAAAACACTGGGCTCCATGTACAAAGCAGCATAAGCTGCTCAGAAGCCCATGCGGGGCAGGTACACACATGCAAGCCTGCTTCCCACAATGTAAGAAGCAGTGGTCATTAGACCACTGCTTCTTACACTCTTCCCCATGTCTGAGTTTGTGAAGAGAAATCACAGAGAGCTTGCTTGCTCTCGGTGATTGACAGTCCCTTCTCTCACACGATTGGTTGTGCGAGTTAATGATGCATACAGGCCAGCGGATGAACAAATCCACTACCTGAACAAGATAAAACATTTTATATAGCACTGGAGCATTCTTGAAAAATATATTTGAAACATAATTTATTAGATTGAACAAAATAAAAATGTGTGAAATATCATTTTTACTTTTGCTTATTACTTCCTTTGCAAAGAGATGTAAAAGTTTTATAAAAAATATATTTTATATATATATATGTATTGTAAAAAAAAAAAAAAAAAGCTCCACACACTGAGAAATGTAAAAAAAACATGTATGCCACTAGTATATACTAGGTATCTAATCACTTGATTAAAGGCTGAACTGCAGCTGTTTTTAAAACAAGAAAGGTTGTATGAGAGTATATAAACAGCACTGTATACAGCAAATATAAACTAGAAATACACAACGTGTAAAGAAAAACACTTTATTTTACTGACAGAACATGTCTTAGAACATTTTAAAAGATATAACATATAGTATTAAATGTTGCTATTGTATATAGTCCTAACACAGGTTAAAAAACTATTTGCACAATGGAGGGCAAATTAAAGTTTTTGAGATAAAATGGAGCACTATTGTCCCCACTTTCATACAATATACAAATTTACAACATACAAAAATGCAGTATTAAATCACAAGTATAAAAACCTTTTAAAAAACTAAAAATCATATAATACTCTGATAAATGAAGAGCAAGAGAAACTGCAAACACTTGCCTGGCCAGACTCTGTGTATATGTTACCACTACTAGTTTCAGGGCCACGCCCCTTTCTCAGGTGTATGATTTTTAGTTTTTAAAAGGTTTTTATACTTGTGATTTAATACTGCATATTTGTATGTTGTAAGTGATTTTATGCCTCCTTCCTTAAAGTCGGAAGCAGATAAGTATTCATTGACTGTGATTGTCATAACATGTCTATTCTTCTTTTTGAAAGTATGATGGAAGAAGTGACTTACTAAAGACCCCCTGAGGAGAAAATGTACATTTTAAATATACTTCTAGGTTAGACCCTTCTGCAATAATTCAGAACCATATTGTACACAGGGTGCAGATATGAATGTGTTCTGTTATTTCAAGTTTATTTACACAGTTAATAATTTGTACACAACTACTGACCAATAGGAGAGTGTAAACTGTTAAATTCGCAGACTGTAGTGGAGAGAGTTACTATTCTCCCCCTCTTTGCGTATGTGTGAGAGAGAAACATTGATCCCACCCACACATTGGCAAACTCAATTATTAATGCTTAGAACATTAAGGTTATTGATTATGATGTTTTTTTAATGTTTTTGTTTATGTTTTAGTTGATTGTATTATTAATGTTAATGTTTGCTGAACATATTATTATTTTTATTGCTACGGACGGAATATTTGGTTCCTGGAGTGTTCAGATAAAGATAGCTGGAGGGCAGGAACACTCTCCCATCTTAGTTGGGAGACGCTTACTAGATCTAATACCATGCCCTCATGACTGCCATGACTCCAAATAATTCAGACAATTCCATGCATCTCTTATCAGTAAATGTCAAAGGCCTTAACTCGCCTATAAAATGGAATATTGCCCTTACATAATTTAAAAGATTGAAAGGAGATTTAATACTCTTACAAGAGACCCATTTTTTAAAAGGTAGAGAACCCAAAACTTTTATGTACAAATTTGGCAAGTGTTATTATGCATCACACCCAAAACGTAAGATTCAGGGGGTGGGAATTTTGGTCAGGGGGGATACGCCCTTTCAAGAAACTAAAGTCCTCAGAGATAGAGAGGGCAGATATGTGATGGTTAATGGGATGTTATACGGGCGACCTGTGACACTGATATCCCTTTATGCCCTGCCCACAAGACAACACCATTTTTTTAAGAAACTCGCCAATGCCATATTGGAATTCTCCACTGGTACTATAATACTGGGAGGAGACTTGAATATTGCATTACAACCGCAGTTAGAGTGCTCCTCTGAGCATACATCAACACCAATATCTGTTATAAAGAAAGTCAATGACCTCATTAAACGACTAACGTTAAAATATATATTTAGAACATTACACCCAGAGACTGTGGATTACTCATTTTACTTCTATCCGCACAAAATTTATACCCGTATTGACTATGTTTTCACAGATATATCCAGCTTAACTATGTTCAGAACTGCAAAGATGTCCCCAGTGACATGGACTGACCACAATATAGTACAGTGCTCGTTTAATTGGCCCTCCAAACCCATTAAAAACTATGTTTGGAAATTAGATGAACACTTGTTAAACGATTTGGATATACAAACTAGTCTTATAGAAAATATCACAGAGTACTTCCAAATTAACAATACACCTGATATCTCACCACAAAACCTCTGGAAGGCACATAAAACTGTCATAAGAGGGATGTTGATAGCTCAGAAAGCCCACAAAAATAAACTTAAAAGAGACTCTCTAAATCTCCTGATAAAATCCATAGAAGAAACTGAAATACTACATAAAATAGACCCAACAGACATCCAAACCTTAGAACGCTTAACTAGTAAAAAAAGGGAACTGGCCACTATACTTAATAAAGATGTCAACAGACATCAATTTTTACTTAAACGACAAATATACGGTTCAAACAATAAACCAGGCCGAGCCCTAGCCAGACTTATAAAGATAAAATCCAGGTCTAGATACATTCTAATGGTTAAAGACAAAAAGGGTCATCCCCATCATTCCTCCCATTCCATAGCCGCAACCTTTAAAGACTATTTCAAAGACTTATATAACTTAACCTCCAAGACCCCACACGATATTAACCAACGAAGGGAGAATATAGACCACTACCTCTCGCAACTACATTTGCCAAAACTTACTCCAGAGCAAAAATCACAACTAGAAGAACCTATAACGATAGAGGAGGTGATGGATGCTATTAAAAACCTCCCAACAGGCAGAGCACCTGGCCCAGATTGGTTTTCTTATTCTTATTATAACAAGTTTAACCCCTTAATGACCGAGGACGTGCAGGGTACGTCCTCAAAAAAAAGGCAGTTAATGCCTGAGGACGTACCCTGCACGTCCTCGGTGTGGAAAGCAGCTGGAAGCGATCCTGCTCGCTTCCAGCTGCTTTCCGGTTATTGCAGTGATGCCTCGATATAGAGGCATCCTGCAATAACACTGTCTGGCCATCCGATGCAGAGAGAGCCACTCTGTGGCCCTCTCTGCACCGGACATCGATGGCCGGTATCGTTGGTGGGTGGGAGCCGACTTGGGAGGCGGGTGGGCGGCCATCGATGGGCCGGGTAATGTAGAGGGGGGCGGGATCGGGGGCAGGGCTGATGGGGGGCGCGCACGGGCGCGCGCGCGCGTGCACGGGGGGCGGGGGGGCGGGCGCGTGCACGGGGCGGGAGCGGGTGGGAACGCTACACTACAGAAACTATAACTTATTAAAAGTTTGAAAAATGCTGTATTAAAATTATAATATATATAAATCGGAGGTATCTAGGAGGGGGTGGGGGGTTGGTCTTTGCTGGGGCAGGGAGCTACACTACAGAAAAGGGGAAAAAATAAAAAAATATCAGTCATTTTATTCTAAACTGGGTACTGGCAGACAGCTGCCAGTACCCAAGATGGCGGCCATTAAGGCAGAGGGGGAGAGTTAGAGAGCTGTTTGGTGGGGGATCAGTCAGGTTGGGGGCTAAAGGGGGGTCCTACAGAGCAGCATATGTAAATATGCCTTTTCTTAAAAAAAAAGCCCAAATATAGCTTTTATTTTAGTACTGGCAGAGTTTCTGCCAGTACTTAAGATGGCGGGGACAATTGTGGGGTGGGGGGAGGGAAGAGAGCTGTTTGGGAGGGATCAGGGGGTCTGATGTTTCAGGTGGGAGGCTAAGCTCTACACTAAAGCTAAAATTAACCCTGCAAGCTCCCTACAAGCTACCTAATTAACCCCTTCACTGCTAGCCATAATACGCGTGATGCGCATTTAGCGGCCCTAAGTACCAAAAAGCAACGCCAAAGCCATATGTGTCTGCTATTTCTGAACAAAGGGGATAACAGAGAAAAATTTACAACCATTTATGCCATAATTGCACAAGCTGTTTGTAAATAATTTCAGTGAGAAACAAAAAGTTTGTGAAAAAGGGAACTTTTTTTTTTTATTTGATCGCATTTGGCGGTGAAATGGTGGCATGCAATATACCAAAATGGGCCTAGATCAATACTTTGGGTTGTCTGCTACACTACACTAAAGCTAAAATTAACCCTACAAGCTCCCTACAAGCTCCCTAATTAACCCCTGCACTGCTGGGCATAATACACGTGTGGTGCACAGCGGCATTTAGCGGCCTTCTATTTACCAAAAAGCAATGCCAAAGCCATATATGTCTGCTATTTCTGAACAATGGGGATCCCAGAGAAAAATTTACAACCATTTATGCCATAATTGCACAAGCTGTTTGTAAATAATTTCAGTGAGAAACCGAAAGTTTGTGAAAAAGTGAACGATTTTTTGTATTTGATCGCATTTGGCGGTGAAATGGCGGCATGAAATATACCAAAATTGGCCTAGATCAATACTTTGGGATGTCTTCTAAAAAAAAATATATACATGTCAAGGGATATTCAGGGATTCCTGAAAGATATCAGTGTCCCAATGTAACTAGCGCTAATCTTGAATAAAATGGTTTGGAAATAGCAAAGTGCTACTTGTATTTATGGCCCTATAACTTGCAAAAAAAAGCAAAGAACATGTAGACATTGGGTATTTCTAAACTCAGGACAAAATTTAGAAACTATTTAGCATGGGTGTTTTTTGGTGGTTGTAGATGTGTTACAGATTTTGGGGGTCAAAGTTAGAAAAAGTGTTTTTTTTCCATTTTTTTCTCATATTTTATAATTTTTTTTACAATAAATTATAAGATATGATGAAAATAATGGTATCTCTGGAAAGTCCATTTAATGGCGAGAAAAACGGTATATAATATGTGTGGGTACAGTAAATGAGCAAGAGGAAAATTACAGCTAAACACAAACACCGCAAAAATGTAAAAATAGCCTTGGTCCCAAACGGACAGAAAATGGAAAAGTGCTGTGGTCATTAAGGGGTTAAGGAAATACTAACTCCCCACCTGTTAGCATACTATACCTCCATAGATGAGACCCATTAATTCTCCAGAATTGCACTAGAAACTCATATTATAATGATCCCTAAGCCGGGGAAGTCGCCAGAAAACCCATCTAATTACCGTCCAATATCTTTAATAAATACAGATCTCAAAATCTATGCCAGAATATTGGCGAAAAGGATTAATAAGTATATTGTAGATCTAATTACCCCGGACCAAGTGGGATTCATCCCTGGTAGGGAGGCGAAAGACGGCATGGTTAGAACCTTAAATCTTATCCATTATGCACACAAGACTAATACCCCATTGGTCATACTGTCTGCAGATGCAGACAAAGCTTTCGACTGTGTCGCCTGGGACTTTCTATCTTTAACACTCCAACATTTCGGCTTTGGAGATAACATGCTACATAGAATATTTGCCCTATATACACAACCAAATGCCAGAATATGTCTAAATGGAATACTGTCAGAACCCTTCAACGTAACAAATGACACAAAACAAGGGTGCCCATTATCACCGCTCTTATTCGCATGCATGATTGAAACCATAGCTACTAAGATTCGTAACAATACAAACATTGAAGGTATTCAAATTAAAGAACAAAAATACTTAATATCCCTATATGCCGACGACATTCTTTTTACTCTGACCGACCCAGCTCATACTATACCTATCTTAATTGAGGAACAAGAGATTTTCCATACCTTATCCAATTTTTTAATAAAAAACTGAAATCCGAGATTATAAATATAACACTAACAGATGACCGTTTAAAAGAAGTTAAAAAAATCAATCCATTTAAGTGGTGCTCCCATTCCATTAAATATTTAGGTATTCATCTAACTCCCAACATTAGCTCACTATTTGAATACAACTTCGTACCATTAAAAATTAGAATAATAAATGACCTCTCCAGATGGAGGAATAAACACATTTCATGGTTAGGGCGAATCAATTTAATAAAGATGAATATTCTTTATTTACTACAACCCCTCCCTGTCCCAATCCCTAAAACCTACTTTATATCCTTGCAAAACGCTTTCAGCACATTCACTTGGAACAAAAAACACCCAAGAATTAATAAAGATATCATGATGAAACATAAAGGACAGGGAGGACTGGGTATGCCCAATATACAAGCATACAGAACAACCATTCATCTACAGAGGATATTAGACTTGTATACACATTCCTCGAACAAAAGGTGGGTAAATATAGAACTAGCAAACCTTAACAGGCATTGCGTCAGCGATTTGGGCTGGTAAAACGACAGGGTTGGGATTAGCTCTATTACTACAAACCCGATTTTAATCGAAAACTTTCAGGTATGGTGTGAGTCGCTTATATTTCCTCCACACCATCACCTTTGACATCATTAATGACTGATGGAAATTTTAATATTACTCCTTCCGAGATCCAAAACACGACATATGTGAAATTGCAAAATCTCCCAATACATCTCCTTACAAATGATGAGAAAGTTTTGACTCAAGAGAACTTGGTTTCTTTGGGATTCACCTGCTTTAAAAATTGGTACACATATTATAGGGTTCATCACTTCCTCACTCAATACCCAGGTTCCAGGAATATGATTAGACCATTTACTAATTTTGAGGTTTTGTTCATTCAGGATCCGACCCCCAGACATACTATCTCCAAAATATATAAAATATTGACTCACACACAACCTGGACAGGTATTGGGATATATGGAAGCCTGGGAAAAGGATTTAGATAAGATAATACTCCCACACACTTGCCTACAGATATTTCAACATACACTGAAAACTTCAGTATCTTCTAGCATTGGGGAACTGAATCTTAAAATCCTACATAGATGGTATTACACACCTCGCAGACTTTACAAACTATTCCACAAATCTAACAATAGGTGCTGGAGATGCGGACACTTGGGAAGTGATATGGCACATATGTGGTGGTGGTGCTCAGCGGTCCAGACATTCTGGAGGCAAATCATCTCAGAAATTGAATATATCTAGAATCTCAATTCCCATTAGACCCTTTAATCTGGCTTTTGAATAAACCACCTCCTATAAAATACAAACCCAACTCGAAATTATTCACTATTATGACAAACAGCGTAAAAATTTTAATAGCAAAAAACTGGAAGAGTGTAGACATTCCCCATAAACAAATGTGGTTCCAAAAGACTTCAGAATTATTAGCATTGGAAGAAAGCCACTATTTAAACAAAAACACGATGCATATTTACGCAGAAATGTCTGCTTTGTGGGGGCACTATGTTGAGGAAGTAAGAAAGAAGGAAGTGAGGGAGACTCTCCACACACACTTCATTGAGTTGCATGGGAATTAGAAATCTGACGCTCCAGGTAACACTTAACTTTTAAGTTTTAAGGGGCCCATTTATCAAAGGGCTTGCGGACCTGATCCGACACTGCGATACGCTCTCCGCATTTAACATTGCACCAGCAGCTCACAAGAGCTGCTGGTGCAATGCCGCCCCCTGCTGACTCGCGGCCAATCGGCCGCCAGCAGGGAGCTGTCAATCAAAACGATCGTATTCGATCGGGTTGATTTCCGGCGATTCCTGTCTGCCTGCTCAGAGCAGGCGGACAGGGTTATGAAGCAGCGGTCTTTAGACCGCTGCTTCATAGGTTGTGTTTCTGGCGAGTCTGAAGACTCGCCAGAAACACGGCCCTTCAAGCTCCGTACGGAGCTTGATAAATGGGCCTGCATGTCTTAACGCAGAAGCAACAGAGACAAGAGTCCGTAGCAGATAGGTTTGTAAATGTTAAAATAGTTTGTTGTTTGGATGTTTATTTGTTTTTAATACTACAATTACACGGATAATCCTGCCCACATGTAGCAGACACATCTATGGACAGTCTAACATTTAGAGATGCGGTGCAAATATAATGTTGTGGTTTTATTTTTCTTTAAAAATGAATCAGCCTATGTCTATTTTCATGGAGCTGCGTCTCCTCCCTTTGTATTTCCTTTTTTCCCAAATAAAGCTGATTTTATAAAAAAAAATAAAAAAATTTTTTACAGGCAACTTTGTATTTATTTTAACCAGGTACAATAGCTATTAAATAGTTAATAACTAGGCTACTAGCACTAGAAAATTGGAGACCAAATGGATTTATAAACTGAAAACTTTGCAACCATTAGGCCTTAATATAGACATAGACGTAGCAGCTTTTATATAATGCACAAAGATTGTAATTATGATAATCTAGCATGCCACTTTTTTAACTTTTTAAACCTCCTTAACCCTTATATAATTATTTATTTATTTTTTCATATTTATCTATTTATATACTCAATCAATTTTAGGGATTTCATTTTAATCATATAGGAGTGATATTACCAGTTATGTATACCATCATAGCTATAGTACTGTAAAGACCCTGCACGAACATATTCCCTCTAAGTTCAGTTACAAAAAATTTAATCCGATATCTATTTATTTAATAACTTTCAAAGGTTTTTATCAAATAATCAAATATATTCGATTTTGTAAACAGAATTTAATGTTCCCAGTTTAGAATCTCTGTAGTTTTAGTTTTAATCTTATTTTATCTTGTAGGGTTTGATGTCTAATTCAATTTTATTATATTCAGGTTTGTTATCATCATTATTTTTAGTTTCTATTATTTATTATGTATTAAATTTTAAATGATATATATTTAATTTTTATCACAATTTTGTATTAGTGAAATAGGAATGTCTTTATTAAATTTAAAGTGTAATTGGCAGTTTCAGTTTAGGTACTAAACATACATATTTAATCATTATGTAAATCTGCTTTCAACATTGATCGTGAAATATATAAACACACCTTAAGTTCCTATCAACAGAATACAAAATAACTATCAACATACATTTGCGGTCAAACTTGAAAGCTGAAGTCACCAACTACTATATATGTATAACTTTTCCCTTTTTCAAAGTATTCCGAATGTATATTGTATCTATTTTACATGCATCCTCTATGTATTTCTATTTTTTATAATGTTTTTTAACTGTGTAGTTTTAAACTATCATATGCATATTTATACGCTAGAAGAAAAAAATCAGAAATAACAACGGCTTATTCAAGCATAAGATGTGTATATGGATCAGTAAGAGACACACCTACAAACAGGATTGGCTAATCTACACACCCCTTTGTGATGATTGGCTATCTCTCCTTTAAATAATAAAGGTGCAACTCCGAACACATACTCTATTACCATTGCCTCATAAAGAAGCCTGGCCAGTGACCGGGGGAAACGCGTTAGGCTATCCAGAAGCAAGTGTCTGACCAGCTGCTCAAACATCCTACCCACGGTCATCAGTGCAGGAGTTCCGGATACCGTGCCTGATAATTTCGATCTAACCCTGGTGCGGAGGACTAGCACCTGTTTTAACACAGTGCTCAACAGATGTGCTTTTTAGCACTTACAAATCTTGTAAGTGTCTGTTTTTATGTGTGTATTCACCTGTAATAAAAAACTTCACTTGAGTTTGGCCCTGTGCGCCTCTTTCTTTTTCTCTTTTACATGAATCTATTTAATAGCTACCTAGATAAAATAATTACAAAATGTCCTGTAAAATAAATCCTAACCTAAGTTACAATTAAACCTAACACTACACTATCAATAAATACATTAAATAAACTACCTACAATTATCTACAATTATATCAACTAAACTAAATTACACAAAAAACAATCACTAAATTACAAAAAAAACAAACACTAAATTACAAAAAATAAAAAAAATGCCCTACCCTATTCTAAAATAAAAATTGTAAAGCTCTTTTACCTTACCAGCCTTTAAAAGGGCCTTTTGCGGGGCATGCCCCAAAGAATTCTGCTCTTTTGCCTGTAAAAAAAACATACAATACCCCCCCAACATTACAACCCACCACCCACATACCCCTAATCTAACCCAAACCCCCCTTAAATAAATCTAACACTAAGCCCCTGAAGATCTTCCTACCTTGTCTTCACCACGCCGGGTATCACCGATCCGTCCAGAAGAGGGTCCGAAGTCTTCCTCCTATCCGGCAAGAAGAGTTCCTCCAGAGGATCCAAAGTCTTCATCCTATCAGGGCAGAAGAGGACATCCGGACCGGCAGACATCTTCATCCAAGCGGCATCTTCTATCTTCTTCCATCCGACGCGGAGCGGGACCATCTTCAAGCAGCCGACGCGGAGCCATCCTTCTTCACCGACGGACTTACGACGAATGAAGGTTCCTTTAAGGGACGTCATCCAAGATGGTGTCCCTCGAATTCCTCGATAGGATTCTATCAGCCAATCGGAATTAAGGTAGGAAAATTCTGATTGGCTGATTGAATCAGCCAATCAGATTCAAGTTCAATCTGATTGGCTGATTTGGGGCATGCCCCGCAGAAGGCCCTTTTAAGGGCTGGTAAGGTAAAAGAGCTTTACAATTTTTATTTTAGAATAGGATAGGGCATTTTTTTTATTTTGGGGGGCTTTGTTATTTTTTAGGGGGCTTAGAGTAGGTGTAATTAGTTTAAAATTCTTGTAATCTTTTTTTATTTTTTGTAATTTAGTGGGGGTTTTTTTTGTAATTTAGTCTTTGTTTTTTTTTGTAATTTAGTTTAGTTGATATAATTGTAGATAATTTGAGATAGTTTATTTAATTTATTTATTGATAGTGTAGTGTTAGGTTTAATTGTAAATTAGGTTAGGATTTATTTTACAGGTAATTTTGTAATTATTTTAACTAGGTAGCTATTAAATAGTTATTAACTATTTAATAGCTATTGTACCTGGTTAAAATAAATACAAAGTTGCCTGTAAAATGAATATTAATCCTAAAATAGCTACAATATAATTATTTTAAATTAGGGAGTGTGTGCACTATACAATTGATATAAATATAAAGACCAGGTGCCTGCAGTCATAAAGCAGTATATACAATTTAATAAATAAGAAAAGGCATAGCCATTATTATCTATGGCTATGCAAAAGAATGAAAAGGCGACACTCAAAGGTCAAAGAAAATAAATGGTTTATTTTGCTTAAATTCCTGTTTCAAGGGACATTGATTCACCCCAAAACAAATACATGCAATTAAAATGAGAAATTAAACATTACCAGGCCTGGTATACATAACAGTTCCAACACATAGTTACCAAACATATCCAGAAAGCACATAAGTGTAACAACACGCTTCCTTAATAATAATAAAACTATCGGCTAGATTTGGAGTTTTGTCGGTAACGACCCGAAAAACTAACGCCCGCGTTTTACTGGCCGCACCATAAAAATAACTCTGGTATCGAGAGTACACATAAAGGCTGTGTTAGGCTCCAAAAAAGGAGCGTAGAGCATTTTTAACGCAGCTTCAACTCTCGATACCAGAGTTGCTTACGGACGCGGCCAGCCTCAAAAACGTGCTCGTGCACGATTCTCCCATAGGAAACAATGGGGCTGTTTGAGCTGAAAAAAACCCAAACACCTGCAAAAAAGCCGCGTTCAGCTCCTAACGCAGCCCCATTGTTTGCTATGCGGTAACCCTTCCGACGTCTGCACTTAACACTCTAACATGTACCCCGAGTCTAAACACCCCTAACCTTACACTTATTAACCCCTATTCTGCCGCCCCCCGCTATCGCTGACCCCCTGCATATTATTATTAATCCCTAATCTGCCGCTCCGTAAACCGCCGCTACTTACATTATCCCTATGTACCCCTAATCTGCTGCCCTAACATCGCCGACCCCTATATTATATTTATTAACCCCTAATCTGCCCCCCACAACGTCGCCTCCACCTTCCTACACTTATTAACCCCTAATCTGCCGAGCTGACCTAAGCGCTACTATAATAAAGTTATTAACCCCTAATCCGCCTCACTAACCCTATAATAAATAGTATTAACCCCTAATCTGCCCTCCCTAACATCGCCGACACCTAACTTCAATTATTAACCCCTAATCTGCCGACCGGAGCTCACCGCTATTCTAATAAATTTATTAACCCCTAAAGCTAAGTCTAACCCTAACACTAACACCCCCCTAACTTAAATATAATTTAAATCTAACGAAATTAATTAACTCTTATTAAATAAATTATTCCTATTTAAAGCTAAATACTTACCTGTAAAATAAATCCTAATATAGCTACAATATAAATTATATTTATATTATAGCTATTTTAGGATTTATATTTATTTTACAGGTAACTTTGTATTTATTTTAACCAGGTACAATAGCTATTAAATAGTTAAGAACTATTTAATAGCTAAAATAGTTAAAATAATTACAAATTTACCTGTAAAATAAATCCTAACCTAAGTTACAAATAAACTTAGGTTCCGATCAGCCAATAGAATGCGAGCTCAATCTGATTGGCTGATTGGATCAGCCAATCAGATTGAACTTGATTCTGATTGGCTGATTCCATCAGCCAATCAGAATATTCCTACCTTAATTCCGATTGGCTGATAGAATCCTATCAGCCAATCGGAATTCGAGGGACGCCATCTTGGATGACATCATTTAAAGGAACCGTCATTCGTCGTTCAGTCGTCGGCCAGGATGGATGTTCCGCGGTGGAGGTCTTCAGGATGCTGCCGCTTCGCTCCGGATGGATGCCGCTTGGATGAAGACTTCAATCGGATGGAAGAACTCTTCTGCCCCGCTTGGATGAAGACTTCAGCCGTATCATGGACCTCTTCAGCCCCCCGCTTGGGCTTGGATCAGGACATCGGAGGAGCTCTTCTGGACCGATCGGTGAACCTGGTATGGTGAAGACAAGGTAGGATGATCTTCAGGGGCTTAGTGTTAGGTTTATTTAAGGGGGGTTTGGGTTAGATTAGGGGTATGTGGGTGGTGGGTTGTAATGTTGGGGGGCTTGGGTATTGTATGTTTTTTTTTTACAGGCAAAAGAGCTGTATTTCTTGGGGCCTGTTCAGGGCTGGTAAGGTAAAAGAGCTTTGAACTGTAGTAATTTAGAATAGGGTAGGGCATTTTTTTATTTTGGGTGGCTTTGTTATTTTATTAGGGGGCTTAGAGTAGGTGTAATTAGTTTAAAATTGTTGTAATATTTTTATTATGTTTGTAAATATTTTTTTATTTTTTGTAACTTAGTTCTCTTTTATTTTTTGTACTTTAGCTAGTTTATTTAATTGTATTTATTTGTAGCAATTGTATTTAATTAATTTATTGATAGTGTAGTGTTAGGTTAATTGTAGGTAATTGTAGGTAGTTTATTTAATTAATTTATTGATAGTGTAGTGTTAGGTTTATTTGTAACTTAGGTTAGGATTTATTTTACAGGTAAATTTGTAATTATTTTAACTATTTTAGCTATTAAATAGTTCTTAACTATTTAATAGCTATTGTACCTGGTTAAAATAAATACAAAGTTACCTGTAAAATAAATATAAATCCTAAAATAGCTATAATATAAATATAATTTATATTGTAGCTATATTAGGATTTATTTTACAGGTAAGTATTTAGCTTTAAATAGGAATAATTTATTTAATAAGAGTTAATTAATTTCGTTAGATTTAAATTATATTTAAGTTAGGGGGGGTGTTAGTGTTAGGGTTAGACTTAGCTTTAGGGGTTAATACATTTATTAGAATAGCGGTGAGCTCCAGTCGGCAGATTAGGGGTTAATAATTGAAGTTAGGTGTCGGCGATGTTAGGGAGGGTAGATTAGGGGTTAATACTATTTATGATAGGGTTAGTGAGGCGGATTAGGGGTTAATAACTTTATTATAGTAGCGCTCAGGTCCGCTCGGCAGATTAGGGGTTAATAAGTGTAGGCAGGTGGAGGCGACGTTGTGGGGGGCAGATTAGGGGTTAATAAATATAATATAGGGGTCGGCGGTGTTAGGGGCAGCAGATTAGGGGTACATAGGGATAATGTAGCTGGCGGCGGTGTGCGGACGGCAGATTAGGGGTTAATAAGTGTAGGTAGCTGGCGGCGACGTTGTGGGGGGCAGATTAGGGGTTAATAAATATAATACAGGGGTCAGCGGTGTTAGGGGCAGCAGATTAGGGGTACATAAGGATAACGTAGGTGGCGGTCGGCAGATTAGGGGTTAAAAAAATTTAATCGAGTGGCGGCGATGTGGGGGGGACCTCGGTTTAGGGGTACATAGGTAGTTTATGGGTGTTAGTGTACTTTAGAGCACAGTAGTTAAGAGCTTTATGAACCGGCGTTAGCCCAGAAAGCTCTTAACTACTGACTTTTTTCCTGCGGCTGGAGTTTTGTCGTTAGATGTCTAACGCTCACTTCAGAAACGACTCTAAATACCGGAGTTAGGAAGATCCCATTGAAAAGATAGGATACGCAATTGACGTAAGGGGATCTGCGGTATGAAAAGTCGCGGCTGAAAAGTGAGCGTTAGACCCTATTTTGAGTGACTCTAAATACCGGCGGTAGCCTAAAACCAGCGTTAGGAGCCTCTAACGCTGGTTTTCACGGCTACCGCCAAACTCCAAATCTAGGTCTATATGTTTAAATTTGCAACAATGTTGCCATTAGATTATGAGAAACAAATGTCCCAGAATCGGAGCACTTAGTGTATATAACACGCTCCTTAATAATGGATAGATTGTCACAAGAAAGTTCCAGTGTTCTTGTGTAAACCAGCTGATAACATATAAGCAGCCTCACCACAACTCGCGGTACATTCCTTTAGCCTGCTGGATGTATTTCCACCATATCCGTTCAAAGACAAGCTGGGTTTTAGCAGCACCGGATTCCGGTGTATCCACGGCACAATGGGCTCCTCTTTATCACTGCACCTTTCCGATTGCAAGAAAGAAGCTTAAAAGCACCAAGGCTGCTGTTGTATACGCTGGTAAAACAAATTCACCTTGAACACAGACACTCCATTAACTGCTGCCAGGTAAGTTAATCCTCTACTTCAAAAGTTGCCGCTCTCATGAAAAGTCAGGTATGACACGTTTTGGCCCTCCCCTTTGTGGGCTGGCCTCAGGGCTTCATCGGATCCGATATATATAAATAAAGCAAGAAAGGCACTCTCCGTATTAACCACCAAACTTTACTTCAGGTGAACGTTTTCGGGTTGCCCCGTCCTCAGACCTTACAAAACAAACCTGGTACTGATCCTGCTAGTGCGTGTGGCGTCCCTTCAGCGCAACTGCCACACGCACTAGCAGGATCACTACCAGGTAAAGCACATAAATTGTTTTCTCACTGTTTGTTTTGTAAGGTCTGAGAACGGGGGCAACCCCGAAAACGTTCACCTGAAGTAAAGTTTGGTGGTTAATACGGAGAGTGCCTTTCTTGCTTTATTTATATTAAATTATTTTAAGCGCACCCCGGATGTTGTGTCTTAATAGTGAGTGTGGGATCCATCTGGAATTATATATATATATATATATATATATATATATATATATATATATATATATATATATATATACAGTATATATATATATATATATATATATATATATATATATATATAATAAAAAAAAAACTGCATTGCAACAAATTACGTAGTCATCATCAACATGGAAACAAACAGCCACCATATTTGAAGAAAAGAAAAAAAGAGAGCGCACAAAACGACTCAAGTGTAAATTTTATTAGAAAAAAATGCACACAATTTATGTTGCACTTACTAGATAAAAAATTTAAAACAGCATTCAGGATGATACGCTCATTCCTCAGCGTTTGACTGCCTCACACTGCAGCCTAGGATGTCAGTGTCTCCAGATGTTATGCCAAACAGCGTCCACACAGGGTTTTCCGGATGCCCTGACTGTCTGCTCATTTGCCGGGAAAGGAGGACAGGTTGTGCTTAGGTTATGACGTCGGACCTGTCAGCTTGTACCTGACGCGTTTACCCAGTCAGTGGCCAGGCTTTTTCAAAGGTAATAAAGAACGGATGGCTTGTTTCTTACCACCCTTGACTTTTAAAGGGCTAATGACCAATCAGAGGTAATGGGTGTGTTGACTGTAACATATCACAGGCTTTGGATATGTAAGCGTGTCATCATAGACTGAGAGCCAATCAGAATTAGTGGGTGTGTTTGTTTTAGGCAATCGCAAGCTTCAGAGGCATAAAACATGTCTTAAAAGTTTGTGGTGACAGCTGTCTTTTGTTAGTATATGCAAAGATAAATGCTCTAAAGACTGCATGTTGAACTTAATTTGCAAATATAAAAGAAACAATTGATACATATACAAATATATAAAAAAATATAAAAAGAACAATTGATAAAAAACAACATAATCTTTGATATTAAAATACCGGTGTCCTTATAAAACCTTACATTCAACTTTAAAATGAAATAAAAATAAGATAAACTACTACGAAATTCATAGGTACATTGCGTTTGGTGTATGGGCATCCCATCTGTGAGTATATATATTTAAAACCATAAAATGAGTATGATTCTTTTCTGACGTTTAGTGAAGTACACTACCCTTATATTACAACATGTAAAGTTAGTTGCTCATTAGAAAAGCATAATGGATGTACTGTTCTATTAGGATGTTTTACATTTGATGACTTATTTACACACACATGTATTTATTTAATTAATATTATAATAAAATAATACAATTATGAATAGCTAAGAAATACATATATGATATATGTTAAAATATATGAATGAACCTGGTGCTTGGATTTGTCTCGATCACAGCATTTTGGTACGATACATATGCCTATGGAGTACAACTTTGTTATATTCATTGCTTGTTGGTTCAGTTATTTGTCTATGAAATTGAGTTAGACGATATGCTAAAATTGATAATTTAAATGATCGCAACTGAACACTAAAATCTAAAAACTAATGGGAAATATACTAATAAAAATATACTAATAAAACCAGATAAAAGTAATCTGATAATTAATACATTAACTGCTACCGAAGGATTAAAATTCATTACGTTATCATTGTAATGGTAAAGTTTATAAAATATTAAAAATATTAAAAACTAATAAAACAGGCAGGTATGTTGACTTTTAAATCCTAATGTGACTTTATATATATATATATATATAAGAGGTTTGTAATGGAGCTTTTAAGGGTTATCATTTTTTTAAGAGGTTATTAATTTTTTATATATAAGGTTATCATTTTTAAAAAAAATTGTAAATAATACATTCATATGAATGCTGCTACATCGATGTCTATATTTAAACCATGGGGTTGCAATGTTTTTAATCTATAGATCCATTTTGTTTCCAATTTCCTTAGCTCTAAAAGGCGATTCGGTTTTATCAGTGGGACACTATCTATAACTTGTACCTTTAGGGAACTGGGGTTATGTCCGTGGCATTCTAGAAAATGTTTTAGAATACTATGATTAATTTTCCGCCTAATTTTTCGTTTTGTGCGGCCCACGTATAAAAGGCCACACCCACATTCTAATAGATAAACCACATATACTGAGTCACAATAACTCTTAAATGTGATATTAAATGTTTCTGTAAGTGCACTATTAGAAAATGTAGGTGCTTTATTTATGTGTTTACACATATTGCATCTAGTTTTGCCACATTTCATGGTGCCCTTCCATTCACTTAACCAGTTAACCCCTGCTTTAGTTTTTCCAACTTCATTATCATTATTTTTTATATTTGGTTTAAGTTTGCTTGGGGCAAGCATATTCTTGAGGCTCTTGCCTTTCCTGTATGTGATAGTAGGTTTAGCACCTATATGTGGTCCTAATAAAGGATCTGATTTGAGTAATGGCCAGTGTTTTTTAAGTATTCTCTCTAAGCATTTAGAGCCTTTATTGAATGTTGTAATGAACCTTGGCGGATCTATTTTTTGTGGTTCTATAAGCTTATTGTGTATATAGGACCCTATTAATTCTTGTTTGACTGATTTACTTTTAAAAAATGAACTTCTCTCTTTTGATATTGCCCTATCTTTCGCATGTTGTATACGTTCATGGTTATACCCTTTTTCTAAGAATTTTTCCTCTAGGATTTTAGCTTCTGCTTCAAAGTCAGTTAGATGAGTGCAGTTTCTTTTTATGCGCAAAATCTGACTATATGGTACATTATCTATCCACGATTTTTTATGTGCACTTTTTGCTTGAATGACTTTGAAGCAGAAGCTAAAATCCTAGAGGAAAAATTCTTAGAAAAAGGGTATAACCATGAGCTTATACAACATGCGAAAGATAGAGCAATGTCAAAAGAGAGAAGTTAATTTTTTAAAAGTAAATCAGTCAAACAAGAATTAATAGGGTCCTATATACACGATAAGCTTATAGAACCACAAAAAATAGATCCACCAAGGTTCATTACAACATTCAATGAAGGCTCTAAATGCTTAGAGAGAATACTTAAAAAACACTGGCCATTACTCAAATCAGATCCTTTATTAGGACCACATATAGGCGCTAAACCTACTATCACATACAGGAAAGGCAAGAGCCTCAAGAATATGCTTGCCCAAGTAAACTTAAACTAATTATAACAAATAATAATAATGAAGTTGGAAAAACTAAAGCAGGGGTTAACTGGTTAAGTGAATGGAAGGGCACCATGAAATGTGGCAAATCTAGATGCAATATGTGCAAACACATAAATAAAGCACCTACATTTTCTAATAGTGCACTTACAGAAACATTTAATATCACATTTGAAAGTAATTGTGACTCAGTATATGTGGTTTATCTATTACAATGTGGGTGTGGCCTTTTATACGTGGGCCGCACTATACAAAAAATTAGGCGATGAGTAAATGAACACATTTACAACATAAAAGAAAAGATGACTAATCATAGTATTCCAAAACATTTTCTAGAATGCCACGGACATAACCCCAGTGCCCTAAAGGTACAAGTTATAGATAGTGTCCCACTGATAAAACCGAATCACCTTTTAGAGCTAAGGAAATTGGAAACAAAATGGATCTATAGATTAAAATCATTGCAACCCCATGGTTTAAATATAGATATCGATGTAGCAGCATTCATATGAGTTTATTATTTACAATTTTTTTATAAAAATAATAACCTTATATATAAAAAATGAATAACCTCTTAAAAAATGATAACCCTTAAAAGCCCCATTACAAACCTCTTATTTATATATATATATATATATATATATATATATATATATATATATATATATATATAAAGTCACATTAGGATTTAAAAGTCAACATACCTGCCTGTTTTATTAGTTTTTAAAAATTTTTATATTTTATAAACTTTACCATTACAATGATAACGCAATGAATTTTAATCCTTAGGTAGAAGTTAATGTATTAAGTATCAGATTACTTTTATCTGGTTTTATTAGTATATTTTTTATTAGTATATATTTCCCATTAGTTTTTCGATTTTAGTGTTCAGTAGTGATGTCGCGAACATAAAAATTTGGGTTCTCGAGCGGCGAATGCGAACTTCCACAACTGTTCGCGAACGGGCGAACCGCCATAGACTTCAATAGGCAGGCAAACTTTAAAACCCACAGGGACTCTTTCTGGCCACAATAGTGATGGATAGTTGTTTCAAGGGGACTAACACCTGGACTGTGGCATGCCAGAGGGGGATCCATGGCAAAACTCCCATGGAAATTACATAGTTGATGCAGAGTCTGGTTTTAATCCATAAAGGGCATAAATCACCTAACATTCCTAAATTGTTTGGAATAATGTGCTTTAAAACATCAGGTATGAGGTTCTATCGATCAGGTAGTATAAGGGTTATGCCCGCTTCACAGTGACAGACCAAACTCCCCGTTTAACGCACCACAAACAACCACAAACAGTCCATTTGCACAACCGCAAACTCCCCATTTGCACAAGGTTGGATACCAAGCTAGCCATGTCCGGTTCCTTGTCCTCACTGATGTCATTGAAGGTCTTTTCCTCCACCCAGCCACGTACAACACCAAGGGTCCCGAAAGGTGACAACAAGCCCCCTGGGACGCCTGCTGTGTTTGGTCTTCCACCTCCTCAAAGCCACCTTCCTCCTCTGACTCCTCTTCTTCAGACTCCTCTCTCTGCATTGCCTCTCTCTGCATTATTATAAGGTGTGTTAAGTAGTACTATTCCTATCAGTTTAATCCCTGTTACGTCCCCTATCAGGGGACGTGTATATGGCATCGATTTTAGGAACCGGGAGATGGAAAAAGATGCTTGGTCGGTCCTCCTACTTCAAATTTGGGGCACTGCGCATGCAATCTAATGTGCCACCAGATAGGAGTGGTGTGTTAAGTAGTACTATTCTTATCCGTTTAATCCCTGTTATGTCCCCTATCAGTGTTGTTTTTTTTAAATGTACACTACTGTTACACCAGATATGAGTTGCACAGGTGTGACACTGTGCCCTGGCAGGCAGGCACTGAAACGCACACGTGTGAAGGAAACTGACTGCTATTATTTCACAGTCAAAAAAGTGTTTTTTTTTTTTTTTAAATGTACACTACTGTTACACCAGATATGAGTTGCACTGGGGTGACACTGTGCCCTGGCAGGCACTGAAACGCACATGTGTAAAGGAAACTGACTGCTATTATTAAGTGTTGCTTTTTTTTAAATTTACACTACTGTTACACCAGATATGAGTTGCACTGGGGTGACACTGTGCCCTGGCAGGCACTGAAACGCACACGTGTGAAGTAAACTGACTGCTATTATTTAGCACAGTCAAAAAAGTGTTGTTTTTTTTTAAATGTACACTACTGTTACACCAGATATGAGTTGCACTGGGGTGACACTGTGCCCTGGCAGGCACTGAAACGCACACGTGTGAAGGAAAGTGACTGCTATTATTTAACACAGTCAAAAAAGTGTTGTTTTTTTTAAATTTACACTACTGTTACACCAGATATGAGTTGCACTGGGGTGACACTGTGCCCTGGCAGGCACTGAAATGCACACGTGTGAAGGAAACTGACTGCTATTAATTAACACAGTCAAAAAATTTTTGTTTTTTTTTAAATTTACACTACTGTTACACCAGATATGAGTTGCACTGGGGTGACACTGTGCCCTGGCAGGCACTGAAAAGCACACGTGTGAAGGAAACTGACTGCTATTATTTAACACAGTCAAGAAAGTTTTGTTTTTTTAAATGTTCACTACTGTTACACCAGATATGAGTTGCACTGGGGTCACACTGTGCCCTGGCAGGCACTGAAACGCACACGTGTGAAGGAAACTGACTGCTAATATTTAACACAGTCAAAAAAGTGTTGTTGTTTTTTAAATTTACACTACTGTTACACCAGATATGAGTGGTGGCACTGGGCAAGTGGGCACAGTATACGCTGTGAGCCTGACACACACGCTGGCAGGCAGGCAACTGCAATTAGATTACACATGAAAAAAAAAAAAAAACAGACTGATGTTCTAGCCCTAAAAAGGGCTTTTTGGGGTGCTGTCCTTACAGCAGAGATCAGATGAGTCCTTCAGGACTGTAGTGGACACTGAATACACTAGCCTAGCTATCGATTTCCCTATTAAATCAGCAGCAGCTACACTGTCCCTCCTCTCACTAAGAATGCAGCTTCCTAATAAATCTAAAATGGATGCTGTCCAGGAGGTAGGAGGGTCTGGGAGGGAGGGTCTGCTGCTGATTGGCTGGAATGTGCCTGCTGACTGTGAGGTACAGGGTCAAAGTTTTACTCAATGATGACGAATAGGAGGCGGATCGAACATTGCATATGCGAACATACTATGGCCTAGATTTAGAGTTCGGCGGTAGCCGTCAAAACCAGCGTTAGAGGCTCCTAACGCTGGTTTTGGGCGCCCGCTGGTATTTGGAGTCAGTGATTAAAGGGTCTAACGCTCACTTTTCAGCCGCGACTTTTCCATACCGCAGATCCCCCTACGCCATTTGCGTAGCCTATCTTTTCAATGGGATCTTTCTAACGCTGGTATTTAGAGTCGTTTCTGCAGTGAGCGTTAGAGCTCTAACAACAAGATTCCAGCCGCCTGAAAATAGCAGGAGTTAAGAGCTTTCTGGCTAACGCCGGTTTATAAAGCTCTTAACTACTGTACCCTAAAGTACACTAACACCCATAAACTACCTATGTACCCCTAAACCGAGGTCCCCCCACATCGCCGCCACTCGATTAAAATTTTTAACCCCTAATCTGCCGACTGCCACCTACGTTATACTTATGTACCCCTAATCTGCTGCCCCTAACCCCGCCGACCCCTGTATTATATTTATTAACCCCTAACCTGCCCCCCACAACGTCGCCGCAAGCTACTTAAAATAATTAACCCCTAATCCACCGACCGCAAATCGCCGCCACCTACGTTATCCCTATGTACCCCTAATCTGCTACCCCTAACACCGCCGACCCCTATATTATATTTATTAACCCCTAATCTGCCCCCCTCAACGTCGCCGACACCTGCCTACACTTATTAACCCCTAATCTGCCGAGCGGACCTGAGCGCTACTATAATAAAGTTATTAACCCCTAACCCGCCTCACTAACCCTATCATAAATAGTATTAACCCCTAATCTGCCCTCCCTAACATCGACGACACCTAACTTCAATTATTAACCCCTAATCTGACGACCGGAGCTCACCGCTATTCTAATAAATGTATTAACCCCTAAAGCTAAGTCTAACCCTAACACTAACACCCCCCTAAGTTAAATATAATTTTTATCTAACGAAATAAATTAACTCTTATTAAATAAATTATTCCTATTTAAAGCTAAATACTTACCTGTAAAATAAATCCTAATATAGCTACAATATAAATTATAATTATATTATAGCTATTTTAGGATTAATATTTATTTTACAGGTAACTTTGTAATTATTTTAACCAGGTACAATAGCTATTAAATAGTTAAGAACTATTTAATAGTTACCTAGTTAAAATAATAACAAATTTACCTGTAAAATAAATCCTAACCTAAGATATAATTAAACCTAACACTACCCTATCAATAAAATAATTAAATAAACTACCTACAATTACCTACAATTAACCTAACACTACACTATCAATAAATTAATTAAACACAATTGCTACAAATAAATACAATTAAATAAACTAGCTAAAGTACAAAAAATAAAAAAGATCTAAGTTACAGAAAATAAAAAAATATTTACAAACATAATAAAAATATTACAACAATTTTAAACTAATTACACCTACTCTAAGCCCCCTAATAAAATAACAAAGCCCCCCAAAAATAAAAAATTCCCTACCCTATTCTAAATTAAAAAAGTTACAAGCTCTTTTACCTTACCAGCCCTGAACAGGGCCCTTTGCGGGGCATGCCCCAAGAATTTCAGCTCTTTTGCCTGTAAAAAAAAACATACAATACCCCCCCCCAACATTACAACCCACCACCCACATACCCCTAATCTAACCCAAACCCCCCTTAAATAAACCTAACACTAAGCCCCTGAAGATCTTCCTACCTTGTCTTCACCATCCAGGTATCACCGATCCGTCCTGGCTCCAAGATCTTCATCCAACCCAAGCGGGGGTTGGCGATCCATAATCCGGTGCTCCAAAGTCTTCCTCCTATCCGGCAAGAAGAGGACATCCGGACCGGCAAACATCTTCTCCAAGCGGCATCTTCGATCTTCTTCCATCCGGTGCGGAGCGGGTCCATCTTGAAGCAGGCGACGCGGATCCATCCTCTTCTTCCGATGTCTCCCGACTAATGACTGTTCCTTTAAGGGACGTCATCCAAGATGGCGTCCCTCGAATTCCGATTGGCTGATAGGATTCTATCAGCCAATCGGAATTAAGGTAGGAATTTTCTGATTGGCTGATGGAATCAGCCAATCAGAATCAAGTTCAATCCGATTGGCTGATCCAATCAGCCAATCAGATTGAGCTCGCATTCTATTGGCTGTTCCGATCAGCCAATAGAATGCGAGCTCAATCTGATTGGCTGATTGGATCGGCCAATCGGATTGAACTAGATTCTGATTGGCTGATTCCATCAGCCAATCAGAAAATTCCTACCTTAATTCCGATTGGCTGATAGAATCCTATCAGCCAATCGGAATTCGAGGGACGCCATCTTGGATGACGTCCCTTAAAGGAACAGTCATTAGTCGGGAGACATCGGAAGAAGAGGATGGATCCGCGTCGCCTGCTTCAAGATGGACCCGCTCCGCACCGGATGGAAGAAGATCGAAGATGCCGCTTGGAGAAGATGTTTGCCGGTCCGGATGTCCTCTTCTTGCCGGATAGGAGGAAGACTTTGGAGCACCGGATTATGGATCGCCAACCCCCGCTTGGGTTGGATGAAGATCTTGGAGCCAGGACGGATCGGTGATACCTGGATGGTGAAGACAAGGTAGGAAGATCTTCAGGGGATTAGTGTTAGGTTTATTTAAGGGGGGTTTGGGTTAGATTAGGGGTATGTGGGTGGTGGGTTGTAATGTTGGGGGGGGGTATTGTATGTTTTTTTTACAGGCAAAAGAGCTGAAATTCTTGGGGCATGCCCCGCAAAGGGCCCTGTTCAGGGCTGGTAAGGTAAAAGAGCTTGTAACTTTTTTAATTTAGAATAGGGTAGGGAATTTTTTATTTTGGGGGGCTTTGTTATTTTATTAGGGGGCTTAGAGTAGGTGTAATTAGTTTAAAATTGTTGTAATATTTTTATTATGTTTGTAAATATTTTTTTATTTTCTGTAACTTAGATCTTTTTTATTTTTTGTACTTTAGCTAGTTTATTTAATTGTATTTATTTGTAGCAATTGTGTTTAATTAATTTATTGATAGTGTAGTGTTAGGTTAATTGTAGGTAATTGTAGGTAGTTTATTTAATTATTTTATTGATAGGGTAGTGTTAGGTTTAATTATATCTTAGGGTAGGATTTATTTTACAGGTAAATTTGTTATTATTTTAACTAGGTAACTATTAAATAGTTCTTAACTATTTAATAGCTATTGTACCTGGTTAAAATAATTACAAAGTTGCCTGTAAAATAAATATTAATCCTAAAATAGCTATAATATAATTATAATTTATATTGTAGCTATATTAGGATTTATTTTACAGGTAAGTATTTAGCTTTAAATAGGAATAAGTTATTTAATAAGAGTTAATTTATTTCGTTAGATAAAAATTATATTTAACTTAGGGGGGTGTTAGTGTTAGGGTTAGACTTAGCTTTAGGGGTTAATCCATTTATTAGAATAGCGGTGAGCTCCGATCGGAAGTTTAGGGGTTAATAATTGAAGGTAGGTGTCGGCGATGTTAGGGAGGGCAGATTAGGGGTTAATACTATTTATGATAGGGTTAGTGAGGCGGATTAGGGGTTAATAACTTTATTATAGTAGCGCTCAGGTCCGCTCGGCAGATTAGGGGTTAATAAGTGTAGGTAGGTGTCGGCGACGTTGTGGGGGGCAGATTAGGGGTTAATAAATATAACATAGGGGTCGGCGATGTTAGGGCAGCAGATTAGGGGTACATAGGGATAACGTAGGTTGCGTCGGTTTACGGAGCGGCAGATTAGGGGTTAAAAAAAATATGCAGGGGTCAGCGATAGCGGGGGCGTCAGATTAGGGGTTAATAAGTGTAAGGTTAGGGGTGTTTAGACTCGGGGTACATGTTAGGGTGTTAGGTGCAGACGTAGGAAGTGTTTCCCCATAGGAATCAATGGGGCTGCGTTAGGAGCTGAACGCTGCTTTTTTGCAGGTGTTAGGTTTTTTTTCAGCTCAAACAGTCCCATTGTTTCCTATGGGAGAATCGTGCACGAGCACGTTTTTGAGGCCGGCCGCGTCCGTAAGCAACTCTGGTATCGAGAGTTGCATTTGCGGTAAAAATGCTCTACGCTCCTTTTTTGGAGCCTAACGCAGCATTTGTTTTAACTCTCGATACCAGAGTTAAATTTATGGTGCGGCCAGAAAAAAGCCCGCGGAGCGTTAACAGCCCTTTTACCGCCGAACTCCAAATCTAGGCCTATGTTTGCCGGGAACTATTCGCCGGTGAACTATTCGCGACATCAGTAGTGTTCAGTTGCAATCATTTAAATTATCAATTTTAGCATATCATCTAACTCAATTTCATAGACAAATAACTGAACCAACAAGCAATGAATATAACAAAGTTGTACTCCATAGGCATATGTATCGTACCAAAATGCTGTGATTGAGACAAATTCAAACACCAGGTTCATCCATATATATTAACATATACCACATATGTATTTCTTAGCTATTCATAATTTTATTATTTTATTATAATATTAATTAAATAAATACATGTGTGTGCATATAAGTCATCAAATGTAAAACATCCAAATAGAACAGTACATCCATTATGCTTTTCTAATAAGCAACTAACTTTACATGTTGTAATACAAGGGTAGTGTACTTCACTAAACGTCGGGAAAGAATCATACTCATTTTTATGGTTTTAAATATATATACTCACAGATGGGATGCCCATACACCAAACGCAATGTACCTATGAATTTCGTAGTAGTTTATCTTATTTTTATTTCATTTTAAAGTTGAATGTAATGTTTTATAAGGACACCGGTATTTTAATATCAAAGGTGATGTTGTTATTTATCCATTTTTCTTTTTTTATATATTTGTATATGTATCATTTGTTTCTTTTATATTTGCAAATTAAGTTCAACATGCAGTTTTTAGAGCATTTATCTTTGAATATACTAACAAAAGACAGCTGTCATCACAAACTTTTAAGACATGTTTTATGCCTCTGACACTTGCGATTGCCTATAACAAACACACCCACTAATTCTGATTGGCTCTCAGTCTATGATGACACGCTTACATATCCAAAGCCTGTGATATGTTACAGTCAACACACCCATTACGTCTGATTGGTCATTAGCCCTTTAAAAGTCAAGGGCAGAAAGAAACAAGCCATCCATTCTTTATTACTTTTGAAAAAGCCTGGCCGCTGACCGGGGGAAATGCGGCAGGTACCAACTGACAGGTATGATTGTCTCTGAAACTGAGGTTTGGATTCACCTGGTTTGTTAGGAGCTGCACAAGAAAGTTTTTGTGTTTGAAAACTTAAAGGGACATCGGAAAATTTAAAGGGACAACTCCTTATATCAGTCATCATATTATACCAACCTCCATTTGGGACATTTTTTGTGAACTTTTATTCAATATACATTTGAATAATAAGAGGTACTGTGAAATATAAATACCAAATGTGTCAATAATTTGCATACATAGGTAAAGCACATATCATTTCAATTTTGAGTTTATTTTGCAGTGCTAACCTTTTTCTTTTTTTCTTTGTATACAATACAGGGAGTGCAGAATTATTAGGCAAATGAGTATTTTGACCACATCATCCTCTTTATGCATGTTGTCTTACTCCAAGCTGTATAGGCTCGAAAGCCTACTACCAATTAAGCATATTAGGTGATGTGCATCTCTGTAATGAGAAGGGGTGTGATCTAATGACATCAACACCCTATATCAGGTGTGCATAATTATTAGGCAACTTCCTTTCCTTTGGCAAAATGGGTCAAAAGAAGGACTTGACAGGCTCAGAAAAGTAAAAAATAGTGAGATATCTTGCAGAGGGATGCAGCACTCTTAAAATCGCAAAGCTTCTGAAGCGTGATCATCGAACAATCAAGCGTTTCATTCAAAATAGTCAACAGGGTCGCAAGAAGCATGTGGAAAAACCAAGGCGCAAAATAACTGCCCATGAACTGAGAAAAGTCAAGCGTGCAGCTGCCAAGATGCCACTTGCCACCAGTTTGGCCATATTTCAGAGCTGCAACATCACTGGAGTGCCCAAAAGCACAAGGTGTGCAATACTCAGAGACATGGCCAAGGTAAGAAAGGCTGAAAGACGACCACGACTGAACAAGACACACAAGCTGAAACGTCAAGACTGGGCCAAGAAATATCTCAAGACTGATTTTTCTAAGGTTTTATGGACTGATGAAATGAGAGTGAGTCTTGATGGGCCAGATGGATGGGCCCGTGGCTGGATTGGTAAAGGGCAGAGAGCTCCAGTCCGACTCAGACGCCAGCAAGGTGGAGGTGGAGTACTGGTTTGGGCTGGTATCATCAAAGATGAGCTTGTGGGGCCTTTTCGGGTTGAGGATGGAGTCAAGCTCAACTCCCAGTCCTACTGCCAGTTTCTGGAAGACACCTTCTTCAAGCAGTGGTACAGAAAGAAGTCTGCATCCTTCAAGAAAAACATGATTGCTGGCAAGAAAGGGTATAAAAGAAGAAAATCTAATGACATGGCCTCCTTGTTCACCTGATCTGAACCTCATTGAGAACCTGTGGTCCATCATCAAATGTGAGATTTACAAGGAGGGAAAACAGTGCACCTCTCTGAACAGTGTCTGGGAGGCTGTGGTTGCTGCTGCACGCAATGTTGATGGTGAACAGATCAAAACACTGACAGAATCCATGGATGGCAGGCTTTTGAGTGTCCTTGCAAAGAAAGGTGGCTATATTGGTCACTGATTTGTTTTTGTTTTGTTTTTGAATGTCAGAAATGTATATTTGTGAATGTTGAGATGTTATATTGGTTTCACTGGTAAAAATAAATAATTGAAATGGGTATATATTTGTTTTTTGTTAAGTTGCCTAATAATTATGCACAGTAATAGTCACCTGCACAAACAGATATCCCCCTAATATAGCTAAAACTAAAAACAAACTAAAAACTACTTCCAAAAATATTCAGCTTTGATATTAATGAGTTTTTTGGGTTCATTGAGAACATGGTTGTTGTTCAATAATAAAATTAATCCTCAAAAATACAACTTGCCTAATAATTCTGCACTCCCTGTAATATACTTCAGGTTAAGCATTCAACTACATATACAGCTAAATAATGGTTTGATATAGCCTGAACTAGGTCTTTTATCTATTTATCGATATATACATACATCATTTGTAGTATGCATATGTATGTATATATATATATATATATATATATAATATAAAAAATTCATAGTACGGTTCACCCACATATAGCGCAATTTACTCTTTTAGTGTTATTAGCCACCATATTTGACTTTCATTTTAATGTAATATATTTCTCTTTTACATAGGTCTGCAAAACACATGACCCATGCCTGCTTCTTAAGGCTTTCACATATTTACCCAATCCATTTGCAAGAAATATGGATTTAATGCATATGTAACGCAGGGCTCAATCCCAATCCTTTAGAAAAAAATATCTAAAGATTTTCAACTGAAAAACACCATAACAGCCTAAGGGGATTGTTGTAGATAAATCATTTGATAAGCTTTTCTTAAGGATTGTGATTGACCTCTAAAACTGATAACTGATCATAAGTTTTTGCATAAAAACATCAACTGTATCAGAATGTGTATATAGGAATATGTTATTGATATATTTACACTGATACTATTATTAAATGTCCTTAAAATTTAAATTTGAAAAAACTCTGAGTTGGAACATTTTCTTACTACTTGCCTAATACTATGGCCTCTATTAATCAAGCGCTGGAGATCTTGCATTGGAGCTCCTGCAGTTCAGGCTCGCATGTGACCCCATACTATGCATACGTTCCGCTTCAATGATACTAGACACACAAGTGGGTGTAAAGGCCGTAGCCCGCATTTATTAAATCTTTTATAAAATATAACATATTAAACAAATACTTTAACTCATTAACACAATAAACCCCATAACCTGGGTTGCTTGCCCACGGAGCTGTACCTTCCACTGGCATATCACCAGGTACATCTCCCCAAACTCTCTCCCGCCTCTTTAGGGAGGTACCCATTTACCTAACCTACTGAAAAAACAAGCACCCCTGCCCGCCAGCATTGAATTCCTAGCCTCAAGGGGAGGGAGGGAACTTCGCCTTGTGGTTGCAGGGACTGAACAGAGGATGAGCTACTTCCGCGGGGCTCTTATGAACCCCAGGACCGCTCCACTGCTACGATGGGGGGGGGGTCACTATCCCCTCCGTCGATGCTCTCCTCCAGGGGGCCAAGACCTCTGTGTCTTACAGAGACAGTAAAGTCATAATTAGACATTCATGATTTAGACAGAGCATACCATTTTAAACAACAATTTACTTCTATTATTTAATTTGCTTCCTTCTCTTGTTATCATTTGCTTAAAGGCTTATCTAGGTAAGCTCAGAAGCAGCAAAGAACCTAGGTTCTAGCTGCTAATTGGTGGCTGAATATATATGTCTATTATCATTGGCTCACCCATGTGTTCAGTTAGAAACCAGTAGTGCATTGCTGCTTCTTCAACAAATGATACCAAGAGACTGAATCAAATATGATAATAGAAGTAAACTCAAAAGTTGTTTTAAATTTTATGTTTTACCTAAAGTATGAAAGAAACAGTTTGGGTTTCATGTCCCTTTAATCTCTCATAATCATCCTGAACTAGTCAGAATTGAGTGATTGACAGCCCCTGTTCTTGTACTACCTATACCGTAAGAGCATGGAGGTGTTACATGAGCAGCTAGTCATGGATTAATACATGTAGCAGAGTGATGCTCCCTATAACCCACAATAACTGTCTGATCGCACATTAATTAATTAAAAATCTGGATTTGAATTTAACTATGAATTTAACAAATTTTTACGGCTAGATCTGGAGTTTTGTCGGTAACGACGCGAAAAACTAACGCCAGCTTTTTTCTGGCCGCACCATAAAAATAACTCTGGTATTGAGAGTCCACATAAAGGCTGCGTTAGGCTCCAAAAAAGGAGCGTAGAGCATTTTTAACGCAGCTTCAACTCTCGATACCAGAGTTGCTTACGCAAGCGGCCAGCCTCAAAAACGTGCTCGTGCACGATTCTCCCATAGGAAACAATGGGGCTGTTTGAGCTGGAAAAAAACCTAACACCTGCAAAAAAGCCGCGTTCAGCTTCTAACGCAGCCCCATTGTTTGCTATGCGGAAACATTTCCTACGTCTGCACCTAACACTCTAACATGTACCCCGAGTCTAAACACCCCTAACCTTACACTTATTAACCCCTAATTTGCCGCCCCCGCTATCGCTGACCCCTGCATATTATTATTAACCCCTAATCTGCCGCTCTGTAAACCGCCGCTACTTACATTATCCCTATGTACCCCTAATCTGCTGCCCTAACATCGCCGACCCCTATATTATATTTATTAACCCCTAATCTGCCCCCCACAACGTCGCCTCCACCTGCCTACACTTATTAACCCCTAATCTGCCGACCGGACCTGAGCGCTACTATAATAAAGTTATTAACCCCTAATCCGCCTCACTAACCCTATAATAAATAGTATTAACCCCTAATCTGCCCTCCCTAACATCGCCGACACCTAACTTCAATTATTAACCCCTAATCTGCCGACTGGAGCTCACCGCTATTCTAATAAATGTATTAACCCCTAAAGCTAAGTCTAACCCTAACACTAACACCCCCCTAAGTTAAATATAATTTACATCTAACGAAATTAATTAACTCTTATTAAATAAATTATTCCTATTTAAAGATAAATACTTACCTGTAAAATAAATCCTAATATAGCTACAATATAAATTATAATTATATTATAGCTATTTTAGGATTAATATTTATTTTACAGGTAACTTTGTATTTATTTTAACCAGGTACAATAGCTATTAAATAGTTAATAACTATTTAATAGCTAAAATAGTTAAAATAATTACAAAATTACCTGTAAAAGAAATCCTAAGTTACAATTAAACCTAACACTGCACTATCAATAAATTAATTAAATAAACTACCTACACTTACCTACAATTAACCTAACACTACACTATCAATAAATTAATTAAATACAATTCCTACAAATAACAACAATTAAATAAACTAGCTTAAGTACAAAAAATAAAAAAGAACTAAGTTACAAAAAATAAAAAAATATTTACAAACATAAGAAAAATATTACAACAATATTAAACTAATTACACCTACTCTAAGCCCCCTAATAAAATAACAAAGCTCCCCAAAATAAAAAAATGCCCTACCCTATTCTAAATAACTAAAGTTCAAAGCTCTTTTACCTTACCAGCCCTGAACAGGGCCCTTTGCGGGGCATGCCCCAAGAAGTTCAGCTCTTTTGCCTGTAAAAAAAAACATACAATACCCAAGCCCCCCAACATTAAAACCCACCACCCACATACCCCTAATCTAACCCAAACCCCCCTTAAATAAACCTAACACTAAGCCCCTGAAGATCTTCCTACCTTGTCTTCACCTCACCGGGTTCAACGATCTGTCCAGAAGAGCTCCTCCGATGTCCTGATCCAAGCCCAAGCGGGGGGCTGAAGAGGTCCATGATCCGGCTGAAGTCTTCATCCAAGCGGGAGCTGAAGAGGTCCATGATCCGGAAGAAGTCTTCATCCAAGCGGGATCTGAAGAGGTCCATGATCCGGATGAAGTCTTCTATCAACGGCATCTTCAATCTTCTTTCTTCCGGATCCATCTTGCAGACCTCCGACGCAGAACATCCTTTTCTCCCGACGCCTACTAGGCGAATGATGGTTCCTTTAAGGGACCTCATCCAAGATGGCGTCCCTCGAATTCCGATTGGCTGATAGGATTCTATCAGCCAATCGGAATTAAGGTAGGAATATTCTGATTGGCTGATGGAATCAGCCAATCAGAATCAAGTTCAATCCGATTGGCTGATCCAATCAGCCAATCAGATTGAGCTCGCATTCTATTGGCTGATCGGATTGAACTTGATTCTGATTGGCTGATTCCATCAGCCAATCAGAATATTCCTACCTTAATTGCGAATGGCTGATAGAATCCTATCAGCCAATCGGAATTCGAGGGACGCCATCTTGGATGACGTCCCTTAAAGGAACCGTCATTCGGCTAGTAGGCGTCGGGAGAAGAGGATGTTCCGCATCGGAGGTCTGCAAGATGGATCCGGAAGAAAGAAGATTGAAGATGCCGTTGATAGAAGACTTCATCCGGATCATGGACCTCTTCAGCTCCCGCTTGGATGAAGACTTCAGCCGGATCATGGACCTCTTCAGCCCCCCGCTTGGGATTGGATCAGGACATCGGAGGAGCTCTTCTGGACAGATCGTTGAACCCGGTGAGGTGAAGACAAGGTAGGAAGATCTTCAGGGGCTTAGTGTTAGGTTTATTTAAGGGGGGTTTGGGTTAGATTAGGGGTATGTGGGTGGTGGGTTGTAATGTTGGGGGGCTTGGGTATTGAATGTTTTTTTTACAGGCAAAAGAGCTGAACTTCTTGGGGCATGCCCCTCAAAGGGCCCTGTTCAGGGCTGGTAAGGTAAAAGAGCTTTGAACTTTAGTTATTTAGAATAGGGTAGGGCATTTTTTTATTTTGGGGGGCTTTGTTATTTTATTAGGGGGCTTAGAGTAGGTGTAATTAGTTTAAAATTGTTGTAATATTTTTCTTATGTTTGTAAATATTTTTTTATTTTTTGTAACTTAGTTCTTTTTTATTTTTTGTACTTTAGCTAGTTTATTTAATTGTTGTTATTTGTAGATATTGTATTTAATTAATGTATTGATAGTGTAGTGTTAGGTTTAATTGTAGGTAATTGTAGGTATTTTATTTAATTAATTTAATGATAGTATAGTGTTAGGTTTAATTGTAACTTAGGTTAGGATTTATTTTACAGGTAATTTTGTAATTATTTTAACTAGGTAACTATTAAATAGTTCTTAACTATTTAATAGTTATTGTACCTGGTTAAAATAATTACAAAGTTGCCTGTAAAATAAATATCAATCCTAAAATAGCTACAATGTAATTATAATTTATATTGTAGCTATATTAGGGTTTATTTTACAGGTAAGTATTTAGCTTTAAATAGGAATAATTTATTTAATAAGAGTTAATTAATTTCGTTAGATTAAAGTTATATTTAACTTAAGGGGGTGTTAGTGTTAGGGTTAGCCTTAGCTTTAGGGGTTAATACATTTATTGGAATAGCGGTGAGCTCCGGTCGGCAGATTAGGGGTTAATAATTGAAGTTAGGTGTCGGCGATGTTAGGGAGGGCAGATTAGGGGTTAATACTATTTATTATAGGGTTAGTGAGGCGGATTAGGGGTTAATAACTTTATTATAGTAGCGCTCAGGTCCGCTCGGCAGATTAGGGGTTAATAAGTGTAGGCAGGTGGAGGCGACGTTGTGGGGGGCAGATTAGGGGTTAATAAATATAATATAGGGGTCGGCGATGTTAGGGTAGCAGATTAGGGGTACATAAGGATAATGTAAGTAGCGGCAGTTTACGGAGCGGCAGATTAGGGGTTAATAATAATATGCAGGGGTCAGCGATAGCGGGGGCGGCAGAATAGGGGTTAATAAGTGTAAGGTTAGGGGTGTTTAGACTCGGGGTACATGTTAGAGTGTTAGGTGCAGACGTAGGAAGTGTTTCCACATAGCAAACAATGGGGCTGCGTTAGGAGCTGAACGCGGCTTTTTTGCAGGTGTTAGGTTTTTTTTCAGCTCAAACAACCCCATTGTTTTCTATGGGGGAATCGTGCACGAGCACGTTTTTGAGGCTGGCCGCTTGCGTAAGCAACTCTGGTATCGAGAGTTGAAGCTGCGTTAAATATGCTCTACGCTCCCTTTTTGTAGCCTAACGCAGCCTTTATGTGGACTCTCAATACCAGAGTTATTTTTATGGTGCGACCAGAAAAAAGCCAGCGTTAGCTACGCGGGTCCTTACCGACAAAACTCTAAATATAGGCCAAAAGTTTTCTGTCTCTTTAACATGAAAAGTTGATATAGAAGTAACCTACTAAAGATAAAATGATAAAGCGATCATGATATTATTGACAAACACATTGTGATGAGAGTAGACTGAATATATTTTTTTATGAAATGTTATTTATTGAATATTTTAGAGATTTTAGTTTCTTATTAATTCCCCAAAATATCCCTTTATGGAAGTATTTTAAAAGCATATATTATGGTTGACAAATGAAAGAAAAAGAAATGGTCATACATTATTTACTTATTTTAATTTGATTATTATGTTCTTTTTTTTACTGTGGATTTTTTTTTCTAATTGACATCTTGTTTATGCCAAATATCAAAGCCTAATACAAGTAGAAATCAAATATATAAAAACTGTGTTTGAAAGTTGAAGTTTTTTTTATTTAACTGGTCTATTTTTGCACATCTTTCTTTGGTAAACAATATTTCTGCCAATTGTCAGTTCTGTTCAAATTCATCACATTTTCAGTGTCCAGCAGAGAGAGAAGAAATGCAATAAACAAGTACAGATTGAAGGATTGTTCACAAGCACTATCAATCCGTTCAGCTGCTTCAATGATCAAACCATGCCCCTAGGCTGTGTAAGACAACTTACTAAAATAATTGTTTCAGCCCCAGTTAGTCTTTTCTACAATGCAGTCTTTGGCAAATCAGATAGCAAGGGCTATATTAAAAAGCCACTATGTTGCTTGTTTGTTGAGTGAATCAAAACATTAGACTCTTTATGGCTCATCTTAAATCATAGGAGAAATAAGATAAATAAGTTGCTAAACATTGTGTTTTTTTCAAAATGTAATATTAAGTTATTGTCTGTGACACTTATAACCAAGTGTGCAAATAAACAAAAGTTTCGGAAATTAAATTTTAAAGTAATTTTTCTTTTATTTGCCTTATGATCAGAAAAAATAGTTAATTCCCAGAACAAAAAAAAAAGTTTAGTTTTTATTAAAGAAATTATAAAACATACAGTATTGCTGTCTCAAATATATATATCAAAATAACAAGAGTATTGCATTGAGCAATGATACTTTTTTTATTGGACTAACTATACATTTATAAGTTGACATAGTTAGTCCAATAAATTTATTTATTGTTATTTTGATAAAAATCTAAATCTCTGGACTAACACGGCTACTCCAATCAACGTATATATATATATATATGAAAAAGAAAGAGGTCACCTGCGCTAAATTCTAGGATATGTGTCTCTGAGTGTTGTGGGTTGAAACAGCCCAGTATGCGTATAGCGTGCTGCCTCTATATTGAAGCAGAGTACTCCTGACTCTGTAAAAAGTGTGTAGAAAGAGAAAAAACAATATAAAATGGGAGGTGCTCAGCTTTACAATATATAATGAATATATGTATATCAAATATAAGTCTTTAGCAGGTAAACTGTATCACTGGAGATGAATCAATTGAAGAATTACTGCTTACCAGCTGTTACCTCAATCGTATGAGGTAAGGTGAGTGCCCTGGTTTAAAGGTGGTCCGCTGTAGGAGAACTTCTGTGTCCTGGTGATGTCCCTGGGAGTCTGTTATTCAGAATTGTTCCTTCAGTTATGAGAATGAAGATCCTGGACTCTCTTTAGATAGGAGAATGTAGACTGTAATCCGTCTTTGTTATCTTTCTTCGATGGTGGTAGGAATACTTGATTCTTGTTTATGCTATCCCTTGGATAGAGGTGCCTAAAGGATATCTGTGGTTTTCTGTTTGTTACCCTGAAGTTTAGCAGTGTGTAGTGAGGTGTCAGATAACATTGAGCTCATGCACGTGAAGTTACCCTGGAGTGAGCACTGATTGGCTAAAAAGCAAGTCTGTTAAACGAACTGAAATAAGGGGGCAGTCTGCAGAGGCTTAGATACAAGATAATCACAGAGGAACAACGTCCTGACTGCATACTGAGGGAACAGGGATTCTCACCATCCTAAGGCACTTTTATCCAAGGGATAGCATAAACAAGAATCAAGTATTCCTACCACCATCGAAGAAAGATAACAAAGACGGATTACAGTCTACATTCTCCTATCTAAAGAGAGTCCAGGATCTTCATTCTCATAACGGAAGGAACAATTCTGAATAACAGACTCCCAGGGACATCACCAGGACACAGAAGTTCTCCTACAGCGGACCACCTTTAAACCAATGCACTCACCTTACCTCATACGATTGAGGTAACAGCTGGTAAGCAGTAATTTTCAATTGATTCATCTCCTGTGATACAGTTTACCAGCTAAAGACTTATATTTGATATACATATATTCATTATATATTGTAAAGCTGAGCGCCTCCGATTTTATATTGTTTTTTCTCTTTCTACACACAATATATATATATATATATATATATATATATAATGTCCGCCCTGCATCGCTAAATACGGACAGCATACGCTGTCTGCATTTAACATTGCACAAGCATTTAACAAGAAATGCTTGTGTGATGCCACCCCCTGCATATTCATGGCCAATTGACCGCTAGTCAGGGAGTGTCAATCATCCTGATAGTATCGGATTGGGAGGATTGCAGTCCGCAACCTAAAAGACCGCTGCTTCTTAACTCCTGTTTCCACTGAGTAAGAAGTAAATTTTTCCGAAGAGTTTATTTAATTACACACACAAATGGCACACAAGTGGCACACAAATGATATTGCAGAAGGTGATAAGCAATTCTGATGGATCACGCTAACATTAGCATGTGACTTGATATTACAAATCCATGGTAAAACTGAAAATCTGATTTATAAGACAATGGTTAGCACAACCAACATCACTCTAACACAACCTATACCTTCAACAGAGATCGCAACCTTGCTTAATGGTGCTCACATTACAAGTTGAAAGTTATAGGTTGCGCTTGAGCGAAAAATATTTTCACAAAGCACATAAAAACATATTCAAATAAAATATTACACTTGTATATACACTCTATCATAAACAATATTTTAATATTGATAACAAGTTTTTAAAAGGGTTAAAAGGGAAAATCATTATGGTATATGGCATTTATATATATAAAGAAATATGAGAACAGAAACAGAGCTTCTAGTTAGATAGACAAGATGTGCAAGTGATTAGTATACACTAAATACTATGGGGTCTATTTATTAATGTGCGAGCGGACATGATCCGATATTGAGGATCATGTCCACCGCACATCGATAAATGCTGACAGCATACACTGTCGGCATTTATCATTTCACCAGCAGTTCTTGCCAGCAGGGGGTGTCAATCAACTCAATCGTATTGGATCAGGTTGATTTCCGGTGATGTCTGTCTGCCGCCTCAGAGCAGGCGGACAAGTAATGGAGCAGCAGGCTTAATAAATAGGCCCCTATATATGTTACTTAGACAATATGCAGGCCAAAGAGAAGTGCATACAACACCACTGATCCAATTCAAAATACAATTAATAGCGATATTGGACAGTCCACAGGTGTGATTGTCTCCAAATGTCTCTGGGACCAATTTCACTGAAACCCCAAGTCTCTACAGCTCAGTCCACTGAAAGGTATGCCTCCAAATGAGGATCCTCCAAAGTAAATCTACAAAACAAAGCACTCATCTTCCAACTGGATTGCAAACTGTTTTAATCCTAAATATTGTTAGGGAATAAAAACCTCATTATTCTAAATATGTGTAGGGGTACATGTATACATGTGTAAATATGTATGTGCACATTTTTTAACATTTTATAGTGTTTTGAATAGAAATACTTGAAATTCCTATGTTCTTCACTTAGAAGAAAATGGTATTTTTATTATGTTATTTTTATATATATATATATATATATATATATATATATATATATATATATATATATATATATATATATATATATATTCAAATCCTGCCATTTTCCCTGTTTTTGTGTCATCTGTATTACAAGCCTCTCTTTTTGCATTTGTCTGTATAACTAATTATGTATTTACCCTGCTGATATATTGCCTTTATCTATGTGATGTCCAAACCTTGCAAATTCTTGTTTTAATTCCTAAATGTATCATTTCACTAATGGTTTAACCACAGCCTCTCTCAAATTCTATTGTCTGTTATTTTTAACTTATCTCACCCTGAATCAAATTTTCCCAATTGGCCTTTTGACTGTCTTTAATCAGGTCATTACCTAATTTATTGCATTCAGCTGAATGCTCTGGCCTATAAATTTAACACTGCTATGGGGAAAGCAATACAAGGGTTAGCAATGTAGGTTAGATAGCAATGGTGTAAGATAATCTGTTTACATCTCTTAAGTATACATTTATAAGTGAGGCACAACAAATTATACAAGAATGAAGTGAACATTTATAAGTGAGGCACAACTAATTATACAAGAATTAAGTGAACATTTATAAGTGAGGCACAATGAATTATGCAATAATTCAACAAGGATTGGACAAGGAATAAGGCAAGTTCTGTTTTAATACTGACTTTTATACACTGTTTGACTATTTTGTAAAAATGCTAAATATCTTCATATTGCTTTTTGCCACCTTTTGTCTGTTTAACAAATTACTTTACTCAATTACTCCTTACCCCTTACCACCTGCACTGCTCATTAGCCCATCTTTCTTAACCTCACCTTACTTTTGTATTCATGAACTACACACATTCCTAAAGACTCTCTCTCCCCCTTGCATCTCATCAGAAAAACAGTCTCACTACTGCAAATCCGCATCTCATCTTATGTCACTCTCCATCTTACTCATACTAGATGCTGGTGACATTTCCCCTAATCCTGGTCCCCCACAACTTCCTTGCCCTGCACACCCATGTGTGCCCTTCAATAGACTTAAAAAACAAAACTCTGGTAACCTTAATCATATTCCTCTTGCATCTAAAGGCACCACCCCCTTCACTTGTGCACTATGGAACTCTCGCTCTGTTTGCAACAAACTCAATTCTATCCATGACCTCTTTATCTCCGACTCTCTCAATCTTCTGGCTCTCACAGAAACCTGGCTCTCTCCTTCAGACACTGCTTCCTCTGCTGCACTGTCACATGGGGGTCTCTACTTCAGCCACACTCCTAGGTCTGACAATAGACAAGGAGGTGGTGTTGGTATTTTACTTTCCTCTCATTGCACCTTTCAACAAATACATCCCTTCTCTTCCCTCACATTTTCTTCATTTGAAACACATATTATTTGCTTATTCTCTCCCTTTTCTATATGTGTTGCAGTCATATACCGCCACCTGGCTCCACAACTCTATTTCTAAATCACTTCGCTGCCTGGCAACCTTCTTCCTTTCCTCAGATACACCTGCCCTCATTCTCAGTGACTTCAACCTCCCTGTTGATAATCCCACTGCCTCCTCTGCAAAACAACTTCTGCAACTCACTTCCTCTTTCGGACTGTCACAGTGGACTGACTCTCCCACTCACAAAGATGATCACTCCCTTGATCTGATTTTCAGTTATCGATGCACTATCTCAAACCTCACAACCTCACCTTTTCCTCTTTCTGACCACCCCATCCTCGTTTCTACCATCACCTCCCTCCCTACAACTCTCCCTACTTCTACCTCTCACACTAAACTTCACAGAAGAATCAAGTCATTAGACCAGCAACAGCTCGCTAGCTCTCTCGAACCTCTTCTCTCTTCCATTCCCTCCTTTTCCTGTCCTTATGAATCCATCTGCCACTCTAACTCCATCCTTACATCGGTCCTTGATAACCTTGTCCCACCTACCATAGCTCATAAAACATACTTTCATCCTCAGCCCTGGCATACTCCTCTGACACGGTACCTATGCAGATGTTCCCGTACTTCTGAGCGACACTGGAGGAAATCTCGGAGTTCTGCTGACTTTCTTCACTATAAGTTCATCTTGAACTCTTACTGTTCTGCCCTTAATCTATATAAGCAACATTACTTCTCTACTCTTATCTCTACTCTTTCTTCAAACCCAAAACGTCTGTTCTCCATATTCAATACTCTTCTCCACCCACCCCCACCTCCCACCACAACTTTTTTCTCAACCCAAGATTTTGCCAGCCACTTCAAAAACAAAATTGACTCTATCAGAAATGAAATAAGCTCTCAACTTACTACCGGTCTCCCACCACCTCAAAAGCTCACAATCATCCAAAACCCACATAGCCATAAATTTAGCTCTTTTTCCCCTGTTACAGAGGATGACATTTCTGCCCTTATACTATCCTCTCACCTCACTACCTGTCCCCTCAACCCCATCCCCTCACAACTACTCCCCATCCATCTCTTCTACCCTTACCCCTATACTCACACACATCTTCAACCTTTCCTTCAGCACTGGTATAGTTCCCACATCTCTTAAACATGCATTAGTCACACCTATCCTCAAAAAACCTTCTCTCGATCCAATCTCCCCATCCAACTACCGCCCTATTTCCCTACTACCCCTAAACTAGTATATACATGTCTATCCCATTTCCTTACATTAAACTCCCTCCTAGACCCACTGCAATCTGGATTTCGCCCCTTCACTCAACAGAGACAGCAATTGTTAAAGGGCCACTGTAAGTAAATATTTTCTATGCCTGTTACTAATTAACTACCCCAAATACGCTTTTTATCAATAGCATTTCATTAACATATCTCTACCGCATATCAGAAATCTTGTCTGCAAATGTAATTGTTTTCCAAACCCACTCCGTGGGTATCCTTTGCTCTGTACCAATCCATTTACAATACATAGGTTTCAAAATGGCACTTTAAACACAAAGTTATTGGTTTAATTATTTTGAACACTCAGTGCTGAAAATAGTGGGCAGGATAACGTGACATCATCGGCAAATAAAAGATATAACTTTTAGAACGTTATGAAACTTTGTTTTGGAGAAAATATAGGTCAGTAGGTTTTAATTAATGTTTATTAACTTTAATATGTTAGTTGTTTAGCTTAAAAATTATAACAGAAAGTAATCCTTTAAGGTTACCAACGATCTACTTACAGCAAGATCAAAAGGCTACTTCTTTCTACTTTTGTCACCGTTTTTTACAGATTGTGCTATTTTCTCTTCTGCATCAGCTTTAGCCTTTCTGATTAACTGCTTTGTCATCTTTTAATGGAGAACCCATCAAAAGATGACAAAGAAGTTAATCAGAAAGGCTAAAGCTGATGCAGAAGCGAAAATAGCACAATCTGTAAAAAACCGTGACAAAACCTTCTTTAGATATATCAGTGAAAAGAGAAAAACTAACAGAGGGATAGTTAGACTCAAGGATAGAGTAGTGGAAGAAGATAAACAAATAGCAAACTGTTTAAATGACTACTTTTGTTCAGTCTTTACAACAGATGGTAAAGATAGTGAGATTCTATTAAGGGATGTTACTGTAAATAATAATGTGAGTAGTACTTTTCTTTTTACAGAGGAAGAGGTTTCCAGGGCTTTATCAAAAATAAAAGTTAATGTCTGTGGGTCCAGATAATATTCATCCAAGGGTTCTAAGGGAACTTCGATCCGTAATAGCTACTCCATTAGCTGATTTATTTAATCAGTCACTTCTAACAGGAGTTGTTCCAAAAGACTTGGAAATTGCCAATGTAGTCTCTCTTCATAAAAGGGTAGTAGGGAAGATTCTGCTAACTATAGGCCAGTCAGTTTGACCTCAATTGCAGGGAAATTAATGGAAACTCTTTTAAAGGAAAGACTTTTATCTTTCATTCAGACAAACAACTTAGTAGACAAAGGACAGCATGGTTTCACTGCTGGAAGATCATGCCTGACTAATCTAATTGATTTCTTTGACCATGCAACTAAAATAATAGACCAGGGAGGAGCTGTAGATGTTGCATATCTAGACTTAAGCAAAGCATTTGACACCGTCCCACACAACAAACTTATTCACAAAATGTATTGCCTTGGAATAGATGCTAAGATTGTTAAGTGGGTAGAATGCTGGCTTAAAGATAGACGACAGAGGGTTTCAATTAATGGAGTACATTCAAATGAGGCATCAGTTACCAGTGGTGTTCCCCAAGGGTCAGTTTTTGGGCCTGTTTTGTTTAACATGTTCATAAGTGATATTGGAAGTGGGCTTAAGGGGAAGGTTTGCTTGTTTGCTGATGATACAAAAATTTGTAACAGGGTAGATGAGGAGTTGATCAAATGAACTGTGATATTAATAAACTAGAGGACTGCTCAAATAAATGGGATCTGAAATTTAATATTACCAAGAGCAAAATTATGCATATAGGATCCAAAAACCCAAAGGCCAATTATAGTCTCAATGGTACATTACTGACTGTAATTAAAGAATAAAGGGATTTGGGAATTATTATTTCAGATGATTTAAAATTTGGTACACACTAACAGACTAACTGTCTCTCTCATATCTCATCTTGGATGTCCTCTAACTACCTCAAGCTAAATATCTCCAAAACTGAGCTCCTTATTTCCCCCCTTCTTCCAAAATCTCCACCGCCCATGTCTCTATAACTGTTCATAACTCCATCTTTGGGTCACACTTGACTCAGATCTTTCTTTCACTCCTCACATTCAGTCCTTGGCTAAAGCCTGCCGCTTCCACCTTAAAAACATAGCTAAAATTAGACATTTCCTTACACAAGACACAACAAAGATCGTAATCCACTCTCAAATCCTTTCCTGCCTTGACTACTGCAACTCTATCCTCTGTGGTCTCCCTAGCTGCCGCCTAGCTCCTTTACAATCCATAATGAATGCCTCTGCCAGGCTCATCTTCCTTGCACATCGCTTCATCTGCCGCACCTCTCTGCCAATCCCTACACTGGCTTCCTTTTGCCTCCAGGATTAAACACAAAATTCTCACTCTGACACACAAAGCCCTCAATTGTATTGCTCCCCCCTACATCTCAGACCTTGTCTCCAGATACTCTCCCTCCCATCCCCTTCGCTCCGCTCATGATCTCCTACAAGATTTCTCCAGACTGGCTCCCATCTTATGGAACTCTATCCTTCGCTCCACAAGAATCTCCCCTAGTTTTAAAAGCTTTTAGTGCTTCCTGAAGACTCTACTATTCAGGGACGCTTACAACCTACACTAACCTCCCTATCTCCACTGCTATACCCTATAACCCCATAGCATGTAAGCCTATGAGCCCAGCTGTTTGTAGTTCACCTTCATAAGAGCCGACTAAAGCAGTGCAACTCTCGGCAGGACCCTCTCTCCCCATTTCATCCCTGTAATAATTTTTTTATATACCACCTATGTTCATAGCTCTGCGGAACCTGTTGTTCTCTACAAATACCTGATAATAATAATAATATATATATATATATATATATATATATATATATATATATATATATATATATATATATATATATATATATATATACAGGGAGTGCAGAATTATTAGGCAAGTTGTATTTTTGAGGATTAATTTTATTATTGAACAACAACCATGTTCTCAATGAACCCAAAAAACTCATTAATATCAAAGCTGAATAGTTTTGGAAGTAGTTTTTAGTTTGTTTTTAGTTATAGCTATTTTAGGGGGATATCTGTGTGTGCAGGTGACTATTACTGTGCATAATTATTAGGCAACTTAACAAAAAACAAATATATACCCATTTCAATTATTTATTTTTACCAGTGAAACCAATATAACATCTCAACATTCACAAATATACATTTCTGACATTCAAAAACAAAACAAAGACAAATCAGTGACCAATATAGCCACCTTTCTTTGCAAGGACACTCAAAAGCCTGCCTTCCATGGATTCTGTCAGTGTTTTGATCTGTTCACCATCAACATTGCGTGCATCAGCAACCACAGCCTCCCAGACACTGTTCAGAGAGGTGTACTGTTTTCCCTCCTTGTAAATCTCACATTTGATGATGGACCACAGGTTCTCAATGGGGTTCAGATCAGGTGAACAAGGAGGCCATGTCATTAGATTTTCTTCTTTTATACCCTTTCTTGCCAGCCACGCTGTGGAGTACTTGGACGCGTGTGATGGAGCATTGTCCTGCATGAAAATCATGTTTTTCTTGAAGGATGCAGACTTCTTCCTGTACCACTGCTTGAAGAAGGTGTCTTCCAGAAACTGGCAGTAGGACTGGGAGTTGAGCTTGACTCCATCCTCAACCCGAAAAGGCCCCACAAGCTCATCTTTGATGATACCAGCCCAAACCAGTACTCCACCTCCACCTTGCTGGCGTCTGAGTCAGACTGGAGCTCTCTGCCCTTTACCAATCCAGCCACGGGCCCATCCATCTGGCCCATCAAGACTCACTCTCACTTCATCAGTCCATAAAACCTTAGAAAAATCAGTCTTGAGATATTTCTTGGCTCAGTCTTGACGTTTCAGCTTGTGTGTCTTGTTCAGTGGTGGTCGTCTTTCAGCCTTTCTTACCTTGGCCATGTCTCTGAGTATTGCACACATTGTGCTTTTGGGCACTCCAGTGATGTTGCAGCTCTCAAATATGGCCAAACTGGTGGCAAGTGGCATCTTGGCAGCTGCACGCTTGACTTTTCTCAGTTCATGGGCAGTTATTTTGCGCCTTGGTTTTTCCACACACTTCTTGCAACCCTATTGACTATTTTGAATGAAAGCTTGATTGTTCGATGATCTCGCTTCAGAAACTTTGCAATTTTAAGAGTGCTGCATCCCTCTGCAAGATATCTCACTATTTTTTACTTTTCTGAGCCTGTCAAGTGCTTCTTTTGACCCATTTTGCCAAAGGAAAGGAAGTTGCCTAATAATTATGCACACCTGATATAGGGTGTTGATGTCATTAGACCACACCCCTTCTCATTACAGAGATGCACATCACCTAATATGCTTAATTGGTAGTAGGCTTTCGAGCCTATACAGCTTGGAGTAAGACAACATGCATAAAGAGGATGATGTGGTCAAAATACTCATTTGCCTAATAATTCTGCACTCCCTGTATATATATATATATATATATATATATATATATATATAACAAAATATTATATACATTGAATTATCTGTTTTAAAATTGGAGAATATAGCAATGTGACGTATTCCTAAGGTACCTTCAATTTTAGCACAGTTGGTCAGCCCACCAAATAGAAGTCAATAAGGAGGAATTAGCACAGTCACGATATCCGAAGTTCTGAAGTTAATGCGCCTGAGTCTTTTGCCCACGTGCTACCTTTTTGCTTTCAATTTGTAATACCTGCACTAACCTGGCAGAGCTTATTTTTTACTTTGACCAAACACAGCTCTTTTGCTTGGGAAAAACACTTCTTCTAGACTGAAAATAACTGTAGTACATTTTCAAATGCTTTTTGTAGATGAGACAAAGGAAAACATTGTACGCTCTCTCTTTAAAGGCACAATGTACTATAAAATGTGTTTCCCGTTAATGTGTTCCAAATAATTTCTTATACTTACTGCAGAGTAATACATTTACGGAAAATTGTTCCTTCATATTTATTTCTGTATTTGAAATAGCTGTTTTTCTAATTAAACCCATAACCTATGACATGCCCAGAACAATGGGCGGAACCTCCATGTTAAGCAGACCGGCTAATCCTATTTATGTTAGGTACTGACATAGTAATTATTTCTGGGGGTTGAATAAACGTAAGCATCTATTTAACATATGTAACCTCTCTCTCCCTCATACCCCCACTTGGAGATTAATTAGTGCTTTGATCTCCTATTTTCATAGCTTTTCTATAGGTAAATCATTGGTTACACATATTTTCTATCAGCCGTTTGAGATCAGTCCAAAATTAGACCCAATAGCTAGAGTGAATGTAATACACACACTAGCACACTGAGAGAAACCCAGGACGTGTCCCACTCTGAAAGTATTAAGTATAGTAGTGCAGAATAAACTGAATAAATGACTCACAAAGAGGAGCGGTGTACTGGATGAAAAGCCCAGGTCAGGTTGGCTTAAAGGTAGGTAAAAGAGTGTCCAGGAGAATGATCAGGTAAGCAGAGATCAGTAATATATTCAGGCAGGAATATATAAATCCAAAAGTGTTGTATAAATAAAGCAGAGGTCAGATACAATTCAGGGAGGCACAGGTTAATCAAAAAGAATTGTCAAGCAAAGCAGAGGTCAAATTACAGTTCAGACAGGAATAGGTTAATCCAAAAGAGTTGTCAGGCGAAGCAGAGGTCAAGTTACAATTCAGACAGACACAGGTTAATCTAAAAGAGTTGTCAAGCAAAGCAGAGGTCAAATTACAGTTCAGACAGGCATAGGTTAACCCAAAAGAGTTGTCAGGCAAAGCTGAGGTCAAGTTACAATTTAGACAGGCACAGATTAATCTAAAAAAGTTGTCAAGGAAAGCAGAGGTCAAGTTACAGTTCAGGCAGGCACAAGTTAATCCAAAAGAGTTGTCAGGCAAAGCAGAGGTTAAGTTACAATTCAGGCAGGCACAGGTTATTCCAAAAGAGTTGTCAGGAAAAGAAGAGATCAAGGTACAGTTCAGGCGGGCACAAGATAACATAGAATAGAACTTACCCAGGATACAGATGCATCCAACAAATGGGCAGTGAGTATGTGAAATGTAGGAAATTTAAAGACCCGTCTAACATCATCAGAACAGGCCGGCACTGTATCACATTGCTAGAGAACATGAGACAGCAAGCAGGAAAACAGATCTGAGAGCTGCAGCCTCATGGTTGAAAGTGTCGAATCATGACAGTGCCCCCTTCTCAATGTCCCCTGCTGGGAACAGGACCAGGTTCAGATGGATGAGCCTTATGGAAGGCCCTCACCAATGCAGGAGCGTGGGACTGGGTGGCCGGTTCCCAGGACCTCTCAGTGATGGGACAGCCCTTCCAATTGAGTAGATAATACAAGTTTGTGTCACAAAGCCTGGAATCAAAAATATAGCTTACTTCAAACTCCTGTTATCCATCAATCACCAAAGGAGGAGGAGGAGGAGACATCTTTTTTTCTGGAAAACAAGACCAGATGGATCTTGATATTCTTGTGGAGGGCTAGACTATAGGCAGTAGAACAGACCTAACTCATAATATGAAAAGGACCCACATAGCCCAGGCCTAACTTTGTTGAAGGTTGCTTGAGACATACGTGTCGTGTGGAAATCAAAACCTTCTCTTAACGGTACTTGGGTGCTGCCTTACGTTTGTGATCAGCATAAAACTTGTACCTACTGGAAGCTTTAGAAAGGGGTAGATGGATCTTCCACCAATGGTGAGAAAGTCTTTTCACAGGTAGATCAGTGGCAGGTACTCCATTGGTTGAGGTAAAAAATAGGAAAGGTTCTGGATTCAAAACCTTAAGCCGCTTTGAACGGTAATGTTTTCAGAGAAGCATTATACCGGGAATTGTGGGCTAACTCAGTATCTCATGTTAACAAACTGACCACTTGTTCACTAATCATATGATTGCGCTAAGAAAGACGCTCTAACAAGAGCCCCTGTTATTTAGGCTATAGATTCAACAACAAACTGTATGTTCACTTGGCATCTGAGGTTAATAGAATCTACTTATTCAATTATCATTTAATTGCGCTAGGATAATACTCTAACAAGAGCTCCCGTGCAAGTATCGCATATATTATATTACTGATCCCTGTCAGACCTCGTGAGTGGCTTGCATGAAAGCCGCCTATTGCGGTATATAAATTGAGCTTAATAATGCTCCAACATAGAAAAACAGTAAAAAAGGGCCCCCAATTACTCTCTAACCCCCTTATCATGTTTCGCCATATTGGCTTTTTCAAATGTGGAGGGCTTTCGCAGCCTTTTAATGGGAATTTGTGTTCTTCTATTGTCCAGGTATGTGTTGGTTTTTCTATCCCCTAGGTCAGAGCTTTCCAAACTTTTCATGTTGGTGACACACTTTGTAGACCTACATCATTTTGCGACACAGTAATTCAGTTGTACTAGCAAAAAGGAGGTTAAACTTACTTGTTTTAAAAGATACGGACACATACATAAATAATATAATAACGGAATGTATTTACAAGTAACAGTATGTATGTGCAAGAATTAAAAAAAGTTTAACACCAATAGCTACTTACTATTTTAATGGGATGTATGAGGTTGATGGGATGAACACCGTTTATGAATATTTGGTGTAATATTAGATAAAGACACTCACATTTCATCATCAAGCATTTTTAAGCTTCTACTTCCTATCCATATATCAAGAGCAGGAGCAGCAATGCACTACTGGGAGCTAGTTGCAAAAAAATCCCAGTGACTTCTGACTTCAGCTCAGTGTTTAAGCTGCCACCCTCAGAGCTCTGTGAGTACGATTGACTACTGCCCACGCTGCAAACACACTGCTGTCCCACTCACTGGCTACACTTGCAGTCAGGAGCCAATGTGCCGCCAAATCCACCAATGGTAATAGTTTCAGTTCCCACTGAGCTGTGCCAATTGGTTAAATTGATCTGTGACCCACTAGGTATCAATCACGTGTCAACCATGTGACATGTGTAGCAGGCAGGTAGAAAGTAAGAAGCCAAAAAACAATTTAAAAAAAAAATAAAAAAATAAAAAAAATTGTGCTGAAGCAGAGACACACCTACACACTTCTGCCGACACACTAGTGTGTCCTGACACACAGTTTGGAAAGCACTGCCCTAGGTAGTATCTTTGTTTTTCTTGAATTCCTTCCTAAGTAGTAATTTTCTCAGATATAGATGGATATATTTTACTACTTCAAATTTATCAAGTTGAGAAATGGGACAAAATGTCATGCCTTTGGATAGTACATTGGATTGATCATGTGATACTAACATGTTGGACAGATTAATTACTCTTAGTGCGTCAGTCTCATTTTGGAGAAGGGACTTTCTGACCTTTTGTATGGTCCCAACTTGTGTTGTTCCCTTTGGGTTGATTTTTGGTTTTCAGTTGTTTTTGTTTTGGTTTGGCCCCTCCTTCCTCTCCTTGTTGGTTTCCATCTGAAGAGGCTTCTTCCTCTAAAAAAATCTTCCTTTTCCTTCTTGTCTGGTTTCCATATTGGATGTACTAGGGGTCTCATTCTCACTTTCACTATTTCTGACATCCGACTCCTCACTCTCTGTTTCTGAGACATCACTGACTATAGTTTGTACTATCGGTGGTCTCCTGTTGTTTCATCCAAACCCTTCCCCCCATTTAGATACTTTGTGATTACTGAAATCTGCTACATCTCTGCTTAGCTTGATTTGTTTAGTCTCCTTGATCTCTTTTTCATATTTGTCCAATTCGGCTTGGTATTTCTTATATCTGATTTAAAAATCTGCTAGGGCTTCAAATTCTTTTAGTTCTTTGTATTGCTCTTTAATGATTCCCTCTAACCTCTCATGTTCTGCATTATCATGCTTTATCAGAATTTTCATCATCTTAACTGAGTATTCTGACAGACCTTCCTCCCATTCTGTATTTAGGCTAAGATCTTAAAAACTCAAATGCAGGGAAAATTTGGATCCTCAGTCCCCTAGGTATGAGATTCTTTTCAATGTATTTATCAAATAAATTTTTATTCCACCAGACTTTATCTTGTTTGTAGATATTCTTGTGTAATTCCCTTAATGTATTTTCCATTATTTCCTTAATATTTGTATTGGGATTTATGGCAGTATCATTAAATACTTAATTGAAGCCTGCCATCCTTTTTTGCTGTCTATTTTGTCTGTCAGATTTACAAAAGTTTGACATTAAGATAGCAAGTGTGCTCTATTGAGAATCCTGGACAACCAGGTAACAATTTAGTATGTACAGAAGACAATGGCACTACTTATGTTTATAGTTAGAAGGGTTATGCAGCTATGTATAAAATTCTTCACTAATTCATGAGGTAATGTGATCTTGGCTGCAGAGAGGTGATATGTATCAACAAAACGTATTCATTAACAATTTCAACTGAGAGTTGAACAGGATACATATAACAGCACTCCCTTCGATAGTGGAAGTGTATAGAAACAAATTGTTAAGAAATAAAAGTATTTTTTATTAGTATAATAATTAAAATGGGTGAAAAAACACATTAAAAACTCAGTGGTTCCTATGTGGTGGAGACCAATACTAAATACCTACTAGGTTATCTGTACTGACATTCTCACTTCTTGTTATTATTGTGTAACATACACATGGGGTATAGTTAACTGGAGTTGAACACAAATATTGACTAAAATGCCCTCACCCAAGATATCAAACTGAATGAAAAGGGTGGTATAAGTTATATAACTGCTTAAATAAGTGCCTGTCTATTTAAAGTCCTCAAATTATATATATCATGATTCGATTAGCACATTGATAAAAAGCAGTTTTTTTCACAGTTACCTGTTTATAAATTATCCGCTGTTTTCATTAGACATAAAGGTTAATATAAGGGCCACAAGTAGTAAGTAGGTATTTATTTGTTACAATTCTCCAGTGTCAGAGTTAGCTAAATGTGTAATTATTAATAAGTTATCGCAACAACCTGTGTGCTAAATGCTTAGTGACAGAAAAAAATAATGATTTATATATGAATATATATTATATACACTTCTATCTGCTAAATATACTTACATAGTTCAAATAAAAATGGGATTAACATCTCGCAATAATATTGACTTATATTTATGCTGCAACAATTTTTTTTGCTGTAAAAAAATGCCTTTAAATGAAATGGGATCTTAGTCACACAATATGATCATATTCTGCTAAGCCAGTCACCACTTACAAGGTGTCCTATATTAGACTGGTCCTAACACTAACCAGTTTCCTCACTGCAGCAAGTAATGTCTACACAGTGCGAACCTTTCTAGCTTATTAAGTATATTTATCTGGAATTAGCAGAATATGATCATATTGTGTGACTAAGATCCTATTTAATTTAAATGCATTTTTTTACAGCAAAAAAAATGTTTGCAGCATAAATATAAGTCAATATTATTGCAAGATGTTAATCACAATTTTATTTGAACTATATAAGTATATTTAGCAGATAGAAGTATATTTGTTTTTGCAGCTCAAATATAAGCCAATATTATTGCGAGATGTTTATCCCAATCTTATTTGAAGCTATGTAAGTATATTGGGCAGACAGAAGCATATACAAATATGCCATGAAAGAGTGGACTTAAGTGGTTGGATGTGCACCAATATTTTTTGTTGATTTGTAATTGTTTTGGTCACTTTGGTAGCACTCCCACAATATGTGTGTTAAGATTAAACAGTCCTTTTGTGGTGTGCTTAACCAAAAAAAACCTTTGTTGTATATATATATATATATATATATATATATATATATATATATATATATATATACATATATAGGAGTGTTGTTTCATGGGTCAGTAATTGCTGACACCCATGTCTGGATCATTTATACAGCCTAATGTTAATGATCAGGCTTACAAAGAGTTAACTTGTGATCGAGTAATATACCTGTTGCATCGATTATCACTATCATTTATATATATATATATATATATATATATATATATATATATATATATATATATATATATATACATATACATATATATATATATATATATATATATATATATATATATATATATATTAACGGGAGACTCTCCAAATGAGATGTATCATTGGACAGGTATAATGCTTAGATAAAAATATTATAAGCTATCGATCTGATAGTAAACTATATGTTCACTTAGAATCTCGTGTTAACAAACTGACCGCTTGTTCACTAATCATATGATTGCGCTAAGAAAGATGCTCTAACAAGAGCCCCTGTTATTTAGGCTATAGATTCAACAACAAACTGATAAGTCTTTTGTCTGATGAAACGAGCGTGCTTATGGTCGAGAAACATGTTGCAAGCAACAATAAACCTTGTTTTTAAGCTCTATCACGAAGGAGTCTGCCTTTTACTTCTACGGAAGTGCATATATATGCGATCATTTTATAAGTGACCTTTTTCCAGCACATTAGCCATTTGGGCTTGTTATGTGATTTACACTGGTGCATTCCTGGCCGGACGCTGAGGGATTGGAAAGTACATCCGCCTAGACACTGGAGAAATCCCTTAGCCACCCCTGATATGGGACAAGTATCCAGTGAGCTGACTACTGTGATTGTCAGCCTGCCTGTTTGAGCTTTCACAAGTGCCATCTCAATTCCTAGCACATTCGTTTATGGAGTTCACTATGAGGCGCCCCTTTCTTTTTTTATTTAGATCACCATGGGTAACCAAGATTATTCTCCACAAGTGGAGCTGCCTTGTACCATCCTGATTTCAATTACCATAGGTTATTACAGTGGAACTTTCGTATGTATGGACTATATTCATCTAGAAGTCAAATACATTGATTGTATTGCTTATTACGATTAACAGTTGCATTTTTTTGGTCCTTTAGACATTGTTGAAATATTTACAATTTTGTATATAGATCTGAAACACATTTTTATACAGTGTTGCAATACTGTTAAGGATTTCCATTAAGTAATTAATTTGCTAGTGCCGCCCCACAGGCATTAATTTCTTTTCCCTTTTTTTTCCCTTTATCAGTATAAGAGTGCGCCACGTTCCTGGGTGTTTTCACCTAGTATTAGAACAAACTGTATGTTCACTTAGGCATCTGAGGTTAATAGAATCCGCTTATTCAATTTCCATATAATTGCGCTAGGATAACACTCTAACAAGAGCCCCTGTGCATGTGTCGCACCTATTATATTACTGATTCCTGTCAGACCTGATAAATGGCTTGCATGAAAGCCGCCTAGTGCAGTATATAAATTGAGCTTAATAATGCTTCAACATAGAAAACCAGAGTACTTTAAAAAAGGGCACCCAATTACCCTCTAACCCCCTTAACATGGTTTGCCATATTGGCTTTTTCAAAAGTAGAGGCACCACGGCTTTTGCTGCCTTTTAACAGGAATTTTTGTCGTCTAACTCCTCCTCTTTATGATGTCATCATGGAATATATCCAATCTATTTTGACATCGTAATTGTATTAGATCTTCAAGGATAGTTGAATACATAGTATTTCAATGAGTGTACAAGGTATTTCAATAACTTATATTGAAATCTTTGATTTGTAATTCATATTGTCATTGATGGAAAGGGAAAATACTCGTGTATAGTGGTGTCTGTGCTTGAGTTATACATTAGAGTACAGATATCCAGAAATATAATGTGAAACTAAATATGGATTTATTATAGTATCTAGCATCCCAACATTTATCACATTATTTATACAAGAAAGGAATACTATCCCCCCAAAAAATATTAGTTTTTCATCTAATAGGGAGAACATATTGTGATTTTTATATTCTAAATTTTACATTATTTAGGAGTGAGTGCATGGTTTAAATATAAGTGAGTAGAAAACAGAATATAGTGAAGTGTTGTGGTATCTTGTATATTGTCCTATTAATTCTTTACTTTCATAATTTAGTGATAAAAGAAAATGAATAACAATATGTTAGAATATGTGATATTTGGTCTAATAATTAATACTAAAGATTTTGATCTCTCATTTAGATTACTCATGAGACGAGTTGTGTTGTACTATATACATACACTTATTGTCCTTATGTGTTTTTTATATTCCAATTGTGGTGATATATACAGTGAGAAAGAAAAATATTCTTGGAAATAAGTTGTATTCTGATGCTACAACTACCTTTGTTGGGATAAGTACAGTTATTGCTTTTTAATTTTTAATGGGAGGCAAGATTTATAAGAACAAGAAATAATTATTATTTTCATTCAAGCCAAAAGGTTGGACAGAATTTAGCAAGTAAATCCATCGTGTTTCAACTTTAAGTAGTGACTGTTCTACGTTCCCTCCTCGTATTCCCAGGGAGACTTGTTGTATACCAAAGCACCTGAGTTCAGATGTTTTGCTTTGGGGAAAACGTAGAAAGTGATTTGCTTTGATTATAATTCTTTTGTCATCTTCCAAGTCTTTTTTAGCATTCTTTATGTTTCTCAGTTGCTCTAAAATTCTGACCCTCAATTTGCGTGAGGTCATGCCCACATAGGTAAGATTGCATTGGCAATGGATACCATATACCACTCCTTCTGTATTGCAATCAATGTATGTTTGAATACGATGTGTTTTACCAAATCTGTCAGTGATGGATTTGATTTTGTCAACATGATTGCAAATGGAGCATGACCTACATGTATAGTTTCCTGGTTGCAGTCTAGATGTTTTCTACTTATCCTCATAATGACTGTGACTGATTAAGTCCTTAAGATTCTTAGTTCCTTTTAATCCTACTTAGATTTTATCCCCAATGATTTCATTCAATATGGGGTCTGTTTTTAGGATATCTGTATGGTTATGGATAATTTTCATCACTTCTTCCACTTGTGGATTATAAGTAAGAATCAGTCTGGTTTCTGTATTTTTACTTTTCTTCTTAGTTTCTAATCATTCCTTTATATCTGTTTGTTCAGCTCTTCTTTTGGCTTTTTTTAAGGATCTTTGGCTGTAGCCTCTTTGGATTAATCTCTGTTCAAGTTCCTTGGCTCTCTTCCTGAATGTTGGAATATCTGTAAAGTTTCTTCGAGTCCTCAGATATTCTCCCATAGGGAGGGCTTTGACTGTATGTGGGGAATGCACACTTGAATGGTGCAACATATTATTGGTAGCTGTTTCTTTTCTGTAAAGATCAGTGTGTATTTCTCCATTTGGTTTGATGGAGATCTTTAAATCCATAAAGTTCACTTCTTTATTATCAAAGTGCCATGTCAATTTGATGTTAAGATAATTTTGATTTAGAACCTCCAATAAAGACTGTTGACCTTCCCACATGAAGAAAATGTCATCTATATATCTGAGCCAGATGGGAACACATTTGGTTTTATCATCTGTGAAGACTATATATTGTTCCCACCAGCCCAGAAATAGATTTGCATTTGTGGGGGCACATGCTGTTCCCATGGCTGTGCCTCTGATCTGCAGATAGAACTGTTTATTGAAGACAAAGAAATTGAGTCACAGGATAAAAATCAGGATTTTGATGATGAACCTGTCATGGATTGGTTCTTCTGATAATGATGAGAGGAAGCTGTCTACAGCTTTGATACCCATATTATGATCAATACTCATGTAAGGTATGTTTTGAGACACTGGTTAACCCTCTCAGTATGGCCATTAGACTGAGGGTGATGAGATGTACCAAACTGTTTGCAAAGGGATTCCCCAAACTGAGAAACAAAATGTACAGGAAGAGACTTATTCCTTAATATATTTTGCTAAAGAAGGCCACCAAACATATCTCAATTTACACAACGTATTGTAGATTCCTGTATGTCCAGAAAGGACGTTATCTTGTGCCCAATACAGCAGTTTAGAGTGGAGACATTCAGGAACAAAGAGGAATCCAGTGAGTCATTTACAAGTGGAGGGAAGAATCATTTGAGCCTTCCGTAACTCTTGCAGAGTAGAGACTGAGAGTTGAGCTATTATCTTATGAGGATGAAGGATGGTAGAAACTGCCTGGATATAGGAAAAGACATAGTGAAATCTGGAAAAATACAGTGACCACCTGGCCTGGCAGGAGTTTAGATGTTTAGCAGTTTGGAGGTAGAGTAAATTTTGTGATCAGTCAGTATCAAAAAGGGTTAAGTCGTTCCTTCTAACCAATGCCTCCACTCGTCCAAAGCCATCTTAAGAGCTAACAACTCCTTATTTCCTACATTGTAGTTTAACTCAGATGGATTGAATCTTTTGGAGAAGAAATCCACAAGATGAATTTTACCAGATTCAGGGTTACGCTGAGAAAGAACCACTACTGTGGCTATAGAGGAAGCATGGACCTTGCAAGATAAATTGGAGGTCAGGTTCGGGATGTTATAGGATAGGAGCAGAAGAGAATGCTGCTTTGAGAGTGTCAAAGGCCTCAATGGATTTAGCAGGCAAGTCTTTACAGTTCTGTCCCTTCTTAGTTAATGAAGAAAGAGGTCAAGAAATAGTGGCAAAACCTTTTATAACCTTCCGATAGTAATTAGCGAAACTGAGGAACCTTTGGAGTGCTTTAAGAGAGGTTGACCTGGGCCATTCAACTATAGCTGATAGTTTAGTGGGATCCATTTCAAAACCAGACTGGGAAATTATGTTTGTGAGGGGTCAAAACCAATGGCACCACCCTAGGAATAGTAGTCAGCTATGATAAATTATATTTCAATCTTGTAAGTATGATTGAACATATATTATTAATTATGATGATAAGTGCTGTGTATTTACATAAAATATTGAAAAAAGATTACATTTGATGGGAAGGACCCACCAATTTGCTACAGAATACACTTATAGCACTTTTGATTCCTATTACTTCTAAATGACGTGTAATTGATTGTAGTGTTTGATGTAACTTCCTTTCACAGACTTTAATTAAAACATAACAACTTTTATTGGTATATTTAAAAATGGGTGAATTTAAAAACAACAATCCCAAATTATGTCACCAATAATGTATTGCTTAGGAACAATATAAATATGGCTATCTAAATGCTTGGTGCCTAGATATAATATCACACTTCATATTGTGACCTAATCGGTCACTAAATTAAACCATAAATTAGTTTGAGTGTTGCTGATATAATGTATTGTAACTGTATTGAATTATGGTTCTTACTGAAGATAGAGTGAGTGTGTGTATTGCTTGGCCACAGTTAGTAAATGAAGCAATTGCTAAAAACAAGTGAATTGATCATTAGCAATTGTATTGCAACATATTGTATAGTCACCAATACGGTAGCAGCATACAGTGGGGCAAAAAAGTATTTAGTCAGCCACCAATTGTGAAAGTTCTCCCACTTAAGAAGATGAGAGAGGCCTGTAATTTTCATCACAGGTATACCTCAACTATGAGAGACAAAATGTGGAAACAATTCCAGACAATCACATTGTCTGATTTGGAAAGAATTCATTTGCATATTATGGTGGAAAATAACTATTTGGTCACTTACAAACAAGCAAGATTTCTGGCTCTCACAGACCTGTATCTTCTTCTTTAAGAGGCTCCTATGTCATCCACTCATTACCTGTATTAATGGCACCTGTTTGAACTTGTTATCAGTATAAAAGACACCTGTCCACAACCTCAAACAGTCACACTCCAAACTCCACTATGGTGAAGACCAAAGAGCTGTCGAAGGACACCAGAAACAACATTTTAGACCTGCACCAGGCTGGGAAGAATCTACAATAGGCAAGCAGCTTGGTGTGAAGAAATCAACTGTGGGAGCAATAATTAGGAATTGGAAGACATACAAGACCACTGATAATCTCCCTCGATCTGGGGCTCCACGCAAGATCTCACCCCGTGGGGTCAAAATGATCACAAGAACAGTGAGCAAACATCCCAGAACCACAAGGGGGGACCTAGTGTATGACCTGCAGAGAGCTGGGACCAATGTAACAAACGCTACCATCAGTAACACACTACGCTGCCAGGGACTCAGATCCTGCAGTGTCAGACGTGTCCCCCTGCTTAAGCCAGTACATGTCCAGGCCCGTCTGAAGTATGCTAGAGAGCATTTGGATGATCCAGAAGCGGATTGGGAGAATGTTTGGTAGAAACACAACTCGTCGTGTTTGGAGGTGAGAGAATGCTGAGTTGCAACCAAAGAACACCATACCTACTTTGAATCATGGGGGTGGCAACATCATGCTTTGGGGCTGTTTCTCTGCAAAGGGAACAGGACATTTGATCCGTGTACATGAAAGAATGAATGGGGCCATGTATTGTGAGATTTTGAGTGCAAACCTCCTTCCATCAGCAAGGGCATTGAAGATGAAACGTGGCTGGGTCTTTCAGCATGCCAATGATCCCAAACACACCGCCTGTGCAACAAAGAAGTGGCTTAATAAGAAGCATTTCAAGGTCCTGGAGTGGCCTAGCCAGTCTCCAGATCTCAACCCCATAGAAAACCTTTGGAGGCAGTTGAAAGTCTGTGTTGCCCAGCAACAGCCCCAAAATATCACTGCTCTAGAGGAGATCTGCATGCAGCAATGGGCCAACATACCAGCAACAGTGTGTGACAACCTTGTGAAGACTTACAGAAAACATTTGACCTCTGTCATTGCCAACAATGTATATATAACAAAGTATTGAGATTATCTTTTAATATTGACCAAATACTTATTTTCCACCATAATTTGCAAATAAATTCTTTCCAAATCAGACAATGTGATTGTCTGGATTTGTTTCCACATTTTGTCTCTCATAGTTGAGGTATACCTATGATTAAAATTACAGGCCTCACTCATCTTCTTAAGTGGGAGAACTTGCACAATTGGTGGCTGACTAAATACTTTTTGGGCCCACTGTATGTATTGAGCACTTATGCTTGGAATTATTAATGCTGGAGTATACCAATTCTAATGTAAAAATCTGCAGCTGATGTCCATAGATACCAAGAGTATTATGTTTATCACTGCACTATTTACCTGTTATGATCTTGGTTACAGTAAGGCACTAAAGGCTTGAAAATAATGGCTAGCACTATATCATCCTGTTTCAGTTAAATAATGTTGGTGCTAGATCAGTACAATGACCACCATATATTGTAGTATTGAATTGCTGCCTTATCTTTTGATATAAGCATTTCCACATATATACTCTTCATTAAATTATAATACTGCCAAGCAAATATGAACGTTGGCCAGTATTAATCAAATATTGTAGTTACACATCACTAGATTATACCATATATTGGCATTAGAGGTACAGATATTGTGTATTAGAGTACTCACTACACACAGATAAAACAGAGTAGTAAGTTATGCGTTTGGCTTAACCATAATGTCATCGAGTTTGAAAAAGATACACTTGCTATAAAAAGTTAATAACTAAAAAGATAAATCCAAGCCTGTCCAGTTGGATATATGTGTGAAGTAATCCAAGGAAAGCCAATATAAAAAGTAAAAAAAGTGCTTTTGTTATGTATGGATAAGACTCATACAGATTAGTAAAAGAGCTAATGAAAATACATCTGACCGGTTTCGGTCCAAACGACCGTAGTCATAGACATAGTGTTAACACATGTGCACTATTTATACACGTTAGCATCTCCCCTAGGGGAGTATCATTAAAAACATACTGTTAACAACTTTTAGATGTGAGATTTAAAGACACAGTTCTAATAATATCGCTCTCTTTGATACAGATATTGTTACCCTCTCTTTATTATAGAGAAATATAGGTATATCATACTCATTACAATACAATCACCTAGATTTAGAGTTCCGCGTTAACCGTCAAAAGCAGCGTTAAGGGCTCCTAACGCTGCTTTTGGCCGCCCGCTGGTATTTAGAGTCAGACAGGAAAGGGTCTAACGCTCACTTCAAGCCGCAACTTTTCCATACTGCAGATCCCCTTACACCTATTGCGTATCTTATATTTTTAATGGGATTTTCCTAACGCCGGTATTTAGAGTCTTGGCTGAAGTGAGCGGTACACCCTCTACCGACAAGACTCCTACCGCCCATGGAAAGGCTGTAATTAAGAGCTTCATGGGCTAATGCCGGTTTATAAAGCTCTTAACTACAGTGCTCTAAAGTACATCCATAAACTACCTATGCACCCCTAAACCAAGGTCCCCCCACACCGCTGCCACTATAATAAATATTTTTAACCCCTAATCTGCCGACCGCACATCGCTGCCACCTACATTATCCCTATGAACCCCTAATCTGCTGCCCCTATCATCACTGACACCTACATAATATCTATTAACCCCTAATCTGCCCCCCCAACGTCGCCACCACCCCCAACGTCGCCACCACCTAACTTCAAGTATTAACCCCTACTCTGCCGACCGGACCTCGCCGCTACTATAATAAAGTTATTAACCCCTAAACTGCAGCACTCCCACCTCGCAAACCCTATAATAAATAGTATTAACCCCTAATCTGCCCCCCAATGTCGCTGCCACCTAACTTCAAGTATTAACCCCTAATCTGCCGACCGGACCTCGCCGCTACTCTAATAAATGTATTAACCCCTGAAGCTAAGTCTAACCCTAACCCTAAATTAAATATAATTTTAATCTAACAAAATAAATTAAATCTTAATAACTAAAGTATTCCTATTTAAAACTAAATACTTACTTGTAAAATAAACCCTAAACTAGCTACAATGTAATGAATAATTATATTGTAGCTATTTTAGGATTTATATTTATTTTACAGGCAACATTGTATTTATTTTAACTAGTTACAATAGCTATTAAATAGTTATTTACTATTTAATAGCTACCTAGTTAAAATAATTACAAAATTACCTGTAAAATAAATCCTAACCTAAGTTACAATTAAACCTAACACTACACTATCAATAAATTAATTAAATAAATTACCTACAATTACCTACAATTAAATAAACTAAACTAAATTACCAAAAAAACAAACACTAAATTACAGAAAATAAAAAAATATTACAAGAATTTTAAACAAATTACACCTACTCTAAGCCCCCTAATAAAATAAATAAAAAAAATAATAAAGGTCCCTACCCTATTCTAATTTAAAAAGAAATCAGCTCTTTTGCCTGTAAAAAGAAACGGAGCAGAGCCATCTTCTTCCAGCTGACGTGGATCCATCCTCGCCGAATGAAGTTTCCTTTAAATGACGTCATCAAAGATGGCGTCCCTTGAATTCCGATTGGCTGATAGAAATCTATCAGCCAATCGGAATTAAGGTAGGAAAAATCTGATTGGCTGATTAAATCAGCCAATTAGATTGAGCTTGCATTCTATTGGCTGATCGGAACAGCCAGTAGAATGCAAGCTCAATCTGATTGGCTGATTGGATCAGCCAATCGGATTGAACTTGAATCTGATTGGCTGATTTAATAAATTTTCCTACCTTAATTCTGATTGGCTGATAGAATCCTATCAGCCAATCAGAATTTGAGGGACGCCATCTTGGATAACGTCATTTAATGGAACCTTCATTTGGCGAGGAGGCGTCGGTTGAAGAGGATGGATCCGCGTCGGCTGGAAGAAGATGGCTCCGCTCCGCTCCGGATGGATGAAGATAGAAGATGACGTTTGGATGAAGATGTCTGCCGGTCCGGATGTCCTCTTCTGCCCGGATAGGATGAAGACTTCTGCCGGTCTGGATGTCCTCTTCTTCCCCATTGGATGATGACTTCGGCCCGGCTGGGTGAAGATGACTCAAGGTAGGGAGCTCTTCAGGGGGGTAGTTAGAGTAGGGGTATGTGGGTGGTGGGTTTTAATTTTGGGGGGGTTGTATTTTTTTTACAGGCAAAAGAGCTGATTACTTTGGGGCATGCCCCACAAAAAGCCCTTTTAAGGGCTGGTAAAAGAGCTGATTACTTTTTCATTTAGAATAGGGTAGGGACCTTTGTTATTATTTTTTTATTTATTTATTTTATTAGGGGGCTTAGAGTAGGTGTAATTAGTTTAAAATTCTTGCAATATTTTTTTATTTTCTGTAATTTAGTGTTTGTTTTTTTTGTAATTTAGTTTAGTTTATTTAATTGTAGGTAATTGTAGGTAATTTATTTATTTATTTATTGATAGTGTAGTGTTATGTTTAACCCCTTAATGACCACAGCACTTTTCCATTTTCTGTCCGTTTGGGACCAAGGCTATTTTTACATTTCTGCGGTGTTTGTGTTTAGCTGTAATTTTCCCCTTGCTCATTTAATGTACCCACACATATTATATACCGTTTTTCTCGCCATTAAATGGACTTTCAAAATATACCATTATTTTCCTCATATCTTATAATTTACTATAAATTTTTTTATAAAATATGAGGAAAAAATAGAAAAAAACACACTTTTTCTAACTTTGACCCCCAAAATCTGTTATACATCTACAACCACCAAACAAAAACCATGCTAAATAGTTTCTAAATTTTGTCCTGAGTTTAGAAATACCCAATGTTTACATGTTCTTTGCTTTTTTTGCAAGTTATAGGGCCATAAATACAAGTAGCACTTTGCTATTTCCAAACCACTTTTTTTCAAAATTAGCGCTAGTTACATTGGAACACTGATATCTTTCAGGAATCCCTGAATATCCCTTGACATGTATATATTTTTTTTTAGAAGACATCCCAAAGTATTGATCTAGGCCCATTTTGGTATATTTCATGCCACCATTTCACCGCCAAATGCGATCAAATAAAAAAAAATGTTCACTTTTTCACAATTTTTTTCACAAACTTTAGGTTTCTCACTGAAATTATTTACAAAAAACTTATGCAATTATAGCATACATGGTTGTAAATGCTTCTCTGGGATCCCCTTTGTTCATAAATAGCAGACATATATGGCTTTGGTTTTGCTTTTTAATAATTAGAAGGCTGCTAAATGCGACTGCGCACCACACGTGTATTATGCCCAGCAGTGAAGGGGTTAATTAGGGAGCATGTAGGGAGCTTCTAGGGTTAATTTTAGCTTCAGTGTAGTGTAGTAGACAACCCCAAGTATTGATCTAGGCCCATTTTGGTATATTTCATGCCACCATTTCACCGCCAAATGCAATCAAATTAAAAAAAACGCTAAATTTTTCACAATTTTAGGTTTCTCACTGAAATTATTTACAAACAGCATGTGCAATTATGGCACAAATAGTTGTAAATGCTTCTCTGGGATCCCCTTTGTTCAGAAATAGCAGACATATATGACTTTGGGGTTGCTTTTTGGTAATTAGAAGGCCGCAAAGTGCTGCTGCGCATCACACATGTATTATGGCTAGCAGTCAAGGGGTTAATTAGGTAGTTTGTAGGGAGCTTGCGGGGTTAATTTTAGCTTTAGTGTAGAGATCAGCCTCCCACCTGACACATCAGACCCCCTGATATCTCCCAAACAGCTCCCTTCCCTCCCCCACCCCACAATTGTCCCCGCCATCTTAAGTACTGGCAGAAAGTCTGCCAGTACTAAAATAAAAGTTTTTTTTTTTAAAAAAAAAATACATCTTTAGCATATTTACATATGCTACTTTGTAGGATCCCCCCTTAGCCCCCAACCTCCCTGATCCCCCCCAAAAACAGCTCTCTAACCCCCCCCCCTGCCTTATTGGGGGCCATCTTGGGTACTGGCAGCTGTCTGTCAGTACCCAGTTAACAATATTTTTTCCTCTTTTTGTATTTATTTTTTTTACATTTTGCTGTAGTGTAGCTTCCCCACGACCAACCCCTACCCCCACCCCCTCCCAGATCCCTTAGATTAGTTTTTGGGGGCATTTACTCCCCCTCTTCCTCCCACTTACTACATAATTATTTCTGTAGTGTAAGTGGTTCCCACCCGCTCCCTCCCGTGCACGCGCCCCGCCCGCCGATCCCCCGTGCACGCGCGCGTGTCTGTGCGCGCCCCTGACTCTCCCGCCCCCGATCCCGCCCCCCTCTGTGAATCTGAAGCCATCGATGGCCGCCCACCCGCCTCCCACTGCAGCTCCCACCCACCAACGATTGCGGCCATCGATGGCCGGTGTAGAGAGGGCCACAGAGTGGCTCTCTCTGCACCGGAGGGGTACAAATTGTTATTGCAGGATGCCTCGATATTGAGGCATCCTGCAATAACCGGAAAGCAGCTGGAAGCGATGAGGATCGCTTCCAGCTGCTTTCCAAACCGAGGACGTACGCCACACGTCCTCAGGCGTTAACTGCCTTTTTTCTGAGGACGTGTGGCGTACGTCCTCGGTCATTAAGGGGTTAATTGTAATTTAGGTTAGGATTTATTTTACAGGTACTTTTGTAATTATTTTAACTAGGTAGCTATTAAATAGTAAATAACTATTTAATAGCTATTGTACCTAGTTAAAATAAATACAAAGTTGCTTGTAAAATAAATATAAATCCTAATATAGCTACAATATTATTATTCGTTATATTGTAGCTAATTTAGGCTTTATTTTACAGGTAAGTATTTCGTTTTAAATAGGAATACTTTAGTTAATAAGATTTAATTTATTTAGTTAGATTAAAATTATATTTAATTTAGGGGGGTGTTAGGGTTAGAGTTAGACTTAGCTTTAGGGGTTAATACATTTATTAGAGTAACGGCGAGGTCCGGTCGGCAGATTAAGGGTTAATACTATTTATTATAGTAGTGGCGAGGTCCGGTCAGCAGATTATGGGTTAATAAATGTAGTTAGGTGGCGGCGACTTTGGGGGGGGCAGATTAGGGGGTAATAAATATAATATAGGTGTCGGCGATGTTGAGGGCAGCAGATTAGGGGTTCATAGGGATAATGTAGGTGGCGGAGGTGTCTGGAGCAGCAGATTAGGGGTTAATTGTGTAATCTAGGTGTCAGCGATAGCGGGGGCAGCAGATTAGGGGTTAATAAGTGTAAGGTTAGGGGTGTTTAGACTCGGGGTACATGTTAGGGTGTTAGGTGCAGACTTAGAAAGTGTTTCCTCATAGGAAACAATGGGGCTGCGTTGGGAGCTTAACGCTGCTTTTTTTTTTCCTATGGGGGAATCGTGCACGAGCACGTTTTGCCAGCTTACCGCTACCATAAGCAATGCTGGTATTGAGGGTTGAAGTGGCGGTAAATTCGGCTCAACGCACTCTTTTTGGAGCCTAACGCAGCCCCTCAGACAACTCTAAATACCAGCGTTGTTTGGGAGCAGCGGTACGAAAAAAGCTGCGTTAGCTACGCAGGTCTTTACCGACAAAATTCTAAATCTAGGCGAATGTTACTACATAAGATATAAATATGAACTTAAAAGACTGAGTGGATAAACTGTTATAACCATCTCTAAAGAGCGTGTGTGTATCTTAAAGTGGAGTTATTAGAACTGCTACTATTTAAAGGAAGCAATTTGGTTTTGAAAGATAGTGCTCAAGGCTGCTAAAAATATTTTCTATTTTATATGATAATGTTATAGACTATGTACATGATTTTAGGATGGTCTATATTAAACTATCAAATATAACTATATTTGATTGCTGTATTGTTTATACCCTGCTAAGTACAAACTAGGATATATATATATACTGCCTGGGCATCAGGCTTATCTGGCCAAGGAATAGGGATAATGGTTCCTATGTTTTAAAAGAACCTACTCTTAGAGGTAGCAAATGCTTTAGACAAGGCATACTATGCCAGTAGTGGTACCCCTATATTAAACCTTGTTCATCTATACCAATAGTTGATGATGTCAAATTCTGAGTTGAAACCTCCAGGTAGCAGACTCCCGAGTTTATATATCCAGTAAATGTCCTGTCTGGATAATATCTGTAACTTATCCCCCCCTCTTGGGGGTCTAGTAATCTGCTCGATTGCCTGCCACCTGAAGATTCTAACCTCACCACCATGTATCTCTAAAAAATGTTTAGAGAGAGCGGATACCGCTCTCTCTTGGGACACATAGGACAGGTGTTTTCTTATGCGTTTGCCTACTTCTCGGGTGGTCCTCCCTACATATTGTTTGCAACATACTGTGCATTCAATTAAGTATATGACATATGTGTTGCCACACTTAATACAGCCTTTAGTGTTGAATACTTCAGAAGCTGAGGCTGAGGTAAAGGTCTTGGATACATGCATATGATCGCATGAGCTGCACGACTTCTTGCCACATTTATATATGCCCTTGACTTGTAACCAAGAGCTACCATTGCCTTGTTCTGGAGTAAATTTGGAGATAGCAAGTGATCCAATGATAAATTGCGTTTATAAACAAAATTGCAGCCATCCTTGATGGCCTCGCGTAGGATTCTATGCCTGCGTAGGATGGGTAGATTCCTTCTAACCACCTGGCAAACCTTATGATATTGGTTAAAATATGCCGTTATCATGCTCGGTTTAGTTTTATTGCCTTATTGAACCTGCATGGTTCCATTCTTTGATTCAAATAGCTGATTTCTGTCCATTTTGTTTACTTCCCAAAAGGCTTTGTTTATGATCTTTCTAGAATAGCCCCTGGCTTTGAGTCTCTTTTTCAAATCTTCACTCTTTCCAAGAAAATCCCTCTCCTGGGTGCAATTCCTTTTTATCTTCATAAATTGACCCTTTGCTATACCTCTGAACACATGTCCAGGATGGTTGCTACGTGCGTGCCCAGAGATGGGTTTCCTATAGAGAGATGAGGAAATTGTCTCAGACTCACAATTGGATGTTAGAGTTACATCCAAATAATTTATTATATTTTGATTCCACTCAGAATTAAACTTTAAGCCCACTGCAGTTTGGTTGAGATGTTCAACCAATTTAAGTACTCAATGGTGGTCAGCAGACCAAATAATTAGTATATCCCACCAACCCATAAATAGGTTTGCGTAGGAGGGGGCAAATTTAGCCCCCATAGCAGTTCCATATCTCCGGAGGTAAAACACCTCTGAAAACATAAAGAAATTGTGCTGGAGAAGAAACTGAATGGCTCTGACTACGAAGTCTTTATGTTGTGTGGTTAAGTTGGTGCATTTATCCAAAAAGAAAGACACTGCCTGTAGTCCATACATATGAGGTATGGAGGAATAGAGGAATACAACATCAATTGTGACCCAACTGAGTATGATATACCTATATTTCTCTCTAATATAGAGAGTGAAACAATATCTGTATCAAAGAGAGCAATAATATTAGAACTGTGTCTTTAAATCTCACATCTAAAAGTTGTTAACATAGCTTCAGTATGTTTTTAATGATACTCCCCTAAGGGAGGTGCTAACGTGTATAAATAGTGCACATGTGTTTACACTAACTATGTCTATGACTACGGTCGTTTGGACCAAAACCGGTCAGATGTATTTTCATTAGCTCTTTTACTAATCTGTATGAGTCTTATCCATAAATAATAAAAGCACTTTTTAATTTTTACATTGGCTTTCCTTGGATTACTTCACACATGTCTCCACCTGGACGGGCTTGGATTTATCTTTTAGTTACGTTTGTGCAGTACAGGGACTCCATTCCTATTAGCACGCCCAGGATTTTCGAGGGCTACAGGTGGCTGTGACATCATCAATTTGGCTGAAGTGGTGAAGCACTGTGTGAGAAGCAGAGTAGAGTGTGTGGGGGGAGAGGACTTACAGGAGAACATGACTATCTACTACGGAGGAAGCCAGAAAGACATTTTAGAGTCATCTCCAAGATTAGCACTGTTGGAATACGATAACCCTATTTGTTATAGTATACTATTTTGGATTTATTTTGGTGTTATGCAAAGCTCAGAGAGGTGGGACCTATTTGGGAGGTGTACCACTAGCTGTTAGCCCGAGGGAGCCTTATATAAACAGCTGATAGTGGAGCCCGGTCTCCTTTTCTTCTATACTGGGCCGAATAATAATTTACCACATAACTTGTGTTATACCGTATCAGGGTCACGTATGCTATAGAGATTGTACTTGTTGGAGGTTTGGTTAATGTTCCTCCACAGTCACTTATCTTGATTCTGATGACAATGTTTTAAGAGACCCCCCTGTATACGTTCATAACACTCTGCATGTTGCTAGATGTAACGGCTTCTTTGTGACTACACTAATTTTGTACCTTGAGACTTTGTTGTTTCTTTTTATTCCAAAAAGTTAATAACTAGCAACTATGTTGCAGCGTATTGTATGGTATCTAATAAATGAGTAACATGTATCAGATGGAGAATCACAGCTAGTGTCCGTAAATCACAGGGTTGTTCTATATCAAGCTACACTACTTAACTTATGTGAACTTGGTTATAGTAAAGCACTGAACGCTAAATAATACATGCTAATTGTTCACTCGGTCAGAGTTCAATAATACTATTGTTAGGCTGAATTAGAGGATCACCAACCGTTATTGAATCAAGCTGTTACCTTGAATTTTAATATAAACAATTCCATATGTTAACGATCTATCTTTAAAGTGCAAACAAGCTCCCCATTACGATATAATACTGCAAAGAAAATGTGTTCAAATACTGTAACAGATATTGTATTAGTATATAATGGACAAGTTCTAGGATAAATTTAAAATAACAACAAGAGCCCCACGACTCTCCCTCCCACCCTTGACATGTTTCGCTTGAGTGGTGAAAAAGACATGTGATATGTGATCCTGAAGAGGCTGGGAGAAGATGAGGATGTCATTCAGATAGATGATAACAAAATTGTTTAAGTAGTAACAACATATTTAGTTCACAAAATGTTGGAATATTGCGGGGGCGTGGCAGAACCCGAATGGCATGACCAGATATTTGTAATGTCCGAATTGAGTATTGAAAACTGTCTTTCATTCGTCTTCTTTGCATATTCTGATGAGATTATATGCACTTCGCGGGTCCAATTTGGTGAATATATAAGCACCTTAAAGATAGATAAAAAGCTCCGGAATAAGCGGAAGGAGATAACTGTTTTTGACCGTTATCTGGTTCAAACCCCTATAGTCTATACTGAGACGAAGGCTGCCGTCCTTTTCCACAAAAAAGAATCCAGCCCCAACTGGGGAAGAATGGTGTAATGCTCATGGGATATTCCTCTATAAGACCAAACTTGGCCAGTAGTCTTCATATCCCGCCATCAAGCTGAAATGATAGGAAATATCCTAGAGCAGAGAAGGTTTGTAAAATGAGGTAAGCAGTACTCACAGTAGGCAGGGTAGTCTTTAGTGGCAACAGGAAGGAAATCCAGCAGTATGGCAGTTCAGGGATAAACCAATAGAAGGACCGGAAACAGGCAGGAGTAAGCAACAAAAGAAATCCAGTAATATAACAGTTCAGGGATAAACCAATAGAATGGTGAGGCAGGGAGAAATCGGTAATAGTATAGCAATCCAATAGTTCATAGGTTAAGCACGCAGAGTGGTCAGACAGGCAGAGTTCAGCAACAGTATAACAGTCCAGTACTTTAGGGGTTAAGCACTCTGAGTAGTCAGACAGGAAGAGTTCAGCAACATTATGGCAATCCAGTATGTTAGGGGTTAAGCAAGCAGAGTAGTCAGACAGACAGAGTTCAGCAACATTATGGCAATCCAGTACTTTAGGGGTTAAGCAAGCCAAGTAGTCAGACAGGCAGAGTTCAGCAATATTATGGCAATCCAGTACTTTAGGGGTTAAGCAAGAAGAGTAGTCAGACAGTCAGAGTTCAGCAACATAATAACAGTCCAGCATATACAGATAATTGCACCCAAGAGCACACACAGTAACACCTATTGGTGCCAAGGAGGACAAAAGGTGTAATCAGGAGTGGCATCCAGAAGAGAGAGACAGCGTGTGGGAATGACGTCATTGCCTCAGGCTCTGAACCAGCGTCTGTGTCTATGGCATCGGCCATAGCAACGAGTCACCACCGCTAGTGGTGTAACAAAGAGGGATGTATGAAACCTCTAGCCAGATCGTCCTTGATGTTTTTCTCCAAGGTGAGGTAGTTCTTTCCACGGGTACAGGTGCCCCAGGTAGAAGGTCCATAGGACAATCAAAGGCTCAAAGAGGGGGAAGGCGTTCAGCCTCCTTCTTAGAAAACAGATCTAGGTATCCCTGGTAAGGTACTGGCAATGATCCAGGTATGTCTAATGCAGTGACTGTGGTAACAGGTGGTTTGGTAGGACATTAAAGGCAGTGGTTGAAACAAGTGGAGCAAGCCCCAGGAAGAAAGTACACCTTGAGTCCAAGTGAATGCTGGGTTGTGTAACTGAAGCCAGGGAGTACTCAGGATTATGGGAAATTGTGGAGCTGATATCACATCAAAGCTAATCAATTCGGTGTGCAATACTCCTACAGAGAAACATAAGGGTTTAATGGAGAATGAAATGAGTCCAGAGCCCAATGGATCACCGCTGATAGTAGAAACTTTGACAGAATGGACTTTGGAGTGGAGAGGTATACCTTGGGATGGTGCAAATGATGAATCAATGAAAACACTGCCTGCTCCTGAATCAATAAGACCTCGGGAATTAATTTTGGGATTTCCCAGATGGATGGTTACAGGTACAAAGAGTTTATTAATGAGGGAAGGGAGTTCTTTTTGGCTTAACTCAGTCCGCCAACAAATGGCCTTTTAAGCCACAATATTAACACAGACCAAGGGTCCGCCTTCTAAGGCATTCAGTCTCTGTAAATTTAATAGTACCAACTTCCATGGGGTCTACGTGTTCTGGAGGAAAAGAGGATAAAGATACAGGATTGGAGAAGTGGGGAGAAAAGCAGAAAGACGTCCTGAACATAGGTTTTTGGTTGATGTCCCTTTCTAGTTGCTGTTCACTATACCTGGCGTCAAGTCTATGCAGAGATTAATTAGGACTTCTAGAGATTCCGGAAGATCTCAAAACACAAGTTCATCCTTTAAATGATCAGTGAGTCCCTTACGAAATGCTGCTCTTATGAATCCCTGATTCCATGAGGTCTCATCAGCCAGAGTACGGAACGCAATAGCATATTGTGCTACAGAAAGAGTTATTTTACAAAGGTCTAGCAAACTAGCCTCGGCAGCAGTGAATCGCCCAGGTTTGTCAAAAATGCAAGAGAATATGGAAATAAAAGAATCCACATTATGGAGGATTGAGTCATCCTTTTTCAACAGTGGAGAAACCCATCTCTTTTATCAGAAAGATAAGAAAGGTGATCTTTGAAGAGGGAGTGGTAAACAGCACAGGACTGTTTTGAAAATTAAGTCGGCATTGGTTCAAAAACCCATGACAGTCCTCAGGGTTGCCATCATATTTTTCTGGAAGTATTCTGGAATTAGCGTGCTCTTCAGGCTGGACTGGAGCTAGGAGTAGCTGATGCAGTAGGATAAGGTTGTATAGGAGCAGCCAAAGATTGAAGCATGGCAGCTATCTGAATTAATTTTGAATTCAAGGATTGTAAATGGGCAGCCTTGGAACCCAGAAGTTGTTCTTGGTGGGTCATGGCCCTGGCCAGCTCAGTGGGGTCCATATTATGGCCATTTGTACTGTCAGCCATTTGAAATCAGTCCAGAATTAGACCCAATAGATAAAATGAATGTTATTCACACACTAGCACACTGAGAGAAACCCAGGACTTGACCCACTCTGACACTAAGTAGTGCAGAATAAACAGAATAAATTACTCACAAAGAGGAGCTGCATACTGCATGCAGAGCCATGGTCAGGTTGGCTTAAAGGTAGGTAAAGGAGTGTCCAGAAGAATTATCAAGCAAGCAGAGATCAGTAATATATTCAGGCAGGAATATATAATTCCAAATGTGTTGTATAAACAAAGCAGAGGTCAGATACAATTCAGGAAGGCACGGATTAATCCAAAAGAATTGTTAGGCAAAGCAGAGGTCAAATTACAGTTCAGGCAGGCATAGGTTAATCCAAAAGAGTTGTCAGGCAAAGCAGAGGTCAAGTTACAATTCAGGCAGACACATGTTAATCCAAAAGAGTTGTCAGGCAAAGCAGAGGTCAAGTTACAATTCAGGCAGACACATGTTAATCCAAAAGAGTTGTCAGGCAAAGCAGAGGTCAAGTTACAATTCAGACAGGCACAGGTTAATCCAAAAGAGTTGTCAGGCAAAACAGAGGTCAAGGTACAGTTCAGGCAGGCACAAGATAACATAGAATAGAACGTGAGACATTCAGGGAATTTAAAATCCTGCCTGATATCATCAGAACAGGCCGTCACAGAGAGACTGCATCACGTTGCTAGGCAACATGACACAACAAGCAGGAAAACAGACTTGAGAGCTGCAGCAGCATGGTTGAAAGTGGCAAATCGTTACATGTTCTGTGTTGGTGGGGATACACCAAGCAAAAATAGCTAATTCAAATAACAAATACAGGTAAAGTAGCTGTTTCAAACAATTAAATACACTACAGCAGGTAAAAGGGACCACTGGAAAACATTAAAGGAGAGAAAATTGTAAAATACAATGTCCCTTTAAGTATATAAGCATCATACACAATATTCAGAATCATACTTGAAGACAAATAACAAAATAATTAACATACTGCAATGTTGTTTTAGCAAACTTTTATGGTATAGTACAAATCATGATTCCTTTAATTATGGATATTAAATAATTTGGAGATATGTAGACAATGAGACAAATATCCTTTCATATTGTTAAAAAGAACTTACAAGAATGAAGTGGCATCTAACTGTATTAAATGAATAGTCTTCCAATCGTAAATTGAACTATTTTACATTGTTGCATTCAAAAGCAAAGCAGATCAGATGAAGTTCACTTTATAGCAATTATTGTTCATTTAAAAAAAATTAGTAGATTGAAAGGTCTCACCAACTTTGAAAATTCAAATATTCTTCAAAATTGTCTTTTTCAATCAAGATAGCTAAGGATCCGCTAAGAAGCATTTTCCCAGTAAGCAATGGAAAGCGATTTTCATACCAAATCATTCAACAATTTCCTGCTCTATCTACAAATTGATTTTGGCTTGTAATCTGCAAGCCTCTGTGACAAACTACATGGAAAAATGTATATGGTATAGTTAACACTACAATAAAATAGTTTTATTCTTTCACTAGAAAATGTGATGCTTATCACTCACCTTTACCCTTCTAGGTGCACAACCTCATAGTTAGAATATTAAAAATACAGATCTTTTGGGCATGGATTTGGTCATTTGCAGGTTACAGAATTTCAGGTGATTAAGATGCTCTGACATGAAACGGCCAATAACATGCAGATTAGACCATTTCAGAGGGTGAATTCCAAAGCAGGTCAAAGCTGCCTTTCTCTGTACAAGTATCTGTTAAAAATATAAGCATTTCAAATATTAAGAAATAAATATAAAATGATTCCATAAATAAAATTTAAATTTAAAATAGGTATGCTATTTAAAATAAAGTTTCTCTTTTTGTTAAGCAATTAGGCAATACAGCTTTTGTAAGATTGCTGAAAGTACACTGTATGGCCAAAAGTATGTGGACACCTAATCATCAAACCTATATTACACCTACATTAAAATGGAGTTTGCACCCCTTTGCAGCTATAAATGCCACAATTCTTCTGGGAAGGCTTTTTACAAGAATTTGGAAAGTGACTGTGGAATTTGTGTCCATTCAGCCAAAAGAGTATTGGTGAGATTAGGCTCTGATATTGGAATTTATGTTTTGTCTCACAATTGGCATTTTAATTCATCCAAAGTACCACCACACCATACTCCTCAAACCATGTCTTCATGGACGTTGCTTTTGCACTGTCATGCTGGCACAGGAAAGGGCCTTTCCGAAACTGTTGCCTCAAAATTTCAAACATCCAATTTGTTTAAAATGTTTTTGTATTCTGTAATATTAAGATGACCATTCACTGGAACTATGAGGCCTAGCCAGCCCCAGACCATTATGCCCAATTAACCAAAAAGGCTCTATGCATTCCAGTAGATAGCTTTCTCCTGACATCTGTCATGTCCAGATTCTTCCATCAGATTCATAAATCCAGAGAGCATATTTTCACATTTCTAAAGTCCAATATCATGTGTGATTCAAACAAATCCAGCAAACACTTAGATGAATAAAATAATATCTTATTGTTTTTTAGCATTGAACTATTGGGTGAACAGTAAATAGAAATCCAAACAGAACACTGGAAATAGCCACCACTGTTCAGTTAATTACAGAATACTCATCAGTCTCTAAGCCAGCATTTTGCAACTTATGGCACATATGCCTTGTATGGCACTCTGAAGGGGTGACATGGCTTTGAAGCTGCCATACATGCTCACTTTATAGTATTACATCAATACCAGATGCAGGCTATGGCCTAGGTTATTCAGAGCTTCTTTACTGGTGTTTATGTAAAAATATTTAGCACCTGATTTGTAATAGTGTCTCAGTGTTAAATTTTAAACTGCCTTTTTACAAGGTATTTGTAGATATGCCAACTTAAACTAAAAATTAATAAATATTTATAAATAATTCAAGACTGTCTAGGTGAAGGTTCTTTTTTATTTTTAAGATTTGTGATGATATAATTTAATGTTGTTATTAACAATAGGGGATGGAAATTAATAGGAGGAAGATTTAATGATTTGGATTATACATTTAATATAGATGTTCCATGAGTGGATTTAAAAAAAAAAAAAGGTTATCAGTGAGGTTTTTTGAAGGGTGGTTGTTTATGGTGTGAGGTTCATGTCAGGGGTATGCTTGATTAATAATTGCAATAGAGAGAGGTTATGATTCATTTAGATAAAAGACTAAGGTCAGTGTGTTTAGTGTAACTGGGGAGTTCAAGACATCATGGAAAGGATTAACGTTTGTTTGTGGATCAGCACAATGTGATTAGAGTTGTTTATATTTGGGGTAGTGAAATAGGAGACAGTTAAGGTTATGCTTGATGTTGGGTTAACATAATGGGCTCATATGCGTGCTGCTTATTATTTTCTGAGTTAGTACACCCCATATTCATTCAGTGTGATTGACAAGCCTTGCTTTTGAGCGATTGGTTATGAAAGAGAAGCGCACAGCATTGTATTAGAATATCCTTATGCAATGCTAAATAAGGGGCCAAATGAGTGAGACCATTCCTCTGTTATTATCTACACTGAATTCTCCCTTCTTAAAACAGTTGACAACTAAAGCAGTCACTACATAAAGAGTTCAGCATGACCTCTAGGGCTGTAACAAATAAGGAAAAAAAAATCATAGGATATCAAAACCATTAAGTAATAGTTGATTTTAAACACCTAGATTACAAGTTTTGTACTATAAAAGTTGCGTTATTTCACCCTCCCTAGCGCTGACATTACAAGTTTCAGAAAAGCCGCCTTGTGAGTGCAATATGGTGGCGTTAAGCTCCATACTGCACAAAAGCCAAGGGCTGAGAATACGTGCTTGTGCACGCTTTCCCCATAGACATCATTGGGGAGAGAGTGTTAGAAAAAAAACTAACACCTGAAGTGTGGAATGGCGATCGCCGTAACACAACCCCATTGATGTCTATGTGGAAAAAAAAGTTATGTTTAAACCTAACATCCTAACATAAACCCCTAGTCTAAACACCCTTAATCTACCGCCCCCGACATCTCCGACACCGAAATAAAATTATTGACCCCTAATCTACCGCTCCCGACATCGCCACCACTAATAAAAGTTATTAACCCCTATTCCGCCGGTCCCTGACATTGCCACCACTATAATAAAGTTATTAACCCCTATTCCCCCGCACCCCAACTTCGCTGCCACTATAATAAAGCTATTAACCCCTATTCTGCCTCTCCACAACATTGCTGCCACTAATAAAAGTTATTAACCCCTAAACCTCTGACCTCCCACATCTCACAACTAAATAAACCGATTAACCCCTAAACCACCAGCCCCCCACATCGCAAAAAAATAAATCAATCTATAAACCCCTAAACCTAACAACTCCCTAACTTCTCGCTGCCTGGATGAGGATGGATGTCCAAACTTAAAAAACTGTAAGTGGATCATCGGGGGTTAGTGTTAGGGTTTTTTTTACTTTTTTTGTGTGTTTTTTTTTTATATTAGGGTTTGGGCTTTAGGTAAAAAATCTAAATGCCGTTTCAGGGCAATAAAAAAAGAGCTGAATGCCCATTCAAATGCCCTTTTAAGGTCAATGGATAGCTTAGGTTTTTGTTAGAGTTAGGTTTTTTATTTTGGGGGGTTGGTTGGGTGGTGGGTTTTACTGTTGGGGGGGTCTATTTTTTTACAGATAAAAGAGCCGATTTCTTTAGTGCAATGCCCTAGAGAAGGCCCTATTAAGGGCTATTGGTAGTTACTTGTAGGCTAGGGTATTTTATTTTTTATTTTTATAGGGCTATTAGATTAGGTGTAATTATTTTTGATAATTTAGTTTGTTATTTTTTGTAATTTAGTGTTTATTTTTTGTAATTTAGTGTTTATTTTTTTGTAATTTAGTATTTTTATTTTTTTTACATTTTAGACTTACATTTTTTTTAGTAGTGTTATTTTTTATGTGTAATTTAGTGTATTTAATTGGTAGTTATTTTAATTTTAGTATAATAGTTATGTTAATTGTTAGTTTAAACTTATTCTTTTTTAATTTCACAGTTAAGTTTTTATTTCTTTTAAGATAGGGATATTGTAATTTTAATATAAAGTTAGAGGGTTATTAGGTATAGGGGTTAATAGTTTAATTTAGTTTTTTGTGATGTGGGGGGCTGGTGGTTTAGGGGTTAATATGTTTATTTAGTGGCGGTGATATGGGAGGCCAAAGGTTTAGTGGTTAATAACTTTTATTAGTGGCGGCGATGTCAAGGAGCAGCAGAATAGCGGTTAATAGCTTTATTATAGTGATGGTGGTGTCAGGGAGCAGCGGAATAGGGGTTAATAACTTTATTATAGTGGCGGGGATGAGTACGGGTGGCAGATTAGGGGTTAATAAGTTTAATATAGTGTTTGTGATGCGGGAGGGTGGTGATTTAGGAGTTAATAAGTAGTTTATGAGTGTTAGTGTATTTTGTAACAGTTTAGTTATGCGTTTTGTGAAACATTTTTGTGGCGCAAAACTCATAACTACTGCTCTAAGATAGCAGAATAGATTGTGACGGTATAAGCTGGAATGCAAGCATTTTAGCCTCACCGTACAACCTGTAATACCGGCGCTATGGAAATCTCACAAAAAAACTTAATTTTTTTTTAGCACTGGATTTACATTGAGTTACTGGCTAAAATGCTTTCGATACAGCTATACCGACACGACTCGTAATGGCTGCATTACTGTGTTGTATGCTGAAATAGCCATTTTTTCAGTGCCCGTAACGCACAACTCCTAATCTAGTCGATAGAAAGTAATCACTGTAACTAAAGCTTGAGAGCTGCCATAGTGCTGCTCCAGTGTCACTTTTGATTGTGGATTGCTCACACCTGTACTCCATTGCCACATCCAAGCTGAGTTAGAGGGAATGCAAGTGATGAATCATTTAGGGAAAACTTTCTCTAGCTTCACAAGTCTTCCCAGCTTTATCAAATTCTGTGCAGTTCCGTCAACCTGATTTTGTAAAGAGTTTAGAGGCAAATGGACTTTCATAAGCTGCACTGAAATATAAATGTGAGCAAAGAGAGGCTGGTGAGGCCTGTGGACAGCCTACTTTGTGAATTTAACCAAATACAAAAAGCATCCACTCTCAGACCAGATGTGAATATCACCTAGTTTTCCTATTTTCCTCTAAATGTAATACTTCAACTGGTATATATATTTATATAATTATTGAAATATATTTTCAATTCTGTTTCCCACTTACCCTCATCTGATTATGAGGCAAGGTTTTTATTTCATCTAACCTGCCTCTCCCTTCTCTATGCATTTCTTTTTTTATTATAGGGGTTACTGTCGATTTTTTTTTTTTTGGAAACCACAGATATAGAAGGAGTTTATGGAATCTCATCAGCTAAGCCTAATTCTGAAGTGTCACAATCACATTCTGTTTCTATAAATGTTACACTTTTTTTCCTTTTCTCCTTTTTATCTTCCTGTTTTCTTATAAGATGCCATTTGTTGGTTAACTCTATGATTACTGTCAGGTGTGTTGACCACTTCTAAACCTTTCCAAAGCTTTAATCAAGTTTGTCCATTGATATTTTTTGCCTTTTTAACTCACATAATAACTTTGTAAATCTGTCCATATTCTCCTAAAATTTAAACTCTGCATCTTTTTTAGATACATTAAAAATAATTTTGTATGATCTTCACCTGTGTAATCAATTCCACATATAACTATTATTTATAATTTATAAACAAGTCCACAAGGGCTAAGGAGTAAGTGTTTTATTCCATTTTGTAATAAAGTCCTCATCAGTAACATTAAAGGCTGGAAGCTTTTTATCCTTAACCCTCTTGGAATAAGGCTTGGAATTGTATTCAACAAAATGCTCTTATATACAATTCCAATCTAATATATTTTTCTGTCTTTTATCCTTAACTTATTCATCAGAAAAAAATAACTGTCCAGGGTATTACTATTTAACTGGAGATGTTCAATTTCCTGTTTAATAGACCTTCAGGTCTCATCCAGATCCATGAAAGCATAAATATCATCCAGCTCAATGTTATCCATGTTTCTTCATAAATATTTGTTTTTACTTGTTTCAGTCTGGAACGTATTAGGACTCATTTATTGGAAGAGCATTCCGATCTGGTCTGGAGTGAGGATGCTTTTTGTATTTTATTATTTTGTACTGCATCTGGTGTTTGGGAGTAAACATCACCTCCTGTACCTTTCTGGATTGTAGGAATTATTTCAGGTTACAGTTTGTGTCTACGCTGAAGAGACATTATCAAGAGGTAGCACTGTTTTTTATTTATTGTTTACTTTATGAGTTACGGTATTCTACGGATTTCTTTTCTTTAATTGAATGAGGGAAATATGTTCTTTTAAAAAATGTACTGAAACATTTGCGACAAAACGTAGAGGAGAGGACTTTAAGGATGTAACATAAATATGTCAGAAGTATGATAGGACCATGTTGAAAGTATGATGGTAGTTTATCATGAAAGTGAAAAGAATCATAAAGAACTGATTGGCTTTTTCAAAGAAGAGTTCAGGAATTAGACTATAAATGCAATATAACTAGGGCTATTATTTATTACTACTATGATGAGACTGAGAACAGTGTGATAGAAATATGATAGTTATGTGATAGCATTGTAATTATTATATGACATCTTAGTGCAGCAGTTAATAAAGTAATAGGACTGTTATAATAGAGACAGAACTGTGTTAGGACTGTGACAGTTGTGTGATAAGCTGTAAGAGAAGAATGTTAGAAATATAGTTTAATGAAACTATCGAGCTGCGCTTATAATGTAATACAGATAACATTTTAGAGTGAGAAAACTGTGATAATAGTGTGATAGGGCTAATAGAACCAAACTATCAGAAACCCATGATATGACAGTGAAGGTAGAATAGCGGAATAATAAGTTGACGGGTCTGTGAGACTATTAACATCAGAATATTGTGGTAAAAGCAATATATTAGTAATATGCATTTAATATTATCAAATGAGTGAAAAATTGGAGCACATTTTCTAATGCATGATCCAAATCTTGATAATTACAAGAATCAAAGTATACAAGAAACTGGCTGAGCAGATGGGCAAAAGGCTGCTTATCAGATGTAACATTTCCTAGAAAGTAACTTTATTATATCTGTATGTGAAAAAGGAGAAGTTTGCAAAAAGTATCCAATGCCAATATCACTAGAAATGGAAAAAATAGCATTAAGTAAAAAAAAATAAGTTTTACCAAATTGCTGCTAAGCCATTTTATCACTTTAATTCTAAGCCAATTTTAGCTTTTTCTTTGTTTTTTTGCTGCTTATTTTTTAACACTATTGTAAGCCATCTTTCAATGAGTGGCACACACAAACTAAGGGGTCAATGTATCAAGCTCTGTACAAAGCTTGATGCTCCATGGTTCCGGCGAGCCTTCAGGCTCACCAGAAACAGAAGTTATGAAGCAGCGGTCTAAAGACCGCTGCTGCATAACCTGTCCGCCTGCTCTGAGGTGGGCCCCATAAAACAAGCCACAGTACAAAACCATCAACACTCAAAGGCCCCTTTTAGACCTTTTAAGACCCATGCACCTATGGAACTCTCTCCGACTCTCCCAAAGCTTGATGCAAAACTCAAATATTGGATGCAGATTTCTTACTGTTATTTTCAAAGGTATAATAAAATATATACAACTAATTTTAACAAAAAAAATACATTATAGAATTCAAACAAATAAAATAACCTTTCTTTCAATGCTAACATAACATACAACTCACTGATTGAATTTGAGTCAACGACAAGTTCACAGAGGTACAGAAGTCACACAACTGCATGTTCCAATATTTATAGTTCCAATAGTGACTGAAAATGCCTGAGCTTCCCCTAGTCTCTCAACATGGTATGCTAGTTACGGTTAGAAAGGACAACTCTGATTGACTAAAATCCAACATTTGATGCCTGTGTGGATGTCCCTCACATCTATTAATAGTTCTACTAAGGCAGGATTGGATAGTTGGATAGTGGACTATAGAAACTTGAATGGTCAGACCTCCTGTATATCATTAAAAACAATGGAGCTGATTACACAAGTAAAATAGCCCCCCTTTCCTGCAACTTTTTTGGTGCCAATGGTACAAATGAATGAAAAATCAATTTGGTCAAGCAATCATTCATTTACTGTCTGTTTTTCTAATAAAGGGCTCGATTATGAGTGGAGAGGTAGTTTGGACTCACATTCCAGTGTTAAAACTGCTAGAATTTGTGGGTGCTCAGCAATTTGCTCTTGTATTATGAGTTGAAAGTAAAAAGTTTGCACTCTCACATTCCCCCATAGTCTTCAATGGAGCTGGACAAGTTGAAAAAGGCGCAATATAAAAAGTTAAAGGGACAGTCAACACCAGAATTTTTGTTGTTTAAAAAGAAAGATAATCCCTTTATTACCCATTCCCCAGTTTTGCATAACCAACACAGTTATATAAATACACTTTTTTACCTCTGTGATTACCTTGTATCTAAGCTTATGCAAACTGCCCCCTTATTTCAGTCCTTTTGAAATACTTGTTTTTTAGCCAATCGGTGCTCACTCCAGGGTAACTTCACATGCATGAGCTCAATGTTACTATTTGAAACACATGAACTAATGCCCTCTAGTGGTCAAAATGCATTCATATTAGAGGCAGTCTTCAAGGTTTAAGAAATTAGCATATGAACCTCCTACAATTAGCTGTCAATGAATACCAAGAGAACAAAGCAAAATTGGTGATAAAAGTAAATTGGAAAGTTATTAAAAATTGCATTCCCTATTTAAACCATGAAAGCTTTTTTTTGTACATGACTGTCCCTTTAATATTGCATATTTGATAATCCAATGTCCTGCACATAGGATGTCCTATCTAGGGTATTTGAGATTGCCATCGATCCCAAATCATGACTTATATTGGTGTAAAGCGACGAAACGTCGTATGTCACTAATGTGTAGTGTGATTCCCACTTAATTATCTCTAATTTTTTCAAGATGTCAGTGGTATCCTACAGGGCTATGTTAAAAAATTACCCTCTTACTTAAAGGATACCACTGACATCTTGAAAAAATTAGAGGTAATTAAGTGGGAATCACACTACACATTAGTGACATGCGACGTTTCGTCGCTTTACACCAATATAAGTCATGATTTGGGATTGATGGCAATCTCAAATACCCTACATAGGGACAACAAACTATGTATGGAACAAAAGAAATTCATAGAGGACGGAATAAAATTCATCCTAGGCCATAATTATTTCTCATTTGAGGACAAATTTTACATTCAAAAGAAGGAAACAGCTATGGGCACAAGATTCGCGCCCAGCTATGCCAATCTCTTTATGGGATATTGGGAGGAAGGTTTCTTCCCTAGGCATAGTCTGGGCGCGGATCTTGTGCTCTATAGCAGATATATAGATGACCTGTTCTTTATATGGGGGGTAGTGAAACTGATCTAAACACTATTCTGACAGATATGAATAAAAATGAAATGGGACTATCCTTTACCAGTAACTATAGCAAAAGCCAAATCACCTTCTTGGACTTAGATATCGAAATTGTAGAAAACCAATTAATAACCAAAACACATTTTAAAAAGGTGGATGCCAATAATCTAATCCATTATAACAGCTGCCACATGAAAAAGTGGAAAGACAATGTCCCTAAAGGGCAATATTTAAGAATTAAACGGAATTGCTCAAGAATGACAGATTATCAGGATCAAATAAAGATCTTAGAAAGGAAATTCTTAGAAAGAGAATATAGTCCAGAAGTAATCAATGAAGCTAAACAGGAGGTAGATAAGAAAGTAAGGAGGGACCTCTTAGAATATAAAACAAAAGATATCAAAGAAAATCGAGATGAAATTAATGTGCCCTTTATAACTGAGTTCAGTCATGACAACCTAAACATCCAAAGAGTTTTAAAAAAACATTGGCACTTAGTACTAACTGATCCCATCATAGGGGGAAACGTGGGGGGAAACGTGGGGGAAAACCCAAAAATAATATATAGGAAAGCACAGAATTTAAAGAGCCTACTAGCTCCCAGTCAATTGAAAAGCATAAAGAAGAAAGACACTCAAAGGTGCCTAGACGGAAATCCTTTAAATGTTTTTTTCCCCTGTTTTAGATGCCGGGCCTGTAAATTTAGTAGTAAACAAAAGATTTTAAAATCAAAAAGTGGAAATTTTACTTTCAAAATAAGAGACACAATTAGATGTCAAGATAAAGGCGTTATTTACGCCATTCAATGTTCATGTAAAAAAATTTACATAGGAGAAACAACCAGAATGCTCCGTGAAAGGATAAGGGAGCACCTCTCTTGCATAGATAGGGGTAACCTTGACCCTTATATCTATCGCCACTTTAGGGAAGTACACAACAACAACCTTAAAGATTTTAAATATTGGGGAATTAAAAAAGTTCACCCCGACTGGAGAGGGGGAAACTGGGAAAATAAACTCCTAAAGGCAGAAGCTGAAATTATATACCTAATGAATACCCTCCAACCTGGAGGGTTGAACTCTGAGATAGACATTTCCCCCTTCTTATAAAAGTCTCTTACAATATGCGAACATTTTCCAGGTTAAATCAGCCACTTATATAGAAAATACTCACATACATTAAATAAGCAATAAAATTTCAATTTACCTTGGGCAAAGATAGTACAAGCCCTATATAAATTCATTTTTCTAGTAATTAAAAAGGAACTTTTATCCCCCTAAAATCAATAAATTAATTGAATAAGTCATATTTTTACCCACTAGCAATAACTCTAGTTATGGGATTAATAATTTCTGATTTAATTGTACATCCATTTTTAAATTGTTACAAATTTATAAATTGTTGAACTTACTATCCTTTGTTGAAAAGGAATATGTATATATCGTTAATTTTTACCCACTAACAATAATTCTAGATATGGGAATGATGATTCTGATCCTTATATTTTCGTTTCGTCCATTTTTAAATTGTTACAAATTTATAAATTGTTGAACTTACTATCCTTTGTTGAAAAGGAATATGTATATATCGTTAATTTTTACCCACTAACAATAATTCTAGATATGGGAATGATGATTCTGATTCTTATATTTTCATTTCGTCCATTTTTAAATTGTTACAAATTTATAAATTGTTGAACTTACTATCCTTTGTTGAAAAGGAATATGTATATATCGTTAATTTTTACCCACTTACAATAATTCTAGATATGGGAATGATAATTCTGATTCTTATATTTTTGTTTCAGTTTAGGTCATTTTAAGTTTGCACGATCTAAATGTATATTATCTAATAAAGGCACTTTAGAATTGAAATATATAAGTTGAATTGTGTGAATGCTAATAAAGCAGAAATGATAAGTTCTCTTCCTTGTGTATCATGTAACTAAATAACAACACAGAAACAATCATTACCAACTTAAATAAAGTCCACCTTTACATTGGAAGCCACACAGGTGTTGATAGAAATCAAAAGGAAATGAAGGAACCAATCAAAACACATTCATACCTTTAAAAAGTCAGAAGCTAGCAGGATAAGCATTCTTGATAAAGCCCAGAAGGGTGAAACGCGTTGAATGGGACCTGCTACACTCTACTAAATTTTATTTACTATTGTCACAAAGCTGTGTGACCCTGCAACTTTAAACTTTTCTCCTGACCCTGCAAGTTAAAATCTACCTTTGGTAACTTCAGGGAATATGGTGTTACTGCTAAACACTGACCAAAGATTTCTTCAAACCTTAGGAAGTCTGAGGGAACCCAGATGAAAACAATATTTGGGCTATAAGAAGAAAGGAAAACAAAAAAAAAAAAGGATAACTACATCACCAGAACGGATCATCACCCCTGACCTCTGAATCAAAGAGAAGGTCATGTGACTTATCAGAAGCACCAGGAACAAACAGTCTGTGAATCCCTCACAGTGAAGAATATCAGGGGTTGCAACCAGGACAGATTAAGGTACCTCTACACTAATTTGCACTACATTTTTTAAAACACGCAAACTGAACTTTAAAGACATCAAGGTATTCATCTGTTAAATTAACCATTTCCATTAACCACGATTGCTTTGGCACCTAAATCAGAATATTGGCTGTTTTTTGCCTTTTTAACTATCCAGCACACCTGAGCCAATTATATGTCCAAGGAAAGTAACTGTGTAACTTTATAACTGTATTTGTTACTGAAGAACTGTAAAGCTGTTAGGACTGATACATTTGTGCCTTTTAAATATTCAATTCACCATTTATCTTAGAAATTTGTTGCTTGCCATATGTTATCTATAGAATTAATTCCCTTATACCTGGAATTCTAGGATTATATGGTTCTAGTCTGTTTTTATAAGTGTTGTATAAGGGAGACGTCCCTTTATTAATTAGGAAAAGCATTTGCTGTTGTTTTTATGTGTTATAAGAATTTTTAAATAAAATAGATTGTATAAAACATAAATTAGATTGGTATCATCATTTCCTAGCTTTTTTTAGCGCTGCTAAATAAACCCCATTTTTTCTTCTTATCCACCATTTAGGGCTACAAATTATAACACACTAGAATTTTTTCATGTCCCAAGTAAGATACCACATTTTGTTGTCTTTGGTAATTGATTGCTTATATAGCATACTATAATAGGTTCTGCAGATTTTTAGAGAATTTGTATAGTTTTATTTGAAACAATGTTATAAATAAAAACTGCTGTTCACCACATTATGTGTATAATGGTATACCCCAATTAGGGTGTGGATCCTGTTCAGATTGCTGATTGGTTCTTGTTTATTTTAAATATGACAGTTGAGAGTATGTTTGTATAGCCTGATGAAACATTGTTGAACACTGAGAAACGCGTTGCTGTTGTTTTTAATTTGGAATACATTTTATTACTTTTTAACTCTCTATCTGCTGCATCATTTTTTTGGCTTAGGCCAATTCTATTTTATCACCATCCATTTGGATCTTTTGGGATGTTTTGGTATGAGCTATATTGGACACTGATCTGCTCCCATCACACCATTTTGGATTTCCCTGGACTCTCCCTGGTGAGACGAGGAATCCCACCTGACGATACACCTTGAAAGAGGTCTACCGGACGACGTGTGGTTCCGGACTGCGAATACTGCACATTGGTGCTTTATACTGTGTGAGTAGGATTCTTGTGATCCAATTGCTGCTGTTTTTATTTACTTTTATGATCTGCACCATGTGGCGCCCTCTATCCTTTCCTTCCTAGATATATCATCCGTGTTGCGGCACAACACCTTGGAGGAGCAGCCTACACTATCTTGGAATACCCTCATCTGTCTGTCAGCTTCTGGAATTGCCATTGTGTACTCTTGGACTTTGTATCAGAATACATACACTGAACTTTACAGTTTGTATTGTTTTCTTTACTTTTGAGTGCTATTACATCAATATTCTGATATTAATACTATAATACTGTTGTTGCTATTTTATACATATATATACAATTATCTCTATCCTTACAGTTCATCTACTTTTTTTATCATTAATCTTTGTAATACCTATCCTAGGCGCATCTTATAAGTGCTTTAGTGACATCATCACTGAAGCACTAGTTATTGCTTAAAATAAAAAAGACCCCCCAAAATAAAAAACCCTAGCCTTAACTAAACTACCAATAGCCCTTAAAAGGGCCTTTTGCGGGGCATTGCCCCAAAGTAATCAGCTCTTTTATCTGGAAAAAAATACAAACAGCCCCCCAATAGTAAAACCCACCACCCACACAACCAACCCCCCCAAAAAAACAACTAACTAAAAAAAACTAAGCTCCCCATTGCCCTGAAAAGGGCATTTGGATGGGCATTGCCATTAAAAAGGCAGTTAGCTATTTTTCAGCACAAAGCCCTTACCTAAAAATAAAACCCACCCAATACACCCTTAAAAAAAACTAACACTTACTGGGAGACGTCTTCATCCTAGCCGGGCGAAGTGGTCCTCCAGATGGACAGAAGTCTTCATCCAAGCTGGGCAGAAGTGGTCCTCCAGGCGACATAAGTCTTCATCCAGATGGCATCTTCTATCTTTATCCATCTGGCGTGGAGCGGGTCCATCTTCAAGACATCCGAGGCGGCTGTTCCAATCAGCCAATAGAATGTGAGCTCAATCCTATTGGCTGATTGGATCAGCCAATAGGATTGGACTTCAATCCTATTGGCTGATTGCATCAGCCAATATGATTTTTTCTACCTTAATTCGATTGGCTGATAGAATTCTTTTAACCAATTGGAATCTAAGGGACGCCATCTTGGATGACATCACTTAAAGGAACCTTCATTCGTCGGGTAGTCGTCGGCAGAAAAGGATGCTCCGCGTCGGATGGATGATGATAGAAGATGCCATCTAGATGAAGACTTCCATCCAAGCCGTCTGGAGGAGCACTTCTGCCCGGCTTGGATGAAGACTTCTGCCCATCTGGAGGACCACTTCGCCCGGCTTGGATGAAGACGTCTCCCGGTAAGTCCATCTTCAGGGGGTTAGTGTTAGGTTTTTTTAAGGGTGTATTGGGTGGGTTTTATTTTTAGGTTAGGGCTTTGGGCCACAAAAGAGCTAACTGCCCTATTAAGGGCAATGCCCATCCAAATGCCCTTTTCAGGGCAATGGGGAGCTTAGGTTTTTTTAGATAAGATTTTTTGGGGGGGTTTTTTGTGTGGGTGGTGGGTTTTACTGTTGGGGGGTTGTTTGTATTTTTTTACACGTAAAAGAGCTGATTACTTTGGGGCAATGCCCCGCAAAAGGCCCTTTTAAGGGCTATTATAATATAATATAATAATTTGCGATTTATATAGCGCTTTTCTCCCTGTGAGACTCAAAGCACTTTACAAATATACTGTACCAACATAAGACATAAAAGTTAGGAGTTTCTGAAGGTCAGATAAGCGGACTTAATGCCTGATGGAAGAGGTGGGTCTTTAGCTTTTTTTTAAAAGTCTGTAAGGACGGTGCCTCTCTGATTGCACACGGTAAAGAGTTCCAGAAAGTAGGCGCAGCGTGGCAGAATGCTCTAGAGCCTGAGTTTGTCCTTATTCTTGGCACTGAGAGGAGGGATGTGTTGGCTGACCTAAGTGAACGGGATGGGATGTAGGGTGTCAGGAGCTCTTTCAGGTACTGTGGGCCTTGGTTGTTTAAGGCTTTGAAGGTCAGCAGGCCAATTTTAAAATATGTTCACCATTTAATTGGAAGCCAATGCAGGGAGTGGAGAACAGGTGTTATGTGGCAGGAGCGAGTTTGATTGGTCAATAGTCTTGCTGCTGCTATTAGTAGTTTAGTTTAGGCTAGGTTTTTTTTTATTTTTGGGGGGCTTTTTTATTTTGATAGGGCTATTAGATTAGGTGTACTTAGTTTAAATATCTGTAATTTGTTTTTTATTTTCTGTAATTTAGTGTTTGTTTTTTTGTACTTTAGATAATTTAATTTAATTTAGGTAATTGTATTTAATTTAGTTAACTTATTTAATTATAATATAGTGTTAGGTTTTATTATAACTTAGGTTAGGTTTTATTTTACAGGTACTTTTGTATTTATTTTAGCTAGGTAGTTATTAAATAGTTAATAACGATTTAGTAACTATTCTACCTAGTTAAAATAAATACAAATTTGCCTGTAAAATAAAAATAAAGCCTAAGATAGATACAATGTAACTATTAGTTATATTGTAGCTATCTTAGGGTTTTTTTTATAGGTAAGTATTTAGTTTTAAATAGGAATAATTTAGGTAATGATAGGAATTTTATTTAGATTTATTTAAATTAGATTTAAGTTAGGGGTGTTAGGGTTAGACTTAGGTTTAGGGGTTATTAAATTTAATATAGTGGTGGCGACATTGGGGACAGCAGATTAGGGGTTAATAAGTATAATGTAGGTGGCGGCAGTGTCAGGTGGCAGATTAGGGGTTAATAAGTATAATGTAGGTAGCGGCAGTGTTGGGGTGACAGATTAGGGGTTAATAAGTATAATGTAGGTGGCGGCAGATTAGGGAGGTTTAGACTCGGGGCTTATGTTAAGGTGGTAGGTGTAAAAATAACTTTTATTCTCCCATAGGAATCAATGGGATATCTGGCAGCATCGAACATAAGCTTTGCTGCTTTCAAACTCTCATTGATTCCTATGGCATCCGCCGCCTCCAGGGCGGCGGATTGAAAACCAGGTATGCTGGGCCGGAATAGTGCTGAGCGTACCTGCTAGAAATTTGATAACTAGCAATAGTAGCCAGATAGTGCCGATTTTGCATTTGGAACATCTGTAGTGATGTAAGCATCGATCTGTGTCGGACTGAGACCGGCGGATTGTATGTTACGTCACAAAATATTACTTTTGTCGGTCTGTAGGCTTTGATAAATAAGGGGAATCAGTCTCTCCACAATAACGCTGCAGAATTCCAGCGTATTTGCGGTTGACAGCTTGATAAATAGAGGCCATAGTTTCCATGATTCATATCAAGATTATAAAGGTAAGACACTGTATTTTAACATGCACGATTTCGATAGTTAATGTTATCTTAAAGGGATACTCCATCAAAGTTTGTAATACAAATGAATTCATCTCAATTATTAAAACAGCATTTTAATTGTTGCTATATATAAATGTTGAAAAAAAGTGCTTATTATAAAAGCTATATCAGTTTCCAAAGTGTATTTAAGTATTCACCGTACACCATCATTTTCAGCACACCACTTGTTAAGAGAAACAATTTTTTTTAAACTTTTTTAGACTTTTTCTTAATTACTGACATGATACAAGCCCCACTGGTGCTGTGAGAAGCTTCAGTATTGACAATGCTGTTGTGCAGAGAATATCTTATTCTGAGCCACATGGACGTGCATGTAAAATGTTATCAATTTAAAAAAGTTATGTTTTGATTTGTGCATATATATTTATATACTATATATATATATATATATATATATATATATATATATATATATATATATATATATATATATAATAATGCCGATGTTTCTATAGGTTAAAGGAATATTCTATTCAAAATAGAAGGGTAATGATTGTGATAGAGCATGCAATTTGAATGAACTTTCTAAATAAATCAATGAACATTTTTTCTCTGTTCTATGTTTAGATTGTTTTAAATGTACACTTAGATGTTCTGTGTTTTGCTAAGTACATAGGTAGTACTTGATGATTGGTGTTGAAATGAGGGCAAAAAATCATCAAGCAATACACAGGTGATGATCCAAACCTGTGATTCCTTCTAAGTTTAAAGGGATATGAAAACAAAAAAACGTTCTTCATGATTCAGCTAGAGAATATAATTTTATACAACTTTCTAATTTACTTCTAGTATCTAATTTGTTTCATTCTCTCGGAATGCTTTGTTGAATGAGCAGGAATGCACTACTGGTTGCTGACTGAACACATGGGTGAGCCAATGACAATCAGTATTTATGCAATCACCAATCATCAGCTAGAACCTAGGTTCTTTGCTGCACCTGAGCTTGCAAATATAAACATTTCAGCAAATGAAAACAAGAGAATGAAGCAAATTAAATAATAGAAGTAAATTTGAAATGTGTTTAAAATTGTATTCTCTAGCTGAATCAAAAAACTAAAGGTTTAGATTTCATGTCCCTTTAAATTATTTTTCAAATAAAGATAATAATAGAAAGAATAATATTTAACAATAGGAACATTTATTGATGTATATATAAAATGCATCATCTTTTTAATATACTATTCTTAGAAATACTTTAAAAATTATGTAATTGATGTCCCGCTAATGTAAGCACACATAACATTAATGTTTGATCTTGTTTTTGTTACCTGAGGAGGAGATCGAAGGTGTTGGAGGGTGTCCCAAAGCCCTTCGGACCTCTGATGAAAAAAAACAAATGTGTATAGACAGAGTTAACAATCAATTTACAATCATATGAGTAAGAACATTTGAATTAAACAAAATCTAACATTAAAAAAACATACCTGTGGTTAGGCCACTGCTTGCTCCATCAGGGGTGCTGCACATAATGTCAGGCTATGTGGTGGCCGAGGAGAAGCTGTGGCTGGATTCAGTATGGATTCTGACGGCCAATGGGAGTGTGTCATTGCCATCAGTGGCAGCAGTAGCAGCAGCAGCTGTACCTGCAGCAGCAGCAGCACTGGTAGATGCTGGAAAAAAAGATAAAAACAAGAAAATACTAATATAATTGTATATCATAATATCAATAAAACAAAAGGCCTATATTTTCATTAAGACACTTTTGCAACATGAAGAATGCATGTGATAGAACTTTAATTACCTGCCACATCGTCAGTATCATGCCCAACCAAATCCAGAACCAGCGTCACATTTGCCCCCAGCTTCTCCATCAGCTGAGTCTCATTTGAAGACAACTCAGCTGTATACAGCACGCCTGTAGTAGGTGCAGACTGTTTCTCCCTGGCCAGCTTGGCCTTCAAGATTCTCTTGATGTCTTAGAATCTCTTTTTACAGTGCTCCGCCAATTGTGCATGAGTTCAGGGGAGACTCTGTCAGCTATATCTCTCCAGTTCTGTTGATTTCTGGAGAGAGAGGTCTGTTGGGCTTTGGAACCAATTAAAAAATCATAGTGCTCTAAAACTTGGGTATCTAAAATCTGATTCTGTTCAAAAGTAAATTGGATATTGAGCCCTGATTTTGTCTTTCCAGACGTCATATCAAAATAACAAAAATAAGGTGCAGAAAAGTCACCAGAAAAAAAGCACAAAATCACAATAAGATCTACAGCTATCATCAAAGCTTTGTAGAACTTAATATACTCCATTTTCATTCCCCTTTTATAGTTAGTCAATACATAGACAATCATTCATTAACAATTAGACAATCATCAATTAAAATGTGTTACAATATTAGCTTTATTGACTGTTATTCCATTCTTTTAGTACATCCTATTAATAATGCCGTCATTGGTGACGCATATAATATTAAATTAAATATTAAACATTACTATTTTTCTTTACAGTGTCAATAACCAATCAGATTGCTCTCTACTTGGGATAGTTGTGTCACACTTAAAAAATAATTGATAGTGTAATTGAGAGTTTAAAATTGAGCGACCTTCAATTTTTACGAATGGTGAATTACTCATCCTGATCTGCGGGATGGACCACTATTTTCCACGGAGGATAGGAGGAGTCCAGGGCATCCAACATGAGTATAGAGACTGCATCATCTATTAGATGATGCGGTGGATACGAAGGGTGCCCGGGATAAGGAGGTCATGTCAGAGTTGTCTCCTGAGGTTTTCAGACCTTTGGAGACTCGAAAATGAGCACTACCAGGCATTCTGATCGCCTGTAAGTAGCATTTATTATATTGTGCATTATAATTATAAATTATGTATATTTCAGTGATGCAGAAAAATCATATTTTATGATAGAGCATTACATTTTAATTGACTGTAATGTAGTCCTGTATAATTTATTTCATTCTATTAATATCTTTACTTGAAAATACAAGAATAAAAAGTTAGTTGCAGGCCCATTTTAATTTCAAAACATGTTAATGGCAGCCACCAATTTGATGTCAGCCACCACTAACAAAATTATGTACAGGTTCATTAAGCTCAAATTGGCTGCCTCCTTAGCTTATATACATTATTTTTTAAAATAAGACAGCCATAGAAAGAAAAGAAAAAAATTGATAATACGAGAAAATTTGGTTAATTTAAAAAATAATACTCTATCAGAATGATTTAAATAAAAAATAAAAATAAAAATGTTAAAATATATATATTCTTTTATATATATATATATATATATATATATATATATATATATATATATATATATATATATATATATTGTCAGAGTATATGAATATTATAGATGAAAATTATATATATATATATATATATATATATATATATATATATATATATGTGTGTGTATATATATAGTTTTTTATATACACTGTATATGGTTGATGAGACCACAGGATTAATTAGATATGAGGTTGTAGACAACAATTCCAAGTCCACTGTGGATCCCAACCCCCCTTGCCAGATGGTTTTAGCTGGATAAAGACATGTTTATCATGATTGAAAGTTAGCATAGCTTTTGAAGCTCGCCCCCTGCTGTGTCAAGCATACAAACATTTCCCTAAAGGAACTGTAACTCAATGACCATGTTTATTTGACTATGTGCAGAGTTTTATGGCTCTAAGACATTTGGTGATCAGCGAGAGAGTCAATCTAAATAGTTGGATAAGCATAATACTGAAATTACAGGAAACCCCTTGATTGTTTAGAGTAAATGGTCTGTGTTTTTAATGGAGGATGTGCTCTCTACTTGGGATAGTTGTGTCACATTTAATAAATAATTGATAGTATAATTGAGAGTTTAAAATTGAGCGACCTCCAATTTTTACGAATGGTGTATTACTCATCCTGATCTACGGGATGGACCACTATTTTCCACAGAGGATAGGAGGAGTCTGGGCCATCCAACATGAATATAGGGACTGCATCATCTATTAGATGATGCGGTGGATACGAAGGGTGCCCGGGATAAGGAGGTCACGTCAGAGTTGTCTCCTGAGATTTTCAAACCTTTGGAGACTCGAAAACGAGCACTACCAGGCATTCTGATCGCCTGTAAGTAGCATTTATTATATTGTGCATTATGATTATAAATTATGTATATTTCAGTGATGCAGAAACATTGTATTTTATTTCATGATAGAGAATTACATTTTAATTGACTGTAATGTAGTCCTGTATAATTTATTTCATTCTATTAATATCTTTACTTGAAAATACAAGAATAAAAAGTTAGTTGCAGGCCCATTTTAATTTCAAAACATGTTAATGGCAGCCACCAATTTGATGTCAGCCACCACTAACAAAATTATGTACAGGTTCATTAAGCTCAAATTGGCTGCCTCCTTAGCTTATATACATTATTTTTTAAAATAAGACAGCCATAGAAAGAAAAAAAAAATTGATAATACGAGAAAATTTGGTTAATTTAAAAAATAATACTCTATCAGAATGATTTAAATAAAAAATAAAAATAAAAATGTTAAAATATATATTCTTTTATATATATATATATATTGTCAGAGTATATGAATATTATAGATGAAAATTATATATATATATATATATGTGTGTATATATATAGTTTTTTATATACACTGTATATGGTTGATGAGACCACAGGATTAATTAGATATGAGGTTGTAGACAACAATTCCAAGTCCACTGTGGATCCCAACCCCCCTTGCCAGATGGTTTTAGCTGGATAAAGACATGTTTATCATGATTGAAAGTTAGCATAGCTTTTGAAGCTCGCCCCCTGCTGTGTCAAGCATACAAACATTTCCCTAAAGGAACTATAACTCAATGACCATGTTTATTTGACTATGTGCAGAGTTTTATGGCTCTAAGACATTTGGTGATCAGCGAGAGAGTCAATCTAAATAGTTGGATAAGCATAATACTGAAATTACAGGAAACCCCTTGATTGTTTAGAGTAAATGGTCTGTGTTTTTAATGGAGGATGTGCTCTCTACTTGGGATAGTTGTGTCACACTTAATAAATAATTGATAGTATAATTGAGAGTTTAAAATTGAGCGACCTCCAATTTTTACGAATGGTGTATTACTCATCCTGATCTACGGGATGGACCACTATTTTCCACAGAGGATAGGAGGAGTCTGGGCCATCCAACATGAATATAGGGACTGCATCATCTATTAGATGATGCGGTGGATACGAAGGGTGCCTGGGATAAGGAGGTCACGTCAGAGTTGTCTCCTGAGATTTTCAAACCTTTGGAGACTCGAAAACGAGCACTACCAGGCATTCTGATCGCCTGTAAGTAGCATTTATTATATTGTGCATTATGATTATAAATTATGTATATTTCAGTGATGCAGAAACATTGTATTTTATTTCATGATAGAGCATTACATTTTAATTGACTGTAATGTAGTCCTGTATAATTTATTTCATTCTATTAATATCTTTACTTGAAAATACAAGAATAAAAAGTTAGTTGCAGGCCCATTTTAATTTCAAAACATGTTAATGGCAGCCACCACTAAAAAAGTTATGTACAGGTTCATTAAGCTCAAATTGACTGCCTCCTTAGCTTATATACATTATTTTTTAAAATAAGACAGCCATAGAAAGAAGAAAAATTGATGATACAAGAAAATTTGGTTAATTAAAAAAATAATACTCTATTAGAATCATTTAAATAAAAAATAAAAATGTGGGGCGGCGGCCATGACAGGCTGCTTAATTGTTAGCTGCTAATGGCTTCTGTATTAATCTGGCTAAAATCACCTTTTATATACATCATCGCTTGGATGTAAACAGCATATGAAACTCAGCAGAAGGAGCCCTTTTATCGAACCTAAATATTTTCCTGAGCAAAAGCAGCTACAATTTACTGGAGACTTTCTGAGGTTGCGGCCTCCTAACTAACCCCCCGACGGAGTGCCTCTGGGCCTCTGTCGTTAAGTAGTACTCAGAGTAGTTCAGATATTGCCTACTAATAGCGGGGATCGACTTGTCAAACACACCGGATGGAGTCCGAGAAAACTATTACACTGGAGCTAATCACCAATATCTTGGATGACCATTTTGCTCGACTTGCGAGAGCAATCAGTGCAGCATGGAGCAAAGATGGCGACACAGCCCCACAGTGCAACGAGGGCGGAGTGAAGGAGCTGTCGCCTAGACCAGTGCCTACAATGGAGGGGAACCTCTTAGTAACACAGCAGAAGGAGCCTCCACTTACAGCCCTATGCCACCTAGAGAGAGGGCCTGCTCTGAATACTTCTACACACTCTATGCAGGCGGGGATTAACGCTTACACCGCAACCCGGCTTCCCGACATCTTACATCCTGCTGATGGTCATCGGGATGTGCTGGAGACGCGGGGGCATAGCTCCGTGTCTGCGACCGTCACGATTCTACAGGCGGTGAAGTTGGTAACAAAAGAGGTTGGGCGACCGCCTAATGGGAACACCAAAACCACGGAGGTCTTGCATTACCTCGAGTACAGACTGCTAGGGCTCTCTAGCTCTCTGCGGCTTACCCCGAGAATCCATTTTCAGCGATCCAGACCAGCTTCCTTGGACCCCCCTTGTGGTTCCACTCACCCCAGGTACTGCTTTGGTGCACTGAGAGCCGGCATAGGTTAGAGTGCTACATCCTTGAGGGGCATGGAGATGGGTGGTAAACTCCTCATAACTCCCTTTGAACGTATCCACCTAAAGCCACACAGATTTTTTGCTCCTGTAGTGTGAACTCAGTAGGGCCTGGACTCACTAATATTATTTGTTCAAGCTATGCTGACATCTACACGCATTGACAGTCAGACCTTTGCGGTCATTAATGGGACGCTATTGATAACTTTTGATCAGTCAAAAAAAACAAAAAAAAAACAAAAACAAAAAAACATACAAAGCTCTTTATACCGTAGGATTCTGTGTTTGTTTCACTAGTCCCTGGTTGCATTTTTTGTTTTATTTGTTTCCCATGACCCTGACACTGTCAGTATACCCTCTACTTAGAGCCCTACCAATGCTGTTATTTCAAACTGCTGTAGACATTTTTCTTATATGCAAATATTTAGCGGTTACTGTATTGTATGTTGCTTGTTTACTATATAGTTACAAGATAGAAAGAGAAGGGCAACAAAAAGCAAACATATTTATAACGTTTTTACTGTATAGCTCATAGTTCAATTACCTATACCTTGATGCTCATAACTCTTATAAAGATGAAGTGCCCACCAGTTTAAGCCCTTTCATAGTATTTAGAGTAATAAGTAGGAGATGATTGTCTCATCATGTCACCCTGGATGGGGTAGCAGACGGTCAGTGTGTATTTAATGCGCTCTCTGCAGGTCAAGTATAGCAGTATACCCATGCTGGGATAACTTATTTATAGGTATTTGCATGGCGTCTGATGGATTGGGATTTAGAGGGAAAAATAGGGTAGTCTATTGGGGATATTTGGTATGAATATAACCAGATGCAGGATGTAACCCCCTTCTACATATGTTTGCAGGTCAAATATATTTACTCTCTTTTCCTTGGAACAACAATTTTGCCAATGCTTTTTCTTACACCAGTTTCCAGAGTTACATCTGATGGTGTCTAATTGGCCTGGTCTGGGTCTCGCTGTCTGCGGCCGGGATGGCAAGGTCCTATATAGGTCTGGAGGCTAGCAGATGGATCATATCTATATGTATTTGACAGTTGTCTCCATAATTGTACTTATCATAAAGCCTCTACTCAGCTTAGTAACAGGGGAAGCATATAAAGTAAAGCATCCCCTCCATATGTCCCCGCCAGTCACCCCTGTTATCGATTAGTGAATTACTTTAATGACCACAGTATTCTCCTTAAAATCTCATAGTTCACAATGAATAGGAGTAAGTCTTTAATGGTCTTTTAATTATCACTTCATAACCGTAAATCTGGTATACTTTACGACACATTTTTTAAACTTATCCCTATATGTAGCTCACTCATGTCCCTATATTCTGGACTCCTAGGGTGTATACTCCCCATTGATAAGCATTCCCATTTTTCCCCTATCTGACACATCTACAGTGTAATAAAATTAAAATCTGAGGTTTTCAGGATGAGGTCCAAGAGAGGCCTCTTACCTTTGTGGTAACCTTCTGCTATAGCTGTCTAATATTTTTTGTTATGAGGTCCAAGAGTGGCCTCTTAGATAAATAAGAAGGTTCAAAACTTTTGTTGGCACTTACTTGAACGGTTGTTTTACCTAGTTTTGTACTTTTTGCAGCAGGTGTGTATGTTTTTTTTTTGCTTTGCCTAGTATAACTGAGATCACGTGTAATGTCTATCAATCTCTAACCTTAACATTATTACCTGTCATAAGCAAATTTAGATTTCTATTGTATACTGCTGCAATTGTATGTTTATATGCCAAATCATTGCCTCAATAAAAATTATAAAAAAAATAAATTAAAAAAAAAAAAAAAAAAAAATGTATATATATATATATTGTCAGAGTATATGAATATTATAGATGAAAATTATGTGTATATATATATATATATATATAACATAATTTATGTACGAACTTACCTGATAAATTAATTTCTTTCATATTAGCAGTGGACTAGGAATTATTGTCAACAACCTCATATCTAATTAATCCTGTGGTCTCATCAACCATATACAGTGTATAAAATATATATAAATATATATATATATATAAATATATATATATATATATATATATATATATATATATATATATATATATATATATATATATATATATATATATTTCTTTCATGTAATTAGCATGAGTCCATGAGCTAGTGACGTATGGGATATACATTCCTACCAGGAGGGGCAAAGTTTCCCAAACCTTAAAATGCCTATAAATACACCAATCACCACACCCACAATTCAGTTTAACGAATAGCCAAGAAGTGGGGTGATAAGAAAAGAGCAAAAGAATAAAAAAATAAGGAATTGGAATAATTGTGCTTTATACAAAAAAATCATAACCACCACAAAAAAGGGTGGGCCTCATGGACTCTTGCTAATATGAAAGAAATGAATTTATCAGGTAAGTTCTTACATAAATTATGTTTTCTTTCATGTAATTAGCAAGAGTCCATGAGCTAGTGACGTATGGGATAGAAATACCCAAGATGTGGAACTTCCACGCAAGAGTCACTAGAGAGGGAGGGATAAAATAAAGACAGCCAATTCTGCTGAAAAATTAATCCACTACCCAAATCAAAAGTTTCAATTTTAATAATGAAAAAAACTGAAATTATAAGCAGAAGAATCAAACTGAAACAGCTGCCTGAAGTACTATTCTACCAAAAACTGCTTCTAAAGAAGAGAAAACATCAAAATGGTAGAATTTAGTAAAAGTATGCAAAGAAGACAAAGTCATTGCTTTGCAAATTTGATCAACAGAAGCTTCATTCTTAAAAAGCCCAGGAAGTAGAAACTGACCTAGTAGAATGAGCCGTAATCCTCTGAGAAAGGGAATAATCCGACTCCAAATAAGCATGATGAATCAAAAGCTTAACCAAGATGCCAAAGAAATGGCAGAAGCCTTCTGACCTTCCTAAAACCAGAAAAGATAACAAATAGACTAGAAGTCTGACTAAAATCTGAGTAGCTTCAACATAATATTTCAAAACTCTTACCACATCCTAAAGAATGTAAGAATCTTACCAAAGAATTCTTAGGATTAGGACACAAGGAAAAGACAATAATTCCTCCACTAATGTTGTTAGAATTCACAACTTAGGTGAAAATTGAAATGAGGACACCTTATCCTGATGAAAAATCAGAACAAGGAGATTCACAAGAAAGAACAGATAATTGAAAAACTGTTCTAGCTGAAGAGATGTCCAAAAAGAAATACTGTAGGGTCACTTCTTTTGTTCCTTAGCTCTGCTCTGGCTGATAAGGGTGCGGCACACGTTTTCTTCAGGGCCCTGGGGTGACCACTGAAATCACACACACATGCAACTGAGTGTTTTCACAAAAGTCCCCTTTATTTGAAGAACACACAAAGAATTTATAGGAATGTATACGTCATACATGAGGTCACAGGAAATATATAAAAAACGTAGTTAACTTCACATCTGCATAAGGGGCCCACAGGAAATAAGAATGTTGTTATAGCACATAACAGAATATGCTCATATAACCATTTGTAGAGAGGAACTTATATTAGAAACATATGTTACAACTTATACAGAAAGAAACTTGTGGAATGCTGCTTTATAAACATTTGATACTAGATTTAAAGTTACCCTCAATATGCTTAATATGTGAGATTCAAATTACCCATATAACATAATATATATAATATATATATATACACACATATATATATATATATATATATATATATACATATATATATATATATATACACATATACACATATATATACCCATCATTCCCCTCTTTGATCACATTGTGATCACATAACCTGTAATGTTCCTACAATATAAACTATCTGGGTCTACCTCTAATTAAATTTTGCAGTTGAACTTTTTCTGCATCTTGTATCATACCTGATATTTTCTTTCTTAAAGTACAAGACATGTAACAGTTAAACAATGTTAATAATAGTAAACAAAATATAACATTTTACAGTTACACGGGGTGTCCTATGTAATGGTGCAAACCTTTTTGGTCTTACTAAAAGATTAGAGTTATTATTTGTTTTAAATAGTTCACAAATAGGTGTAAAGTGTTCAGCATCTTCAGGTGTGTAATAACATGCTGTTATTAATACTATTGGGATATACACAAAGATCAATATCCCCATTAGGAAAAGGAAGATCTTGCAGAAATGTCTTGGATCCATGATTGAGATGGTCATCCTGGTCTTTGTGAGGAGTGATCGATACCTTATCACCCACTTCTCCTTTGTGAGGGGTGACCAATAGCTTGTCACCCGCTTCTCCTCTCTTTGGACAGAGTTTCACTCGTGAAGCGTGTATCCAGATGTCCTTGTCATCAGTCAGTACGGCAGTCCTGGTTACAGTGATCACAGTGACTGGCTTGCTGAACGGGAAACCTCCTTTCTTTGCTTTATTCAGCTGGCGAATGCAGACCAGATCTCCAGGCTTGAAAGGATGGGTTGGTTCCTGTGAGGGAAGAGGTAAACGGGAAGACACATCACCATAGATGCCATTCAATTTATCAATCAATTGTTTTACATATTGTTCCTTAATACAATCTAAATCACCATTTTTAATGATAAGTGGGCCTTTTACCCATGGAGTTGGGAATGGTCTACCCATTAGGACCTCAAATGGAGACAACCTGGTTGTCCTATTTGGGGTCATTCTGATTTCTGCTAAAATCGCAGGTAAATAGTTTTGCCATTTAACCCATGTACCTGCTGTTGCCTTTAAAAGTTTTTCCTTGATATTGCGATTCATTCTTTCTACAATCCCTGAGCTTTGAGGATGGTAGGGAATGTGAAAGTTCCAATTAATCTGTAACCATGCTACTAACTCATGTGTGATTTTACTAATGAACGCTGGACCGTTATCAGAATTAATCTGAAGCGGACAACCAAATCTGGGAATTATTTCAGTGGCTAAAATTTTAGCGACTGTTTTTGCATCTTCCCTCTGGGTAACAAAAGCTTCTGGCCACTTAGAAAATTGGTCAACTATTACAAGCAGATATAATTGTTTAGTGCCAGTTTTTTGAATATGTGTTTGGCTGGGCTTTATTGGGGATGGTTGCATTGGTCTGTAAGCAATATACACATCTATTAATATATGCCTTGCAATGATCACCTATACCTCTAATGTAGAAAGATTGCTTCAACAAGTTAGTTGTTGGTTTTATACCTAGGTGTCCAACACCATGGGCTTGTGCTATAAAGAGTGGTGCACTGCTTTCCGGTATGCCCACCTTCCCCTCTTTAGAAAACAAACCATTCTCATCTAAAGTTAACCCATTAGTAGTCCAGAAAGATATGTCACTAGGAGTGGCATGTCCCTGGAGTTCAAGAAGCATATGGTCTGTAGGACATGAAGGTGGGGCTAAAACAGCATACATACGGATGGTGGATCTGGGTGTATGAGAAACATAAGCAGCCTCTTTAGCAATTTTATCTGCAAGTGCATTACCCAAAGAAATAGGGTCAGACTTGTATGTATGTGCACGGCAATGTATGATCGCTATGTCCTTTGGGAGTTGTATGGCCTCTAAAAGTTCATTAATCAGGTCTGTATGAGAGATGGTCTTGCCATCTGCTGAAACAAAACCACGTTGTTTCCATATCATACCAAAATCGTGCACAATCCCAAAAGCATAGCGAGAGTCAGTGTAAATGTTAACAGATTTATTTTCAAACAATTTACATGCTTTTGTAAGTGCTATTAATTCTGCAGCTTGTGCAGAAGGATAAGGAATGGGGCCTGCATCTAGAACAATGTCTGGTAGTTGCACAACGACATAGCCTGTCTTATAAATACCATCACTAGGTCGGGAACAAGAACCATCAACAAACACATTATCAGCATGGTCAAAAGGTTTATCCATCAAGTCAGGTCTTGGTGTGGTAATGTGGTGTATTACCTCTATACAATCATGATCTGTTGGAAAGTCTGGTGATCCTGTAAGTAAGGCACTAAGTATTTGAGTTGGCCCTGAGGATACACTACTATATTTAATAGTCAGATTTGTATTATTCAGTAATATACATTCATAACCAGAAAGTCTTTGAGAAGTCATGTGTTGGGTAGTGACATTTTTTACAAGATGTAAAACTTGGTGACTAGTGTGTAGTACTATTGGATGGCCTAATGTGATTGTTTCAACCATCTCTACAGCCATGGCGCAAGCCGCCAATGCTCGGAGACACGCCGGCATCCCTTGTACCGGTATTGGAACTACTTTGGAAAAGAAAGCTACGGGACGCATATTGCCTCCACCATGCTCTTAGGCACAGACAGCAGCCATGGTTTTACAATTGTCCCTCGCATACCAGTGAAATGGTTTACAATAATCAGGTAGTCCTAAAGCAGGGGCACTAATAATGCTAGTCTTCAGAGCTATGTAGGATTTAGTCATGTCTGTGGTCCATTGTATATGTTCAGGGCTATCCCCTTTTGTGGCTTACCTTAGAATGGAATCATGATGGGAGCACTCAGGAATCCATTGTCTGCAATAATTAATCATACCTAGAAAGGTTAGCATGTCCTTTCTAGTAACTGGCTTTGGGATCTGTTGAATCGCTTAGATTCGTTTGGGACTAATGGACCGGTGGCCTTGGGAAAGCACAAAACCAAGGTAATCCACTTTTGTCACTCCTACTTGTAGCTTATGTTTTGCTATTTTATGACATTCAGCAGCAAGGTGTTTTAACAGACTTATTGTATCTACTGTATTAGCCTCCTGGTTAGGAGTACACAACAGTAGGTCATCGACGTACTGAAGGAGGACGGAACCGTGGCTGGGAGTCCATGACCGCAAGGTACGTTGGAGCACCAGCGAGTAGACCGCAGGTGAGGCCACATAGCCTTGAGGGGGGCGTGTCCAGGTAAGCTGATGCCCATCATAATTAAAAGCCATAAGTAGCTGTGTCTCAGGGTCCAATCGGACTGAAAAAAATGCGTTAGCTAAATCAATGACTGTAAATATACAGGCATCATGTGGAATGGCTGTGAGTAAGGTTGTAACATCTGGGACTATTGGGGCAATTGGGATTACTATTTCATTAATTGCCCTTAGGTCTTGTACTAACCTATATTCATTGTCTTTCTTTGGGATCAGATTTATGGGGGTATTATAGGGAGAAACTACTGGACGGAGGATTCCTTGTTTAAGGAATTCCTCTATCATGGGTCTTATCCCTTCTTTCTTTTCTCTAGACAATGGATATTGTTTAATAAACACTGGAGTAGTATTAGGTTTTAATCTGGCTTTATATGGGGTACACTGAACTAAACCAACGTCAAGTTTTGAAGATGCCCATACAGAGGATGGGACATCTGTCAATATGTCATTAAAAAAACACAGGTTAGTGGACCCTAGACTCACGTCTAACCCACCCTGTCTAGTGACAGCTACTTTCAAACCAAGGGGACCCATAAGATCACGACCCAAAAGGTTAAGGGGACACCCAGTTATAATACGAAATTGGTGCAAAAGTTGTTGGCCAGTACAGGGTACCCTAACTTCAAGCGGCGGTGTGATGCGAGTCTGAGTCAGCACTCCATTAATCCCTAGAGAAGGTTCAGATTTTCCAGTAATGCCATCATACATATCTGAGCATAAGGCAGAGCATGTAGCTCCTGTGTCTACTAGAAATGGTAGGGGTTCTCCCTCTACTTCTAGGACTAAGTACGGTTGCTCATGATAACTTGTTGACACCACTGGAAAATTGGAGTGCTACCTTCTAGGCACCCCTATGGCCATTGTATGTTGTGTTTGGGTGCCTCCATGGGTGCAGGGGCTATGTAAGGCTGTCTGTTATACTGTCGGGGATTGTAAGGGGGGCCAGAATTATTAGGGGGTTTTGGGCATTCATTTTTCCAATGTCCCTGTTCCCCACAGTTAAAACAATGTGTTCTTTTTGAAGTATAATTCCCTCTAGCTCTTCCTCTAGCTCTCCCTCTACCTCTCACAAACATTCTATTACTCCCTGTATTATCCCTTTCCCTGGCCTGGAATGGATCACAATGTTGTAAACTCTGCTTTTGATAAAAAGCAGCGTTTTTTCCCTCTAATTTCCTGATGTCAAAACAACCTGCCCCTTCTTTTTCATGAATTCTTTTCAAGAATTCTGCTGGAGTCAACTCTGGCCAATCAGAGACAAGTTGCTTCACCAACAAGGAAAGCTGAGGTTGCATATTACTAATGCAAGTCTGGACCTTCAGAGAGCCCATTGCATCTCCTGATTCCATTCCAGCCTCTTCCTTCCAGCATTTATAAAAACGCTTAACAAATTCTACTACTGTTTCCTTTGTATTCTGTTTGCACGCTAGTGCAATTGACATACTTTGTTTATCCTTCCATATTCTATGCATTTCTATACTTAATTCTGTCCACATTTCATCAAGTCCTTCACGTGTGTTTAGGGCATAGTTAATTGTTGGATCTCGACTCAATTTACTAATACTCTTTACATTACCCCACTCCCAACCTGATTCAGGGTCATAGTCTAGAAGTGCATCAATAATAATTCTTATATCTGTCTGTGTCATGTTTTGTCCTTGTAACATTCTTTTTAAATACATAATACAAGCTGATGGATGTTGACGGGGATTTGGGGCTCCCTTGGTAATTTCCCTTAATTCACCCGGGGACAAAGGTTTAATAATTAATTGGTCTCCCACAGTAAGAAATGGCATACTAGCTTCTGGTACAGCTGCCTCCTCCTCCTCTACTTCTTCATTCCCTCTTTTATATTGTGGGGTTATTGTAGGGGGGTAGGAAGGTGTTACTGGTTCAACCTTAATCGGGGGTTTGGGCATAATTGGGGGTTTAGTGACCTGGTATCGGGGAGTTACAGAAGGTCCTGGCAAGGTCCATTCCTGGGGTACCTGAGCAGAGGCAATAGCAATAGTCTCTAGATCTATGTCACTAGGGGATGGGAGGCTAGGATATAGTCTGTTATATGATGGCAAAGGTAGGTGAGGGGCATTATATGGGGCAGGGGGGGGTGAATATGCTTTCTGTTTTTGCTTCTCACTTTTACCCTTCTTTTTATTCCCATCTATATCAATATATCGCCAGTATGGAGCAACAGTCAGCCAATTTTCCCCACCCTTTTTCATATAATCCATATAACCATCTTGGATCACCATTATACCATGGAAATGCCTCTTCATCACCTAGACACAACCCTTTTACCATATGCATATGAAATTTATCATTATCCCCCTCTCTGGGGAATGGATCAGAGCTTCTCATAGCTTCTGTCCAATCTGCCATATTCTCCCACATAATCTTTACATTTTTCTCCTTGCATAGGTGATGGAAATTGTTTAGACTGGGATTTGCCCATTCTCAACTCCTAACTTATCTTTTAAAACATTTACAACAAAATACAATACAACACAAAAAAAATAAAAAAAAAAAAAATAATAAAAATAAAAATATACAATACCTTTACCTTTAAGAGCAATTAATTATTGAATCTTTTTGCATAAACCACATTAACTAGAATGGTTGTACTCCGTTACCAGTTATTGTGCTTAATGCTTAAGTTTACAACAAGAGAAAGAAAAAAAAATATCACTATGCTGATTCTTTCAGTAGTTTCTGGCATTAATTATCTCTAGGTCAAAGGTCACCCTTCACCAGAAAAAATGTAGCATTTTAACTAACATTCAGAAACAGCAATACATATTAACAACAGTTTACTTTCTTAATACTTTAAACAATAAGCAGTATTTTACTTCCTTAACACTTTATACAAATAAACAGTATTTTGCCATACAGCATATTTAAAAACAAGCAGCATAAGAATTCATATAAACAATGCAGTATTTATCTTATAACTTTAAAACAATGTTAGCCATACAGCAATATTTCAAAAGCAAGCAATAAGAAAACGTGTGTTTTAACCCTTCAGCCAGACTTTATATAACCTGATTTCTACCAAAGAAATCTTATTCCCTTTTTATTTTTTATTTTTTTATTTTTAATCAAAAATTTGATTAGAATCTACCAAAGATTCATATATATATTTAACCTGATTTTTACCAAAAAAATCTACTATTCCTCTTTTAGAATCTACCAAAGATTCACATATATATATTCCCCAACTATTCCTATGTAAAATGAAACTTAAGGGGTCTCGTGGTAAGAGAAAAAAGGTCAGAATAAAAAGACTCTTTGTTCAACTCACCTTCCGAGAGTTCCCTGTTTCATTCCACTTCTGACGCCAGTTTTGTAGGGTCACTTCTTTTGTTCCTTAGCTCTGCTCTGGCTGATAAGGGTGCGGCACACGTTTTCTTCAGGGCCCTGGGGTGACCACTGAAATCACACACACATGCAACTGAGTGTTTTCACAAAATTCCCCTTTATTTGAAGAACACACAAAGAATTTATAGGAATGTATACGTCATACATGAGGTCACAGGAAATATATAAAAAACGTAGTTAACTTCACATCTGCATAAGGGGCCCACAGGAAATAAGAATGTTGTTATAGCACATAACAGAATATGCTCATATAACCATTTGTAGAGAGGAACTTATATTAGAAACATATGTTACAACTTATACAGAAAGAAACTTGTGGAATGCTGCTTTATAAACATTTGATACTAGATTTAAAGTTACCCTCAATATGCTTAATATGTGAGATTCAAATTACCCATATAACATAATATATATAATATATATATATACACACATATATATATATATATATACATATATATATATATATATATATACACATATACACATATATATACCCATCAAATACTTTCCATGAAAGTAATGAATGTCCAGAGCAAGGATTTGCTCAAAATAGAAGAGCCTGAAAAAACCTTCAGAACCCAATTAAGACTCCAAGGAGGAGAAATTGGCTTAATGACAGGTTTGATATGAATCAAAACCTGAACAAAATGAATATCAGGAAGTAACACTGCCTTATCCTGATGAAAAATCAGAAAAGGATATTCACAAAAAAGAGCAGATAACTCAAAAACTCTTCTAGTAGAAGAAATAACCAAAAGGAACAATACTTTTCCAAGAAAGTAATTTAACGTTCAGAAAATGCATAGTTTCAAACGGAGGAGCCTGTAAAGCCCTCAGCACCAAATTGATACTCCAAAGAGGAGAGATTGAATTAATGACAGGCTTCATATGGACTAAAAACTGTACAACACATTGAATATCAGGATGATTAGCAATCTTTCTGTGAAAAAAGAACAGAAAGAGTAGAGATTTGTCCTAACAAAGAATTGAAGACAAAACCTTATCCAAACCAACCTGAAAAAATAATAAAATTCTATGAATTTTAAAAGAATGCCAAGAAAAGTATGTCTTCCAGACTCAATATAAATCTTTCTAGAGACAGATTTATGAGCCTGAAACATAGTATTAATCAATGAGTCAGAAAAACCTCTATGACTAAAAACCAAGCGTTCAATCTCCATCCCTTCAAATGTAATGATTTGAGATCCTGATGGAAAAAATGGCCTTGAGAAAGAAAAGGTCTGGTTTAAACGGAGGTGTCCAACGTTGGCAACTGGCCATCCGAATGAGATTCGTATACCAAAACCTGAGAGGCCATGCTGGAGCTACCAGCATAACAAACAAATACTCCATAAGAATTTTGGAAGAAGAACTAGAGGCGGAAAGAAATAGGCAAAAAGATAATTCCAAAGAAATGTCAATGCATACACTACTTCCGCCTGAAGATTCCCGGACCTTAATAGGCCCCTGGGAAGTTCTTTATTCAGATGAAATGAAAAACATATCTGGGTAAGAGAGACCATTCTCCCGGAAGAAAAGCTTGATTAACAGAGATAATCCGCTTCCCAAATATCTATACCTAGGAAAAAAAACACAGAATTTAGATAGGAGCTGGATTTAGCCCAAGCTAATATCCGAGACACTTCTGTCACAGCCTAAGGACTGATAGTCCTACTCTGATGATTGACATACACCATAGTAGTGATATTGTCTGAAAAACATTAAACGTCTCTTCTTCAAAAAGAAACTAACTGAAAAAACTCTGAGAAAACACGGAGTTCTAAAATATCAAATGGTAATCTCGCCTCCTGAGATTTCCAAACCCCTTGTGCTGACAGAGATCCACAGACAGCCTCCCAACCAAAAAGACTCACATCTGTAGAGATCATGGTCCAGGTTGAAAGAAACGAAGAGACCTGTAGAACTAAATGATGGTGATCTTAACCACCAAATCAAGAGAGATAAATATTAGGATTCGAAGATTTAAAATGCGAAATCCTAGAAACCCTGCACCATAATTCAGCATAAAAGACTGGAAAGGTTTTTTCTATTGAAAATGAGCAAAGGGAATTAAATCCAATGCTGTGGCCATAATACCTAAAACTTCTATGCATATATAGCAACTGAAGGAAATAATAGAGACTAAAGGTACCGACAAACGGAACACAATAAAATTGTCCCTTGTCTGACAGAGACAAAGACAGTGACACAAACTATCTGGAAACCTAAAAAGGTGACCCTTGTGTGAGGAATCAAGAGCTTTTGAAAAAAAAAGATTCTCTAACTATGTCCTGAAGAGCAAAGTGAATCATATGAGATTCCGCATCCTCAGAAAATAATCTGAATGAAAACAGAAAAATGAAAATATGCATTTATTGTATCTAATGAAAACAAATAATGCTATCACTGACCAAAAAAAGGCAGAATAGTTTGAATAAAACTCCAAAACCCAGTTCCTAAAAATGGAACTGGAAGAAATACCCCAGAAGATTCCAGGTCTGAGCAGCGCTTGAACCCCATGGGTGCCCAGCCATGCTTCAACAGTACCCAAAATATATAGGACCGAAACACACTTAAAGAAAGTGTTAGCCTTACTGGAATAAAATCAAAGAAATTTGGACCGAATAGAAATAAATTTCAAAGAAGTCTTAACCTGCCCCTTGCCAGCCAAGCTGGAATACAGCACGTACATCACAATTTTAGGGAGCTGATTTCGAACTGAAAAATTTCCAATTTAAAAACATGTTACTTGGGAAAGAATTCAGGAATTTGTTTCCTAATAAGAACAACCAAACTAGTATAAGCTTAAAGTTTTAGTCTTAGAACTCAATCTTGAAGCCCAGAGTAACAGTTAAGAATTGAATCCAATTATAAAACAAATAATTGATTATCTTAGAACAAAAGAAATATGGATTTTTTAAAAATCACAAAATTCTTCTAGCTAAAAATAGCTAAAGACATAGATTAACCCTCATTTGCGAAAATATTCAATAAAATTAAGACACAAATGAAATTATTAGCATGATAGTCCAGTTAAAGGACCAGTCAATACAGTGGACTTGCATAATAAAAAAATGCAAAACAACAAGACAAATGCAACAGCACCTAGTCTAGTAAATGTTGTCCCTTAACAATGCTAAAATAAATCATAATCTGATACTTGATCTTAAAGTAAACAGAACAAAATGAAGCAATTGCAACATCCAAATAAATCACAGGACCAAGAAAAGTACATGAAACTAAATAATTTTCCATAAATAAGATACAACCATCTAAAGGAAAATAAATACTATTTTGCTATAGAAACAATAGCATAATTAGTAGGAGTAGAGATAGCCCCAATAAATTGGAGAACACTCTAAATTAAATTTAACTGCTGGCAAAGAATATAGTTTAAAACCTTTGAAGAAGGAATAAAAGAAAAATCTCAGCCTATACCATTCCCTAGTATGAGGAATTGGAAAGAAAACCTCTGAAAACACAGAAGAATAAATAAGCAGAAATAGTGTTAGCTAGTCTTGAAAAAGAACTAGTTACCTTAATATCCAAAATAAACAACACCTTTTCAACAAAGAACAAATGTACTTTAATAAAAAAATAATAAAAAAGTAGATTTGTTAGTGTCAATATCTGATAAAGAAAATTCTGAATGAGAAAAAAACATCATCAGAGAAGGATAAATCAGTATGTTGTTGGTCATTTGAAACTTCAATAATTAAAAAAGAAGTGAAAAAGACCTAAAATTTTTTATTAGAAGGCACGATGTCAGACAAAGTCTTTAAAATAGAATCAGAAAAATATTTCTTATAAATCTTCTAAATATTTTTTGTACATAAGATGTAAAAAGAATGGCAATATATAAAGCATAAATACTAATAGATTCTGCATGTAAAAGTTTATCATAATAACTTATTACAAACCATAGCTAAAGATAAACATTCATAACATTTAAAATAAATGAACTTAGCTTTGGTAGGACTGAACTCAGTCAAGCGTTTTTCCAGAAGTAGCTTTTGATCCAGGGTCAATCTGAGACATCTTGCAATATGTAATAGAAAAAACAACATATAAAGCAAAATCTATCAAAATTCCTTAAATGACAGTTTCAGGAATGGGAAAAAATGCCAATGAACAAGCTTCTAGCAACCAGAAGCAAATAAACAATGAGACTGAAATAATGTGGAGACAATAGTGATGCCCATATTTTTTAGCGCCAAAAAAGACGCCCACACTATTTGGCGCCTAAATGCTTTGGCGCCAAAAATGATGCCACATCCGAAACGCCGACATCTTTGGTGCAAAAAAACGTAAAAAAAATTACGCACATACAAACAACTTCCGGTGACAAGTATGACGCCGGAAATGACTAAGAAATTTTTTGCGCCAAAAAAGTCTGCGCCAAGAATGACGCAATAAAATGAAGCATTTTCAGCCCCCGCGAGCCTAACAGCCCACAGGAAAAAAAGTCAAATTTTAAAGGTAAGAAAAATTGAATATTCAAATGCATTATCCCAAATAATGAAACTGACTGTCTGAAATAAGGAATATTGAACATCCTGAATCAAGGCAAATAAATGTTTAAACACATATATTTAGAACTTTATATAAAAGTGCCCAACCATAGCTTAGAGTGTCACAGAAAATAAGACTTACTTACCCCAGGACACTCATCTACATATAGTAGAAAGCCAAACCAGTACTGAAACGAGAATCAGTAGAGGTTATGGTATATATAAGAGTATATCGTCGATCTGAAAAGGGAGGTAAGAGATGAATCTCTACGACCGATAACAGAGAACCTATGAAATAGACCCCGTAGAAGGAGATCATTGAATTCAAATAGGTAATATTCTCTTCACATCCCTCTGACATTCACTGCACACTGAGAGGAAAACCGGGCTCCAGCCTGCTGCAAAGCGCATATCAACGAAGAATCTAGCACAAACTTACTTCACCACCTCCATGGGAGGCAAAGTTTGTAAAACTGAATTGTGGGTGTGGTGAGTGGTGTATTTATAGGCATTTTAAGGTTTGGGAAACTTTGCCCCTCCTGGTAGGAATGTATATCCCATACGTCACTAGCTCATGGACTCTTGCTAATTACATGAAAGATATATATATATATATATATATATATATATATATATATATATATATATATTTTTATACACTGTATATGGTTGATGAGACCACAGGATTAATTAGATATGAGGTTGTTGACAATAATTCCTAGTCCACTGTGGGTCCCAACCCCCCTTGCCAGATGGTTTTAGCTGGATAAAGACATGTCTATCATGATTGAAAGTTAGCATAGATTTTGAAGCTCGCCCCCTGCCGTGTCAAGTATACAAACATTTTCCTAAAGGAACTGTAACTCAATGACCATGTTTATTTGACTATGTGCACAGTTTTATGGCTCTAAGACATTTGCTGATCAGCGAGAGAGTCAATCTAAATAGCTGGATAAGCATAATACTGAAATTACAGGAAACCCCTTGATTGTTTAGAATAAATGGTCTGTGTTTTGAATGGAGGATGTGCTCAGGGGTCCTTTGGAATTTCTCACCTAAATCTTTGTGACTTCAAAAGAAGACAATGCTGGCAGACACATGTGATGACAACAGTTCTATTTCACTGAATCTCTGACATTTGAAGACGTATTGCAGACATACGGCTGGGGGGAAGGTGATACACACAGTGGAAGCACATGGCTTGCATTATAATTTCAAAGTTCACTGTTTAAAACAACTATATTATATGCAAGTAGAACATACTTCAGCATTGTAAGAAAATATATATATTTTAACCCCTTAATGACCACATCACTTTTCCATTTTCTGTCCGTTTGGGACCAAGGCTATTTTTACATTTTTGAGGTGTTTGTGTTTAGCTGTAATTTTCCTCTTACTCATTTACTGTACCCACACATATTATATACCGTTTTTCTCGCCATTAAATGGACTTTCTAAAGATACCATTATTTTCATCATATCTTATAATTTACTATAAAAAAAATTATAAAATATGAGGAAAAAATGGAAAAAAACACACTTTTTCTAACTTTGACCCCCAAAATCTGTTACACATCTACAACCACCAAAAAACACCCATGCTAAATAGTTTCTAAATTTTGTCCTGAGTTTAGAAATACCCAATGTTTACATGTTCTTTGCTTTTTTTGTAAACTATAGGGCCATAAATACAAGTAGCACTTTGCTATTTCCAAACCATTTCTTTTCAAAATTAGCGATAGTTACATTAGAGCACTGATATCTTTCAGGAATCTCTGAATATCCATTGACATGTATATATTTTTTTTTAGTAGACAACCCAAAGTATTGATCTAGGCCCATTTTGGTATATTTCATGCCACCATTTCACCGCCAAATGCAATCAAATAGAAAAAATTGTTCACTTTTCACAAATTTTTTCACAAACTTTTGGTTTCTAACTTAAATTATTTACAAACAGCTTGTGCAATTATGGCATAAATGGTTGTAAATTCTTCTCTGGGATCCCCTTTGTTCAGAAATAGCAGACATATATGACTTTGGTGTTGCTTTTTGGTAATTAGAAGGCCGCTAAATGCCACTGCGCACCACACGTGTATTATGCCCAGCAGTGAAGGGGTTAATTAGGGAGCATGTAGGGAGCTTTTTGGGGTAGTTTTAGCTTTAGTGTAGTGTAGTAGACAACCCCAAGTATTGATCTAGGCCAATTTTGGTATATTTCATGCCACCATTTCACCGCTAAATGCGATCAAATTAAAAGAAACGTTAATTTTTTCTCAATTTTAGGTTTCTCACTGAAATTATTTACAAACACCTTCTGCAATTATGGCACAAATGGTTGTAAATGCTTCTCTGGGATCCCCTTTGTTCAGAAATAGCAGACATATATGGCTTTGGCATTGCTTTTTGGTAATTAGAAGGCCTCTAAATGCCGCTGCGCATCACACGTGTATTATGGCTAGCAGTGAAGGGGTTAATTATGTAGCTTGTAGGGAGCTTGCATGGTTAATTTTAGCTTTAGTGTAGAGCTCAGCCTCCCACCTGAAACATCAGACCCCCTGATCCCTCCCAAACAGCTCTCTTCCCTCCCCCACCCCACAATTGTCCCCGCCATCTTAAGTACTGGCAGAAACTCTGCCAGTACTAAAATAAAAGGTATTTGGCCCTTTTTTAAAAAAAAAAAAAAGCATATTTACATATGCTGATGTGTAGGATCCCCCCTTAGACCCCAACCTCACTGATCCCCCACCATACTGCTCTCTAACCCTTCCCCTCTGCAATAATGGGCGCCATCTTGGGTACTGGCAGCTGTCTGCCAGTACCCAGTTTTGTAACAAAATGAGCCTTTTTTTTTTTTAAATTCCCTTTTCTGTAGTGTAGCTTTCCCCCCCCCACCGAGACCAACCCCCAACCCCTTCCAAAACCCTTAGATTGCATTTAAGTTTTTTTTTTTTTTTACTTTTTAACTTTTTTTTTTCTGTAGTGTAGCGGTTCCCACCCGCTCCCGCCCCGTGCACGCGCCCGCCCACCACCCCCGTGCACGCGCGCGCTCCCGTGCGCGCCCCCGTAGCTCCCGCCCCCCCCGATCCCGCCCCCCTCCACTCCACATAGCGCACCGATGGCCGCCACCCGCCTCCCACGTAAGCTCCCACCCACCAACGATACCGGCCATCGATGTCCGGTGCAGAGAGGGCCACAGAGTGGCTCTCTCTGCATCGGATGGCCAAGGGGGGTTATTGCAGGATGCCTCCATATCGAGGCATCACTGCAATAACCGGAAAGCAGCTGGAAGCGAGCAGGATCGCTTCCAGCTGCTTTCCACACCGAGGACGTGCAGGGTACGTTCTCAGGCATTAACTGCCTTTTTTTTGAGGACGTACCCTGCACGTCCTCGGTCGTTAAGGGGTTAATGGATTTGAGACTGTCTATTTATGTGATATTAAATATAAACACATGAATAGGGGAAATTGTGAACCTAAGTCATATCATAAGATTATGCACTAAATATTTCTGAAATTTTAAATACATCTCTTGAAATATAGTGAGATGGATACATGGAAGTCATTTTGATGTGATATGACTATACAATATTGATGCTTGATATCAAATTTTAAATGTTCTGTTAGGCTAAATGAAATATAAATGCTAACAAGAGAAATTTACTAATGAAATAAATTATAATATGTTTAATAGGGAGAATTAACTTAACAGTGTACATATTTTGATATAATATAATTGTGCATGGTATTGAAATGATCAGAAAATTCACACGGTGCCACCCTGCCTGGAATTCGGATTGTAAGTGATAAATGAAATGTTGTAGTATTGTTTAATATACTCATTATATGGGATATATAAGATTTAGAAACATGAATGTTAGAAATAGTTAGGTGAATCTGTTTGTTGTTGTCTGCTGCCACCCGAGGGCCAGAATCCAGTAGGACAGTTAAGGGACTTAACTGTTAAAAGATGTGTTTCCATGGTGACCATGCTCAGCTCCGTAAGGGCCAATAACAAGAAGGTTCCGGAGGGCGGCCCATATTCTACATCTATGATTAAACAATATAAGCTGTATGCAAGATAGGAGAAGGAACTGCTGATTTTGTAAACAGAATGAAAGCTGTTGCGTGGGAGACAGTCAAACTATAAAACAAAGTGGACCATACTTCTTCTTATCCATTGCAATTACACTTATTTTATATGAGGTGGGACAAGTCTTTAAGCTGAATATCATCTGGTAAAGTATATATGTATATATATATATATATATATATATATATATATATATATATGTGTGTGTGTGTGTGTAAAAGATTATTGGTAAGAACATAGTCAAGTTATAATAAAATAGATTTAAAGAGAGCAGTCTGTATTTTTGCTTATATTCATAGCCCTGTGTAGGATCAAGTTTATCTTTTGTATGCTAAGAAATTAATTTAAAGCAATTGTTCACAGTAAGAATATATGTATTTTTAGTATCCTAATTAGAATTGTATTAGGATCAATTGCATCTAAATAGCTGAGTATATATATTGTCCTATTGTCTATTAGCACTGTTAATTGTATTGCTGAATATTAGTAGCTGTTACTTTAAGTCTCACTGTGATATTTTAAATGCAATGCTGAATGAAAGGTTATTGTGAATAAGGCCAGCTCTAAAGGTAAACATGTATGAACTCTGCATACCATATTTTAATAGTTTTTAAATGCATATAATATTGATTCATCTTCTGGTATTACAAATATATTCCAATGTGTTCATATATATTAACTAATAAAAAGAATTCAGGTATTTATATTAATTTTATGGTTTCTAGTAGATGAATATTGATTGAGGGTTTATTTTTAAAAAGGATAATTACTAAATATATTGTATTATAACCCTGCCATAGACTGACATATTATTTGGAGAGTACTACTGAGATTTTTATAAATATACTGACAATATATATATAAATATATATATATATATATATATATATACAACAGTCAGTGGTATAGCACTCTCAAACAAGGTCCGGGGTGCACAGCAAAAGTAACAAATAATCTCAGAAAGAAGCAGGCACTCTCCGTTTTAAACTTCAATTATTTACTTAGTGACGTTTCGGGGTTTCACCCCCGTCCTCAGACTTACAGCAAATGTGACAACAAACAGTGGCATATTTATACCCCTCCCCGCACCAATTACAAATGCATTTAAACAATAAAACAATTAACATAGTGCAATACAGTCACCTCAACTTCCCCATTGTGCCTCGGCTTGCAGCGGTGCATACCCGGCTTGTCGTGACGTGATTGAAGCGCCGGGTATGCACCGCTGCAAGCCGAGGCACAATGGGGAAGTTGAGGTGACTGTATTGCACTATGTTAATTGTTTTATTGTTTAAATGCATTTGTAATTGGTGCGGGGAGGGGTATAAATATGCCACTGTTTGTTGTCACATTTGCTGTAAGTCTGAGGACGGGGGTGAAACCCCGAAACGTCACTAAGTAAATAATTGAAGTTTAAAACGGAGAGTGCCTGCTTCTTTCTGAGATTATATATATATATATATATATATATATATATATATATATATATATAGAGGCTGGCCAAACAGGATAAACTTCCAAAAACAAATCCATGCAGTGTAAACACCTTTTTTGAAAATATGGATAAGCAGAAACCTACGGACAATTCTGACCAAATTTCAGTCGCTATGCAAGACATCAACGGGCCAAGTATAGCACCCCCGACAGAGACACTGAACCAGATAAGGGGGACCCCATCACTCTTAAAGGATTGAAATCATTTATCAACCAGGTGAAATCTTGTATTAAAGAGGAGTGTGCAAGCCTCAAAAAAGATTTAAATGATGAAGTATGAGAGTGGAAACTCTTGAGGGAGATAAAGAGGAGATAACGTCTGACATATTACTGATATCTAATAAAATGCGCAAACAGCAAAAACAAATACTGGATTTAGAAACAAAATTAGATGACATCGAGAACAGGATGAGGCGCAATAATTTAAGAATAAAAGGAATCCCTGAAGCTGTCTTAGGTCTACATCTATGCAATTACCTAGACGGTCTGTTCAGATCACTTCTGGGAGATGAACACATCACTCCCTAAAACCAAAACCCACAGATGATAATCCGCCCAGGGATGTAGTAATTTGTTTTACAAAGTTCCAGGAGAAATGATTAATTCTGCAGCAAGCCCGTCAACAACTCTCCATTCACTATCAGGGGGCAAGGGTCAAGATTTTGCGGATCTTTCAGTAAGAACATTGCAAAAAAGAAGAGAATTCAATGCTCTCACTCTCCACCTACGCAACTTAAACATACCCTATAGATGGGGATTCCCTGTTCAAGTCCAAGTTGTCAAAAATGGAAGAAGATTTAAGTTGCATTCAGCCAGAGGACATCATCTCTTTCTGCAGCAAACTGGGCATTTTCCCGCCAAATAATACCCCAAAAAGTACTCCATTACCTCTGAGATCGAAAAGCCTCTCTCCACAATCCTCAAACCGCAAAACTTGGAGTGACACTGCTAAAAACCCTCCCAACAAGAGACATCAACCTCAGGATCTCTAGCAATCAAATCTGGTGTCTTAATACCAATCCTCTATACGAGGTAAAATGTAAAGCTTCAAGAACCTATTACAAAGGATCAGCCCTTCTTGGGGGTTCTGGAGTGCCATGACCAGCTATTTTCTGTCTCGTACTGAGGAACTGTCTGATGAGATATTTACTCCAACTACCTAGCAGTATCTTCTATGAAAATAGATAATCAAACAAATTGGAAAAGACACAGGATATACTTGCAAGCACATTTCCAGATTTACGGCAAACCTGCAACCAACAATACAGACACACTAGCTCCAGTTCCAGGTCCCTCAGATTTGCATTCAAATATCTGTTCCGAGTATGAGTGATAGAGGGTAAGCTATAGATACTATCAAGATGAGAACTTTATGACTCCGGGACCTTTGAACCCATAGATCATCTTTATTATGATGTCTCTGGGACTACATCAATAATAAGTTAGGCCCATTGAGCATTTCATTGTTTCCAGTTTCTTTGATGTTTGTTCTTGTTCATGTTTGCTGTTGATTCAGTGACCTTTATTTTGTTCTAAGGGTTCCATAGCCGGTCATATTTGTTGTTACTACAGCACAACTAACCTCTTTTGATAGGTGTTGCAGGTTTGGATACATTTAGGTACCTGAAGCAGTATTCAGCATATGAAAATGGGGTACATCTTGACCCCCATTTAGATTCAACGGATACTGAAGGACATCTCACTAGGATTTGCCCAGGCCTTTCTTTTTTAAACTTCAGTACTTGCTACAATGGGGCTAAACCTCATAATATATCCCTGTTTATTATTTATAATAAGATGTTTAATAGTTAAACTGATACACAAAAGCTATATGAGGTGTTGTGTATCTTATCCAGCACCCATTTCTCCACATAAGGTTTTACAGTTTAGAATAGTTACGATTAAAACAAGTTTAGGTCTCGCATTGTGGCACGTGTGGGATGCACAATTTGGTCTCCCCTGGTATTCTTCCCCCTATTCTAAATGAGATTCTTCTACCACTAACTATGTTTTATTGTCTAGATGATGAATATTGTAATTAAAATATGCTATCTATCTTGTGAATGACTTGGCACTTCCTCGCCCTGGCTACTCATTACTCATGGTTGATAATGCCTTACCAACCAATTTTTTTACCCTCTAACACATATCTTTAAAGTTCTTATATTAATAAATACCTTTGTAGTTCTCTTTTAACATCCAATTTACCCCATATCCCTTTTCCCCTACCCTTGACATATATTTCCCTCATATCAAGAAATTTCCAATAAGATACCCACAGAGTGAGGTCCGACATTGATACTATGTGTCCTAAGAACATCTTCAACAACCTCAAAATTGCAACTCAGAATGTAAAGGGTTTCTTATCAGCCCAAAAACTTTCTATAGCCCTACACGACTTTCATAAGAAACACCTTGATATAGTCTTCATCCAAGAGACGCACTTTAGGAACAAACATGAACCCAGATTCCCTACCTTCTATTATGACAAACATTTCACTAGCTCCAACACAACAAATAAGAATGGGGTATGTATTCTCTTTTAAAAAGGCTTACCTTTTGATCTATTCAATCGCAACCAAGATGACAAGGGTAGGTTTCTTCTTCTAGTGGGGCTCTGTTATGGCAGGCCCATCACTTTATTAAATCTATATGCCCCAAATAGGCCTAACCCATCATTCTTTAGGAAAGTGATGACTGTTGCTGGATTATGCTAAGGGTCCCATCTACATAGCAGGGGATCTAAACTTCCCCTTTGATCCTTCACTGGATGTCTCCACTGGGAAATCCTATATGCCAATTAAAAAATTTAAAGTCAACTGGCTCGCACTACAAACCATACCCAACTTTGATACATGGAGACTTACCCATAATATAATTAAAGATTAAAAATTTTTCTCCCATCCTCAAAAAATATATACTATATATATATATATTATATACTTTGTGATCAGTCCTCCCTACATTTACATATAGATTCCAAAATATCTCAAACACCTTGGTCTGATCATGCAATGGTTATCAGTTAATTTATGTGGCCCCAGAAACCTGGAATCAGAGACTCCTGGAGACTTAATGATGCGATTTTTACAGATTCACTTGTTCTTAAATATATTACAGACAAAACTTCCTTGTTCTTTCATGTTAACAACCCTATAAATACTTCACAGGTCAATAATTGGGAAGCCTATAAATGTTTCATTAGAGGTGAAATAATTAAACAGACCTCACAACACCATAGGGGAATTGAGCAGAGTTATTCCGTACTTTTACACAAACTAAATGCTAATGAAACAGAACACAGGCTAAACCCAACATCGATAGAGCTTATACGTAAAGTCAATCAAGCCAGAGAGGAGTTAAACCAACACCTCATTAAAAATGCACATCGCCGGGCAATGGCCCTAAATGCTAAATTTTTCTCAGAAAAAAAATAAAGCTGCCAAGTTAATGGCTAGATCGTTAAAACATAAATCATATAAATCTTTCATTAGAACAGTCCAAAACAAAGATAAACAGCACACCCATATTAGCTCAGAGATAGCAAACAATTTTCAGAATACTATGGCAGACTCTACAACCTGAATATCTGTGATCAGTCAGTAAGAAAATTAAACATATTGATAACTATCTTTCACAAATAGTCCTCCCCTCTCTAGACGAAGCAGGTAGAAAGGATCTGGAATCTCCATTTACACTAACTGAGGTATAATAATCTATTAAACAATTGACCCCGGGTAATGCACCTGGACCAGATGGTTTAGTCCGAAATTTTATAAAATGATTAGTGCCCTACATCGATATCCATCTCCTACCACTATACAACTCTATGAGTAATGAATCCACCTTTTCCAAACAGATGCTTGAAGCCAACATTACTGTCATCCCCAAATCGGGCAAAGATCCAGAAAGGGTTGAAAATTACAGACGAATATCACTTTTGAATATTGACCGAAAAATGTATGCTAAACTTTTAGCATATAGGCTCAAGCATTATCTCCCATTTCTAGTTAATGAAGACTAAGTGAGCTTTACCCCTACTTGAGAAGTTAAAGACAACACCACAAGACTCCTCCAGATTATACATGTTACCTCGACCCATAATATGCTGTTCGATAGAGTAGACTGGCAATTCCTGTAGTCCGTGCTTTCAAAATTCGGAATCCCTCAAAAGTTTATAGATAAAATATTAGCCATTTATTCATCTCCCAATGAAAAAGTAATAGTCAATAACACATTCTCAACCACCTTCCAAATTACTGATTGGGGTCTGCAATACCAAAAGCCTGCTTTTTACAGATGATATTCTATTTACCTTTTCCAGCCCTAGGACATCTTTAACTGCACTTATCGATATTCTATCCAAATATAAGCGGTTTTCAAACTTTTCCATTAATATGGGAAAATCGGTTATTAAGTCAATCAGAACCTCCTCCGAAGAGAATCAGTTTATTAAAACACATACACCCTTCACCTCAGCAAATCATTTTACTTACTTAGGCCTAATTATTAAACCCACCATTATCACAACAAACCACTCAAAACTAAAGAAAAAGATAGACATAGAACTAAACTCATGGCACCTCTCAGGTCACTTGTCCTCTTTGGGGAGAATCAACGCAATTAAAATGTGCATTCTCCCGAAAATCATATATATAATACAGACGTTGATCCTTATCTCATCAGTCGCATATGAAAACAACCTACAGTGAAGTATAAATACGTTTGTATGGTCCTTCTCCAAAACGAGAGTCCCGGGCCACACTTTATACCTGCCCAAGGAGCAGGGAGGCCTAGGAGTCCCCAACATCCTAAAATATTATATGGCGACACATATTTCATGCATTGTGGCCTGGAACCAAGTCTCTGATCCCAAAATCTGGGTTACTCTAGTTGACCAAATTATCACAACTTCCACGGTACGCAATATCTGTTGTATAAACCGAATAAATTTAGACCACACCTCATCCAATCCATATATTGATAAGACCTTCCATGTCTGGGATAAGATAATCACTTCCAACACAAAGATCTCCTCACATTCCCCCCCCCACACACACCTATATAAAATACTAAAATATTCCCAGATCTGAACCTTTGTAAATCGGTTAATGCCTGAGTACCACCTGTCCGTGTTCCCATCTACTCACTACTAAGAGAAGGACATATTAAAACATTTCAAGAAATACGTGATGAAATAGAGACCCCGAGACCCCACTCAATACCTGGTTTTCCTATTTTCAGATCAGGCACTTCCTTCTAAATCACCCAGATAGGAAACAGTTCAGCAGACCTTGCACTCCCTTTGAATTGATGTGTCTTCTACCTAATACCCCTAATCACCTAATATCATCCACATATAAATTGATACTGCTATTAGACTCTCAAAAGTCTTCTTTCTTCAGAACACTCTGGGAAAGGGAGCTAAATATACAATTCAACGACTCCACCTGGGAACAGTGTTTCAAATCTATCAAAAAAGTTGTTTATCTCAATGAGCATAGTTGAGACCAGTTATAAGTTATTGTCCAGGTGGTATTTAACTCCTGTACGAATACACAGAATATACCCAGCAGTTTCCCCCAAATGTTGGAGAAACTGTGGGGACCAGGGGACATTATCACATATTTGGTAGGACTGTTCTGCAATCAGACCATTTTGGAACCAGGTGGAAAACAGTATCAATCATACACTGAATCTAAATATAACTTGGGATTCCCAGACAATATTACTTAACAAACTACCAAATTTACGGCTAGATTACACATTTTGCGGTATGAGTGAAAAAGCAGTGTTAAGGCTCATAACGCTGCTTTTTCACTACCACTGGTATTACGAGTCTTGCAGGTTTAGGGGCACCGCACACTTTTTTGGCCTTAACGCAAATTAACATACGCAATTTGCGTAAAGTCTTTTTTCAATGGGCCTTCCTTTGCACTGGTATTATGAGTGTGCCTGGTAAGCCAAAAAGTGAGCGGTACACACCCTATACCGCCAAGATTCATAACGCAATCTAAAGTCAGTAGTTATGAGTTTTATGCTACAAAGCTGTAACATAAGACTTATAACTAAAGTGCTAAAAAGTACAATTACACCCATAAATTAACCCCTAAACCGAGGCCCTCCCACATCGCAAACACTAAAATAAAATTATTAACCCCTAATCTGCCACTCCGGACATCACCGCCACTAGAATAAACATATCAACCCCTAAACCTCTGCACTCCCTCCTCGCAAACACTAGTTAAATATTATTAACCCCTAATCTGCCGCTCCGGACATCGCTGCCACTAGAACATATTAACTCCTAAACCACCACATTCACTCCTCGCAAACACTAGTTAAATATTAATTTTTAACTAGCTGCCACCTACCTATATTTATTAAACCCTAATCTGCCACCCCCAAAGTCGCCAGCACTATGCTAAATGTATTAACCCCTAAACCTAAGTCTAACCCTAACACCCCCTAACTTAAATATAATTAAAATAAATCTAAATAAAACCTACTATTAATAACTAAATAATTCCTATTTAAAACTAAATACTTACCTGTAAAATAAACCCTAAGCTAGCTACAATATAACTAATAGTTACATTGAATCTAGCTTAGGCAAGTTTGTATTTATTTTAACTAGGTAGAATAGTTAGTAAATAGTTATTAACTATTTACTAACTACCTAGCTAAAATAAATACAAATTTACCTGTAAAATAAAACCTAACCTGAGTTACACTAACACCTAATCTTACACTACAATTAAATAAATTACCTAAATTAAATACAATTACCTAAATTGAAGATGAAGACTTCTGCGGGCTTTGATGAGGATGGATGTTGGGTCTTCAAAACTGTAAGTGGATCTTTCGGTCTTGGTGTTAGGCTTTTTTAAGGGTTTATTGGGTGGGTTTTATTTTTAGATTAGGGGTTTGGGCAGTTGAAGCTTAGGTTTTGAGCTTAGGTTTTTTTAGATTAGGTTTTTATTTGGGGGGTTAGTTGTGTGGGTGGTGGATTTTACTGTTGGGGGGTGTTTTTTTTTTTACAGGTAAAAGATAGGTATTGGTAGTTTAGTTTAGGCTAGGTTTTTTTTTTATTTTTTTTTGGGGGGGGGGGGTATTTTGATAGGGCTATTAGATTAGGTGTAATTAGTTTAAATATTTGATAATGTCTTTTTTATGTTGTGTAATTAAGTGTTTTTTTTGTAATTTAGGTAATTGTATTTAATTTAGGTAATTTATTTAATTGTAGTGTAAGGTTAGGTGTTAGTGTAAGACAGGTTAGGTTTTATTTTACAGGTAAATTTGTATTTATTTTAGCTAGGTAGTTAGTAAATAGTTAATAACGATTTTGTAACTATTCTACCTAGTTAAAATAAATACAAACTTGCCTGTAAAATAAAAATAAATACTAAGCTAGCTACAATGTAACTATTAGTTATATTGTAGCTAACTTAGGGTTTATTTTACAGGTATTTAGTTTTAAATATGAATTATTTAGTTATTAATAGTATGTTTTATTTAGATTTCTTTTAATTATATTTAAGTTAGGGGTTGTTAGGGTTAGGTTTAGGTTTAGGGGTTAATAAATTTAGTATAGTTGGGAGCGGCAGATTAGGGGTTAATAAATGTAGGTAGGTGGCAGCGATGTTAGGGGCAGCAGATTAGGGGTTAATAATATTTTAACTAGTGTTTGAAAGGTGAGATTGCGGCGGTTTAGGGGTTAATATGTTTAATATAGTGGGGCCGATGTCCGGAGCGGCAGATTAGGGGTTGATAAGTATAATGTAGGGGTCGGCGATGTCTGGGGCAACAGATTAGGGGTTAATAAGCATAATATAGGCGTCAGTGATGTTGGGGCAGCAGAATAGGGGTTATGAAGAATAATGTAGGCGTCAGCGATGTTGGGGGTGGCAGATTAGGGGTTAATACGTATAATGTAGGTGTTGGTGATGTCGAGGGCGGAAGATTAGGGGTGTTTAGACTCGGGGGTTCATGTTAGGGTGTTAGGTGTAAACATAAAATGTGTTTCCCCATAGGAATCAATGGGGCTGCGTTACTGAGCTTTACGCTGCTTTATTGCAGGTGTTAGACTTTTTTCAGCCGGCTTTCCCCATTGATGTCTATGGGAAATCATGCACGAGCACGTAAAACCAGCTCAACGCTGACTTAAGCAGCGTTTATATTGGAGAGCGGTATGGAGCTCAATTTTGCTCTACGCTCACTTCTTGCCTGTTAACTCCGTGTTTATGAAAACCTGTAATATCAGTGCTGTAGGGAAGTGAGCGGTGACAATAACTTGCAAGTTAGCACCGCACCCCTCATAACGCAAAACTCATAATCTAGCCGATAAAGAATAAGACAATCTCACTTTCTCCAGCTGATGTTTGTGAAAACAGAAATCCAGATGATAAATGATCGTTAAGCGATGTCTAAGTGAATGCACCTTAAAACTCTGAGCCAATTAGAGGTTCACATGAGCTTAAAATTCACTGTGATTTCCAAAAATCCACTTTCTTGAAAAAGCCCTGTAACAATGTGAAACACGTAGAAGTGGAGCGCATTACAACATTACAGCATCAATACCAGAGGATTATAACTGCAGTTATTTTCAGGGTTCCCTTTAACCGTATATCACTGTGAGGTGCTTTGCGCACCTGATGTACTGAAGTGCAGTCAGCCTAAGGTATTCAGGAGAGATGCCGACAACACTTTGATCATGAGCTGCAGGTTATAGCTGCATATTCCGGTGAGTTCTGTTTAACTTGGGTGTGCAGGAAGGATCCGGGACATCCTTTGGAGAAGCAACTTAGACAATCTCCGGAAAATTAGGTATTTGGGATAGTTTGCATGATTTGTGAGAGGCCAGTTCATTGGTAACCTCACGTGCAGACATTGTACCGCTTTGGACCCACAACTCTCTGTGATTGGTTTGACAAGCAGCTGTGTACCAAGATGGGAGCAGAACTGTACTGTTTCAGCGCTGGTTTTACCTTTCATTAATAGTTATATTTTTGTTAATTTTACTGATGTGTTAACTATTTTTATAGGACCCTTGTTTATTTATGTGGTATTTCCTTCTTTTAACCATATTGTTGTATGCATTTGTGTATTTCTCGATTTCTCTGTGACGTCCCAGTGTATAACCTGATTTCTACTGTTTTTATTTGTTTTTCAACTTAATTAAATTACATTGTACTTTCAAAGCTTCCAGCTTTTAGCGCCCTCCTTTCACTAGTGTATCCTATCCTATTGTCTGTTTTCTACCTTTAGAGGAGGTAGTTACCCCTCTAGGAAGGCTAGAAAGTCACAAGCTTAGCACATCCCTTACCCTTGGTATTCATTATCTTTTTTGGTTATCATTCAGTAAAGTTTTTTAAAAGATTTCTGTTGTTCAGTGTTTCTATCTGTGCATTCTGAGTTCCACTCACCATAACTTTCTCACATGCACTAACCAAACCTGAGTTTTATTACGGTAGGTTATGTGTTTATTTAATATAAAATATGGAAACATTAGAATAATTAATGTAAATAATTATTATAGATGTACTAAATATACTAAAATATTCAAAAAAATCAAATATATATACTGTGTATATATATATATATATATATATATATATATATATATTACAGTAAAAACTATAATTAATAATTTGGTGAGCTTGGGATACATAGCCAGCAGAGTAATAAATTTCAATCCCTGAAGAACAGGTTGCGAGTAGTGTGTTAGCCATGTTTGTCTCGCCACCTTTTCAGTGGCAAGACTTTCCACTGTGAGGCAGTAAGTGTAGGTGTAGTTAGAGTTAGGTCACCCAAGCATTAATTATTTGAGAAATGCACACACCAAATCATCCGGTGCCTACCACAGACATAGGATGAGATAAAGGAGACACCACTACACAGTAGCTTTCTTTTGCCTAGATTATGAGTTTTGCATTATGGTGCAGTATGGCTATTACCGCTGAAAAATTGGCCATTGCCCTGGAATGGCCGGTAATTCATATTACAAGTTGTGTCCGTATAGCTATTCTGCAAGCATTTTAGCCTGTAACGCAACGTCCATTCGGCACTCCAAAAAATTACATTTGAGTGCGGGATTTTACATAGCACCGTATTACAGATTGTGGGGTCCGGATAAAATGCTAGCGTCAAAGCCTAAACTGACACAAGCCATTCCGCCATCTTAGACCAGTAGTTATTGATTTTGCCGAACAAAAATGTTTAATGAAACTCATAACTAAAATTTTACAAAGTACTCTAACACCCATAAACTACCTATTAACCCCTAAACCACCACCCTACCACATCGCAAATACTATATTAAACCTATTAACCCCTAATCTGCTGCCCACCCACAATGCCAACACTAAATAAATCTAGTAACCCCTAAAGCACTGCTCCCCGACATCGCCGACACTAAATAAATTAATGAACCCCTAATCCGTCACCCACCGACATCGCCGACACTAAAGAAACCTATTAACCCCTAACCCCTAAACCTCCGGCCCCCCTCATTGCAAATAATAAATAAACCTATTAACTCCTTAACCACTGGCCCCCCACATCAGAACTAATAAATAAACCTATTAACCCCTAAACCACTGGCTCCCCACATTGCAATTAATAAATAAACCTATTAACCTCTAAACTGTCTGACCCCCACATCAAAAAACACTAAATTAAAATATTAACCCCTAAAGCTAACACCCCCTAACTTTAAATTAAAATTTACAATATAACTATCTTAAAATAAATAAAAACTTTACTGTGAAATAAAAAAAAACTTACATTAAACTATGAATTAACCTAACTTTACTATACTAATAAAATAAAAAACTACCGATTAAAAAACCTTAAAGGGACATTCCAGTCAAAATTTAAATGCACATAGATGAATTACATCTTTGAATAGAAACATATTTGCATTATACATGTATTAGCAAAAATACTTCTAGTAAAAATTATCACTGTTTTAGTGTTAACATTTTTCTCTGCACATGCATTTGAAGCATAGCTAGATATTCTCAGTGCACCAGCATTTTATATAATGCAGCTGCTCAGGTCATCACTAGGGCTTGTATCAAGTCATCAATTAACAAATTAAGGGCCCGATCCGATAAAAATTGTCACCCGCAAAAGCTGGCAACGCCAATATTTGCGCTGGTTTGGTATCCTATATACGGCGTAACTTAGAAGTTACGCGCATAGATTTCTGGCGTCGCCCATAGTTTTTTGGGCCATAGACTGACATACAAAATACGCAAAGTTTGGTATCCAATATACGGCGTAAGTACTTACGCGCGCAGATTTCAGAAAATCTACTCCAATGTCATCTCGCCACAAATTTCAGCCGCAGGAACCCTTGCACTGACTTAGAAACTAACGTAACTCTTGGAAGGCCTAACAAGTGCATGCTTAACAACATACATATCAGCAGCTTGATCACAATAGTTAACCTCTTAAAAGCATTTAATATTCCTGCCCCTGCAAGTTTATCAAACCAATCACAAAGGGGTGCATCATGGGGCCCAGGGAGACATCATGGGGCCCAAGGGAGACATCATGGGGCCAAGGGAAACATCATGGGGCCAAGGGAAACATCATGGGGCCAAGGGAGACATCACGGGGCCAAGGGAGACATCATGGGGCCAAGGGAGACATCATGGGGCAAAGGGAGACATCATGGGGCCAAGGGAGACATCATGGGGCCCAGGGAGACATCATGGGGCCCAGGGGGTGCTGGAAGCCCTACGATCCCCTGTTGTTCTGTCTACACATGCTGAATCTATAGTTGTTGCTGAGGTCCATGGTGATGGTGCTGCCCCTGCTGCAGCTGGTCATCAAATTACATACTGCGGAGTTCCACTGCATGTAAGTGAAACTACTACATCCCACCCCCATTCCCTTAACCACCCTAATTACTGAAAATATATCATTAGTTCAATTCATGTTTTGGTCACTATGATTTATTGACTATCATTTTGAGGAATGAAAATGGATGTTTATACCTTATGTTCACACCTTCTGTAAAAAAATAATTATTTAGATATATATACCCATGTGCAGGGATAGGCAAGGTGTCCATTACTAAAACTCTTTACATTAGAAAATGTCAGCAACAGCCTTGGCTCATGCCTATCCCTGCACATGGGTCAATTTCTATTGGATGTGAGAAACCTTGATTTACATCTTAAAAGTGAATATCACTATATGTACCCTTCATACACAACTATGTGATGTGGTTTAGAGAACATGAATATGACATAAACATGATGATATTACCTTTTCTGGGCCATTTCCTAACAGGTCTTATTATATTTTTCAAAGATATTAGTGTACTAAAACACCCATCACATGGATGTGGATGACAATTATATGGTAAATAACAGAGGACAAGATTTAGGATTAAATATAACAAGATTTATTTTCTTTTTGGCTTCTTAGATGAGGGGGCTGAGGGGCCTGGAGTGGGTCTCCTGCCTCTCCTGGGTTGTGTTGATTGTGAGGATCCTGCAGGAGTGCTGGCCACAGATGAGATTCTGGAGGCAATGTCCTGCTGGTGGGTGAAATGCTCCACCAACACACCCAACAGTTGGTTCTGTTCCCTCCATCTGTTGTCACTCTGGATTTGCATGTCAGAAATTACTCTTAGCATTTGAGATTGGTTTTGGACCATAGCAGTTAAAGATGCTGCCATGTCCCGTTGCAGCTCAATGGAACGCTGTTGTAATGTCTGTTGGCTCCTAAAAAACCTGCGTTGGTCCCTCTGCATTCTCTCGCAGGCTGATGTGAGACTCTCGCAGGTTACTGTTTGCCTCCTATGTAGGGCAATGTATTCATCGCCCATGGCGGAAGTCAGTGGATCCATGGGCTCTTCCCCAGCAGGGACTCTAGGAACCGGTTCCATTTCTATATCCTCAGCTGGTGATGCAGGCTGTGTAATCTAAGCTGGGGGTGCAGGCTGAGGAATCTCAGCTGGGGGTGCAGGCTGAGGAATCTCAGCTGGGGGTGCAGGCTGAGGAATCTCAGCTGGGGGTGCAGGCTGTGTAATCTCAGCTGGGGGTGCAGGCTGTGGAATCTCAGCTGGTGGAGCTCTTCCAAGTGCAGCCGATGGTGCAGATGTTCAGATGGACTGATAGTCCCATTGCCTGCTGGTGTGCACCCACTCAGCCTGCTGGTAGAATCCCGGAGTGGCATGATATTGTTGGGGGGGGTAAAGGCATCTACCCTTCGGGGCTGGCTTGGCTCCCCATCCAAGCCAAAGGAATAGTCCTCCGGCCAGGGCTCCTGCCAGGTATCCTCCTGTAATGCTGGCGGCATAACATTCGGATTATCAATTGAGGCAGTCCAACCCAGGTCATGCCTGGCAGACTCCTGCTGGACTCTCTGGACCGGTGGTCGATGTGGAGAAATACTTTGTTCCAGTGGTGGAGGGGGATGCATGGGCGTTGGCACCCTGGTGACTGGAGGTTCTGTGGAGGAGTCAAATGATGAGAGGGATTAGTACAGTCAGATATATATCCATGTGGGCATACAATGTACATGCTAGGGCCTATACACATTCGCATGTCAAACTCTATAACATGCATGTGCACATTGAGATTTTTGATATGAGGGTTTTTAATATGCAAAGTATACATGTATGTGCTTCATACAATAGTTCTGTGTACATGTCAGTGACGGAGAAAATGTATTCTTTAAGTGACACTATGGTTGTGATGACTATAGTGTCCATTTACTGAAAACTCTACATGTGTCTTGTGGCCTGTGTTACTCTGAGATATGTTAGTATTTCACTATTCCACCTAATATCATGAATTTCAATGTGTTAAGTAGCATTAAATGGACATTAAACCCATTTTGATTCTTTCATGATTCAGCTAGAGCATGCAATTGTAAAACAACTTTGTAATACTTCCATTACCTAATTTGCTTCATTCTCTTGATATTCTTAGCTGAAAAGCATATCTAGATAGGCTCAGAAGCTGCTGATTGGTGGCTGCACATCAATGCCTCGTGTGATTGCCTCACCCATGTGCATTGATATTTAATAAACAAAGATTAAGAAAATAATGAAGCAAAATAGATAATAGAAGTAAATTGGGATGTTGTTGAAAACTGTATTCTCTATCTGAATAATAAAATAAAAAGATTTTGTTTCATGTCCCTTTAATGTGAAATCTAATTGTAGATGTTTTTGTTAGTAGGCCAAATACCATGCTCCTCATTGTGTACATGAATGTGTGACAATATAGGATGTTATAACTCAAATACATATAATACTGGTGTGTGGGATGTTACTCACCAGCATGCTGTGCTGATGTTGCAATCCCTGAGTCATGAGCCCCTGGAAGTCCATGGACTGCTGTGATGCTCAGGGACCTACGAATCAGCTCCTGCCACTCGTTGTATTCCGCCTCATAGGGAGGCCCACCTCCTGTTGCCCTGTGGGACATTGCTTCATGGCCCATCTTCTCCTTAACTCTCTTGGATAGCTCGAGTTGCGAGCTGAAACTGCGGGCGACGCGGGTTCCCTCACTTGCGCCGCAAAATATGCCGTATATCGGATAACGCCCCTAATCATTACCATATGGTACAAGCACCTTAGGCTCTCTGATCAAGTCCTGTGTTTAAAATTCTGGTGCACGGTGCATACTTAAATACACTTTTGAAACAGCTGTAGCTTTAACTAGAAGCATTTTTGCTAATGCATGTATATTAAAAAATTGCTTCTGATCAATACCCAAATGCACCCATGTGGTTTCCAATTTTGGCTGAAATATACCTTTAATTACAATTAAAAAAAAAACTAATACTACGGAAAAAAAAACACACTAACTAACTCTAAAATTACAAAAAATAATAAACAAAATTATCAAAAATAAAAACAATTACACCTAATGTAATAGCCCTATAAAATAAAAAAGCCCCCTAAAATATAAACACCCCCTAACCTGCAATAAACTACCAATAGCCCTTAAAAGGGCCTATTGTAGGGCATTGCCCTGAAGCAGTCAGTAAACCCCCCTACCCAATAAACCCCCCCCCCAAAAAAAAAGCTACCCATTGGCTCTAAAGGGGCATTTGTATGGGCATTACCCTTAAAAGGGCAATTAACTCTTCTACTGCCCTTAAAAAGGCATTCAGCTCTTTTAAAAGCCCAAAGCCTTTATCTAAACCCCCCTCCAAAAAAAAAAACTAACTAACACTAACCCCAGAATATACCTTCCAGTCCAAAGGAGGGAACTTTTAAGAAAGCTCCTCAAACGTCTGAAGACTATGGTAGGCTGGAAAAACAGGTTAAGGAGTTAAGCTTGCAGATGAGCCAGTTGATGTCAATGCTGTCCCAGGCAAATGTGAAATCAGAAAAGAACCCTTTTTCTGCCTGCCTGCCTAGTACTAGTCAAGTAAATTGACTAATTAATGATACCCCAAAACAAACTCCAGTATTTGATGTGGTTAATGAATCTAATGTACAAATATTATCTGATGTAAATAGTAATTTAGAAAATGTTATTGCTCATGGTACTAATGTTTCCTCACCATTTCACATAATATACTTTATAGATAAAGGTAATATTCATAACAGGGCAATGCCCTACAAAAGGCCCTTTTAAGGGCTGTTGGTAGTTTATTGTAGGTTACAGGGGGGGGTATTTTGGGGGGCTTGTGTTTTTTTATAGGGCTATTAGATAAGGTGTAATTGTTTTTTAATTTTATTAGAATAGTAATGTTAGGTTAATTTATAGTTTAATGTTAGTTTTTTTTATTTCACAGGTAAGTTTTTATTTATTTTAATAGTTATATTGTTTAGGTTTAGGGGTTAATATTTAAATTTAGTGTTTTGCGATGTGGGGGTCCAGTGGTTTAGGGGTTAATAGGTTTCTTTATTAGTTGCGATGTGGGGGCGGCAGTTTAGGGGTTAATAGGTTTATCAAGTGTTGCCGATGTCGGGGAGCATCGGATTAGGGGTTAATCACTTTATTTAGGTGTCAGCGATGTCGGGGGTGGCAGATTAGGGGTTAATAACTTTTATTAGTATCAGTGATGTCACTGAGCAGCGGATTAGGGGTGTTTATTAGGGGGTTATGCTATGGTTTTAGATTTAAACATAATTTTCTTTTCCCCATAAACCTCAACGGTTGCGTTACAGCAATTTGCCATTCCGCGATCGCAGTTGTTGATTTTTTCTAACACTCTCTCCCCATTGATGTCTATGGGGGAAAGTGTGCACGAGCACATAAAGTCAGCCCTTGGCTTTTGCGCGGTATGAAGCTTAACGCACCATAACACACAGCAGGAAGTTTTTTAGTAACTTGTAATGGCAGCACTATGGAAAGTGCTGGACCGCTCATTTTAATACATTACTTACATGCCCTGTATAGCACAAAACTTGTAATCTAGGTGTTTGTGAAGAAACTTAACTCAACAAAAGCTATGTGAATCAAATAAATTTAATACATAAATGATCATGTGCATAAAATGTATTAAAAAGCCAAGATACTTGCACTTAATAGCAATTAAAAAGAAAGTCCGTCCTTGGCAAGCAGTAGATGAGACAAACACTGGGAGCCGGCCGTCTGATACACACACTTCTAACTGTGCATTTTAAGGTCCACACCTCTTCACCAGGGGATTTAATTCATTGTTTGACGTGTTCTGACACAGAAACCATGTTTGGTTTCAGTGAGAACACTGTCTGCACTGTGTAGGAACACTTCAAATACACCCCCACCAGAAAGTGCTGACAAGTGATGATGTTGGTGATCTTTAACTGACTTAGTGCTCCCCATTATATCCTATGGGAGACATATCGCCAGTCGGCATCACTTTACAGGTCCGCCCCCTTTTTTAGAAAATATCTAACTATCGATCACCTAGTGATTTTAAAGCTAAAAATAATTATTTTTCTGATATACATTTACATGGGGAAAACTTTTGGGTTTATTCCCTTGTAAATTAAGTTAATCATGTAAACACAGTTCAAAGCTTAAAGAAGTTAAATGAAGTGCAACAAATAAAGTGATAAAGAAGATTTTAAGATACACTGATAAAAATGTAATTTGATGGCACTACTTGTATAATAGGGGTGATTACCACTAAAATAATCAATTGGCCTACACAAAGCTAATATTGTGGTTTAGTGGTACTATGTATCAATTCAAATAGATACAAACATTCAGTTACAAAACTGAACAGGAAAGCGATACTTTATAAGCACTCATGGTATCCCCTGAAATGAATAGTATAGAGACGCGTGTGTAATAAATGATAAAAACATACATTTTATTGATACAATTTAAAATAGTGGGTGTAAGTTAAAACTAAAATGCTAGCAAAGTTGTAGCTCCAAATAATTCCATGGTTACATATTAGTTAGTAGCGAATACAGTTACAGCAATCTTAAACAATATTGTAGTTGTATAGCTGTATGATAATACACAGTGAACCAGCACATGAATTAAACAGCCATGCTTCAACTCCCATGTCAGTGTGACATTGAGAGGTGCTTTATTAAGCAAACCCTCTGTTACTGTCCAATAAAGTAGCAGCTTTATTTCTATATTGTCAGTTTAAATCACATATGATACTGCAGTTAGCATTCTGTAATAACCCAGCATTAATAGTGCCTGATGCTAGGTAAAGTGTCAATATCTTCTCTTTACTTAGAGTGCATAATAATTAGTCACAATAATCTTTGCACTATTATCGATATCTGGTAACATTTGTATTTATCTTTTGCTATGTTCATGTGAATTACAATATATAGGTCAAACAAGCAGAATCTTATGAGATAGAATACTGGAACATCTCTAGAATATAGAACATAAATGTTCAGATACTATATTGTACAAACATTTCAAGGAGGTGATAACACAAGGAGAAATTTAGAGAATGTTTTTTTAAGACAGAAGGCTGAATGTATTTTTAATTTTAGAACACTACATCCTTATAGATTAAATAGCGAGTCTGATCTTAATTTTTTACTATGATTTAATGGATCCCATATTCATTTAAATCACTCCTGAATGTAATTGTGTTTTCATTAAATATATGAGATTTACAGTACTGTTTGTTTTAATATATTTATTTCCATTTTTCAATTTTCATAAAAAGAAATGTTTTCTACTAATACAGTATTCAATTTTAGCTCCTTAATATGTAATATACTTTTTATATTTTAGTACCTTTTTATCAATTTTTTTTTTGTTCATGCTGTGTTAATAGAAAGGAAATGTTTTTTTTTTTTTTTTTTATTATCCGTGGTCTTAATAAAATAAAAATATCACTATGATATAATAAAATAAATCTATTTTTTATCACAAATCCAGTGAGTGCAGTCTATGGGGCCGAATTATCAAGGACCGAATGGGCCTGAATATTCCTGTATCCATTGCTCCTTAAAGCAGAGCACTCTCTAACCTAAAAATCAGCCATCAAACTGATGAAGGGGTGAGATCCCCGAAATGTCATGTATTGTTTGTGTGCCAATAAAGCATTGTTTTCATTAAATCCAGTGAGTGCATGCTAATTATGGACTTATATGTCAGCCATATAGAATCAGTCCAGGATTAGACCCAACTTCTAGTGTGATAATATAAACACACGCTAGCACACTGAGAAGAAACCAGGACGTGACCCACTGAGGAAAGAAACTAGAACAGATTAATATGCAGAAAAGGAAAACTGTGTACTCACAGATGATGCAGGGACACTGAAGAGACTCTTGATGAGATGAGGGAGTACAAGGTACAGAAACTTAGCAGGCAGAGGATGATCTGTTTTAGCGGTCAGGAAAAGCAGAGGTCAGTATCACTTTAAAGCAGGCAGGGGATGATCCATTAGAGTGGTCAGGCAAAGCAGTGGTAAGTGTCCCTTTAATCAGGTTTAAAGATGAGGCAGCAGAGTGGTCAGGCAAAGCAATGGTTAATGTCCCTTTAAACAGGTTTAAGGATGAGGCAGCAGAGTGGTCAGGCAAAGCAATAGTCAATGTCCCTTTAAACAGGTTTAAGGATGAGGCAGCAGAGTGATCAGGCAAAGCAATGGTCAATGTCCCTTTAATCAGGTTTAAGGATGAGGCAGTAGAGTGGTCAGGCAAAGCAATGGTAAAATATCCAGATAACAGGTAGCAGTAATAACACTCACGTAGCCAAGCAGCAGGAAGCAAGAACGCTATCCGACAAACGGGCACCTGAGCAAAGTCAATGTCCCTTTAATCAGGTTTAAGGATGAGGCAGCTGAGTGGTCAGGCAAAGCAATGGTTAATTTCTCTTTAATCAGGTTTAAGGATGAGGCAGCAAAGTGGTCAGGCAAAGCAATGGTCAATGTCCCTTTAATCAGGTTTAAGGATGAGGCAGCGGAGTGGTCAGGAAAAGCAATGGCCAATGTCCCTTTAATCAGGTTTAAGGATGAGGCAGCAGAGTGGTCAGGTAAAGCAATGGTCAAATATCCAGATAACAAGTAGCAGTGATAACACTCACAGAGCCAAGCAGCAGGAAGCAAGAATGCTATCTGACAAACGGGCACTGGAGCAAAGTCCTGCCGAGGTTTAAAAGCCCAGTGACGTGTGGGGGCAGATACAGGAAAGCAGCGTCACGTTGCTAGGCAATGTGACGCAGTAGTACAGAGAGAGATCCGGGAGCCGCAGCGACAGAGCAATGATCGGATCAGATCATGACATTATATATATATATATATATATATATATATATATATATATATATATATATATATATATATATATAAAACATGGAAGGGAACTGCACTCCAAGACCGGATCAGGTACACATCCTGTGACTCAGTAACATCCAGCCCTGGGTGCTAAATAGCACTCCAAAAAGCTGTGATGTCACCAGAGCCACAGGCAGTTAACCCCAGTCCGGAATGGGTGCAAGAAACAAGGGAGATTACAAATAAAAAGTAATACAACACATAGAAACACCCAGCACTCACCAGCTAGCTCACAGCTAAGATAAAATCACAACTGGAAAGGTTAGTCACCGCATCTGGCCCAATGGGAAAGCTCAGGCACCACGTCAAGGTCCTTTCCTTTGCCTGAGTCCCTAACACAGGCACACCATCATGCGAGCTCACAAAGCTAAACAAACTGAGAACAAAGAAGGGGTGCACAGGTGGCTGTAATCACCCATAGAAAATACAAAACATGGAAGGGAACTGCACTCCAAGACCGGATCAGGTACACATCCTGTGACTCAGTAACATCCAGCCCTGGGTGCTAAATAGCACTCCAAAAAAGCTGTGATGTCACCAGAGCCACAGGCAGTTAACCCCAGTCCGGAATGGGTGCAAGAAACAAGGGAGATTACAAATAAAAAGTAATACAACACATAGAAACACCCAGCACTCACCAGCTAGCTCACAGCTAAGATAAAATCACAACAGGAAAGGTTAGTCACCGCATCTGGCCAAATGGGAAAGCTCAGGCACCACGTCAAGGTCCTTTCCTTTGCCTGAGTCCCTAACACAGGCACACCATCATGCGAGCTCACAAAGCTAAACAAACTGAGAACAAAGAAGGGGTGCACAGGTGGCTGTAATCACCCATAGAAAATACAAAACATGGAAGGGAACTGCACTCCAAGACCGGATCAGGTACACATCCTGTGACTCAGTAACATCCAGCCCTGGGTGCTAAATAGCACTCCAAAAAAGCTGTGATGTCACCAGAGCCACAGGCAGTTAACCCCAGTCCGGAATGGGTGCAAGAAACAAGGGAGATTACAAATAAAAAGTAATACAACACATAGAAACACCCAGCACTCACCAGCTAGCTCACAGCTAAGATAAAATCACAACAGGAAAGGTTAGTCACCGCATCTGGCCAAATGGGAAAGCTCAGGCACCACGTCAAGGTCCTTTCCTTTGCCTGAGTCCCTAACACAGGCACACCACCATGCGAGCTCACAAAGCTAAACAAACTGAGAACAAAGAAGGGGTGCACAGGTGGCTGTAATCACCCATAGAAAATACAAAACATGGAAGGGAACTGCACTCCAAGACCGGATCAGGTACACATCCTGTGACTCAGTAACATCCAGTCCTGGGTGCTAAATAGCACTCCAAAAAAGCTGTGATGTCACCAGAGCCACAGGCCATTAACCCCAGTCCGGAATGGGTGCAAGAAACAAGGGAGATTACAAATAAAATGTAATACAACACATAGAAACACCCAGCACTCACCAGCTAGCTCACAGCTAAGATAAAATCACAACTGGAAAGGTTAGTCACCGCATCTGGCCAAATGGGAAAGCTCAGGCACCACGTCAAGGTCCTTTCCTTTGCCTGAGTCCCTAACACAGGCACACCATCATGCGAGCTCACAAAGCTAAACAAACTGAGAACAAAGAAGGGGTGCACAGGTGGCTGTAATCACCCATAGAAAATACAAAACATGGAAGGGAACTGCACTCCAAGACCGGATCAGGTACACATCCTGTGACTCAGTAACATCCAGTCCTGGGTGCTAAATAGCACTCCAAAAAAGCTGTGATGTCACCAGAGCCACAGGCCATTAACCCCAGTCCGGAATGGGTGCAAGAAACAAGGGAGATTACAAATAAAATGTAATACAACACATAGAAACACCCAGCACTCACCAGCTAGCTCACAGCTAAGATAAAATCACAACTGGAAAGGTTAGTCACCGCATCTGGCCAAATGGGAAAGCTCAGGCACCACGTCAAGGTCCTTTCCTTTGCCTGAGTCCCTAACACAGGCACACCATCATGCGAGCTCACAAAGCTAAACAAACTGAGAACAAAGAAGGGGTGCACAGGTGGCTGTAATCACCCATAGAAAATACAAAACATGGAAGGGAACTGCACTCCAAGACCGGATCAGGTACACATCCTGTGACTTAGTAACATCCAGCCCTGGGTGCTAAATAGCACTCCAAAAAAGCTGTGATGTCACCAGAGCCACAGGCAGTTAACCCCAGTCCGGAATGGGTGCAAGAAACAAGGGAGATTACAAATAAAAAGTAATACAACACATAGAAACACCCAGCACTCACCAGCTAGCTCACAGCTAAGATAAAATCACAACTGGAAAGGTTAGTCACCGCATCTGGCCAAATGGGAAAGCTCCGGCACCATGTCAAGGTCCTTTCCTTTGCCTGAGTCCCTAACACAGGCACACCATCATGCGAGCTCACAAAGCTAAACAAACTGAGAACAAAGAAGGGGTGCACAGGTGGCTGTAATCACCCATAGAAAATACAAAACATGGAAGGGAACTGCACTCCAAGACCGGATCAGGTACACATCCTGTGACTCAGTAACATCCAGCCCTGGGTGCTAAATAGCACTCCAAAAAAGCTGTGATGTCACCAGAGCCACAGGCAGTTAACCCCAGTCCGGAATGGGTGCAAGAAACAAGGGAGATTACAAATAAAAAGTAATACAACACATAGAAACACCCAGCACTCACCAGCTAGCTCACAGCTAAGATAAAATCACAACTGGAAAGGTTAGTCACCGCATCTGGCCAAATGGGAAAGCTCCGGCACCACGTCAAGGTCCTTTCCTTTGCCTGAGTCCCTAACACAGGCACACCATCATGCGAGCTCACAAAGCTAAACAAACTGAGAACAAAGAAGGGGTGCACAGGTGGCTGTAATCACCCATAGAAAATACAAAACATGGAAGGGAACTGCACTCCAAGACCGGATCAGGTACACATCCTGTGACTCAGTAACATCCAGCCCTGGGTGCTAAATAGCACTCCAAAAAAGCTGTGATGTCACCAGAGCCACAGGCAGTTAACCCCAGTCCGGAATGGGTGCAAGAAACAAGGGAGATTACAAATAAAAAGTAATACAACACATAAAATCTTTATATATATATATATATATATATATATACTCTCTCTGTGCAAAGAAAATCACAAAGACAAGGGCGCCTCCTCGTGTGATATAGTTTGGACAAATGTAAAAATAGGTGAATACAGATTTTATACTCACAAGTAAAGCAGCACTCTGTTGTGCTTATAGAGGCAGACTGGGAGTTCACAGTGTCCCAGTTCACTGACCAAGGCAGTGCAACAAATCACTCCAGGGTAGATTTCAATCAAGCTCAGGCTCTCAGCAAAGAGTTAAAATACCATAGTTTAATGGTGCAGTAAAATACAATATAAAATGTCACAAATGTGACCGTAACAATGGATAAACAAGCAACTAGTTTCTCAGATCTCTGTCTGTTTCCTCAGGCTTCTATCCAAAGACTGAGAGCTCTGGCTTATAAATGCTAAATGATCACTCTAAGAGTGAAACATAACCACACCTATTCAGGTGTGGAAGTGAACCTGCCTCATATATATACATATGGGTTAGATTACAAGTGGAGCAGTATGTAGTGCTCCCACTCAAGCATAAACTTTGCTTGAAGTAAGTTTTTTATGAGCATAGAGTACGGTGTATTACAAGTTGAAAGTAAAAAGTTAGCACGCATCGGGTTTCACTTGCAACTTGACATTAGGACTTTGGATTTCATGACCACGCTAACTCATTCGCCCTATAGTATTATAGCATAGAAGAAAAAAAAACCAAACACATTGGTTACGTGCTAACCCGACATTTGACATTTCAATCTTTTTCACACACAGAAATATGTTATTTTTATTTTAAATACATATATATATATATACATATATATATATATATATATATATATATATATATATATATATTTATATACCTTTACCTGTACATCTATTCCTATAGATATATAGGTTAACATTATTTAATGATAACAATTACGTTTTTATTTTTTTTATTTAAAGAACATAGGAATATAAAATATGCATAATTCTCTTCAGGTTTCAGCTCTATAGGTCGGGTTAGCACACATGGAAACATACGGCTAGATTACGAGTTTTTCGTTTTGAGCTATGCGGTGCTAAAGAGCAGTTTTTACTCACCGTTCACTAACCTGCAGTGCTGGTATTACGGGTTTTTACAAATCCGGCGTTAAAAGGCAAGGATGCATGTTTAAGAAATGTCTTGCGGACCTGATCCGACAGTGCGGATCAGGTCCGCAAGACATCGCTGAATGCGGAGAGCAATACGCTCTCCGCATTTAACATTGCACCAGCAGCTCACAAGAGCTGCTGGTGCAACGCTGCCCCCTGCGGCCACAGGGGGGTGTCAATCAAGCCGATCATACTTGATCGGGTTGATTTCTGGAGATTCCTGTCCGCCTGCTTATTAACCCCTAATCTGCCGCTCCCAACGTTGCCGACACTATACTAAATGTATAAACCCCTAAACCTAAGTCTAACCCTAACCCTAACACCCCCTAACTTAAATATAATTTAAATAAATCTAAAAAAAATAATATAATTAGCTAAATTATTCCTATTTAAAACTAAATACTTACCTATAAAATAAACCCTAAGATAGTTACAATAAAACTAATAGTTACATTGTATCTAGCTTAGGGTTTATTTTTATTTTACAGGCAAGTTTGTATTTATTTAACTAGGTAGAATAGTTATTAAATAGTTATTAACTATTTACTAACTACCTAGCTAAAATAAATACAAAAGTACCTGTAAAATAAAACCTAACCTAAGTTACAATAACACCTAACACTACACTGTAATTAAATAAATTAACTAAATTAAATAAAATTACACAATATTTAAACTAATTACACCTAATCTAATAGCCCTATCAAAATAAAAAACACCTAGCCTTAACTAAACTACCAATAGCCTTTAAAAGGGCTTTTTGCGGGGCATTGTCCAAAAGTAATCAGCTTTTTTACCTGTAAAAAAATACAAACAACCCCCCAACAGTAAAACCCACCACCCACATAACCAACCCCCCAAATAAAATACTATCTAAAAAAACCTAAGCTCCCCATTGCCCTGAAAAGGGCATTTGTCTGGGCAAGGGTAGTTAGCTCTTTTGCGGCCCAAAGTCCCTAACCTAAAAATAAAACCCACCCAGTACACCCTTAAAAAATCCTAACACTAACCCCCTGAAGATCGACTTACTGTTCTGAAGATCCGACATTCATCCTCAAGGAAGTGGCAGAAGTCTTCATCCAACCGGGCTGAGGTCCTCAACGAAGCCTGGAGAAGTCTTCATCCAAGCCGGGCGAAGTGGTCCTCCAGACGGGCAGAAGTCTTCATCCAGACGGCATCTTCTATCTTCATCCATCCGGCGCAGAGCAGCTTCATCTTTAAGAGCATTCTCTTCATCCGACGGACTAACGACAAATGAAGGTACCTTTAAGTGACTTCATCCAAGATGGCGTCCCTTAGATTCCGATTGGCTGATAGAATCAGCCAATCGGAATTAAGGTAGGAAAAATCCTATTCGCTGATACAATCAGCCAATAGGATTGAAGTTTCAAGCAGCCAATAGAATGTCAGCTCAATCATATTGGCTGATTGGATCCGTCGGATGAAGAGGATGCTCCACGTCAGATGTCTTGAAGATGGAGCCGCTCCGCATCAGATGGATGAAGATAGAAGATGCCGTCTGGATGAAGACTTCTGCCCATCTAGAGGACCACTTTGCCCAGCTTGGATGAAGACTAATCCCGGCTTCATTAAGGAATTCGGTCCGGTTGGATGAAGACCTCTGCCGCTTCCTTGAGGATGGATTTCAGATCTTCAGAACAGTAAGTGGATCTTCAGGGGGTCAGTGTTTACTTTTTTAAGGGTGTATCGGGTGCGTTTTATTTTAAGTTTAGGGACTTTAAGCCGCAAAAGAGCTTACTGCCCTTTTAAGGGCAATGCCCATCCAAATGCCCTTTTCAGGGCAATGGGGAGCTTAGGTTTTTTTTAGATAGTATTTTATTTGGGGGGGTTGGTTGTGTGAGTGGTGGGTTTTACTGTTGGGGGGTTGTTTGTATTTTTTTAGAGGTAAAAAAGCTGATTACTTTGGGGCAATGCCCCACAAAGGGCCTTTTAAGGGCTATTGCTAGTTTAGTTTAGGCTAGGTTTTTTTTTATTTTGGGGGGCTTTTTTATTTTGATAGGGTTATTAGAATAGGTAACTATTAGTTATATTATAGCTAGCTTAGGGTTTATTTTATAGGTAAGTATTTAGTTTTAAATAGGAATAATTTAGTTAATGATATGAATTTTTATTTAGATTTATTTAAAGTATATTTAAGTTAGGAGGTGTTAGGGTTAGGGTTAGACTTAGGTTTAGGGGTTAATACATTTAGGCCCCTATTTATCATGGTCTGGCGGACCTGATCCGACACTGCGGATCAGGTCCGCCAGACATTGCTGAATACGGCGAGCAATACGCTCGCCATATTCAGCATTGCACCAGCAACGCTGCCCCCTGCAGACTCGTGGCCAATAGGCTGCCAGCGGGGGGGTGTCAATCAACCCGATCGTACTCGATCGGGTTGATTTCCGGCGATGTCTGTCCGCCTGCTCAGAGCAGGCGGACAGGTTATGGAGCAGCGGTCTTTGTGACCGCTGCTTCTTAAATGCTATTTCTGGCGAGCCTGCAGGCTCGCCAGAAACACGGGACATCAAGCTCCAATCGGAGCTTGATAAATATGCCCCTTAGTATAGTGGTGGCGACGTTGGGGGCCGCAGATTAGGGGTTAATAAATGTAGGTAGGTGGTGGCGATGTTATTGACAGCAGATTAGGGGTTAATAATATTTAACTAATGTTTGCAAGGCGGGAGTGCGGCGGTTTAGGGGTTAATATGTTTATTAAAGTGGTGGCAAAGTTGGGGGCGGCAGATTAGGGGTTAATAAACATAGGTAGGTGGCAGCAATGTTAGGGACTGCAGATTAGGGGTTAATAATATTTAACTAATGTTTGCGAGGCAGGAGTGTGGTGGTTTAGGGGTTAATATGTTTATTATAGTGGCGGCTACGTTGGGGGTGGCAGATTAGGGGTTTATAAATATAATGTAGGTGGCGTCGGTGTCCGGAGCGTCAGATTAGGGGTTACAAATTTTATTTTAGTGTTTGCGATGCGGGAGGGCCTCAGTTTAGGGGTTAATGGGTAGTTTATGGGTGTTAGTGTACTTTTTAGCACTTTTGTTATGAGTTTTATGTTACGACGTTGAACCATAAAACTCTTAACTACTGACTTTTAAATGTGTTAAGGATCTTGACAGGGTAGGGTGTACCACTCACTTTTTGGTCTCCCAGGACAGACTCGTAATATCAGCGCTATGGAAGTCCAATAGAAAAAAGACTTTACGAAGTACACCTATACCTGCAAGACTCGTAATAGCATCGGGCGTAAAAAAGCATCGTTAGGACCTCTTAACGCTGCTTTTTTACCTTAACACACAACTCGTAATCTAGCCAATAGTTATTTTAAGGCATGTTATGGAAATATTAAATATAAAATATTAAGAATAATAATTATTCAAAATTAAAAATACTGTAAAAAATACTAAATTCATTATATATATATATATATATATATATATATATATATATATATATATATATATATATATATATATATATACAGTATTATATACAGTATTTAACAGTATATATAATAGCACATCACTTGTAATCTAGCCCTATATATAATTTCATTTCAAAACCTTGTGGGCATTTCTTTTAAGAATTGTGCTTTTTATATAAACATAATAAAGGGTTAATATGAACACTATACATATTTACATTCTTATTTATGCACCTCATTCAGAGTTGTGATCACTTGCATAAAATCTAGTACCCGAATGTGTAACCTGCCATTATGTTGCTCATCATTTTGCATTATTTGAATCTGTAGATGTGTGCATTACATAGAACAATGCATATATGAAACCATGCATGAAAAAAAATAAATCAGCTCCATAAATAACCTTATAGAAACCATGAGCTGTTTTAACCTTACTAGCTCTGTCAGCCTCTTATATTATTGTATTTTCTGCTCAATATCCTGATTTAATGCATCATGTTTAAGGACATTTATATTATATATCTAAAGTTATATCTCACCATTTATTTTCTAAAATAATCAATTATTGCAAAACACCAATACAATTAAAAAAAATCTAAACCAATGATATTATACAAACTTCTACTCAAAAGGACTCTAAAATAGTCCCCAATGTAATGTGTTCCCAGTGGTACATTTTACCTGATGGAGTGTATCTAATTGTAACAACTCCTTTACCCTTATTTTGAATTAGATGCTTTTGTCTATATAAACTATCCCCTACACTGAATGGATGAATAACAAATGTAGAAACCTGTGTAAAAAAGGAGAAAATCTGACTAATTAATCTCCCAGGAGGGAATAGAAGAGAGACAGAGGTTTTTGAATCTGAAATAGCTGGTCGTGCCCAGCCATGATTCTCATTTCATTACCTAACTGTGGACTAGATAACAAGTTTTGCGTTATGAGGGGTGCGGTACTAACTTGCACGTTATTCTCATCGCTCACTTTCCTACAGCGCTGGTATTACAGGTTTTTCTAAACCCGGCTTTAAAAGACAAGAAGTGAGCATAGAGCAAAATTGTGCTCCATACCGCACTCCAATACTAGCGCTGCTCAAGTCAGCGGTGAGCTGGTTGTACGTGCTTGTGCACAATTTCCCCATTAAGCGGTGTTTAGCTCAGTAACACAGCCCCATTGATTCCTATGGGGAAACAAAATTTATGTTTACACCTAACACCCTAACATGAACCCTGAGTCTAAACACCCTTAATCTTACACTTATTAACCCCTAATCTGCCAACACAGACATCGCCGACACCTACATTATACTTATACACCCCTAATCTGCTGCTCTGGACATCGCCGACACCTATATTATACTTATAAACCCCTAATCTGCTGCCCCCAACATCTCCGACACCTACATTATTTTTATTAACCCCTAATCTGCTGCTCACAACATAGCAGATAGTGATGTTGTGAATTGTTGGCCGGCGAATAGTTCCCGGTGAACATGCATAGCATGTTCGGGTTTGCCACGGCGTGCGAACATATGCGATGTTCGATCCGCCCCCTATTCATCATCATTGAGTAAACTTTGACCTTGTATCTCATAGTCTGCAGACACATTCCAGCCATTCAGCAGCAGACACTCCCTCCCAGACCCTCCCAGCTCCTGGACAGCAGCCATTTTAGATTCATTCGGAAGCTGCATTGTTAGTGAGAGGAGGGACAGTGTAGCTGCTGCTGATTTTATAGAGAAATTGATAGCTAGGCTAGTGTATTCAGTGTCCACTCCAGTCCTGAAGAACTCATCTGATCTCTGCTATAAGAACAGCATCCCAAAAAGCCCTTTTTAGGGCTAGAACATCATTTTTTTTTTCCCTGTGTAATCTAATTGCAGTTTCTTGCCCGCCAAGCAACTTGCCCAGTGCCACCACTCATATCTGGTGTAACAGTAGTGTAAATTTAAAAAAAAAAACTTTTTTGACTGTGAAACATCAGTCTGATAGTGTAATCTAATTGCAGTTGCCTGCCTGCCAGCGTGTGTGCCAGGCCCACTTGCCCAGTGCAACCACTCATATCTGGTGTAATAGTAGTGTAAATTTAAAAAAAAAACACCTTTTTTGACTGTGAAACATCAGTCTGCTAGTGTAATCTAATTGCAGTTGTCTGCCTGCCAGCGTGTGTGCCAGGCTCACAGCGTATACTGTGCCCACTTGCCCAGTGCCAACACTCATATCTGGTGTAACAGTAGTGTAAATAAAAAAAATACTTTTTTGACTATGAAACATCAGTCTGCTTGTGTAATCTAATTGCAGTTGCCTGCCTGCCAGCGTGTGTGCCAGGCCCACTTGCCCAGTGCCACCACTCATATCTGGTGTAACAGTAGTGTAAATTTAAAAAAAAAAAACTTTTTTGACTGTGAAACATCAGTCTGATAGTGTAATCTAATTGCAGTTGCCTGCCTGCCAGCGTGTGTGCCAGGCCCACTTGCCCAGTGCAACCACTCATATCTGGTGTAATAGTAGTGTAAATTTAAAAAAAAAAACACCTTTTTTGACTGTGAAACATCAGTCTGCTAGTGTAATCTAATTGCAGTTGTCTGCCTGCCAGCGTGTGTGCCAGGCTCACAGCGTATACTGTGCCCACTTGCCCAGTGCCAACACTCATATCTGGTGTAACAGTAGTGTAAATAAAAAAAATACTTTTTTGACTATGAAACATCAGTCTGCTTGTGTAATCTAATTGCAGTTGCCTGCCTGCCAGCGTGTGTGCCAGGCCCACTTGCCCAGTGCCACCACTCATATCTGTTGTAACAGTAGTGTAAATTTAAAAAAACTAACTTTTTTGACTGTGAAACATCAGTCTGCTTGTGTAATCTAATTGCAGTTGCCTGCCTGCCTGTCTGTCTGCCAGCGTGTGTGCCAGGCCCACTTGCCCAGTGCCACCACTCATATCTGGTGTAACAGTAATGTAAATTTAAAAAAAAAAACTTTTTTGACTGTGAAACATCAGTCTACTTGTGTAATCTAATTGCAGTTGCCTGCCTGCCAGCGTGTGTGCCAGGCCCACATGCCCAGTGCCACCACTCATATCTGGTGTAACAGTAGTGTAAATTGAAAAAAAAACACCTTTTTTGACTGTGAAACATCAGTCTGCTAGTGTAATCTAATTGCAGTTGTCTGCCTGCCAGCGTGTGTGCCAGGCTCACAGCATATACTGTGCCCACTTGCCCAGTGCCAACACTCATATCTGGTGTAACAGTAGTGTACATTTAAAAAAAAAAACTTTTTTGACTGTGAAACATCAGTCTGCTTGTGTAATCTAATTGCAGTTGCCTGCCTGCCAGCGTGTGTGCCAGGCCCACTTGCCCAGTGCCACCACTCATATCTATTGTAACAGTAGTGTAAATTTTTTTTAAAAAAACTTTTTTTACTGTGAAACATCAGTCTGCTTGTGTAATCTAATTGCAGTGGCCTGCCTGCCAGCGTGTGTGCCAGGCCCCTTGCCCAATGCCACCACTCAAATCTGTTGTAACAGTAGTGTAAATTTAAAAAAAACTAACTTTTTTGACTGTAAAACATCAGTCTTCTTGTGTAATCTAATTGCAGTTGCCTGCCTGCCAGCGTGTGTGCCAGGCCCACTTGCCCAGTGCCACCACTCATATCTGTTGTAACAGTAGTGTAAATTAAAAAAAAAAAACTTTTTTGACTGTGAAACATCAGTCTGCTTGTGTAATCTAATTGCAGTTGCCTGCCTGACAGTGTGTGTGCCAGGCCCACTTGCCCAGTGCCACCACTCATATCTGTTGTAACAGTAGTGTAAATTAAAAAAAAAAATTGACTGTGAAACATCTGTCTGCTAGTGTAATCTAATTGCAGTTGCCTGCCTGCCAGTACATTTAAAAAAAAAAAAAATTGGACTGTGAAACATCAGTCTGCTTTTTTGTGTCAGGCTCACAGCTTATACTGTGCCCACTTGCCCAGTGCCACCACTCATATCTTGTTTAATAGTAGTGTAAGTGTACATTTAAAAAAATAAAAACTTTTTGGACTGTGAAACATCAGTCTGCTTTTTTGTGTCAGGCTCACAGCGTATACTGTGCCCACTTACCCAGTGCCACCACTCATATCTTGTTTAATAGTAGTGTAAGTGTGTAAGTGTACATTTAAAAAAATGACAGGCAGAGGCAGGCCACCCCAAAGGTGCCATTGTGATCGTGGTGCCGTGATTCCCTTTGGCCATAGAATAATGCCCAGTGTTCAGAGGCCACGTACCATGAACTCGAAAAGTTCTGAGGAGGACATAGTTGACTTTTTAACACAGGACACCCAATCTTCTATAGATTCCGCTCCGAACCTTGAAGCACCATCCTCCTCCAGCTTATCTTCGGGCACCTCTCAAGTTACCACTCGCCCCCTGCCACCACCACCAACACTAGCACCACAGCCACTTCACTTGATGTGTCAGAGGAGTTATTTACACATCAGTTGGAAGAAATGAGTGATGCACAACCATCATTGACAGAGGATGTAGATAACAGTGATATTTCTCAGTCAGGCATCATTACAGACATGAACGTACGGTGTGATGATGATGATGATGTTGTACCCACTGCTGCTTCCTTTGTTGATTTGTCAGATACAAGTGAAGCGGTTGATGATGACGATATGTCCATGGATGTCACGTGGGTGCCAGCTAGAAGAGAAGAAGAACAGGGGGAAAGTTCAGATGGGGAGACAGAGAGGAGGAGGAGGAGACGAGTTTGAAGCAGGGGGAGGTTGTCCCAAGGAGCTAGTGGCACAGTCAGACAGCATGCATCGGCACCCTGGGTCAGCCAGACCGCATGCCAATCAACGCATGCTTTTGCCACTACCAGAATGCCGTCATCGCAGAGCTCAGCAGTGTGGCATTTTTTTTGTGTGTCAGCCTCTGACAACAGCGATACCATTTGCAACCAGTGCCAAAAGAAACTGAGTTGTGGGAAGTCCAACACCCACCTAGGTACAACTGCTTTGCGAAGGCACATGATCGCACATCACAAACGCCTATGGGATCAACACATGAGTAGAAGCAGCACACAAACTCAAAGATGCCATCCTCCTCCTAGTCCAGCATCTTCAGCCACGGCAACCACTGCTCTCCTCCTTGCCCCCTCTCAACCATCCGCCACTCCATTTCTCTTCCGGAGCAGTTCCTGCTCATCTGCCCACAGTCAGGTGTCTGTCAAGGACATGTTTGAGCATAAGAAGCCAATGTCACAAAGTCACCCCCTTGCCCGGCATCTGACAGCTGGCTTGTCTGAACTCTTAGCCCGCCAGCTTTCACCATACAAGCTGGTGGAGTCTGAGGCGTTCAAAAAAATTTGTAGCTATTGGGACACCGCAGTGGAAGCTACCCGGCCTAAATTTCTTTTCACAACAGGCAATCCCCAACCTGTACTCGATTGTGCGAAAGGAAGTAATGGCATGTCTGGCACACAGTGTTGGGGCAAGCGTCCATCTGACTACTGATAGCTGGTCTGCAAAGCATGGTCAGGGCAGGTATATCACCTACACTGCGCATTGGGTAAACCTGCTGATGGCTGCCAAGCATGGAATGCGTGGCTCTGCAGAGGAGGAGTTGGTGACACCGCCACGACTTGCAGGCAGGCCTGCTGCCACCTCCTCTACTCCTCCTACTCCATCCTCTTCCATAACCTCTTCGGCTGAGTCCTCTTCTGCTGCTGCGTCTTGCTCCACATCAACGGCACCCCCCCCAGCTCCCCAGGTACTATTCCACATCCCGGATACGGCAGTGTCACGCCGTCTTGGGGTTGACTTGCCTAAAAGCAGAGAGTCACACCGGACCAGCACTTCTGTCCGCCCTGAATGCACAGGTGGATCAGTGGCTGACTCTGCACCAACTGGAGATCGGCAAAGTGGTTTCTGACAATGGAAGTAATTTGGTGGCGGCATTGAAATTGGGCAAGTCGACACATGTGCCGTGCATGGCACATGTGTGTAATCTGATCGTACAACGTTTTGTGCATAAGTATCCAGGCTTACAGGATGTCCTGAAGCAGGCCAGGAAGGTGTGTGGCCATTTGAGGCGTTCCTACATGGCCATGGTGCACTTTTCAGATATCCAGCTGCAAAACAACATGCCAGTGAGGTGCTTGATTTGCGACAGCCTGACACGTTGGAATTCAACACTCCTAATATTTGACCGCCTGCTCCAACAAGAAAAAGCCATTAATGAGTATTTGTATGACCGGGGTACTAGGACAACCTCTGCGGAGCTGGGGATTTTTTTTGCCACGTTACTGGGCGCTCATACGCAATGCTTGTAGGCTCATGCGTCCTTTTGAGTAGGTGACAAACCTAGTCAGTCACACCAAAGGCAACATCAGCGACATCATATCATTTGTTTTCTTCCTGGAGCGTGCCCTGCGAAGAGTGCTGTATCAGGCCGTAGATGAGCGTGAAGATGAAGAGGAAGAGTTGTGGTCACCATCACCACCAGAAACAGCCTTATCAGCATCGCTTGCTGGACCTGTGGCAACGCTGGAAGAGGATTGTAGGAAGAGGAGTCAAAGGAGGAATGTGGCTTTCAGGAGGAGGAGGAAGACCAACCATAAAAGGTATAAAAGGTATACCATGGGTACCTGGGAAATTATTTCTCTATCAAAACTATCTATTTATCTATCAAATCTATCTATCTATATATCTTATCTATCAAATGTATATTGCATCTATTGATCTATCCATCTAATCTATGTATGTAATCTATGTATGCAACTGCCTCTGGGAACCTTACCATAGGTCCCAGACTTGTAATTCTCTGTCTGGGAAATTATCTTTCTATCAAATCTATCTATCTAATCTATCTATCTTGTGGCTGGACTGTTTTGTGACAGCCACTTGTGTTTCGGCCAAATGTCCGTCTGACAAATTTCCGTTGGCTAAAAGTCCGGCCACAATTGCACGCGCAGTGCCCCAAATTTGAAGTTGGAGGACCGACCAAGCATCTTATTCCATCTCCCGGTTCCTAAAATCCATGCCATATACACGTCCCCTTGCGCCGCAATTGCCTCTATGAACCTTACCATGGATCCAAGCCTGCACGTCTTGTAATTCTCTGTCTGGGAAATTATCTATCTATCTATCTATCAAATTTATCTATTTATCTATCAAATCTATCTATCTATCTATCTATCTATCTATCGTATCTATCAAATGTATATTGCATCTATTGATCTATCTATCTAATCTATGTATCCATCTATCTATCTATCTATCTATCTATCAAATCTGTCACATGTCCGGATTGTTTTGTGACAGCCACTTGTGTTTCGGCCAAATGTCGGTCGGCCAAATGTCGGTCTGCCAAATGTCTGTCGGCTAAAAGTCCGGCCACAATTGCACGCGCAGTGCCCAAAATTTGAATTAGGAGGACCGACCAAGCATCTTTTTCCATCTCCCAGTGCCTAAAATCCATGCCATATACACGTCCCCTGGCGCCGCAACTGCCTCTGGGAACCTTACCATGGGTCCCAGACAGCACGTCTTGTAATTCTCTGTCTGGGAAATTATATATCTATCAAATCTATCTATCAAATCTATCATATCTATCAAATGTATATTGCATCTATTGATCTATCTATCTAATCTATGTATCTATCTATCAAATCTATCTCGTGGCCGGACTGTTTTGTGACAGCCACTTGTGTTTCGGCCAAATGTCCATCAGCCAAATGTCCATCTGCCAAATATCCGTCGGCTAAAAGTCCGGCCACGATTGCACGCGCAGTGCCCCAAATTTGAAGTAGGGGGCGTAACAGGTATTAAACTGATCAGAATAGTACTACTTAACACACCACTCATATCTGGTGGCACAGTAGATTGCATGCGCAGTGCCCCAAATTTGAAGTAGGAGGACCGACCAAGCATCTTTTTCCATCTCCCGGTTCCTAAAATCCATGCCATATACACGTCCCCTGGCGCCGCAACTGCCTCTGGGAACCTTACCATGGGTCCCAGCAGCACGTCTTGTAATTCTCTGTCTGGGAAATTAACTATCTATCAAATCTATCTATTTATCTATCAAATCTATCTATCTATCTATCATCTATCGTATCTATCAAATGTATATTGCATCTATTGATCTATCTATCTATCTATCTATCTATCTATCTATCAAATTTATCTCATGGTTGTGCAAATGGACTGCTTGCGGTCGTTTGCGGTGCGTTAAACAGGGAGTTTGGTCTGTCGCTGTGAAGCGGGCGTAACCCTTACACTACCTGATCGAGACAACATCAAACCTGATGTTTTAAAGCACGTTATTCCAAACAGTTTAGGAATGTTAGGTGATTTATGCCCTTTATGGATTAAAACCAGACTCTGCATCAACTATGTAATTTTCCGTGGGAGTTTTGCCATGGATCCCCCTCCGGCATGCCACAGTCCAGGTGTTAGTACCCTTGAAACAAATTTTCCATCACTATTGTGGCCAGAAAGAGTCCCTGTGGGTTTTAAAATTCGCCTGCCTATTGAAGTCAATGGCGGTTCGCCCGGTTTGCCCGTTCGCGAACTGAAAATTTAAAGTTTGCGACATCACTAATAGCAGACACCTACATAATGTTATCAACCCCTAATCTGCCACCCCCCAACGTCGCTATTACTATAGTAAAGATATTACCCCCTAAACCACCGTACTTCTGCATCGCAAACATTGGTTAAATATTATTAACCCCTAATCTGCCGCCCCTAACATCACCGCCACATACCTACATTTATTAACCCCTAATCTGCCGCCACTATATTATATTTATTAACCCATAAACCTAAGTCTAACCCTAACAACCCCTAACTTAAATATAATTAAAATAAATATAAACAAAAACCTACTATCATTACCTAAATTATTCCTATTTAAAACTAATTACTTACCTGTAAAATAAACCCTAAGGCCTAGATTTGGAGTTTTGTCGGTAACGACCCGAAAAACTAACGCCGGCTTTTTTCTGGCCGCACCATAAAAATAACTCTGGTATCGAGAGTCCACATAAAGGCTGCGTTAGGCTCCAAAAAAGGAGCGTAGAGCATTTTTAACGCAGCTTCAACTCTCGATACCAGAGTTGCTTACGGACGCGGCCAGCCTCAAAAACGTGCTCGTGCACGATTCCCCCATAGGAAACAATGGGGCTGTTTGAGCTGAAAAAAAACCAAACACCTGCAAAAAAGCCGCGTTCAGCTCCTAACGCAGCCCCATTGTTTGCTATGCGGTAACCCTTCCTACCTCTGCACTTAACACTCTAACATGTACCCCAAGTCTAAACATCCCTAACCTTACACTTATTAACCCCTAATCTGCCGTCCCCGCTATCGCTGACCCCTGCATTTTATTATTAACCCCTAATCTGCCGCTCCGTAAACCGCCGCTACTTACATTATCCCTATGTACCCCTAATCTGCTGCCCTAACATCGCCGACCCCTATATTATATTTATTAACCCCTAATCTGCCCCCCACAACGTCGCCTCCACCTGCCTACACTTATTAACCCCTAATCTGCCGAGCTGACCTGAGCGCTACTATAATAAAGTTATTAACCCCTAATCCGCCTCACTAACCCTATCATAAATAGTATTAACCCCTAATCTGCCCTTTCTAACATCGCCGACACCTAACTTCAATTATTAACCCCTAATCTGCCGACCGAATCTTGCCGCTATTCTAATAAATGTATTAACCCCTAAAGCTAAGTCTAACCCTAATACTAACACCCCCCCTAAGTTAAATATAATTTAAATCTAACGAAATTAATTAACTCTTATTAAATAAATTATTCAAATTTAAAGCTAAATACTTACCTGTAAAATAAATCCTAATATAGCTACAATATAAATTATAATTATATTATAGCTATTTTAGGATTTATATTTATTTTACAGGTAACTTTGTATTTATTTTAACCAGGTACAATAGCTATTAAATAGTTAAGAACTATTTAATAGCTAAAATAGTTAAAATAATTACAAATTTACCTGTAAAAGAAATCCTAACCTAAGTTACAAATAAACACTAGACTATCAATAAATTAATTAAATAAACTACCTACAATTACCTACAATTAACTTAATACTACACTATCAATAAATTAATTAAATACAATTGCTACAAATAAATCCAATTAAATAAACTAGCTAAAGTACAAAAAATAAAATAGAACTAAGTTACAAAAAATAAAAAAATATTTACAAACATAAGAAAAATATTACAACAATTTTAAAGAGAGAGAGAGAGAGAGAGAGAGAGAGAGAGAATATTACACAACACGGCCCGTGTGAACGGGCTTTAGGACTAGTAATTTATATTGTAGCTATATTAGGATTTATTTTACAGGTAAGTATTTAGCTTTAAATTTGAATAATTTATTTAATAAGAGTTAATTAATTTCGTTAGATTTAAAGTATATTTAACTTAGGGGGGTGTTAGTATTAGGGTTAGACTTAGCTTTAGGGGTTAATACATTTATTAGAATAGCGGCGAGATTCGGTCGGCAGATTAGGGGTTAATAATTGAAGTTAGGTGTCGGCGATGTTAGGGAGGTCAGATTAGGGGTTAATACTATTTATGATAGGGTTAGTGAGGCGGATTAGGGGTTAATAACTTTATTATAGTAGCACTCAGGTCCGGTCGGCAGATTAGGGGTTAATAAGTGTAGGCAGGTGGAGGCGACGTTGTGGGGGGCAGATTAGGGGTTAATAAATATAATATAGGGGTCGGCGGTGTTAGGGGCAGCAGATTAGGGGTACATAAGGATAACGTAGGTGGCGGCGCTTTGCGGTCAGCAGATTAGGGGTTAATAAGTGTAGGCAGGTGGAGGCGACATTGAGGGGGGCAGATTAGGGGTTAATAAATATAATACAGGGGTCGGCGGTGTTAGGGGCAGCAGATTAGGGGTACATAAGGATAACGTAGGTGGCGGTCGGCAGATTAGGGGTTAAAAATTTTTTTTAGAGTGTCGGCGATGTGGGGGGACCTCAGTTTAGGGGTACATAGGTAGTTTATGGGTGTTAGTGTACTTTAGAGTACAGTAGTTAAGAGCTTTATAAACCGGCGTTAGCCCAGAAAGCACTTAACTACTGACTTTTTTCCTGCGGCTGGAGTTTTGTCGTTAGATGTCTAACGCTCACTTCAGACACGACTCTAAATACCGGAGTTATAAAAATCCCATTGAAAAGATAGGATACGCAATTTACGTAAGGGGATCTGCGGTATGGAAAAGTTGCGGCTGGAAAGTGAGCGTTAGACCCTATTTTGAGTGTCTCCAAATACCGGCGGTAGCCTAAAACCAGCGTTAGGAGCCTCTAACGCTGGTTTTCACGGCTACCGCCAAACTCTAAATCTAGGCCTAAGATAGCTACAAATAACTAATAGTTACATTGTATCTAGCTTAGGGTTTATTCTTATTTTACAGGCAAGTTTGTATTTATTTTAACTAGGTAGAATAGTTACTAAATAGTTATTAAATATTTAATAACTACCTAGCTAAAATAAATACAAAATGACCTGTAAAATAAAACCTAACCTAAGTAACACTAACACCTAACACTACAATTAAATAAATCCACTAAATTAAATACAATTAACTAAATTCAATACAATTAGCTAAATTACAAAAAAACAAACACTAAATTACAGAAAATAAAAAACAAATTACAAGATCTTTAAACTAATTACACCTTATCTAATAGCCCTATCAAAATAGGATTGATCTTGCATTCTATTGGCTGTTCCAATCAGCCAATAGAATGCAAGCTCAATCCTATTGGCTGAATGCATCAGCCAATAGGATTTTTTCAACCTTAATTCCAATTGGCTGATAGAATTCTATCAGCCAATCGGAATCTAAGGGACGCCATCTTGGATGATGTCACTTAAAGGTACCTTCATTTGTCGGGTAGTAGTCGTTGGAAGAGGATGCTCCACGCCAGATGTCTTGTAGATGGACCCGCACCATGCCAGATGGATGAATATAGAAGGTGCCATCTAGATGAAGACTTCTGCCCATCTGGAGGACCAATTCTGCTGACTTGGATGAAGACTTCTCCCGGCTTCATTGAGGATGGATGTTGGATCTTCAGAACTGTAAGTGGATCTTCAGGGGGTTAGTTTTAGGTTTTTTTTAAGGGTTTATTGGTGGGTTTATTTTTAGGTTAGGGCTTTGGGCAGCAATATAGCTAAATGCCCTTTTTAGGGCAATGCCCATCCAAATGCCCTTTTCAGGGCAAAGGGGAGATTAGGTTTTTTTAGTTATGGTTTTATTTGGGGGGTTGGTTGTGTAGGTGGTGGGTTTTACTGTTGGGGGGTTGTTTGTATTTTTTTACAGGTTAAAGAGCTAATTTATTTGGGGCAATGCCCCGCAAAAGGCCCTTTTAAGGGCTATTGGTAGTTTAGTTTAGGCTAGGGGTTTTTTTTTATTTTGGGAGGGCTTTTTTATTTTGATAGGGCTATTAGATTAGGTGTAATTAGTTTCAAGATCTTGTAATTTGTTTTTTATTTTCTGTAATTTAGTGTTTGTATTTTTTTGTGATTTAGCTAATTGTATTGAAATTAGTTAATTATATTTAATTTAGGGAACTTATTTAATTGTAGTGTAGTCATGTTAGGTGTTAGTGTAACTTAGCTTAGGTTTTATTTTACAGGTCAATTTGTATTTAATTTAGCTAGGTAGTTAGTAAATAGTTAATAACTATTTAGTAACTATTCTACCTAGTTAAAATAAATACAAACTTGCCTGTAAAATAAAAATAAACCATAAGATAGATACAATATAACTATTAGCTATATTGTAGCTAGCTTAGGGTTTATTTTACAGGTAAGTATTTAGTTTGAAATAGGAATTATTTAGTTATTAATAGTAGGTTTTAGTTAGATTTATTTTAATTATATTTAAGTTAGGGGGTGTTAGGGTTAGGCTTAGACTTAGATTTAGGGGTTAATAAATTTAATATAGTGACGACATTGGGGACGGCAAAATAGGGGTTAATAAATGTAGGTAGGTGGCGGCAATGTTAGGGACGGCAGATTAGGGGTTAATAATATTTAACTAATGTTTGCGAGGCGGGAAGGCGGCGGTTTTAATGGTTAATATGTTTATTATAGTGGAGGAGATGTCCGGAGCGGCAGATTAGACGTTAATAATTTTATTTTAGTGTTTGCAATGTGGGAGGGCCTCGGTTTAGAGGTTAATAGGTAGTTTATGGGTGTTAACGTACTTTTTAGCACTATAGTTATGAGTTTTATGCAAATGTAAATGTAAAACTCATAACTACTGACTTTAGAATGCGGTACAAATCTTGACGGGATAGGGTGTACCACTCACTTTTTGGCCTCCCAGGACAAGCTCATAATACCGGCGCTATGGAAGTCCCATTGAAAATAGACTATACACAAACTGCGTAAGTTGATTCGCGGTAAGGCCAAAAAAGTGTGCTGTGCCCTAAACCTGCAAGACTCGTAATACTAGCGGTAGTAAAAAAGCAGCGTTATAAGGCTTAACGCTGCTTTTTTACTCATAATGCAAGACTCGTAATCTAGCTGTATGTTTAGACATAGATAACATTAGCTCTGCTTTACCTGCAGGCTCAACCCATTTATATGGACATGTCCTTGAGTAGAACAGGTGATAGATTTAATTAAGCAAACCAGATTTTTTGAATACAAAAATAAACTTGAAGGAACAATTTTATATACAATGAATAACAAGTAGGCATAACAAGTCCTTTGGAACACATTAAAGGGAAACACATTTTATAGTACAGTTTCCCTTTAACTGGTATAGAAAGGTCACCATGTGTATTATAATAACTTTAAAATATTCTGTTTTATTTACCTGCTAAATTATTATTATAATTATTATTATTTAGTCTGTCAAATCAATGACAGAGGAAAAAAATACAAAGTGGGAAAATACAATTTAGCTGTAATGCTTTGTTCAAACACAACAATATTATTTACACAAGTTTATATAAATAATGTAAATAAGGTAAAATTAAATGTATATTGCTCCAATGGGTTTGCATAGCATTGCAGTTAGCAATATCTTTATATCATATGCTTGCATTTCTTGGCAAGATTACATATGCGTCTTCGGCCTTAAAAGCCGGTGACGCCGGTTTTTATGCAGTTTTGGTATCAAATATACGGCGCCGCATTTAAATGCGGCACGTATATTTCACCTGTCAGTCGCAATTTTTTACTCCCATAAGCTAACATAGAACCACGTTGCAAATCAGTATAACATATTTAGCACAAGGACTTACGCTGCAAAAATGGAGAAATTTTACTCCATTTTCACCTCGCCAGAATCGCAACACATTGCACTGAGTATGTTAGTACCGTAACACTCGTAAATGCCTGAAAATACTAACTGCCACCTAACGCATGCACAGTATCTATCTACCTCCTGAAAATAACTAACACAACGCATGCGCAATATCTGTCTACCTGACAACCACATTCCCCTACCGCAATTACTAATAAAGTATATAAAACCCTAATCCACCATTACCCACATTGCAATTAACCTAATAAAATATATTTTAGAAATATATGGGGTGGGGGATTGCAGAGTCTGATATTGAATCTCAGGTATCTCTTATATATTTATATACGTGACTCAACCTCTGAGTTATCTTAAAGAGACATCTGATGCAGTAAACTGGTTAAGGCAAGCATTCAACAACTAGTTAAACTACTTGTAATAGAGGATACAATCCAGTTTAAAAATGAAAACCAGTACTGCAATAGTATAATACTCGTTAGCTCTGCTGAAGCAAAAGTATACTTAAATTAAAATTGTTCCATTCTATTCATACTGTTAAACTTTATTAAATCAACAAGGAACTCACACACACTCAAATAACAGAGCTGAAAAAAATAAAAACACTTGAACTCTGTTGATTGCGCTGTCGCAATATAATGTAAGGACAAATATTTAAAGTATCTGCCAGTCCTCTGTCTAAATTGTAGTATGAAATATAGACTAAGCCCTTACAATCCGAGGGCTAATTATTTTTATCATTACACTATTAAAGACCACAGGCTGGGAGGGATGTAGTTAGATCAATGAGACATATTTTTTCAACAAGAGTAAGCTAGTTAAAAAAACGAGCAGGAGAGACTGAGCTGCCCCTGTCGGACCCCTGACGCGCTTTTCACAAACGCTTCCTCAGAGGGGGGTGCGGGCCGCTGTTATTTGCCGTGATTTGTACCGACTTTGGACCCACCTACTAAGCACTATTGGTCTCAGTAGTAGGCGTTGTCCACCTATGATGGGATGCATCTACTGTCAATCATTACAGCTATCGTTTTCGCATAGTTAGTATTTTGCATCTGAATAGACTGGATCATCCCTCTGTTTATCATTGGTTATAACAAGAGGAGGTATCAGCCTGTTATTGGATCAATAGATTGTCAGTTAAAAATTACTGGCTGACGTTTCACATTGTGTTCGTCATCAAGTGGGTGTATACCTGTTGCTGACTCATTGTATTAGTAACCAATCTGTGGTTGTAAAATGATTGGGGCTAATGGGTGTGTGATATCCTGTATAAATCATTGGCTGATCATAACAGATGTAAACAGACTAGCAATTGCCGTTATCAGACTTGTTTATCTGAATATGCTGCATATCAATGTTTTATACACTGTTACATGAGTAATTTACGATATATGTGCATGTAATTAGTTACCTTCAATGTTGCAAGAATTTTTATCCACTTATTATACTGTATCATTATTCCGTGTATTGAAAGAGACTTAGTACCAATACCTATTCTCCCAAATTCATTAATATTGTACAAAGGTGTTATATAACTTGAAGATAATATATATTTACATCTTATATGTTAAATTGATTTAATACTGTGAGATGGTTACCTATATAAAATAGACGATTAAATTAAAAATATTTGGATTTGTGAAAGAGGTGTAAGATTGGGTTAATTTTAATACACACTGTGTGCCACACGATGTAGACTAGTGACAAATCAAATGGAGAGATGCTCCATTTATTGTAGTGATGATGCATGATATCATAAATTGTAAAATACTTATCGTAGAAATATTTGTGGATACTAATTGTATTAATTGAATAATGATATAAGGTGTTTCATCAAACAAAATGCTATAAAGTGCTCTAAATTGTGACATTGGGTGAAACGTGCTTGAAATGAAAATAAGTGAGCTATAGTGAGAAAATTAATGGAATTTACTTAAAATTAGTGCCTTTAAGAATGAAATTATTTATTTATTACCATACAGTTGTATCCCCAAACACATTGTAGTATCCATATTGTTGTACTATATAACATAGCTCATAGATGTTAAGTGCTGCAATATATATCTTTATACAACTGTATTTTTAATATAATGCTGAGATATGTAATGAGTGACCTATAGATATACAAAATAATTATTAAAGTCATTCATTCCATTTGGTTTAACTGCATTTAGTGAATAAATCCACTTGCATTCCATTTTCAGTAATATTTTTTCAACATTACCTCCTCTTATACCAAGGGATGGTTTTTGGATTACTGTACATTTTAAATCCTTTGTCAGACTTTTATGATGTGATAAAAAATGTTTGGCCACTGAGGTTATTTTCTTGCCATTATTTAAATCTCTTTGTGCATTTTTAATATTATATGCATGTTCTAGAATGCGTATTTTGACCTCTCTCATTGTCATGCCAACGTAAAACATTTTGCAGGAGCAGGACAATGCATACACTACTCCTATTGATGTGCATGAGAAGTATGATGGTAATTTGTATACTCTCCACTTCTTTCTGTTATGCTCTTTGTTTTTCCACACAAACTTGCAAGTGCTGAACAAGTGCCACAAGGGTACATACCCAAATTTTTGTCTTGTTTCTTTTTAGATCTCACAAAATGACTAGAAACTAGCTTATCTCTTATATTGTGTGGTCTTTTGAATCCCATAGATACTTTATCTAAAAATGATTTTTTTGAGAGTTTCGTCATTTTGTAGGATATTCCAATGATCATTTATGATTTTGGTTATATGTGGAATTTGAGGATTGTATGTGGTTATGAATCTTGGGCAGGATTCTGTTGGAGTTTTGTCTTTAGGTACTAATAGGTTCTCTCTGCAGACCCTTAATGCTTTATATTTAGCTCTTTTGACTGACTTTTTGCTGTACCCTCGCAAGATTAACCTCTGAGATAGATCAATACTTTCTTTCATATAGATCTCGGTATTTGTACAATTGTGGAGAAGTCACAGGAATTCGCCGTAGGGTATCGCTTTTAATGTACTTGGAGAGTGTGCGCTAGATTGATGGAGAAGAGTATTAGTTGCTGTCTCTTTTCTATAAATTGTAGTATTGATCATACCTTCATTATTTTTAAATATCTTGAGATCAAGAAAACAGATCTCTTGTTGGCTTGCTGAATAAGTTAATTTTATATTAAGTTTGTTCTCATTCAATTTTGACATGAATATTTTGAGTTCTGCAAGTGTGCCCTCCCAGATAAATAGAATTTGGGAGAATAGGTATTGGTACTAAGTCTCTTTCAATACACGGAATAATGATACAGTATAATAAGTGGATAAAAATTCTTGCAACATTGAAGGTAACTAATTACATGCACATATATCGTAAATTACTCATGTAACAGTGTATAAAACATTGATATGCAGCGTATTCAGATAAACAAGTCTGATAATGGCAATTGCTAGTCTGTTTACATCTGTTATGATCAGCCAATGATTTATACAGGATATCACACACCCATTTGCCCCAATCATTTTACAACCACAGATTGGTTACTAATACAATGAGTCAGCAACAGGTATACACCCACTTGATGACGAACACAATGTGAAACGTCAGCCAGTAATTTTTAACTGACGATCTATTGATCCAATAACAGGCTGATACCTCCTCTTGTTATAACCAATGATAAACAGAGGGATGATCCAGTCTATTCAGATGCAAAATACTAACTATGCGAAAACGATAGCTGTAATGATTGACAGTAGATGCATCCCATCATAGGTGGACAACGCCTACTACTGAGACCAATAGTGCTTAGTAGGTGGGTCCAAAGTCGGTACAAATCACGGCAAATAACAGCGGCCCGCACCCCCCTCTGAGGAAGCGTTTGTTAAATGCACGTCAGGGGTCCGACAGGGGCAGCTCAGTCTCTCCTGCTCGTTTTTTAACTAGCTTACTCTTGTTGAAAAAATATGTCTCATTGATCTAACTACATCCCTCCCAGCCTGTGGTCTTTAATAGTGTAATGATAAAAATAATTAGCCCTCGGATTGTAAGGGCTTAGTCTGTATTTCATACTACAATTTAGACAGAGGACTGGCAGATACTTTAAATATTTGTCCTTACATTATATTGCGACAGCGCAATCAACAGATTTCAAGTGTTTTTATTTTTTCAGCTCTGTTATTTGAGTGTTTGTGAGTTCCTTGTTGATTTAATAAAGTTTAACAGTATGAATGGAATGGAACAATTTTAATGTAAGTATACTTTTGCTTCAGCAGAGCTAACGAGTATTATACTATTGCAGTACTTTTTTTCTTTTTTAAACTGGATTGTATCCTCTATTACAATTACTTTAACTAGTTGTTGAATGCTTGCCTTAACCAGTTTACTGCATCAGATGTCTCTTTAAGATAACTCAGAGGTTGAGTCACGTATATAAATATATAAGAGATGCCTGAGATTCAATATCAAACTCTGCAATCCCCCACCCCATATATTTCTAAAGTTTGCACTTTGGGAGAATATACTCAGATTTCTTTTCTGAGTTTAGCCCTGTTCTTTGGGGGAAAAATAAAAATGAATATTCAAAATGACATGGCTAATCGCCATCTAAAGAGATTACAGCAATTGAATTCTATATTTAACACATCAACAAAGGAAAACATTTTAATTAATGAGGAGGAATTGAACAATGTTTTATGTAAACTACACCAGACACTTCATAAACAATCTAAGAGGTGGTGGAATTGGCACTTCTTTGAGAAGTATGCCGAAAAAAACATTATCCCCAGAGGGTTAAGAATGAAGGTATTCCCAGCCTTCAATCTAAACAACGATGATCTAGTAAATCAATGGGAATCTGCACTATCTGAATGTTCTCTAAAACAAATTCAAATATCAATTAAACACGATAAACTTGAGGTTGCAAAATTAGACACTGAGATTGAGGAATATAACACACAATTATCCCAATTCAATGATAAAATTGACTATAAAAACCAGTATGATAAATACCAAAAAGAACTAGACAAATTAGAATTAGAAATTATAGCCACTAAAAAACAAAAACTCCAAAGAGACATTGAAGATTTCTCTAACAAAAAAGTTTACCGTTGGCGCAATAACACCTCATTCAGACCAAGAACTAATAGATATTTAGTACAACAGTCTGAAAGCAGTGCAGACAGTGATACTGATATTTCAGACATAGATTCAGACTCTCATGGGGATGAACCAGATAGCACCATGAATAGTGTCTCAGGTACCAGACCTAGGAGTCATAGTTCTGTACAGTCCATGACTTCTTCCTCTTCCTCCTCTACTCCATCTTTTTTGTCCACCGCACCACAGAACACAACCCCACCGGTCACTCAGACCAATCAGAAATCTACACAGAACAGGGGGAACAAAAGGAAATTCTCAGGTCCAACAAGACAATCCACACGAAGAAGGGAATTAAGTCCCTTCAGCAAAATCAGGTTGAACAAATGAGAATAATCAATATATCTGACCACATACTCAGCACTACACATGAATCAGTATTATCTAGAGGTTTATCCTTTTGTCCGGTCAATTCCTTAAACAAATTTGAGGTAATTAAGGATATTCATTTATTTTCGAGAAACATTTTGCTAAAGAAAATATATGCTTATAATCCGAACAGTCTTAATGCTGATGATTTAATGACAGCTGACATTTTATGTGAATTAGCTGATGAAGGTTCAGACACTCTAAATACCAATCTGACAGCTACTTCACAAGTGTGGAGATCCGATGTTAAAACCAAGTCCACATTTGCTCCCCCTCTATCTATGTCACCTGAGATACAGGTATTTTGTAGAATGGTATGCCACAAAATAGAGCAATTGCCCATATACAATGTGAGAAATAATTTGAATAGGGCAGAAACTCAAGCACTCAGAGATATCGAATCATGGCAAGACATTCTTATAAAACCATCAGACAAGGGTGGGAATGTTGTTCTATGGCCCTGTCAAATGTACATAAACGAAGCTACTAAACAACTGTCAAACATCGCTTGTTATAAACAGCTAATGTTTAACCCTTAAAGCTCCTTTTTGTCACTATATAATAGAATGATTAAGGATGCATGGGAAAATAATGTACTCTCAAACTCTGAGAAAAAATATTTAACAAAAGATAATCCCAAAGCAGCCACGCTATACTTTCTACCAAAAGTGCATAAAGATCCCACATTTCCACCAGGCAGACCCATTGTGTCAGGCAATGATAATCTCACGGAAAGTGCTAGCAAGTTCATTGATTTAAAGCTTAGAGAATATTTAACTACTCTTCCGTCATATGTGCGGGACACTATGGAGGTTCTACAGATGATACAAAACATTCAACTAACGGACAATATGTGGTTAGTTACTGCAGACGTAGAATCTCTATATACAAGTATCAGGCACAATGATGGTATTGAAGCCATCAAATATTACCTAGCCTCTAATAATCTTGACAATACAGCACATAATGATTTCATAATTCGCTTACTCCGTTTTGTCCTGACACACAACTTCTTTACATTTAATGACAGATACTACCTCCAAATACAGGGCACGGCGATGGGCACCTGCATGTGCGCCAACGTACGCGAACCTATTTCTGGGCTTTTGGGAATGATTTTGGGTATTCTCTGATCATTTACAAAAATATACAGAACACATACCTATGTGGTTAAGATTTATAGATGACATTCTATTTATCTGGGAGGGCACACTTGCAGAACTCAAAATATTCATGTCAAAATTGAATGAGAACAAACTTAATATAAAATTAACTTATTCAGCAAGCCAACAAGAGATCTGTTTTCTTGATCTCAAGATATTTAAAAATAATGAAGGTATGATCAATACTACAATTTATAGAAAAGAGACAGCAACTAATACTCTTCTCCATCAATCTAGCACACACTCTCCAAGTACATTAAAAGCGATACCCTACGGCGAATTCCTGCGACTTCGCCGCAATTGTACAAATACCGAGATCTATATGAAAGAAAGTATTGATCTATCTCAGAGGTTAATCTCGCAAGGGTACAGCAAAAAGTCAGTCAAAAGAGCTAAATATAAAGCATTAAGGGTCTGCAGAGAGAACCTATTAGTACCTAAAGACAAAACTCCAACAGAATCCTGCCCGAGATTCATAACCACATACAATCCTCAAATTCCACATATAACCAAAATCATAAATGATCATTGGAATATCCTACAAAATGACGAAACTCTCAAAACCATCATTGGAGATAAAGTATCTATGGGATTCAAAAGACCACACAATCTAAGAGATAAGCTAGTTCCTAGTCATTTTGTGAGATCTAAAAAGAAACAAGACAAAAATTTGGGTATGTACCCTTGTAGCACTTGTTCAGCATACAAGTTTGTGTGGAAAACATAAAGCATAACAGAAAGAAGTGGGAGAGTATACAAATTACCATCATACTTCTCATGCACATCAATAGGAGTAGTGTATGCATTGTCCTGCTCCTGCAAAATGTTTTACGTTGGCATGACAACGAGAGAGGTCAAAATACGCATTCTAGAACATGCATATAATATTAAAAATGCACAAAGAGATTTATATAATGGCAAGAAAATAACCTCAGTGGCCAAACATTTTTTATCACATCATAAAAGTCTGACAAAGGATTTAAAATATACAGTAATCCAAAAACCATCCCTTGGTATAAGAGGAGGTAATATTGAAAAGATATTACTGAAAATGGAATGCAAGTGTATTTATTCACTAAATGCAGTTAAACCAAATGGAATGAATTACTTTAATAATTATTTTGTATATCTATAGGTCAATCATTACATATCTCAGCATTATATTAAAAATACAGTTGTATAAAGATATATATTGCAGCACTTAACATCTATGAGCTATGTTATATAGTACAACAATATGGATACTACAATGTGTTTGGGGATACAACTGTATGGTAATAAATAAATAATTTCACTCTTAAAGGCACTAATTTTAAGTAAATTCCATTAATTTTCTCACTATAGCTCATTTATTTTAATTTCAAGCACGTTTCACCCAATGTCACAATTTAGAGCACTTTATAGCATTTTGTTTGATGAAACACGTTATATCATTATTCAATGAATAAAATTAGCATCCACAAATATTTCTACGATAAGTATTTTACAATTTATGATATCATGCATCATCACTACAATAAATGGAGCATCTCTCCATTTGATTTGTCACTAGTCTACATCGTGTGGCACACAGTGTGTATTAAAATTAACCCAATCTTACACCTCTTTCACAAATCCAAATATTTTTAATTTAATCGTCTATTTTATATAGGTAACCATCTCACAGTATTAAATCAATTTAACATATAAGATGTAAATATATATTATCTTCAAGTTATATAACACCTTTGTACAATATTAATGAATTTGGGAGAATAAGTATTGGTACTAAGTCTCTTTCAATACACGGAATAATGATACAGTATAATAAGTGGATAAAAAGTCTTGCAACATTGAAGGTAACTAATTACATGCACATATATCGTAAATGACTCATGTAACAGTGTATAAAACATTGATATGCAGCGTATTCAGAAAAACAAGTCTGATAACGGCAATTGCTAGTCTGTTTACATCTGTTATGATCAGCCAATGATTTATACAGGATATCACACACCCATTTGCCCCAATCATTTTACAACCACAGATTGGTTTCTAATACAATGAGTCAGCAACAGGTATACACCCACTTGATGACGAACACAATGTGAAACGTCAGCCAGTAATTTTTAACTGACGATCTATTGATCCAATAACAGGCTGATACCTCCTCTTGTTATAACCAATGATAAACAGAGGGATGATCCAGTCTATTCAGACGCAAAATACTAACTATGCGAAAACGATAGCTGTAATGATTGACAGTAGATGCATCCCATCATAGGTGGACAACGCCTACTACTGAGACCAATAGTGCTTAGTAGGTGGGTCCAAAGTCGGTACAAATCACGGCAAATAACAGCGGCCCGCACCCCCTCTGAGGAAGCATTTGTGAAACGCGCGTCAGGGGTCTGACAGGGGCAGCTCAGTCTCTCCTGCTCGTTTTTTAACTAGCTTACTCTTGTTGAAAAAATATGTCTCATTGATCTAACTACATCCCTCCCAGCCCGTGGTCTTTAATAGTATAATGATAAAAATAATTAGCCCTCGGATTGTAAGGGCTTAGTCTATATTTCATACTACAATTTAGACAGAGGACTGGCAGATACTTTAAATATTTGTCCTTACATTATATTGCGACAGCACAATCAACAGAGTTCAAGTGTTTTTATTTTTCAGCTCTGTTATTTGAGTGTGTGTGAGTTCCTTGTTGATTTAATAAAGTTTAACAGTATGAATGGAATGGAACAATTTTAATTTAAGTATACTTTTGCTTCAGCAGAGCTAACGAGTATTATACTATTGCAGTACTGGTTTTCTTTTTTAAACTGGATTGTATCCTCTATTACAATTAGTTTAACTAGTTGTCTAATAAAATATATGATCCCCTAATCCGCCATTAACCCACTTTGCAATAAACCAAATAAACGCCTAGATATAGAGTTTTGTCGGTAAAGACCCGCGGTGCTAACAAGGCTTTTTTTTCAGCGCACCCTTAAGCCAACGCTGTATTACGAGTTGTCTGAATGGCTACGTTAGCCTCAGAAAAGGGAGCATTGAGCATAATTTAGCTCCACTTCAACCCTGAATACCAGCGCTGCTTACGGTAGCGGTAAGCTGGAAAAACGTGCTTGTGCACGATATCCCCATAGGAAACAATGTTGCTGAGCTGGCTGAAAAAAAAACCCTAATATCTGCAAAAAAGCAGCGTTCAGCTCCTAACGCAGCCCCATTGTTTCCTATAGGGAAACACTTTCTAAGTCTACACCTAACACCCTAACATGAACCCCGAGTCTAAACATCCCTAACCTTACACTTATTAACCCCTAATCTGCTGCCCCCGCTATCGCTGACCCCTGCATTATATTATTAACCCCTAATCTGCTGCTCCGGACACCGCCGCAACCTACATTATAGCTATGAACCCCTAATCTAGTGCCCCTAACATCGCCGACACCTACATTATATTTATTAACCCCTAATCTGTCCCCCACCAACGTCCCGCCACCTACCTACACTTATTTACCCCTATTCTGCTGACCAGACCACGCCCCCACTATAATAAATGTATTAACCCCTAAACCACGCCCTCTCCGCCTCACAAACACTATAATAAATTGTATTAACCCCTAATCTGCCCTCCTTAACATCGCCGCCACCTACCTACAATTATTAACTAATAAATTAGACTCTCTCTGGGGACATTTTTTAACCTGGGTGTACACCCAACAGTCATCACCTATTTTTTAACCATTTTTTCACATTTTCAACTTTGTTGCAATTTTACTTTTACTTTTAAAATTTTTTACTTTTACTTTTTCTTTTTACACATTTTTAAGGATACACTTGTGATATCACACAGTTTTGGTTAATCTCGCGAGGGTACAGCAAAAAGTCAGTCAAAAGAGCTAAATATAAAGCATTAAGGGTCTGCAGAGAGAACCTATTAGTACCTAAAGACAAAACTCCAACAGAATCCTGCCCGAGATTCATAACCACATACAATCCTCAAATTCCACATATAACCAAAATCATAAATGATCATTGGGAATATCCTACAAAATGACGAAACTCTCAAAACCATCATTGGAGATAAAGTATCTATGGGATTCAAAAGACCACACAATCTAAGAGATAAGCTAGTTCCTAGTCATTTTGTGAGATCTAAAAAGAAACAAGACAAAAATTTGGGTATGTACCCTTGTAGCACTTGCTCAGCATGCAAGTTTGTGTGGAAAACATAAAGCATAACAGAAAGAAGTGGGAGAGGTATACAAATTACCATCATACTTCTCATGCACATCAATAGGAGTAGTGTATGCATTGTCCTGCTCCTGCAAAATGTTTTACGTTGGCATGACAACGAGAGAGGTCAAAATACGCATTCTAGAACATGCATATAATATTAAAAATGCACAAAGAGATTTATATAATGGCAAGAAAATAACCTCAGTGGCCAAACATTTTTTATCACATCATAAAAGTCTGACAAAGGATTTAAAATATACAGTAATCCAAAAACCATCCCTTGGTATAAGAGGAGGTAATATTGAAAAGATATTACTGAAAATGGAATGCAAGTGGATTTATTCACTAAATGCAGTTAAACCAAATGGAATGAATGACTTTAATAATTATTTTGTATATCTATAGGTCACTCATTACATATCTCAGCATTATATTAAAAATACAGTTGTATAAAGATATATATTGCAGCACTTAACATCTATGAGCTATGTTATATAGTACAACAATATGGATACTACAATGTGTTTGGGGATACAACTGTATGGTAATAAATAAATAATTTCACTCTTAAAGGCACTAATTTTAAGTAAATTCCATTAATTTTCTCACTATAGCTCACTTATTTTAATTACAAGCACGTTTCACCAATGTCACAATTTAGAGCACTTTATAGCATTTTGTTTGATGAAACACGTTAATATCATTATTCAATGAATAAAATTAGCACCCACAAATATTTCTACGATAAGTATTTTACAATTTATGATATCATGCATCATCACTACAATAAATGGAGCATCTCTCCATTTGATTTGTCACTAGTCTACATCGTGTGGCACACAGTGTGTATTAAAATTAACCCAATCTTACACCTCTTTCACAAATCCAAATATTTTTAATTTAATCGTCTATTTTATATAGGTAACCATCTCACAGTATTAAATCAATTTAACATATAAGATGTAAATATATATTATCTTCAAGTTATATAACACCTTTGTACAATATTAATGAATTTGGGAGAATAAGTATTGGTACTAAGTCTCTTTCAATACACGGAATAATGATACAGTATAATAAGTGGATAAAAAGTCTTGCAACATTGAAGGTAACTAATTACATGCACATATATCGTAAATGACTCATGTAACAGTGTATAAAACATTGATATGCAGCGTATTCAGAAAAACAAGTCTGATAACGGCAATTGCTAGTCTGTTTACATCTGTTATGATCAGCCAATGATTTATACAGGATATCACACACCCATTTGCCCCAATCATTTTACAACCACAGATTGGTTTCTAATACAATGAGTCAGCAACAGGTATACACCCACTTGATGACGAACACAATGTGAAACGTCAGCCAGTAATTTTTTAACTGACGATCTATTGATCCAATAACAGGCTGATACCTCCTCTTGTTATAAACCAATGATAAACAGAGGGGATGATCCAGTCTATTCAGACGCAAAATACTAACTATGCGAAAACGATAGCTGTAATGATTGACAGTAGATGCATCCCATCATAGGTGGACAACGCCTACTACTGAGACCAATAGTGCTTAGTAGATGGGTCCAAAGTCGGTACAAATCACGGCAAATAACAGCGGCCCGCACCCCCTCTGAGGAAGCATTGTGAAACGCGCGTCAGGGGTCTGACAGGGGCAGCTCAGTCTCTCCTGCTCGTTTTTAACTAGCTTACTCTTGTTGAAAAAATATGTCTCATTGATCTAACTACATCCCTCCCAGCCCGTGGTCTTTAATAGTATAATGATAAAAATAATTAGGCCCTCGGATTGTAAGGGCTTAGTCTATATTTCATACTACAATTTAGACAGAGGACTGGCAGATACTTTAAATATTTGTCCTTACATTATATTGCGACAGCACAATCAACAGAGTTCAAGTGTTTTTATTTTTTCAGCTCTGTTATTTGAGTGTGTGTGAGTTCCTTGTTGATTTAATAAAGTTTAACAGTATGAATGGAATGGAACAATTTAATTTAAGTATACTTTTGCTTCAGCAGAGGCTAACGAGTATTATACTATTGCAGTACTGGTTTTCTTTTTAAACTGGATTGTATCCTCTATTACAATTAGTTTAACTAGTTGTCTAATAAAATATATGATCCCCTAATCCGCCATTAACCCACTTTGAATAAACCAAATAAACGCCTAGTTATAGAGTTTTTGTCGGTAAAAGACCCGCGGTGCTAACAAGGCTTTTTTTTCAGCGCACCCTTAAGCCAACGCTGGTATTACGAGTTGTCTGAATGGCTACGTTAGCCTCAGAAAAGGGGAGCATTGAGCATAATTTCGCTCCACTTCAACCCTGAATACCAGCGCTGCTTACGGTAGCGGTAAGCTGGAAAAACGTGCTTGTGCACGATATCCCCATAGGAAACAATGTTGCTGAGCTGGCTGAAAAAAAAACCCTAATATCTGCAAAAAAGCAGCGTTCAGCTCCTAACGCAGCCCCATTGTTTCCTATAGGGAAACACTTTCTAAGTCCTACACCTAACACCCTAACATGAACCCCGAGTCTAAACATCCCTAACCTTACACTTATTAACCCCTAATCTGCTGCCCCCGCTATCGCTGACCCCTGCATTATATTATTAACCCCTAATCTGCTGCTCCGGACACCGCCCGCAACCTACATTATCGCTATGAACCCCAAATCTGCTGCCCCTAACATCGCCGACACCTACATTATATTTATTAACCCCTAATCTGTCCCCCACCAACGTCCCCGCCACCTACCTACACTTATTTACCCCTATTCTGCTGACCAGACCACGCCCCCACTATAATAAATGTATTAACCCCTAAATCACGCCCTCCCGCCTCACAAACACTATAATAAATTGTATTAAACCCCTAATCTGCCCTCCTTAACATCGCCGCCACCTACCTACAATTATTAACTAATAAATTAGACTCTCTCTGGGACATTTTTTAACCTGGGTGTACACCCAACAGTCATCACCTATTTTTTAAACCATTTTTTCACATTTTCAACTTTGTTGCAATTTTACTTTTTACTTTTAAAATTTTTTACTTTACTTTTTCTTTTTTACACATTTTTTAAGGATACACTTGTGATATCACACAGTTCTTGCTCACATTTTTAATACATATTTTTTCTACATCATTTGGATTACTTTTTCACCTATTAGACACTTACTAATTTTTAAACCCACATAATTTTGGATACCATTTTGGACTAATGCTTTAACCCTGTTGGAATCATATGGATTATTTTACCACTATACACTATATAAATCTGGACTTTTTATCATTTGCACAGTTCATAGGACTTTATAATTCCATTCGTGCTGAACACTATAGAGTTTTTTCTATAGTTTTTTATCTAGCAATATTTGTATATGCTTAGATTATAGATACCAGATTGTAACATTCTTTATTTACCACATATATATATTCCACTGTATGTTTAGGGAATCCTAATTGTCATAATCTAAATACGGTCTAATTCATTTTATTTCATTTTATTCTATTTTATTCTTATTGTTGTTACATTAAACCTCACATTTTAGTTCTTAAAAGCACTGATTGATTTCAGAGTTGTTTTTAGACTGATTTTTAATAATTATTATCTCCATACGTATACACATCCAATCGTGGACACCATCTTAAGCTGCTAACCCCTACTCCAAGCTGTTGCACACGCTGTACCCCCTGGCTTCTTACTCTATACAATTATTAACCCCTAAGTATACCGCCTCCAACGTCGCTGCTACTATATAAAGTATTAACCCCTAAACCTAAGTCTAACCCTAACCCTAACACCCCCCTAACTAAAATATAATTTAAATTAATCTAAATAAATTTACTATAATTACATAAATTATTCCTATTTAAAACTAAATACTTACCTATAAAATAAACCCTAATATAGCTACAATGTAACTAATAGTTATATTGTAGCTATATTAGGGTTTATTTTATTTTACAGGCAACTTGCAATTATTTTAACTAGGTACAATAGCTATTAAATAGTTAATAACTATGTAATAGCTACCTAGTTACCTTCCTAACAATTATTAACCCCTAATCTGCCGACCGGACTTCACCGCTACTCTAATAAATGTATTAACCCCTAAAGCTAAGTCTAACCCTAACACTAACACCCCACTAAATTAAATATAATTTAAATCTAACGAAATAAATTAACTCTTATTAAATAAATTATTCCTATTTAAAGCTAAATACTTACCTGTAAAATAAATCCTAATATAGCTACAATATAAATTACAGTATAATTATATTGTAGCAATTTTAGATTTATATTTATTTTACAGGCAAACTTTGTATGTATTTTAACCAGTGTACAATAGCTATTAAATAGGTTAAGAACAATTCCAATAGTTACATAGTGTAAAATAATACAAAATTACCTGTAAAATAAGATCCTAACCTAAGTTACAATTAAACCTAACACTAAACTACAAAAAATAAAAAAGAACTAAGTTACAAAAAATAAAAAAATAATTACAAACATTAGAAAAATATTACAACAATTTTAAACTAATTACACCTACTCTAAGCCCCCTAATAAAATAACAAAGGCCCCCCAAAATAAAAAAATGCCCTACCCTATTCTAAAAATTAAAATAGAAAAGCTATTTTAACCCTTACCAGCCCTGAATAGGGGCCCTTTGCGGGGGCATGCCCCAATGTCAAGATTTATCCCAACCCCTGAGTTGTTTCTATTCAGTAACGTAATACAAATTACAGCTGTAGATTAAGGTTGTTTGTACCACTCAAAGAATGAACTATTAATAGTTGAAAATCAATAGCTATAATCCTGAGTGAAATATTTTCAATTGAGAGTCAGATTGATATAATATTGTTATTCAATCTAAAATGAGACTTATTTGAGAGCATTGCTTAGTAATGGTGCTATGTTACTCTTAGAGGCGAAGTGAGAGGTAGGCTAGGATTATCAGATAACTCTTGAGGATGCAATACGAGTATAAGGTGAAACAGTCTCTGCCTGACAGGGGAAGTTTCCCTTTGGTATACACTAGACTAACAGTGAGGGGAGTATTTCAGGAATACTGGTTTTGAGTGTGAGGATCGATTATGACCAAATATCTCAGCAGCGAGTAACACTGAAGGTCTCCTTATGCAGCAGGCTGCAGTTTCCCAGATAGAGCGGAGGCAAGGTGGGCGTGAGGCCGACAGTGTTAGGCAAGAGTGACAGGTGACGTCACAAGCCGCTCCTCGCTAGATACGGAAAGTTTGTAGAATCTCCAAACAGGGCTGTAGCGGTAAGTTTGTAATCCACAATAGTTTCATGATGATTAGGAAGTTTGCTGGTATGTGATATTGGTTATACTCCTGATGCAGTACCCAAGAGGTGAAAGGAGACAAAATTGGGTCAGCGGATATTTTAGTGAAAAGTGATCACATAGAGTTGGTAATGATAGGATGAGAAAGTTCCTGTAGAAGTACCTGTAGGTACTTACCAAAATAGTTGCTGAAATCAAGATTCGTTAGGATTTAACTGTAGAGAGCGCAGGGTATATAGACTGGCTGAACATGAGTCTAAACAATTACTAAGCACTAGGAACAGGGTGGAGGTTAGATTTATAGATGCAGAGTGAGGGCTGATGTCATAGATGGGAAGGAACTGAGCATATTCCTGACATGTCCCCACCCCAGGGAAGACAATCGACGTCAAGGACCCGACGATCCGGATGCCGCCGGTGAACAGAGAGACCTTCCGAGGAGCATGCACTTGATCTGGGGAGGGTTCCCAAGAGTCCTCATCAGGAGGAATAACCAAGCCATATGACGAAGGTATTGCTACTTCCCTTTGTGGAACCTAGAATCCATGATTGATGCTACATCAAATTCTTCAGAAGATGGAGCTGCAGACGGTGGGGGTAGTACAACGTCATGGATTCCTCATAGGGGATGTAGGGTTTGAGAAGGGACAACATGAAAAGGTCGAGTGGATCTTCATTGAGTCTGGGTAGATGAAGGGTAACTGCGTTTGGATTGATGATTTAATGATGGGGAATGGCCCAATGAATAACCCAGCTAGCTTCTTACTGGAATGCTAAGTTTCAAGTTTTTCGTCGATAACCACAACTGGTCCCCAATTGTGTATGTAGGAGCAAGGTCTCCTTCGTAAATCATAGTAATGTCATTGCATTTCTTGGGACTTTGAGATGTTTTCCTTCATCGTGGGTGAATATATTGCGATGTTGGCAGTAAAATCTATAGCACTTGGACCAAATGATGAATTTGAATCTGAGAGGTCTGATGTAGGATATGAGTTGGGATGAAAGCCATACGTGGCGAAAAAATGGAGTGGTATTTGGGTCGTGGAATTTTTCCGAATTGTTGAAGGCAAATTCTGCTGTTGGTATATACTTCAATCTTCTTTGCTGATAAGAGCAATAACATTGAATGTACTGTTCCAACCATTGTTCACCCGTTCCACCTGGCCGTTAGTTTGAGGATGAAATGCTGTGGTGAAACGGTGGTCGAGTTTGTAAGAGTGCTGTGAGGGATTTCCAAAAACGAGAGGTGAATTGAGTTCCTCGGTCAGAAGTCATAACCCTTGGTAGACCATGGGAGGCAAACAATATTCGAGAGGAATAATGTAGCTGTCCTCAGATGCTGTTGGGAGCTTATGGAACGGTACGAAATGGTCCATCTTGGAGAAGAGATCAATTACCACCATAATCGTATTCATACCAGAAGAAAGAGGAAGGTCAACGATAAAGTCGAGAGATAGATGGTTGCCAAGGATGGGAAGGAATAGGCAAAGTAAGTGAGAGTGCCATTACGGTGATGATTTGCTTGCCTAGATTTTGTTTACAAATATTGCAGGTCTTCACATATTCCTTTATGAACTTTCCCATTGATGGCCACCTTGTTCTTCTTTCTCCAGGGATGTCCTGCATGGGGAGCCTCATGATGTAATTTGTAACAGGAAGTGGTCTCAGACTTTGTGGTACATGCAATTTCTCATTGTAGAAAATCAGGCCGTTTAAATTGGAATGAAGGGTTGTGAGTTATTTGCAAATTCATCAGAGGTGTAGGAATCCTTGAAAGCATTTAATAGAAAAGGAGTTAAACCAATTAATTTCTGAGAGGGAATTATTGAAGCGGATTCAGGAACATATTGTGGAGGGTCAGTCTTTTCTAGACAAGACATCTGCCTTTCCGTTTCTGAAGATGGGCCTGTATACAATGTGAAAGGTTAAATCGAGGTGAAGAAGAGATTCCAACGCATTGTATAGCAGAGAGTGTTTTATTAGTTTTGTAAGTAAGCGAGGTTTTTATGATCTGTGAAGATGATGATGGGCAGTTGGGTTCCCTTCAAGGAGATGTCTCCAGTTTTAACAATGCCTTTTTTATCGCCAACAGTTCCTTTTCTCCAATTGGATTATTTTCTTTCTGGGGAAGACAAGACCTTAGAGTAAAAAGCTACAGGATACATTGGGTTCAGTGGGAGAGGACTTCTGTGAGAGTATTGCTCCTAAGGGCAAAGTCAGAGGCGTCAACCTCAAGTATATATTGATATTCTGAATTGGGGAAATGGAGGATTGGTGCCGAAGTAATCTTCTATTTAAGTTTGATCAAATGCTAATGAAGCTTCCTTGGTCCAAAAGGAATCTGGTAAGGGTGCTTGTAAGTTGTGTTAGATGGTTTGGCTATAGCATGAAAAGTTCTTTACAAACTTCCGAGTAATAATTAGCGAAACCCAAGAAACGTTGAAGCTGTTTTCTGCTTTTAGGGGGTAACCCAGTTTTTGATGGCATCGACTTTATCATCCTGCATTACTGATCCCACTCGGAGAGAGATGGTGTATCCTCAGAAGGAGATGGGTATCAGTGTGGAATTGCCATTTTTCAAGTTTCGCATATAGCCTATGAGTTACGAAGTCGTGAAAGTACTCACCGTACATCTTTTATGTGATCTTCTAAAGAACTTAGTATGATGAAATGGTCCGTCAAGGTATATGACCAAACACACGTCAAGTAGATCTCTGAAAACATCCGTTAATAAAGTGTTGAAATGTTCCTGGGGTCATTGCAGAGACCAAAAGGCAAAACTAGGTACTCGAAGAGACCATACCTGGTTCTGAAGGCAGTCAACCATTCATCTCCCTCACGGGATTCTCACAGATTGTACGCACCTCTCAAGTCGAGTTTTGTGATGATGGTGGCATGTTGGAGACGTTCTATCAATTCAGGGATCAGAGAAGTGGGTATCTGTTCTTAATTGTACAATGATTCAGTTCCCTGTAATCGATGATGGGTTGAAGAGATCCATCTTTGTTTTTTTACGAAAAACATTCCAGCCCCCGCGGGAGGAAGTTGAAGGATGGATGAAGCCTTTTCGGAGATTCTCCTCTAAGTAAAGTTTGAGATTGTTCTATTCTGGAGTGGACAATGGATACAAGTGACCGTAAGGGATTGATGAATCCAGGTTTTATGTCAATCGGACAATCGTAAGATACGATGTGGTGGAAGTGACTCTGCTTCTACTTTACTGAAGACTCTTTAAAATCAGTGTAAACCTCTGGTAGATTCAGGTACAACTGGTGGTTACCGAAAAAAAGAGTGATTTTCGGAACACAGTGTTGTTTGCAGAAGGTAGAATTTAAGTCAACCTTCAATGTGTTCCAATCTATGGTAGGTTGATGTTTTTTGCACCAGAGCTAAACCTAAAACAATGACAAAGAGTGGGGATGGTAGAGACATCAAACTCTATCAATTCATTATGACCACTTGATGTAGTAACTAAGAGAGGAATGGTTTGATGTGTTATAGGACCACTTGCTATGGGAAGAGCCATCAATAACTCACACTGCTACTGGTGTAAGCTTTATCACACATGGTATTTTATTATTATTTACAATATCTACATTGAGAAAATTCCATAGCTCCTGTATCAATGATAGCTTCAGAGTGTAGGCTTCATTGCTCCCACTGTAAAGGAGATAGAAAGTTTGCAATAAGTGTGTGTGGTCAGAGGAGTTTGTGTATCAGATAAAGAAAAACACTTACTTTTCTTTGCTTTTAGAAGTAGAGGACAGTCTGTGACAGCATGGGGAGGCATTGGCGCAGTACATGCAAAGTGAATTCAACCTCCTCCTGGTTCTTTACCTGTAATGTCAATGGGCTCTTGCTAAGCCGATTTCCATTGGTTCAGGTCCTGGGTCTTGCTTGAGAATAGGGATAAAGGAGTTTGTGCTGTTTTTAGTATCTGATCCGTATGACCCCTCTCTGACCTTCTCGTCTCTTAGACCGTCTGTCTATTTGGATGACGAGTGTCATGATTGCTTCCAAAGTTTTTTGGTAAGTCGGTTTTTGTCAACTCATCTTTAATGTTCTCTGCTAGACCTAGTCGAAAACTGATTGCGGATAGCTATAGGGGTTCCATTGAGAATCTCTGGCATACTTTTGAATTCAGTTATATAATCCTCAACGAGACGTTTTCCTTGTCTCAAGTTTCTCATTGAGGTCTCTCTGCTGAAAGCTGAGCATCGGAATCCAGGTAAAGCTCATCCCATCTGAGTAAATAAATCATCTAAAGATGCTAGGATAGGTTGATTGGTTTCAAAGGAAGCATCTGCCCACACCCAGGTTCACCCCGAAGGAAAGAGATTACTGTAAGTGACTTTAAACCCTTTCCGTGCAGTAGGGTCTTTGGTTTCAATCCAAACAATAATTGACATGCTGTTTTAAACTGTCGGTAATGTTTCCTATTACCAGAGAAGGGTTCTGGAAGGTGTGACAGTTGGTTCAGGGATTGGTTCTGGTTTTGGGAGCAAGGGGAATCATGTATTATTCTCCTTAAGGATTTGTTCTCCTGATCTAATTCTCTTATCGCTATGCCCATTTGGTCAACTCTCTGAGAGAGAGCATAAACGAACTGAGGTAAATCTACTGATCTGTTGTCATTTCCAGGCTTAGTAATATGTCAGGATTTATTCCACCCTGATTGTTTCTATCAGTAACGTAATACAAATCACAGCTGTAGATTAAGGTTGTTTGTACCACTCAAAGAATGAACTATTAATATTGAAAATCAATAGCTATAATCCTGAGTGAAATATTTTCAATGAGAGTCAGATTGATATAATATTGTTATTCAATCTACAATGAGACTTATTTGAGAGCAGTGCTAAGTAATGGTGCTATGTTACTCTTAGAGGCGAAGTGAGAGGGTAGGCTAGGATATCAGATAACTCTTGAGGATGTAATACGAGTATAGAGGTGAAACAGTCTCTGCCTGACAGGGGAAGTTTCCCTTTGTATATACACTAGACTCACAGTGAGGAGATTTCAGGAATACTGGGTTTTGAGTGTGAGGATCGATTAGACCAAATATCTCAGCAGCGAGTAACGCTGAAGTCTCCTTATGCAGCGGCTGCAGTTTCCAGATAGAGCGCTAGGCAAGTGGGCGTGAGCCGACAGTGTTAGGCAAGAGTGACAGGTGGGACGTCTCAAGCCGCTCCTCGCTAGAATACGGAAAGTTGGTAGATCTCCAAACAGCCAATCAGAACAGCCAAAAGAATGCGAGCTCAATCTGATTGGGCTGATTGGATCAGGCCAATCGGATTGAAACTTGAATCTGATTGCTGATTCCAGTCAGCCAATCAGATTTTTCCTACCTTAATTCCGATTGGCTGATAGAATCCTATCAGCCAAGCGGAATTCGAGGGACGCCATCTTGATGACGTCCCTTAAAGGAACCTTCATTCGTCATCTTGTCGTCGGAAGAAAAGGATGGATTCCGCGCTGGAGGTCTTCAAGATGGAGCCTGTCGTCATCGAATGGAAGAACAAAGAAGATGCGCTTGGGATGAAGATGTTTGCCGGTCCGGATGTCCTCTTCTGCCCGCTTGGATCAAGACTTCAGCCGGAGGATGATGTCTTCAGCCCCCCCTCTTGGGCTTGGATTCAAGACATAGGAGCCAGGACAGATCGGTGTGATAACCCGGTGTGGTGAAGATAAGGTAGGAAGAATCTTCAGGGGGCTTAGTGTTAGGTTTATTTAAGGGGGGGTTTGGCGTTAGATTAGGGATATGTTGGGTGGTGGGGTTTGTAATATTGGGGGGGGGTATTGTATGTTTTTTTTCTCCAGGCAAAAGAGCTGAATTCTTTGGGGCATGCCCCGCAAATGGCCCTTTAAGAGGGCTGTAAGGTAAAAGAGCTTTTCTATTTAATTTTAGAATAGGGTAGGGAATTTTTTTATTTTGGGGGCTTAGAGTAGGTGTAATTCGTTTAAAATGTTGTAATATTTTTTCTAATGTTGTAAATATTTTTTATTTTTTGTAACTTAGTTCTTTTTTATTTTTGTACTTTAGTTAGTTTATTTAATTGTATTTATTTGTAGGTATTTTATTTAAATTATTTATTGATAGTGTAGTGTTAGGTTTAATTGTAGATAACCCCTAATCTGCCCCCCCCCCAACGTCCCCGCTATCTTACCTACACTATTAAACCCCAAATCTGCCGACCGCGGCACCTCGCCGCTACTCTAATAAATGTATTAACATTTATAGGTTAGAGGTAGAGGTATGTGGGTGGTGGGTTATAATGTTGGAGGCTGGTATTGTATTATTTTTTTACAGGCAAAAGAGCTGATTCTTTGGGGCATGCCCTGCAAAAAGCCCTTTTTAAGGGGCTGGTAAAGGGTAATAGAGCTGTTAACTTTTTTTAATTTAGATTAGGGTAGGGCAATTTTTTTATTTTGGGGGGGCTTTGTTATTTTATTAGGGAGCTTAGAGTAGGTGTAATTAGTTTTAAAAGTTCTTGTAATCTTTTTTTTATATTTTGTAATTTAGTGGGGTTTTTTTTGGTAATTTAGTTAGTTTATTTAATTGTAGGTAATTGTAGGTACTTGTATTTAATTTATTTAGATTTATTTATTGATAGTGTAGGGTTTATTTTGTAACTTAGGTTAGGATTTATTTTACAGGTAATTTTGTAATTATTTTAACTAGGTATCTATTAAATAGGTAAATAACTATTTAATAGGTATTGTACATAGTTTAAAATAAATACAAAGTTGCCTGTAAAATAAATATAAATTCTAAAATAGCTACAATATAATTATTCGTTATATTGTAAGCTATATTAGGGTTTATTTTACAGGTAAGTATTTACTTTAAATAGGAATAATTTATTTAATAAGAGTTAATTTATTTCGTTAGATTAAAATTATATTTAATTTAGGGGGGTGTTAGGGGTTAGGGTTAGGGTTAGACTTAGCTTTAGGGGTTAATACATTTATTAGAGTAGCGGTGAGGTCCCGGTCGGCAGATTAGGGGTTAATAAGTGTAGGGTAAGGTAGCTGCGAGTGTTGGGGGGGCAGATTAGGGGTTAATAAATATTAAGTAGGTGTCGGCGATGTTAGGGGCAGCTTATTAGGGGGTTCATAGGGATAATGTGATGTGTGGTCTCTAGATTAGGGGTTAAAAAAATTTATTATAGTGGCGGGCGATGTGGGGGGCCTCTTGTTTAGGGGGGTACATAGGTAGTTTATGGGTTTAGTGTACGTTAAGAGCACAGGTAGTTAAGAGATTTATGAAACGGCGTTAGCCAGAGAAAGCTTTTAAACTAACTGGAGTCTTGTCGGTAGAGGGTGTACCGCTTCACTTCAGCCAAGACTCTAAATGCCAGCATTAGGAAAATCCCATTGAAAAGATAGGATAAACGCAATTGGGCGTAAGGGGATCTTGCGGTATGGAAAAGTCGCTGCTTGGTAAGTGAGCGTTAGACCCTTTCCTGACTGACTCTAAATACCAGCGGGCGGTAAAAAGCAGGCGTTAGGAGCCCTTTAACGCTGCTTTTGATGGCTAACGCAGAACTCTAAATCTAGGCAAAAGTTTTTATTTCTTGTAAAGCACTATTTTCAATAAATCCAGTGAGGGCATGCTGATTATGGATATATTTTATATAATATATATATAAATATATATATATAAATATAAGTATTATTATATATATATATATATAGTATATAACGGAGTCAGAAGAAAAGGCACTCCATAAATATTAGCAGCTCCCAGGTGCACTTTGAAAAATATCCAAAATTCGCCAAGCACAAATAAGGCACTCACTGGTCAGTGATTTTGTGATTTCCTAAGCTGTATCATGCATTTGAGTAAGGGGGTGTAATACCTCCGAAATGTCATGCTCTTTTTAATATAACTTATTAAATGTTAAGTTTTATCTGACCAGTGAGTGCCTTTTTTGTGCTTGCAATTTTTATATATATATATATATATATTATATATAGAAATATAAAAAACCCTACCATTACAAAAATAAAAAAATCTACCCTTACAATAAATAATGAATTTACTAAAAAGTAAAAAAATCCTATTCTAATACCCACCTTAAAAAACAGCCCCAAATAAAAAAGCCCTATTCTAAAAATAAACTACCAATAGCCCTTAAAGGAACCGTCTAGCACCAGAATTGTTAGTTGTTGAAAAAGATAGATAATCCCTTCAATACCCATTCCCAGTTATGCATACCTAACACAGTTATATTAAAACTGCCGACTGCCCCCTTATCTGCAGGGCTTTTGACAGAATACATGCAGTTCAGTAGCCAATCAGTGCAGACTCCTAAATAACTCCACGGGACTGAGCACAATGTTAGCTATATGACACACATGAACTAGTACTGTCTAACTGTGTAAAACTTTCAAAATGCTCTAAACTAAGAGGTGGTTTCATTGTTTTAGAAATCACTTTATAGCCTACCTGGGTTTAGCTTCTCAAAAATACCTCCAAGGGAACAAAGCAAATTTAATGATAAAAGTAAATTGGAAGGTGTTTAAAAATCGCATGCCCTGGGGCGTAGCAAGCTGGGGCATCTGAGCGGTTTGCATACAGAGAGAGCTATGTCCATAAATATACATAACTATATACAAGACCTCTCAGTAATTCCCAAGATCCTACAAAATAGTGGCTAACGTCATCGAGGATAGATATTGGAAGACTTGAGGAGGAAGACAGGAACTGAAGGGGCAGTTCGGAAGCACTCTTACATATTCGCAAGCTCTCACACTGTTTGCCAGAGGAGCGGGCCATTTTAAAACCCATGTGGAGTTTCTGTACGAGTACAGCAGAGCTGATAGCCTTTTACCAGAGCGGACTGTGAGCACATTCCCATTGCCTATATAAAAAGAGAGAAGCGCTCAATCTGGGAACAAACAATAGCATAATAGCTTGTTCTATTGGCTAGTTACCGACCCAAGAAACAGTCTCTTCTTGTTCAACATGTGCCTTTTCACAGAGAAGAACTTTCCTCAAGCATATCCGTCTGAACCTGACTTCACATTCACATTCCCCAGCAGCCCGCATACAGCTCCCTAAGGCTTATCAATGATAGTTCTCGAATTGGAGAGTACTACATCAAGCCCATTGCGAGACTCTCCATGAGCCCAACTAACGTAGCACCAATACAATGCCTGCTGGGATAATATGAGGCGCAGATGTCAGTGCCCTACACAGCCTAATCAATAGATTGGGACATGCACCAATGACATCCTAAGTTGGGAAATAAAGTCTATTGCCTCTCCTCTACAGGGATTGCCAGAAGAAAACTTTGAAATCTATGATGACAGCCTGGCATGGATTTGGAAGTCACTCAGCAGGCCGTGCGCAGAGACTGTACACATGGGAGATGGCAACTGCTAATATCTGTGACAAAGTTACTGTGCACCACAGAGCTCTTGTAACTGCGGATCCTCAGCAAGCCCTAGAGAACTTCTAAGGGGCTGCCCACAAAGCGGGCCTCACTGTCCTTATGCTAAGCTGTCCACTAATCCGAAGATACCTAAGACCCTCCAATCACATGACTCGGGCAAAGCACCAGATAGAAGGAATTACATTTATTGTACAGGACTTGGTCTTAGACACGATCCCACAACAATCAATGGACTTGGACTGTATAAGGGTAGAAGTGGGTTAGATCACTGACACTTAATGCATCTGGAAGAATAGAGCTTATAAATACTTGAGGGCTCATAGACATTGATGCTGCGTTTTTGGGTAACCCCTAGTTAATTTTCCTCTCTGCTTTTCCTGTTCATTGTTTTTTTATGAGACACATTTTTGACCTCTTAGTCAGATATATCATGTTCCTTACTAATGTCTCAACAATGTTTATATCCACTAGTTGAGTTTATAATGGCAAAGGAAACAAAGGTTAAGTATACTATTGCAAGTATGTTCATAGATGTTGCACTGTCCATATCACAATGTTATACTGCTTTGCTATCCTACTTTCTTGGGAGTCCTTTTAATATATTATGACATTGACTTAAGGTGCTGATAATCTCCCCTGCTCATGTACACTGAGAATGTCTAAGCTAATATGTTGAAGAAGTCGTTGTCCCATTTATTTGTAACCTCATCACATCCAGTACTCTTTATTTGACAGACCCGGCGCTATGTCTTAACATTATTAGTCACTACAATTGTAGCTCCACTCTGATCTATGTTGGAGTATGACTATCTCAGCTTATAGCCCTTAAATACAGGTACCGCCCCATAAGGTCTCTGTTTGTCCCCACTATACCTCTATTATCTCTGGGGTGTGCTCTCCTTATCTAATTCACTAATGTCCCTATTTACATACCTCAGTGGTATCTAGAATCACCTATTTGTAACTGCATCTCTCCGTTAACTGCCTGGTCGAGAAGGTGACACTGCTGTACTTTGCTTATTTACAGATTACAATTACACCCTAAACTACAGAATTTCCTTACCTAGTTTATGGGTTCATAGTTAGCTGTTCTAGTTTCATGAGTGATTTTAACATGGGGGGCACTATTGTTAAGTACAATATGTTGATTGTTGTTTTACATGTCTGATGATCATTGTTTTACATGTCAGTCAATGGAGGGGTAAGTCATCTCACAAAGTTTTCAGGAGTTCAAAGCTCACAGTTAACTACTCTTATCTTAACTCCATAACATATTTAGAAGATGTATATTACCACTGATCACAATTTTTACATAAAAATCTAGGTACGGGGCTAAATTATCTCTAAAGTGAATTACGGCGGAAGGGTGTGCTTACCTAACACATACCCTAATCTAGACCACCCCATGTTTAGATATGTCCCACCAGTGCTCTACTTAGAGCTGCAAGTCTTTCTTTATAATGGAAGGCTCCTCCCTACATATATCTTACCACTAATGGCATGTTATCAAGGAGTTTACATATCATACTAGAATATTAACAAATCCATAGGACTACTTATGGGTCATTTTAATCTATTGGTTACAGGTCGAGAAGTTAACGTAAATTACTATGGGCTCTGGAGTCTCCCATTACTAAGATTGTATCACAATGAAGTCCCCACTGTCAGTTACCGAGATTGTGGGGGACTAACATTATAAGGCTCTAATCTCAGGGGCAGAGTTACCTCGCTCATCAGCTCGGTACCCCCCCCCCCCCGCTAATGATTTTAAATCACTTAAAGTGAAGGTAAAGTTAACTTGTCAACGATACAGAGATTCAAATTTTTTTTAAATTTAATAGGACTTTAAGTCATCATTTTTTTAGGTTTTTCCTTACATATCCCGTATTCTAACTTTTTATTTTCATTTTTCAGTTTTCAGAAATTCGTCCCGTTTTTTCTCTTTTTTTCTTTTTTTTGATTGACGTTTTTTTCATTCAGTTGAAATTCTGGCCGTTAGGTGGCTGTGACCCTACGTCATCCCTCTCCTAGATGCACTGTGCATGCGCTACATTCTTTGTGCTAATAGTCGCGTCTCTCACGTAACATAGTAATGAATGAAAAAAGCTCTTCATTCATATTATGTTTTCCCCGTCTCATAACGCATGCACATTGGGGATGTAAGATCAGAATCACGCATGCGCATTTGCAGCGCTCACCATGAAGGCACTTCTGAGATTATGTATAGAGCGGGTGGGACCGCTCTATACGTCATGGCACTAAAAGATCTGGAAATAGTGGGTTGGGAGGGGTTTATCGACGGAACAGCAAGAAAAAGCAATGAATCAAATTAAATATTTGAATTTATTGTTTATTGAATAAAGTTAGTGATAGGTTATCCAATGAAAAAGAATGATTAGATATATTAGGATTACCTAAACTTTACCTTCACTTTAAACCCAGATCCTAGATCACCATTATGTCACCTCCAACAACACTGTTAGGAGTTGCACATTTCCAGTGACCAACATCTAGTCCCCTTCTTAAAGGCTGTACAGATTACATGCACTCTAGTTTTGGTGTATCACCCCTTATACTTGTAGCCCAGTTTCAAGCTTAACCCAGAGCTTTATATATCCTCCATAATCAATTGTACACTTGTGAGAACATCTTCATCTTTATCCAGACAAATGAAGGCTGTCATCCCTCTGCATGTACATGTCTCACCAATTGAGACCCCCTATTCTTATTTGGGTTCCTAATATATGTTTCACTTTATAGTCCCTACATGACCCCAACATGGGATTGAACTTGGGAGGGACAACAACAACACCTTTGTAACATACCAGCACTTCAAATATTATCCATACTTCATACTCAGATCCACTCTGATGCTATTAAATAGGGGTGGAGAGCCCTAACTTATATATGAGTGCATGTAGAATATACGGGATCATGTATTCATACATATGCAGACATAGCTCATTACACTTTTGTATACTCCTCAGGTCATATACATCATTACGACCCTTCTGATTAAAGCCGAATAAAAATTTCAAGAGTGGTCTATTTCAATCTCAGCGACCTCGACCGACCACAACATTGTCTCATCTCTACTATGATGGTATACACTCAAACTATAGCCGCCACACAAATACGAGCCCCCCCATTTACTACCCAATTATTCCTTTCGGTTCCTAATCCAAACATAAGACCTCCTACCCAACCCCCCCCCCCACTTCCCACCCCAATTTTAAGCATCTCAAGCCTGCTGATTCTCCCTTAACCTTCGACACACTGCTTTATCAATACGACAGTTAACAAAAAACTGAGGTTACATCTGTAGGTACATTAATTTTGGTTTCAGACTCTGGTTGTCTCCTCTTGCTCAAGTATGCTGATTGTCTTATTTTCTTTTTGATGTCAAAACACATCCTAAATGTTTCAGAATGTTCAATTTCATGTAGCTACACTATATATGTTCTCCTTTGTTTACTGCACAAAACCTCAATAAAAAAATTTGCAAGACCTCTCTGAATAATGAAAATTTAGATTTTGACTTTGTAGGGTATTGCCCTAAAGCAAAGATCTCTTTTGTTAAAAAAAATTACAATAACCAATTAACATTGCATACCCCCCATAGCCTAAAAAAAATCCTAAACTACCCATTTCCCGGAAACAGGGCATTTTGGATGTTCATGTGAGGCTTAAAGGGTATCAGCTCTCTTTTCTTGCCCAAATAAAATAAAAATAAAACCTAATCTAAAAATAATACACCCCAACAAAATAAAAAAACCTAAGTCTAACTCCAAAATGTGTGCTTACCAATAATGACGGGGGCCTCTATCTTCATCCTGGTGGCGGTCCACCTTCTCTCTTTATCCCGGTGTCAGCGGGTGATTGCTGCAGCAAGGTCGGTCCTCCTCTTCAGACTAGTGACACAGAGTGTCCTCTTCATGCCACCTCAAACCGCACACTGAAGACTGAATTCAAGGTACCCCTTTTATATAAAGGGAAAATTTGCATTCCTATTGACTGATTTGAATATACATACTTTTATATATATATATATATATATATATATATATATAATATAGTATATAAATATATATATATATATTAAAATCAAACCACTGCACTCCTTGGCAGTGCAAATCCGCAGGTGCTCAGTCCATAGGAAATAGACACACTGTATAGTAAACCAGACACTCATGCTTAAATCGAATAAATTCTTTATATCCGGTACAATCCAGTATTACCAATGTTTCGGTCCTCACATTGGACCCTTTTTTAAGGTACAAATCTGTCAAAACTGTACAAAGGTACTCACAAAAGTTCTACTTACATATTTACAATGTCAACACATGGAAACACAGAACAAATCATCAAACTGGAAGTGATGTCATACCTGATCCGGGTCCAGCTATCACATACTTTCCCCTTTGTTAACTAAAGACTTTAAGGCCCCCAGGCCAAACAACAAGCCAATCAGGAGCATAAGGCGTGACTATCGCCCTGACAAACCAGCAAGCAGAAAAAAAGTTAACACTACCTGCAGCAAAATAAAAAATATACTTCCAACTAAAAAATTTAAAAATGAAAACATTATTTTTACCAAAAGATGTATCTAGAGCCGGATCAGAGAGTGACAGACACTTACGGGAATACAAATCTATTACAAAAGTCTAAACATAAACATAATATAGATGGAAGTGGCACAAGCATTAAAAACATTATTTACTCAGTACTATGCTCCTAAGCATACATATTTAATCTCACTTCAAATACAGGCAAACATATAGTGTAACAGTGGATCTCTATCTCTCAGAGGAGAAAACATGATGACTTTACTTGCTTATTTAACCCCCAAGGGGCCATTGTTTGTAGGCGGTATATCCACTCAACCTCCCTACAGAGTAACTGTTTTTTAGTGTTGCCCCCTCTTGGATGGTGTTTAATCTGATGTATGGGCATACACCTCAGGTCAGCCACACCATGGTTAGCTTCTAAAAAATGTAGGGCAACCGGGTGGTCACTTTTTATTTTTAAGGCCTGTCTGATTGTAATTTATGATTTGCAATTTTCGTCCTTTAGTGGGGTCTCCGTTTATTAACCAACATACATTAACCCACATGGGCACTTAATTATATATACAACCATTCAGATGAACAAGTTAACTTGTGCTTTAAGGTGCATCATCTTCCCAGCACGTGGGTTGTCCAAATGATTCCCCTAAAATCAAACTATTGCAAGTGACACATCCGTCAGACCAATAACAACCAACTTTAGTATCCCAGGTCCTAAGGTTTCTACCACTTTTGAAACCGACAAGTGGGTGTTGACCTAACTGTTTTATTGAGTAATGGATCACTCTGAGTAATGGATCACTCAGGATGTGTCTCTTCTCATAATCATAGACATAAACATATTAGCGAATGAAGGCACTACATTTGAACTCATTGTGGTTCCCATTAGTTTACATAAAATAATATTTCTCAAATTTAAAATTATTGTTGTTAAGGATAAATCTTAGTAGTTTTTTGCATATAGATACACATCATGTCCCTCATAGTTCTCACTTAAGGATCTAACCATCCTGTAGACATACATAATGAAGCTGATACAGTTAAGAAAGAAGGACATTGAGTTAGATTTCTATGGTATAGACTCTATCTGAATATCATAGAAGTTAAGAGAATACCAGGGGTTTTTGTATTAGAAATACACCCACAATTGCAGATCAGTAATCCTGAATTCTGCGCAATTGGTGCGCTATTTTAAACAAATGTTCACTTGATTTGATGCTTATTGTGATAAAAAGAGGGTGGGGGGGAGAATGTGGTTGTTATCCAGAGAGAATAGCCTCTTTTGAGATTGGCAATTTGAATATTTTTGAAGGAGCATAAGTTCCTACTGACTGGCTGGAAAAAAAAAAATCTCTGCTCAGGTAAACACTTTTAGAGAGGAATTGAAAACTTTTGAAGAAAAATACAGTCTCTAAGGTTAACCTTGATTACACAGAACATACAGGAGTATACAGGTGGTTGTCATGTCAAACTGAGAGTAATTTCAGGTGGAGAAGGGGAGGTGGTAGAGGCAGAGGTGTAAGGAATTATAATCAATACAGCAGTAGCAGCAGTGAGGAGGAGCCTAGTGTGAGTAACACAACTAGGGAACAGGTTTTTCAAAGTGGTGCAGGACAAAAAGTAGTAGGTCAAACAGAAGGGGAGGCAGCAAACACAAGACTAGGAACTGCCAACTGAAGGGGGAACAAAGGGTAGTATACAATTTAAGTAGGCATATTTTAACCAAAGCTGATGAGTCCTTATTGGCTAAAGGACTTAGCTTTGTTCCAGCCTATAAACCTAGTGCCTTAGAGATAGATATTGAATTATATAAAATGCATAGGTTAATTAGTATTAAAGAAAAAATTGGGCATCCCTCACATAATTTAAGTCCTAACTTTAAGTTAATCATACTATGGATTGCAGCAGTACTAACCCCAGTGTTGTTACATTTGGCAGATTGGTTAAACAGAGTGCTAAAGATTTTGATAAAAGATGTTATTTGAATTTAAGCAAAGATGAAGCCAAGGCCCTTCATGGCCTACAGAATAATACTGAGATTGTAATTAGGGGGTCAAACAAGGGAGGAGGGATTTTGGTTCTTGATTATGACAAATATAGGAATGAGGTGTTATCACAATTACTGGATGTAAATGTTTATGAGAAATTGTTTACTTGACCCCACATTAACTATTCAGAAAGAGGCGTGGAAACTCATTGGTGAGGGGTTAAGTGCAGGATACTTTGATGAAGACACAGCATCATTTCTTACACAAAAACATCCTATTAGACCCCTCCTTTACTGTATTCCAAAAGTACATAAGGATCCTGTTAATCCCCCAGGTTGGCCCATCATCTCGGCTAGGGGTTCAATAATGCAGCCTCTAGCTCAATATATAGACCATTATATTCAGCCCTGTGTATGGGAATTGGATACTGTTGTAAAGTAAACTGGTCATTTTTTGAGACTGTTAAATAAGGTATCAAGACACTTTTCAGGATATTATATTAGTTATGCTAGATGTGTCTAGCTTATATACTAATATCTCCATTGAAGAGGAAATTAAGATAGCGGGTGATTTGGTTACCTTAAGTGAGAAATATGAGGGACCTGATTTTATCTATCTGTAGAAACTACTAAGATTTATCCTTAACAACAATTATTTTAAATTTGAGGAAGATTATTATATGCAACTAATGGGAACTGCAATGGGTTTAAATGTAGCGCCTTGATTTGCTAATATGTTTATGTATGATTATGAGAAGAGACACATCCTGAGTGATCCACTATATTCACAGTTCATTGGGACATTGATGATTTGTTCCTAATATGGACAGGAGATATGCAGAGTCTGACTGACTTTATTAATAAGCTGAATAGGATTGATTAAAAGATTAGCTTCACTATGAATGCAAGTTATTCTCATCTAAATTACTTAGATGTTATGATTATCAAACAGAATGATAGCTTAATCCCAGACTTATACTCTAAGGAGACAGATAGAAACACTCTGTTACTGGCATCCAGTTTCCATCCCAGGGGACTGGTTAACAGTTTGCCTATTAGCCAACTACATAGGGTTAAAAGAATTGTTTCAGACCCTGTACTAAGAGAATTAAGAGAAAGAGAAATGATGGATACATTTTTGGCTAGAGGGTACCAGCAGGCGTGTCTCAATAGAGATAAGGTGATTATTACACAAGAACCCTGTGGCACTAATCCCAATGATGGACCTCCCTCATGTGTTTTCACACCTAGATACAATCTACTGCAATTCACAAGAATTGGCACCTACAACAGAGTGACCAATACTCAATAAAATGTTTGGTCAACACCCACTTATGTGCTTCAAAAGGGACAGAAATCTTAAGGACCTGTTGGTCAAGAGTGACCCGATTGGCAGTTATATACATAAGTCCTGGGATACTAAAGTTGGTTGTTATAGGTCTGACGGATGTGTCACTTGCAATAGTTTGATTTTAGGGGAATCATTTGGACACCCACGTGCTGGGAAGATGATGCACTTAAAGCACAGGTTAACTTGTTCATCTGAAATAGTTGTATATATAATTAAGTGCCCATGTGGGTTAATGTATGTTGGTAAAACGGAGCACCCCCTAAAGGACAGAATTGCAAATCATAAATCTACAATCAGACAGGCCATAAAAAATAAAAAAGTGACCACCCGGTTGCCTTACATTTTTTGGAAGCTAACCATGGTGTGCCTGACCTGAGGTGTATGCCCATAGATCAGATTAAACGCCATCCAAGAGGGGACGACACTAAAAAACAGTTACTCTGTAGTGAGGTGTAGTGAATATATATTGTCTACAAATAATTGCCCTGTGGGGGTTAAATAAACAAGTAAAGTTATCATCTTTTCTCTCTGAGAGTTAGAGATCTACTGTTACACTATATTTTTGCTGTGTTTGAAGTGAGATTAAATATGTATGCTTAGGAGCATAATACTGAGTAAATCATTTTTTAAATGCATGTGCCACTTCCATCTATATTATGTTTAGGTTTAGACTTTTGTAATAGATTTGTATTCCGTAAGTGTCTGTCACTCTCTGATCCGGCTCTAGATACATCTTTTGGTAAAAATAATAATATTTTCATTTTTTAATTTTTTAGTTGCAAGTATATTTTTTATTTTGCTGCAGGTAGTGTTAACTTTTTTTCTACTGCTGGTTGTCAGGACAATAGTTATGTCTTGCTGCTCTGATTGGCTTGTTGTTTGGTCTGGGGGCTTTAAAGTCTTTGGTAAATGAAGGGGAAGTATGTGATAGCTGGACCCGGATCAGGTATGACATCACTTCCGGTGTGATGATTTGTTCTGTGTTTCCATGTGTGACATTGTAAATATGTAAGCAGAACTTTTTGTGAGTACCTGTGTACTGTTTTGACAGATTTGTACCCTTGACAAAGGTCCAATGTGAGGAAGGAAACATTGTGAATAACGGATTGTACCGGATAATAAAGAATTTATTTGAATTAAGCAAGAGTGCCTGGTTTACTATACACTGTGTGTGTATATATATATATATATATATATATATATATATATATATATATATATATATATATATATATATATATATATATATATATATATATATATATATATATATATATATATATATAGGCAAAAAATTGGTGTATGCGCACTCTCACCAACGTTCAACAACTACCAGGGTGCTATACGGTGTATGATAGAAAAGCAAAAAAGAAGCACTCACTGGATTTTCATCAAAAAGTGACCAGAAATTTAATGTAGTTTGTGACGTTTCGGGACAACAACAGTCCCTTCCTCTGACAAATAAACACTGAACAAAAGCTGCCTTAAATAGGCTCCCAAATACAGTCCCCTCAGGTTCAGCCAATCAGGCTGAATAATTACACACACCCATTAAGTGACCAATGAAAAAACATAATCCAAATTGTGCATGTGACTGTTATAACGTTATTGGAAAAAAGCTTTAAAAACACATTCCCTTTGGATCCCAATGCTAGTAGTCATGCCCTCTAGTGACAATAAACATCATATGTAATTATCAATCGTCTAAATAAATGCAAAAGATCATAAAATCGTCTATTATTAAACATCCAATCAAACATTGGATTACAAAAACTCAACTTGTAATAGGTTCCAATTCGTCATTCCTCTTACTCCTGATCCGCCCCTTGTTGCCAGGGACGCGATCAGCTGTAAGACTATAGCCATCAACCAAAGTTACAGATCAGCCCCTGATTACTAGGCACACAGACCTCGGTCTAATTCTAACCCTCAAACCGAATGCGCATCACCACACACAATAGCGCATCTACTGCTAAATTCCTTATTGTCTGCACCTTTCTAGATACTCTGTACCCGATCGCCTTGTGAAAAACTAACAAGCATGTAAACATAAAATCGTCCAATGGCAAGATGCCATGTACAAAGAATGGGCGTGTATGAAGGAGCGTGTATGCCTCAGTAGTAGATATGCTAATGTCTAATACATCACCAACCAAAAAGCCAATAGCAAGGAGCCACGACAAAAAATAGGCGTATACATAAAGGCTTGCCTGTCTCAAACATAAATACACTGACATCCGATATATCGCAATCATAAACACAAGCGAAAACCAAAATTAAATAAAAAAGTGAAAACAAAAATCACAACAACACAAAATGCACCAATGTATAAGCCAATATAGGCACATTGTTCCAATCCCTCTGTGCACCGGCGACCGTATCATATATAGCGCAATCGCAATGTTTAAATTGTCAAGATGCACATAAAGCAAAGATCAGCTATATCCAGTGTAACATACCCTTGGGTGCACATAGCTAAACTTATAACAATGATTTACTTCTAGAACACCTTTTTGGTGTCCCGCATATTTAATATGTTTTCTTAAATATTGCCATCTATAAATCAGTGAAATAAATTTAGCCAATCGCTAAAAGTCTAGCCCTACTAGGGCGTGTTTATTAACTCATAGTGCCTAAAAAGTGAGCCTATTGCTCAAATCCTAACGTGAACTATTGTCACTTAAAGATTATACAATCCCCGTCTGGGAAAAAAAGGGGACTGAAAAAATTCCAAAAATTTGTTTAAAGAATATTAACACATGTGTCTAAATGTGTGAACCTAAAATTATCACCTAAAAAGTGCATAAACCTAAAAAATAAGTAAATCTAAAAAATAAAAATAAGTAAATCTAAAATAAAAACATATATCCCCACTTGTTAACCACACCATGTCTTTGCCCCAATCTCGGGCATCCAACTGTACCCCCAAAGGGAAACAAGGGGGGGAGAAGGGAAAGACAAAAAGGGGCTACATCATGTAGGGCATGACAAAACTGCAGAAGGATCCAATAGGAATCGTGTAACCACTCCATTGGAGTGATACACCATACGGACAGTACAATTAAAATAAAACCGTTAAAAACAAAAATTTGCACATGGAGAACTGACAAAGAACAAATATTTCCTATTGAAAAAATATCAATATAATCTTATCAAAAAAAGGCAATTATTCAAGAAAAAGCAAATATATTACAGCGGATTATCATGGACTCTCACCAAAGCATGGAATCACATGGGGATTCCTAAGTAATCAAAAAATAAAAATAAAAATAAATGAAAAATAATAAAAAAATAAAATAAAAAAGTATAAACAGGCCAAAAAGTGTAAAAATAGGTCAAAAATAGAATCCAAAATCAATTGAAAAAATCAAAAAATCAAAAAAATCAAAAAAATCAAAAAAATAAATAATAATAATTGTAGCCAAAAATGTATGCATAGAATCAAAAACAAAAGGGTCTTTTGATCCATCCTCAAATAACCCTACTATCAGCACCTTCACTGGTTTTCTTTCTAACAACATCAAAGACAGACCAGACATGTCAATAAGAGACAATCTAACAAAAGACGAGAGATTGGCCCTTAAATCCTTAAGTGAAGATTCTTCAATCGTGATTCGCCCTGCAGATAAGGGTGGGGCTATTGTGATCATGGACGTGTCATACTACAAATCCGAGATTCTCAGCCAGTTGAGAGATACAAATACCTATCTAGCTTTGGATAGGGATCCCACTTCAAAATTAAAGAGGAGAATTGACACAACTTTGATTGAGTATAAAAATAAGGGTCTGATCACACAAGATGACTACAACTTCTTACGTCGAGAACATCCACTGATTCCCCTATTATACACCTTACCTAAGGTTCATAAAAATGCACAACAACCACCGGGGAGACCTATTGTCTCGGCTAGAGGGTCTTTACTTCAGCCTTTAGCCCAGTTTGTGGATTTCTATTTACAACCTCTTGTTAAATTAACTCCATCCTATATACGGGACTCTCAGGATTTCATCACGAAGATTACTAATTTAAGGAACATCACTGACCAAGATCTATTGGTCACCTTAGACGTGTCAAGCCTATACACTGTAATTCCCCACCATGAAGGCACCAAGGCAGTTATACAGACCTTAAGAAAAGCGGTATATATTGGTCCATCTGAAGAAGTACTTGTTGGCCTGCTCACTCTATGCTTAACAGAGAACTATTTTTTGTTTGATACCACATTCTACAAACAAATTTCGGGGACAGCAATGGGGTCAAATGTGGCCCCATCTTTTGCCAATTTGTTCATGGCTCAACACGAGTCAATCCTGATGAAAGTGTATGATGACAATCGCATCAGACACTATTGTCGCTACATCGACGATCTGTTCTTAATATGGAGTGAGAGTGAGAACAGTCTACTGGAATGGATTAACCATCTTAATTCATTGGCAAGTCCAATTAAATTTACACACACAGTTAACAACAACAGTGTGGACTACCTGGACGTGAGAGTGTTCAAAGTAGAAGACAGACTGGGAACAACGCTATTCCGTAAAGAAACTGACCGCAATTCATTATTACATGCGAAAAGCTGCCATCAACCTAGCCTTATCCGTAACATTCCCAAGGCTCAATACCAACGTGTAATTAGAAACAACACGGATGAAACAACATGTGAACAACAACTACAGGATATGAAAAAACGTTTTATCCAGAGGGGATACAAAGCAAATGAGTTAAGAGATATGAAGACTCAAGCATTAAACACGGGAGGCACAACAGCTATCACATCATCTGACAACACCAATCAATTTACTTTTGTGACCACATATTCCCCTGGAGTAGTACCACTAACGAGAATGGTCAAGGAAGAATGGAAACTAATAGAAGCAGACAACACCTTACCATTCAAAGATTGGAAACCACCAAGAATAGGTTTCAGACGGGGCAAAAACCTTAGAGATATCTTGCTAAAGGCCGACATTAACCCAGATGGTGGTTCACAAACGTGGTTAAAAACAAAGAAAAAGGGCTGTTATCGATGCATCAGCTGCGTGACCTGTAGTGGGATGCTCACCGGCTCCCAGTTCCACCATCCAGAAAGCAACAAAATCTATAACATCAGATATTTCCTTACTTGCACCACAAAATATGTCGTGTATTTATTAAACTGCCCGTGTGGCAAGTTTTATGTTGGTAAGACGACAGATGATGCCAAAACCAGGATGGCCAATCATAGATCTAGTATCAGACTGGCAATACGAAATGGAAAGGCGGACCAACCGGTGGCGAGACACTTTTTGGAGGCGGGGCATTCAGTCAATGACTTGAGATTTAGACTCATTGACCATGTACCAGTCCCTAGGAGAGGGGGCAATAGGGGTAATCTCCTATTACGCAAGGAATCAAGATGGATCTATGAATTGGGGACTATACACCCTAGAGGACTCAATACCCACACTGGATGGCAATGTTTTCTGTGAACTTTGATTTTGACTTTTTGGTCTTTTTGTCCCCTTTTTTGATTCTTTAGGAATCCATAAGAGATTCTATGCCTCTGAGAAAGTCCATGATATCCCGCTGTTACATATATGAGAGTCCATGAGTCCATTATCAGCAATGCATATTTTTTTCAAATTTTTTTCAAATTTTTTTGATTTTTAATTGTTTTGGATTCTATTTTTGATCTATTGTTATAAATTTTGGCCTGTTTTTTATTCTATGCATACATTTTTGGCTATCATTATTATTATTGATTTTTTTGATTTTTTTGATTTTTTTGATTTTTTGATTTTTTCAATTGATTTTGGATTCTATTTTTGACCTATTTTTACACTTTTTGGCCTGTTTATACTTTTTTATTTTATTTTTTTATTATTTTTCATTTATTTTTATTTTTATTTTTTGATTACTTAGGAATCCCCATGTGATTCCATGCTTTGGTGAGAGTCCATGATAATCCGCTGTAATATATTTGCTTTTTCTTGAATAATTGCCTTTTTTTGATAAGATTATATTGATATTTTTTCAATAGGAAATATTTGTTCTTTGTCAGTTCTCCATGTGCAAATTTTTGTTTTTAACGGTTTTATTTTAATTGTACTGTCCGTATGGTGTATCACTCCAATGGAGTGGTTACACGATTCCTATTGGATCCTTCTGCAGTTTTGTCATGCCCTACATGATGTAGCCCCTTTTTGTCTTTCCCTTCTCCCCCCCTTGTTTCCCTTTGGGGGTACAGTTGGATGCCCGAGATTGGGGCAAAGACATGGTGTGGTTAACAAGTGGGGATATATGTTTTTATTTTAGATTTACTTATTTTTATTTTTTAGATTTACTTATTTTTTAGGTTTATGCACTTTTTAGGTGATAATTTTAGGTTCACACATTTAGACACATGTGTTAATATTCTTTAAACAAATTTTTGGAATTTTTTCAGTCCCCTTTTTTTCCCAGACGGGGATTGTATAATCTTTAAGTGACAATAGTTCACGTTAGGATTTGAGCAATAGGCTCACTTTTTAGGCACTATGAGTTAATAAACACGCCCTAGTAGGGCTAGACTTTTAGCGATTGGCTAAATTTATTTCACTGATTTATAGATGGCAATATTTAAGAAAACATATTAAATATGCGGGACACCAAAAAGGTGTTCTAGAAGTAAATCATTGTTATAAGTTTAGCTATGTGCACCCAAGGGTATGTTACACTGGATATAGCTGATCTTTGCTTTATGTGCATCTTGACAATTTAAACATTGCGATTGCGCTATATATGATACGGTCGCCGGTGCACAGAGGGATTGGAACAATGTGCCTATATTGGCTTATACATTGGTGCATTTTGTGTTGTTGTGATTTTTGTTTTCACTTTTTTATTTTATTTTGGTTTTCGCTTGTGTTTATGATTGCGATATATCGGATGTCAGTGTATTTATGTTTGAGACAGGCAAGCCTTTATGTATACGCCTATTTTTTGTCGTGGCTCCTTGCTATTGGCTTTTTGGTTGGTGATGTATTAGACATTAGCATATCTACTACTGAGGCATACACGCTCCTTCATACACGCCCATTCTTTGTACATGGCATCTTGCCATTGGACGATTTTATGTTTACATGCTTGTTAGTTTGTCACAAGGCGATCGGGTACAGAGTATCTAGAAAGGTGCAGACAATAAGGAATTTAGCAGTAGATGCGCTATTGTGTGTGGTGATGCGCATTTGGTTTGAGGGTTAGAATTAGACCGAGGTCTGTGTGCCTAGTAATCAGGGGCTGATCTGTAACTTTGGTTGATGGCTATAGTCTTACAGCTGATCGCGTCCCTGGCAACAAGGGGCGGATCAGGAGTAAGAGGAATGACGAATTGGAACCTATTACAAGTTGAGTTTTTGTAATCCAATGTTTGATTGGATGTTTAATAATAGACGATTTTATGATCTTTTGCATTTATTTAGATGATTGATAATTACATATGATGTTTATTGTCACTAGAGGGCATGACTACTAGCATTGGGATCCAAAGGGAATGTGTTTTTAAAGCTTTTTTCCAATAACGTTATAACAGTCACATGCACAATTTGGATTATGTTTTTTCATTGGTCACTTAATGGGTGTGTGTAATTATTCAGCCTGATTGGCTGAACCTGAGGGGAGTGTATTTGGGAGCCTATTTAAGGCAGCTTTTGTTCAGTGTTTATTTGTCAGAGGAAGGGACTGTTGTCCCGAAACGTCACAAACTACATTAAATTTCTGGTCACTTTTTGATGAAAATCCAGTGAGTGCTTCTTTTTTGCTTTTCTATATATATATATATATATATATATATATATATATATATATACGTATATAATTTTAATGTCTTTATGTTGGTTTTGATGCACATTTGCTTTAACCTTTACACTTTACAAGAGGTCTTCACTTGCGCTAATAAGACGGGCGCAAATTTGGTTTGCACTCATTTACACCCATTTACTTTCAACTTGTAATATGCTCACAAGTTAGCGTGGTTACGATATTGCTTATAGCGTCCCACACTATCAATAGCACACCATTTGTTATCTAGGGCTAGATGTTCTAAAACTTTTGACCATATATTTGAATGTCTAGTAAGTCTTGAGTGAAACAATTCAAATTTGAAGTTAATTTTCCAAAAGTTGCTCAATGTGGCCAATCAAGGGTAGATACGCAAAGAAATATGTAATTTTCATGGTTTGTGGAAAGTTGTAATGTTAAGATATTTAAAACCTCTATCAATGCAATAAAATTAGTTTATTATGAGAGGGGAAATAAAATATACTAATGTCTTTCAGTATCTTATTTGGATTAATATAATTTTCTATTTATTTCTAATACCTAGATTGACATTATGTAAACAATAATTGAATTGCAGCTACTTGAATTAGATATACTGTAGCTCGTCATGCACATCCCAACCTGCAGGCACACGATGAGCCCGTACATGCAGGGGGATCACCGTTAAAACACTGTTTTGGTGATCCACACATTACAGGCTGGGGATCATTGGTGGCCTAGTGGGAGGCACTTCCAGGCTTCATGGAAGTGCCAGTGATGTTACCATGTGCATACACTGGTAGTGATGTCGCGGACTTAAAATTTTCGGTTCGCGAACGGCGGACTCGAACTTCCGGCATTGTTCGCGAATCGCCATTGAATTCAATAGGCAGGCGAATTTTAAAACCTACAAGGACTCTTTCTGGCCACAATAGTGATGGAAAGGTTGTTTCAAGGTTACTAACACCTCCACTGTGGCATGCTGGAGGGGGATCCCTGTTAAAACTCCCATGTAAAATTACATAGTTTATGCAGAGTCTGCTTTTAACCCATAAAGGGCCTAAATCACCTAACATTCCCAAATTGTTTGCAATAACATGCTTTAAAACATCAGTAATGATGTCGTATCTATCAGGTAGTGTAAGGGTTACGGCCGCATCACAGTGACAGAGCAAACTCCAAGTGTAACACACCGCAATCAACCGCAAACAGTCCACTTGCAGAACCACGAGATAGGTAGATTTGATAGATAGATACATAGATTACATAGCTCAATCGATGCAATATACATACGATCGATACACTGTACATAGCTCAATAGATGCAATATACATTTGATGGATCCGAATTACATCGATCAATAGATGCAATATACATTTGATAGATACGAATGTTATGGAATCAAAGATGCAATATACATTTTATAGATACGAATGACATCAACCAAAATATGTAATATACATTTTATAGATACGAATTACATCGATCAAAAGATGCAATCTACATTTGATCGATACGTTTGATAGTTCGATCGATTTGATATATAAATAAATGGATTTGAAATATATATAATTTCCCTGACAGAGTATAACAATAAGACATGTGGTCTGTGACCCGTGGTGTGTAAAGTAGTACTATTCTTAACATTTTACTACAACCTGTTACTCCCCCAATCGGTTGAGGTCTATATGGCCTTCATTTTTAGAACCGGGAGATGGAAGAAGATGATTGTTCTGTCCTCCTACTTCAAATTTGTCAGAAACACAAGTGGCTGTCTCAAAACAGTCCGGACAGAAGATAGATCAATCGATAGGATAGATAGATATACATAGACTGATAGTTAGATAGAATCGACAGAAGAAAAATAGATAGATTTTTTAGATATATAATGCGGTCTTGGACCCAACTAGGTTGTGTTAAGTAGTATTATTCTTCACACTTTCAGCCCTGTAACTCACCCTATTGGTGGAGGTCTATATGGCGGTTATGATTACCCTGACAAAGTATAACAACAAGACATGCAGTCTGGGACCCATGGTAATTTTGTTGTGTTAAGTAAAACTTTTCTTATCACTTGAATCCCTCTTACCCACCCTTTTGTTGGAGTTCTATATGGCCTGCATGATTAGCCTGACAAAGTATAATAAGAAAACATCTGGTCTGGGACCCATGGTAACTAGGTTGTGTTTAAGTAGTACTATTCTTAGAACTGTAATCCCTGTTACTCCCCCTATCAAGGGCGGTCTATATGGCCTGCATGATTTCCCTGACAAAGTATAACAACAAGACACACAGTGTTGAACCCATGGTAACTAGCTTGTGTTAATTAGTACTTTTCTTAGCACTTTAATCCCTGTTACCCCCCCTATCGGGGGAGGTCTATATGGCCTGCCTGATTACCCTGAAAAAATATAATAATAAGACATGCGGTCTGGGACCCATGTTAACTAGGTTGTGTTTTAAGTAGTACCATTCTTAGCACTTTAATCTCTGTAACTCCCCCTATTTGGGGAGGTCTATACGGCCTGGATGATTACCCATACAAAATATAATAATAAGACATCTGCTCTGGGTCTTGACCCCATGGTAACTATGTTGTGTTAAGTAGTAATGTCCCTTAGCATTTAAATAGCTAGTAGCTCACCCTATTGGGTGGCGGTCTATATGGCCTGCATGATTACCCTTACAAAATATAATAATCAAAACATGTGGTCTGGGACCCATGGTAACTAGGTTGTGTTAAGTAGTAATTTCCTTTGCGATTTTAATACCTTGTTAGGGGAAGGTCTATATGGCCTGCATGATTACCCTTACAAAATATAATTACAACACATGCGGTCTGGGACCCATGGTAACCTAGGTTTGTTTAAGTATTACTCTTCTTAGCATTTTAATTACCTGTTACTCACCCTATCGTGGGAGGTCTATATGGCCTGAATGATTACCTATACAAAATATAATAAGACATCTGCTCTGGGTCTTTGACCCATGGTAACTAGGTTGTGATAATTTGTACTGTTCTTAGCATTTTAATACCTGTTACACCCTTTTGGGGGAGGTCTATATGGCCTGCATGATTACCCTGAGAAAGTATAACAACAAGACACGCGGTGTGGGACCCATGGTAACTAGCTTGTGTTAATTAGTACTGTTCTTAGCATTTTAATACCTGTTACTCACCCTATCTGGGGAGGTCTATATGGCCTGCATGATTACCCTTACAAAATAGAATAACAAGACATGCGGTCTGGCACCCATGGTAACTAGGTTGTGTAAAGTAGTACTCTTCTTAGCATTTTATCGGGGGAGGTCTATATGGCCTGCATGATTACCCTAACAAAATATAATAATAAGACATATGCTCTAGGACCCATGTTAACTTTGTGTTAAGTAGTACTGTTCTTAGCATTTCAATACCTGTTACTCACCCTATTGGTGGAGTTCTATATGGCCTGCATGATTACCCTTACAAAATATAATAACAAAACAAATGCTCTGGGACCCATGGTAACTAACTAGGTTGTGTTCAGTAGTACTGTTCTTAGCAGTTTAATACCTGTTACAACACCGAATGGTGGCAGGTCTATCTGGCCTTCATGATTAGCCTCACCCAAACCCAAAAAAAAGCCAAGCGGTCTTGGATTAACACCCATGGCTAACTCGGTTGTTTCAAGTAGTACTATTCTTAGCACTTTCATCTCATCATCCCTGTTACTTCCAGGACTCTTGGTGGTCTACATGGCCATCATGATTAGCCTAACCAAATACTACAATCCAACCTTGGCTCAGTCTTCATAAGGCCCTTCATTGGCTGTATTTTGGTAGTACTGTTCTTATTAGTTTAACCCCTTAATGACCACAGCACTTTTCCATTTTCTGTCCGTTTGGGACCAAGGCTATTTTTACATTTTTGCGGTGTTTGTGTTTAGCTGTAATTTTCCTCTTGCTCATTTACTGTACCCACACATATTATATACCGTTTTTCTCGCCATCAAATGGACTTTCCAAAGATACCATTATTTTCATCATATCTTATAATTTACTATAAATTTTTTTATAAAATATGAGAAAAAAATGGAAAAAAAAATACTTTTTCTAACTTTGACCCCCAAAATCTGTTACACATCTACAACCATCAAAAAACACCCATGCTAAATATTTTCTAAATTTTATTCTGAGTTTAGAAATACCCAATGTTTACATGTTCTTTGCTTTTTTTGCACGTTATAGGGCCATAAATACAAGTAGCACTTTGCTATTTCCAAACCATTTTATTCAAGATTAGCGCTAGTTACATTGGGACACTGATATCTTTCAGGAATCCCTGAATATCCCTTGACATGTATATATTTTTTTTTAGAAGACATCCCAAAGTATTGATCTAAGCCAATTTTGGTATATTTCATGCCACCATTTCACCGCCAAATGCGATCAAATACAAAAAATCGTTCACTTTTTCACAAACTTTCGGTTTCTCACTGAAATTATTTACAAACAGCTTGTGCAATTATGGCATAAATGGTTGTAAATTTTTCTCTGGGATCCCCTTTGTTCAGAAATAGCAGACATATATGGCTTTGGCATTGCTTTTTGGTAATTAGAAGGCCGCTAAATGCCGCTGCGCACCACACGTGTATTATGCCCAGCAGTGCAGGGGTTAATTAGGGAGCTTGTAGGGAGCTTGTAGGGTTAATTTTAGCTTTAGTGTAGTGTAGCAGACAACCCAAAGTATTGATCTAGGCCCATTTTGGTATATTGCATGCCACCATTTTACCGCCAAATGCGATCAAATAAAAAAAAAAGTTGAATTTTTCACAATTTTAGGTTTCTCACTGAAATGATTTACAAACAGCTTGTGCAATTATGGCACAAATGGTTGTAAATGCTTCTCTGGGATCCCCTTTGTTCAGAAATAGCAGACATATATGACTTTGGCGTTGCTTTCTGGTAATTAAAAGGCCGCTAAATGCTGCTGCGCATCACACCACAATTGTCCCCGCCATCTTAAGTACTGGCAGAAAGTCTGCCAGTACTAAAATAAAAGTTTTTTTATTTTAATTTTTATTTTTTAAAGCATATTTACATATGCTGTTGTGTAGCATCCCCCCTTAGCCCCCAACATCCCTGATCCCCCCCCCCCCAAAACAGCTCTCTAATCCTCCCCATCTGCCTTATTGGGGGCCATCTTGGGTACTGGCAGCTGTCTGCCAGTACCAATTTTGCAAAATAAAAAGTTTTTTTTTGTTTTTATTTTTATTTTCTGTAGTGTAGCTTCCCCCTTCCCCACAGACCAACCCCCACCACCTGCCTGATCTTTTTTTTGTCCAACTTTTTTTCCCCTTTTCTGTCCATTTTACTGTTTTTTCTGTAGTGCAGCGGTTCCCACCCGCTCCCTCCCGTGCACGCGCCCGCCCTCCCGTGCACACGCGCGCGCGCGTGCACGCCCCCGGGCACACCCGCCCCCGATCCCGCCCCCCTCAGCATCATCCAGGGCCATCGATGGCCGCCACCCGCCTCCCACACTGGCTCCCACCCACCAACGAACCTAGCCGTTAATGTCCGGTGCAGAGAGGGCCACAGAGTGGCTCTCTCTGCATCGGATGGCTAAAAATGATTATTGCAGGATGCCTCGATATCGAGGCATCACTGCAATAACCGGAAAGCAGCTGGAAGCGAGCAGGATCACTTCCAGCTGCTTTCCACACCGAGGACGTGCAGGGTACGTCCTCAGGCGTTAACTGCCTTTTTTGTGAGGACGTACCCTGCACGTCCTAGGTCGTTAAGGGGTTAATAGCTGATACAACACCGAATGGTGGCAGCTCTATATGGCCTGCATGATTAGCCACACCCAAAACAAAAGTAAAGCCAAGAGGTCTCATGTCATCCCTGTTACTTCCAGGACTCTCGGTGGTGGTCTACATGGCCATCATGATTAGCCAAACCAAATACTACAATACAACCTTGGTTCAGTCTTCATAAGGCCCTTCATTGGCTGTATTTTGGTAGTTCTGTTCTTATTAGTTTAATAGATGATACAACACCGAATGGTGGCAGCTCTATATGGGCTGCATGATTAGCCGCACCCAAAACAAAAATAAAGCCAAGCGGTCTTGGATTAACACCCATGGCTAACTCAGTTGTTTCAAGTAGTACTATTCTTAGCACTTTTATCTCATCATCCCTGTTACTTCCAGGACTCTCGGTGGTGGTCTACATGGCCATCATGATTAGCCTAACCAAATACTACAATCCAACCATGGCTCAGTCTTCATAAGGCCCTTCATTGGCTGTATTTTGGTAATTCTGTTCTTATTAGTTTAATAGATGATACAACACCGAATGGTGTCAGCTCTATATGGCTGGCATGATTAGCCGCACCCAAAACAAAAATAAAGCCAAGCGGTCTTGGATTAACACCCATGGCTAACTCAGTTGTTTCAAGTAGTACTAATCTTAGCAATTTCATCTCATCATCCCTGTTACTTCCAGGACTCTCGGTGGTGGTCTAGATGGCCATCATGATTAGCCTAACCAAATACTACAATCCAACCATGGCTCAGTCTTCATAAGGCCCTTCATTGGCTGTATTTTGGTAATTCTGTTCTTATTAGTTTAATAGATGATACAACACTGAATGGTGTCAGCTCTATATGGCTGGCATGATTAGCCACACCCAAAACAAAAATAAAGCCAAGCGGTCTTGGATTAACACCCATGGCTAACTCAGTTGTTTCAAGTAGTACTAATCTTAGCAATTTCATCTCATCATCCCTGTTACTTCCAGGACTCTCGGTGGTGGTCTAGATGGCCATCATGATTAGCCTAACCATATACTACAATCCAACCTTGGCTCAGTCTTCATAAGGCCCTTCATTGGCTGTATTTTGGTAGTTCTGTTCTTATTAGTTTAATAGATGATACAACACCAAATGGTGGCAGCTCTATATGGCCTGCATGATTAGCCGCACCCAAAACAAAAGTAAAGCCAAGAGGTCTTGGATTAACACCCATGGCTAACTCGGTTGTTTCAAGTAGTACTATTCTTAGCACTTTCATGTCATCCCTGTTACTTCCAGGAGTCTCGGTGGTAGTCTACATGGCCATCATGATTAGCCAAACCAAATACTACAATACAACCTTGGCTCAGTCTTCATAAGGCCCTTCATTGGCTGTATTTTGGTAGTTATGTTCTTATTAGTTTAATAGATCATACAACACTGAATGGTGGCAGCTCTATATGGCCTGCATGATTAGCCACACCCAAAACAAAAATAAAGCCAAGCGGTCTTGGATTAACACCCATGGTTAACTCGGTTGTTTCAAGTAGTACTATTCTTAGCACTTTCATCTCATCATCCCTTTTACTTCCAGGACTCTCGGTGGTAGTCTACATGGTCATCATGATTAGCCTAACCAAATACTACAATCCAACCTTGGCTCAGTCTTCATAAGGCCCTTCATTGGCTGTATTTTGGTAGTACTGTTCTTATTAGTTTAATAGCTGATACAACACAGAATGGTGGCAGCTCTATATGGCCTGCATGAGTAGCCGCACCCAAAACAAAAATAAAGCCAAGAGGTCTTGGATTAACACCCATGGCTCACTCGGTTGTTTCAAGTAGTACTATTCTTAGCACTTTCATGTCATCCCTGTTACTTCCAGGACTCTCGGTGGTGGTCTACATGGCCATCATGATTAGCCAAACCAAATACTACAATACAACCTTGGCTCAGTCTTCATAAGGCCCTTCATTGGCTGTATTTTGGTAGTTCTGTTCTTATTAGTTTAATAGATGATACAACACCGAATGGTGGCAGCTCTATATGGCCTGCATGATTAGCCGCACCCAAAGTCCAAAAAAAGCCAAGCGGTCTTGCACTAACACCCATGGCTAACTTTTTGTTTTCAAGTTGTACTATTCTTAGCACCTTCATCTCATCCCTTACTTCTATGTCTCTCGGGGGTGGTCTACATGGCCATCATGATTACCCTCACCAAAATATAACAACAATACGTGCGTGCAGGGAACCATGGTAAGGTTACTTCCTTTCGCAAAATCGTGTATAACAGTTGCAGGCAGAGGATCTAACCCTGCATTATGGCTGCACCTCTCCCTTAAAGAGGCATGCATTACAGAGTCTGTGGGTATGTATGCAAAGAGCTGGCCTGTCTAAAAGGAGCAGCAAGGCAGTACAGGTCGTTCTCCTTCAGCCGTTTTATACGCTGTCCCACGGCCACGACCCTCAACAGCCACAACAGAATGAAACACCACATATGAAATCCTTTTGAACAATAGAGTACAGGTACGGCATTGATTTTAGTTACATGGCAATATTTATTATGAACCGTGAAATTGAAAACAAATACAGGATTGGACACACAGTACAGTACAGGTCGTTCTCCTTCAGCCTTTTTAGAAGAGTGTTCCGGACCCTCAACAAAAACAACAGCAGGAAAGAGGACATATGGCATCCTTTTGAACAATAGAGTACAGGTACATCATTGATTTTAGAAACCCAGAGATATTTTTTGGCAAATGGGCAATAGACAAAAACATTCATTGGACACCCAGTACAATTCTTTATCTTTAGTCCTTTTTATAAGAGGGTCCCGGACCCTCAACAAAAATGACAGCAGTAAAGAGGACATATGGCATCCTTTTGAACAATAGATGACAGGTAAGGCATTGATTTTAGAAACCCATAGATAATTTTGGTAAAATGGGAAATAGAAAAATACAATGAGTGGACACCCAGTACACTTCTTTATCCTTAGGCCTTTTTATAAGAGGGTCCCAGAGCCTCAACAGAAACAACAGCATGAAAGAGGACATATGTCATCCTTTTGAACAATTGATTACAGTTAAGGCATTGATTTTAGAATCCCTGAGATAATTTATATGAACAGGGAAATAGAAAAAAAAATGATTGGACACCCAGTACACTTCTTTATCCTTAGGCCTTTTTATAAGAGGGTCCCGGACCCTCAACAGAAACGACAGCAGGAAAGAGGACATATGGCATCCTTTTGGACAATTGATTACAGTTAAGGAATTGATTTTAGAATCCCTGAGATAATAATTTATATGAACAGGGAAATAGAAAAAAACCATTGATTGGACACCCAGTACACTTCTTTATCCTTAGGCCTTTTTATAAGAGGGTCCCGGAGCCTCAACAGAAACAACAGCATGAAAAAGGACATATGGCATCCTTTTGAACTATTGATTACAGTTAAGGCATTGATTTTAGAATCCCTGAGATAATAATTTATATGAACAGGGAAATAGAAAAAAAAATTGATTGGACACCCAGTACACTTCTTTATCCTTAGGCCTTTTTATAAGAGGGTCCCGGACCCTCAACAGAAACGACAGCAGGAAAGAGGACATATGGCATCCTTTTGGACAATTGATTACAGTTAAGGCATTGATTTTAGAATCCCTGAGATAATAATTTATATGAACAGGGAAATAGAAAAAAACATTGATTGGACACCCAGTACACTTCTTTATCCTTAGGCCTTTTTATAAGAGGGTCCCGGACCCTCAACAGAAACGACAGCAGGAAAGAGGACATATGGCATCCTTTTGAACAATTGATTACAGTTAAGGCATTGATTTTAGAATCCCTGAGATAATTTATATGAACAGGGAAATAGAAAAAAAAATTGATTGGACACCCAGTACACTTCTTTATCCTTAGGCCTTTTTATAAGAGGGTCCCAGAGCCTCAACCAAAACAACAGCATGAAAGAGGACATATGGGATCCTTTTGAACAATTAATTACAGGTAAGGCATTGATTTAAGAATCCCTGAGATAATTTATATGAACCAGGAAATAGAAAAAAGCATTGATTGGATACCCAGTACACTTCTTTATCCTTAGAACTTTTTAGCAGAGGTTCCAGGACCATCAACAGAAACAACTGCAGGAAAGAGGACTTATGGCATGCTTTTGAACAATAGATGACAGGTAAGGCATTGATTTTAGAAACCCAGAGATAATTTGTTGCAACTGGCAAATAAAAAAACAAACATTGATTGGACACCTAGTACACTTCTTTATCCTTTTGCCTTGTTATAAGAGGGTCCCAGACCCTCAATAAAAACAAGAGCACTGAGCTGGGCATAGGAGTACAAGGGAGTGTGACAATAATAATGTGAAGGGGAAGATTGCAGTGTTGTGGCATTTTGAATTTGTTATCATGGGAAGTACTTGCAATGACCTTGCTCTGGTGAATCCATATTGCAAATGTCTTTTTTAAGGCACTGTTTGTCTATTTTTTGAATATCAGCATTTGGTAAATCAAGCGTGACTTAAGGCTGGTGAGAACCAACCTTTCTTCTGGCTGTTTGAAAATGTTGTGGCTCTGGACAAACATGTGAATAAGGGTCCATCGGCCATATTCTGCACGCAACCCCTTTGATGATTGATGCTAAAAATGTGTCACCTGCAAGCAGAGATTGTTACTTCTGTCTAAATCTTCCTGGTATGGACAGGCCACTGTTTCCCACAGCAAGTCATAAGCTTTAACTACAAGATTGTCTTGCGTATGATAGGAAATCATAGTTTATTAAAGTCTGTACTATCACCACAAAAGCTGAACTTCTTGAAGCAATGAAAATGCCAGAAATTTCCTGTGCTTATGGATGACAAGGAGGACGTCCTGTCGTGCACAGAGATGGAGAGTATTGTTGGTTTCCCTGTACACAACACAGAGATGTCTCCAACATCACCATAAACACAAGACAGCGACTCTTGTGTGAAGTTCCTGGAGTGTTCCGGTAGCCATCTCTTTGCGCTCCGAAAGGAATATTTTATCAGTCTTTTTGTATACATTTGACATCAGATTTGGAGACTGTGGTGACGCACATTTTATTTACTGTTGTGCAAGCTGTGGCAATTTCAATTGGCATTAAAAAGTAAGATTTGGAGAGGTGACGCACATTTTACGCACGCTGTGCCAAATGCAATTTGCAGTGAAAAGAATCTGCTAACAACCACTACCTAGGACCACGCCTGACTCCTGAAGTCATGCTTCAGTTAGTAACTCAAGTTAAATTAATTTTTTTTTTTTTTTTTTTATTATTATGCTCAGCAGATTCAAAACATACCATTCTTCTAGTCATATCACACGACATGTCAAAATGCTGCATGGAAAATGGCAGTGTGCAAAGTCATAATCTTAGTGAACCTATAAGTGCATTAAATTTTCTAAAATAAACAAAAATACAGAGAAAAAAAAAAAAAAAAGGAAAGAGGACATATGGCATCCATTTGAACAATAGTTACATTTAAGGCATTGATTTTAGAAACCCAGAGATAATTTGTTGCAACTGGGAAATCTAAAAAAACATTGATTAGACACCCAGTACACTTATTTATCCTTAGGCCTTTTTAGCAGAGGCTCCAGGACCCTCAACAAAACCAGCAGCAGGAAAGGGGACACATGGCATCCTTTTGAAAAATAGATTACAGGAAAGGCATTGATTTTAGAAACACAGAGATAATTTGTTGCAACCGGGAAATCTAAAAAAACATTGATTAGACACCCAGTACACATATTTATCCTTAGACCTTTTTATAAGAGGGTCCCGGAGCCTCAACAAAAACAGCAGCAGGAAAGAGGACATATGGCATCCTTTTGAACAATAGATTACATTTAAGGTATTGATTTTAGAAACCCAGAGATAATTTGTTGCAACCGGGAAATCTAAAAAAAACATTGATTAGACACCCAGTACACTTATTTATCCTTAGAACTTTTTAGCAGAGGTTCCAGGACCATCAACAGAAACAACTGCAGGAAAGAGGACTTATGGCATGCTTTTGAACAATAGATGACAGGTAAGGCATTGATTTTAGAAACCCAGAGATAATTTGTTGCAACTGGCAAATAAAAAAACAAACATTGATTGGACACCTAGTACACTTCTTTATCCTTTTGCCTTGTTATAAGAGGGTCCCAGACCCTCAATAAAAACAAGAGCACTGAGCTGGGCATAGGAGTACAAGGGAGTGTGACAATAATAATGTGAAGGGGAAGATTGCAGTGTTGTGGCATTTTGAATTTGTTATCATGGGAAGTACTTGCAATGACCTTGCTCTGGTGAATCCATATTGCAAATGTCTTTTTTAAGGCACTGTTTGTCTATTTTTTGAATATCAGCATTTGGTAAATCAAGCGTGACTTAAGGCTGGTGAGAACCAACCTTTCTTCTGGCTGTTTGAAAATGTTGTGGCTCTGGACAAACATGTGAATAAGGGTCCATCGGCCATATTCTGCACGCAACCCCTTTGATGATTGATGCTAAAAATGTGTCACCTGCAAGCAGAGATTGTTACTTCTGTCTAAATCTTCCTGGTATGGACAGGCCACTGTTTCCCACAGCAAGTCATAAGCTTTAACTACAAGATTGTCTTGCGTATGATAGGAAATCATAGTTTATTAAAGTCTGTACTATCACCACAAAAGCTGAACTTCTTGAAGCAATGAAAATGCCAGAAATTTCCTGTGCTTATGGATGACAAGGAGGACGTCCTGTCGTGCACAGAGATGGAGAGTATTGTTGGTTTCCCTGTACACAACACAGAGATGTCTCCAACATCACCATAAACACAAGACAGCGACTCTTGTGTGAAGTTCCTGGAGTGTTCCGGTAGCCATCTCTTTGCGCTCCGAAAGGAATATTTTATCAGTCTTTTTGTATACATTTGACATCAGATTTGGAGACTGTGGTGACGCACATTTTATTTACTGTTGTGCAAGCTGTGGCAATTTCAATTGGCATTAAAAAGTAAGATTTGGAGAGGTGACGCACATTTTACGCACGCTGTGCCAAATGCAATTTGCAGTGAAAAGAATCTGCTAACAACCACTACCTAGGACCACGCCTGACTCCTGAAGTCATGCTTCAGTTAGTAACTCAAGTTAAATTAATTTTTTTTTTTTTTTTTTTATTATTATGCTCAGCAGATTCAAAACATACCATTCTTCTAGTCATATCACACAACATGTCAAAATGCTGCATGGAAAATGGCAGTGTGCAAAGTCATAATCTTAGTGAACCTATAAGTGCATTAAATTTTCTAAAATAAACAAAAATACAGAGAAAAAAAAAAAAAAAGGAAAGAGGACATATGGCATCCATTTGAACAATAGTTACATTTAAGGCATTGATTTTAGAAACCCAGAGATAATTTGTTGCAACTGGGAAATCTAAAAAAACATTGATTAGACACCCAGTAAACTTATTTATCCTTAGGCCTTTTTAGCAGAGGCTCCAGGACCCTCAACAAAACCAGCAGCAGGAAAGGGGACACATGGCATCCTTTTGAAAAATAGATTACAGGAAAGGCATTGATTTTAGAAACACAGAGATAATTTGTTGCAACCGGGAAATCTAAAAAAACATTGATTAGACACCCAGTACACATATTTATCCTTAGACCTTTTTATAAGAGGGTCCCGGAGCCTCAACAAAAACAGCAGCAGGAAAGAGGACATATGGCATCCTTTTGAACAATAGATTACATTTAAGGTATTGATTTTAGAAACCCAGAGATAATTTGTTGCAACCGGGAAATCTAAAAAAAACATTGATTAGACACCCAGTACACTTATTTATCCTTAGGCCTTTTTAGCAGAGGCTCCAGGACCCTCAACAAAACCAGCAGCAGGAAAGAGGACATATGGCATCCTTTTGAAAAATAGATTACAGGAAAGGCATTGGTTTTAGAAACACGGAGATAATTTGTTGCAACCGGGAAATCTAAAAAAACATTGATTAGACACCCAGTACACATATTTATCCTTAGGCCTTTTTATAAGAGGGTCCCGGAGCCTCAACAAAAACAGCAGCAGGAAAGAGGACATATGGCATCCTTTTGAACAATAGATTACATTTAAGGCATTGATTTTAGAAACCCAGAGATAATATGTTGCAACCGGGAAATCTAAAAAAACATTGATTAGATACCCAGTACACTTATTTATCCTTAGGCCTTTTTAGCAGAGGCTCCAGGACCCTCAACAAAACCAGCAGCAGGAAAGAGGACATATGGCATTCTTTTGAAAAATAGATTACAGGAAAGGCATTGATTTTAGAAACACAGAGATAATTTGTTGCAACCGGGAAATCTAAAAAAACATTGATTAGACACCCAGTACACTTCTTTCTCCTTAGGCCTTTTTATAAGAGGGTCCAGGACCCTCAAACAAAAGACCAGCAGGAAAGAGGACATATGGCATCCTTTTGAACAATAGAGTACAGGTACCGCATTGATTTTACAAACCCAGAGATAATTTTTGGCAAATGGGAAATAGAAAAAAACATTGAGTGGACACCCAGTACACTTCTTTCTCCTTAGGCCTTTTTATAAGAGGGTCCAGGACCCTCAAACAAAACACCAGCAGGAAAGAGAACATATGGCATCCTTTTGAACAATAGAGTACAGGTATAGCATTGATTTTACAAACCCAGAGATAATTTTGGGCAAATGGGAAATAGAAAAAAACATTGAGTGGACACCCAGTACACTTTTTTCTCCTTAGGCCTCTTTATAAGAGGGTCCAGGACCCTCAAACAAAACACCAGCTGGAAAGAGAACATATGGCATCCTTTTGAACAATAGAGTACTGGTACGGCATTGATTTTAGAAACCAAGATATAATTGTTTGGAAACGTGAAATTGCCCATAAAACCATGCTTGGACACCCACTCCAGGTCGTTCTCCTTCAGCCTTTTTATAAGAGGGTCCAGCACCCTCAACAGAAACAACTGCAGGAAACACCACCACATATGCCATCCTTTTGCACAAGCGAGTACAGGTATGGCATCCATTTTAGAAACCCGGAGATAATTGAGAGGAACCGGGAACATTTTTCAAAAAATTTGCTGGGGCACCCATTACAGGTCGTTCTCCTTCAGCCTTTTTATACCATTGGCCACGACCTGCTACAGTTACAACAGCATGAAACACCACATATGCCACCCTTTTGCACAATAGAGTACAGTTTTGGCATAGATGGAACACAGAGATAATTTAGAGCAACCAAGAGAGGGATAAAGATGCTCGGTTGGTCCTCCTCCTTCAAATTTGTGGCAATGCGCGTTCAATTTAATGGTCCACCAGATATGAGTGCTGTGCTAAGTTGTACTATTCGTAACAGTTTAATCACTGTTATGTGCCTTATTTTTTTATTTGAGTTTTGTACCCACAGAGCAGCAGCAGAGGCCAGAAAAATTAGGAATGTACAAATGACTGAAAAATTTGGGTATTTCTGTAGCAACTGCTGTAGCAGTGGCCAGAAAAATTGATGTTTGTAAAACATTTATAAAGTGCCCTAAAAGCTTGTGGCTTAAACACTAGTTGTTGGCGGATAAGTCAATCAAGTCCTCCAGCTTTATAACAAAAAAAAGGCCAGCCTGTGTACCAGTTGTAGCCCAAGCCAGCTCATCTCATCATCAGGCCTTTTTTATTCAAATGTATCGCCCAATGTCAGTCCCTTCGGGATCCATCCCTCATTCATTTTTATAAAAGTGAGATAGTCAAGGCTTTTTTGACCTTGGCGACTTCTCTTCTCAGTGACAAAACCTTCTGCTGCACTGAAAGTCCTTTCGGACAGGACACTTGAAGCGGGGCAGGCTAGAAGTTCCATTGCAAATTGGGATAGCTCAGGCCACAAGTCAAGCCTGCACACCCAGAAGTCAAGGGGTCCATCGCTCCTGAGAGTGTCGAGATCCGCAGTTAAAGCTAGGTAGTCTGCTACCTGTTGGCTGAGTCTTTCTCTAAGGCTGGATCCCGAAAGGCTCTGATGATGCATGGGAGTTAAAAAGGTATGCATGTCCTCCAGCAACAAGACGTCAGGAAAGTGTCCTGTCCTTACCGCCGTGGTCGTGGGAGGAGGAGGAGGAGGATTAATTTCATCTCTTCCCCTGTTACATTCCCGTGGTGCTGTGACATCACCCTTATACGCTTTGTAAAGCATAATTTTTAATTTATTCTTAAAATGCTTCATCCTTTCCGACTTGCGGGAATTTGGTAACATTTCAGGCACTTTATGCTTATACCGGGGGTCGAGGAGCATGGACACCCAGTACAGGTCGTTCTCCTTCAGCTTTTTTATACGAGGGTCCCTCAACAGGCACGACAGCACAAAATAACTCATTTGAACAAGGTTGGATGCCGAGCTAATCATGTCCCATTCCTCATCCTCACTGATCTCACTGAGGGTATCTTCTTCCCCCCATCCACATACAACACCACGGGTACCAGAGAGGTGACAACAACAAGCACCCTGGGATGCTTGTTGTGCTCAGTCTTCCTCCTCCTCCTCCTCCTCAAAGCCACATTCCTCCTCTGACTCCTCTTCCTCACAATCCTCTTCCTGCATTGCCGCAGGTCCAACAAGCGATGCTGATTCGGCTGTTTGTGGGGGTGATGGACACCACAACTCTTCCTCTTCATGCTCATCTACGGCCTGATCCAGCACTCTTCGCAGGGCATGCTCCAGGAAGAAAACAAATTGTATGATGTCGCTGATGGTGCCTTCGGTGCGACTGACAAGGTTTGTCACCTCCTCAAAAGGACGCATGAGCCTACAGGCATTGCGAATGAGCGTCCAGTAATTTGGCAAAAATATCCCCAGCTCCCCAGAGGCTGTCCTAGCACCCCGGTCATACAAATACTCATTAACAGCTTTTTCTTGTTGGAGCAGGCGGTCAAACATTATGAGTGTTGAATTCCACCGTGTCGGGCTGTCGCAAATCAAGCACCTCACTGGCAGGTTGTTTCGACGCTGGATATCGGACAAGTGCACCATGGCCGTGTAGGAACGCCTGAAATGGCCACACACCTTCCGGTCCTGCTTCAGGACGTCCTGTAAGCCTCGGTACTTATGGACAAATCATTGTACAATTAGATTACACACATGTGCCATTGCACGGCACATGTGTCAACTTGCCTAATTTCAATGCCGCCACTCAAATTACTTCCATTGTCAGAAACAAACCTTGCCATTCTCCAGTTGGGCGAAGTCAGCCACTGATCCACCTGTGCGTTCAGGCGGGTCAGGAGTGCTGGTAGTCACCAACTCTTCTGCAGAGCCACGCATTCATTGCTTGTCAGAAGTCAGCAGGTTTACCCAATGCACAGTGTAGGTGATATACCTGCCTGACCAATGCTTTGCAGACCAGCTATCCGTGGTCATATGGACCCTTGCCCCAACGCTGTTTGCCAGACATGCCATAACTTCCTTTCTCACAACAGAGTACAGGTTTGGGATTGCCTTTGTGAAAAGAAATTTCTGCCTGGTACCTTCCACTGCGGATGTCCCAATAGATACAATTTTTTTAAAGCATCAGACTCCACCAGCTTGTATGGTAAAAGCTGGGGGGCTAAGAGTTCAGACAAGCCAGCTGTCAGACGCCGGGCAAGGGGGTGACTTTGAGAAATTGGCTTCTTACACTCAAATATGTCCTTGACAGACATCTGACTGTGGGCAGATGACCAGGAACTGCTACGTAAGAGAGACTGAGTGGAGTATGGTTGAGAGGGGGCAAGGAGGACAGCACTGGTTGACGTGGCTGAAGATGCTGGAGCAGGAGGAGGAGGGCGGCTTTCACTTTGTGTGCTGCTTCTACTCATGTGTTCTTCCCATCGGCCTTTGTGATGGGAGACCATGTGCCTTCGCAAAGCAGTTGTACCTAGGTGGCTGTTGGACTTCCCATGACTCAGTTTCTTTTGGCACAGGTTGCAAATGGCATCGCTGTTGTCAGAGGCAGACACACAAAAAAATGCCACACTGCTGAGCTCTGCGATGATGGCATTCTGGCGGTGGCAACAGCATGCGTTGATGGGCATCGGCGTGCTGTCTGGCTGACCCTGGGTGTCGATGCATGCTATCTGACTGTGCCACTAGCTCTTTGAGATGACCTCCCCATGCTTCCAAATCATCTCCTCCTCCTCTCTGTCTCCCCATCTGAACTTTCACCCTCTTCTTCTTCTCTTCTAGCAGGCAACCCACGTGACATCCACCGTCACATCATCATCAACCGCTTCACTTGTATCTGACACCATCAAGAAAAGGAAGCAGCAGCGGGTACAACATCATCATCATCACACCGTACCTCCATATCGGTAATGCTGCACCTGACTGAGACTGATCACTATATATCTACATCCTCTGTCAATGATGGTTGCACATCACTCATTTCTTCTAACTGATGTGTCAATAACTCCTGTGACAGATCAAGTGAAGCGGCTGTGGTGCTAGTGTTGGTGGAGGCGACAGGCGGGGGAGTGGCAACTGGTCACTTGAGACCTGCCCAAAGCACAGACTGGACGTAGATGTGCGTCAAGGTTAGGAGGACTAGCAGCTGAAGAAGATTGGGTGTCCTGTGTTAGCCATTCAACTAGGTCCTCCTCAGAACTTTTCGCGTCCCCCCTGGCACCCCGGCGTCTGAACCAATGTGCATATTTGTAGTGGTCTAAAGGAATCACAGCACCACTACCATGACCACGAAACCTGCGGGGTGGGCCTGCCTCTGCCTGTCAGTTTTTTTTAAAATGGACACTAACAATACTATTACATCATTATATGAGTGGTGGCAACTGTGAAAGTGGGCACAGTATACGCTGTGAGACTGACTACAACAAAAAGACAGATGTTTTTAAAAAATCGCAAATTGTTAATTTTTTAAAAATATTAAAACGTACTGTGACAACAAATATGATTGTTGGCACCTAGTTGGGCAAATGGGCCTGTCTGGCACACACGCTGGGGAGAGAAGGAAACCTGCAATTCAATGGCACTAGGAGCTGATAGAATCACAGTAAAAAACGGTTATGATTAACAAAAATTCCATTCCCTGTTACAATAAACTATGATTGTTGGAACTAATTGGCTAGTTGGGATTGGCACACAGGCAGGCAGGCAGGCAGGAGGAAAATGCAATTCAAGGGCACTAGTAGACTGCAGATTGACAGTCTAAACAGTTATGATTGACAAATTTTGCAATACTGTTAAAGGATTACTTTCTGTTATAATTTTTAAGCTAAACAACTAACATATTAAAGTTAATAAACATTAATTAAAACCTACTGACCTATATTTTCTCCAAAACAAAGTTTCATAACGTTCTAAAAGTTATATCTTTTATTTGCCGATGATGTCATGTTATCCTGCCTACTATTTTCAGCACTGCGTGTTCAAAATACTTAAACCAATAACTTTGTGTTTAAAGGGCAATTTTGAAACCTAGGTATTGTAAACAGATTGGTACAGAGCAAAGGATACCCATGGAGTGGGTTTGGAAAACAATTACATTTGCAGACAAGATTTCTGATATATAGTAGAGATATGTTAATGAAATGCTATTGATAAAATGCGTATTTGGGGTAGTTAGTTAGTAACAGGCATAGAAAATATTTACTTACAGTGGCCCTTTAAAAGAAATATGATTGCTGGCACTAATTGGATAGTTGGGCCTGGCACACAGGCTGGCAGGCAGGAGAAAAGTGCAATTCAATGGCACGAGCAAACTGAGGATTAAGAACAACAATCAATTTTTTTTAATTTTAATTAGTAACAATACTGTGACAACAATTATGATTGGTGTAAATAGTTGGCAAGACGGCCTGGCACACAGGCTGGCAGGCAGGAGGTAAATACAATTCAAGGACACTAGGAGACTGAATACTGACAGTCAAAAAAGTGATGATTGACAACTTTTGCAATACTGTTAAAAGAAATATGATTGCTGGGAATAATTGGCTAGGTGGGCCTGGCACACAGGCTACAAGGCAGGAGGAAAGTGCAATTCAATGGCACGAGCAAACTGAGGATTCAGAACAACTATTACCAAAAATTTTAATTTTTAATTATTAAGAATACTGTGACAACAAATATGATTGGTGTAAATATTTTGAAAGTAGGCCTGCACACAGGCTGGCAGGCAAGAGAAACGTGCAATTTCAATGGCACAAGCAACTGAGGATTAAGAACAAGAATCAAAAAAACTTTTAATTTTAATTATGTAACAATACTGTGACAACAATTTATGAATTGGTGTAAATAGTTTGCAAGACGGCCTGGCACAAAAGGCTGGCAGGGCAGGAGGTAAATGCAATTCAAGAACACTAGGAGACTGAATACTGACAGTCAAAAACAGTGATGATTGACAAATTTTTGCTAATACTGTATTAAAGAAATATGATTGCTGGGAATAATTGGCTAGGTGGGGGCTGGCACACAGGCTGCAAAGCAGGAGGAAAGTGCAATTCAATGGCATGAGGAAACTGAGGATTCAGAACAACAATTACCAAAAATTTTAATTTTTAATTATTAAGATATACTGTGACAAACAAATATGATTGGTGTAAATATTTTGAACGTAGGCCTGGCACACAGGCTGGCAGGCAGGCAGGAAAAAAGTGCAATTCAATGGCACGAACAAACTGAGGATTAAGATCAACAATCAAAAAACTTTTAATTTTAATTAGTAACAATACTGTGACAACAATTATGATTGGTTTAAATAGTTGGCAAGACGGCCTGGCACACAGGCTGGCAGATAGGAGGTAAATGCAATTCAAGGACACTAGGAGACTAAATACTGACAGTCAAAACAGTGATGATTGACATTTTTTGCAATACTGTTAAAAGAAATATGATTGCTGGGAATAATTGGCTAGGTGGGCCTGGCACACAGGCTGCAAGGCAGGGGGAAAGTGCAATTCAATGGCACAAGCAAACTGAGGATTCAGAACAACTATTACCAAAAATTTTCATTTTTAATTATTAAGAATACTGTGACAACATATATGATTGGTGTAAATATTTTGAAAGTCGGCCCGGCACACAGGCTGGCAGGCAGGAGAAAAGTGCAATTCAATGGCACGAGCAAACTGAGGATTAAGAACAAGAATCAATTTTTTTTTATTTTAATTAGTAACAATACTGTGACAACAATTATGATTGGTGTAAATAGTTGGTAAGACGGCCTGGCACACAGGCTGGCAGGCAGGAGGTAAATGCAATTCAAGAGACACTAGGAGATTGAATAACTGACAGTCAAAACAGTGACTGATGACAATTTATGCAATACTGTTAAAAGAAATATGATTGCTGGGAATAATTGGCTAGGTGGGCCTGGCACACAGCTGCAAGGCAGGAGGAATAGTGCAATTCAATGGCACAAGCAAACTGAGGATTCAGAACAATTACCAAAATTTTAACTTTTTATTATTAAGAATACTGTGACAACAAATATGATTGTGTAAATATTTTGAAATCGGCCTGGCACATAGGCTGGCAGGCAGGAGGAAAATGCAATTCAATGGCACTAAGAGACTGAATATTTGCAGTCCAAAAAATTATGATTTTTATTTTTTTTATATACTGTTACAAGAATTATGATTGGTTCCACTAATTGGCTAGTTGGGCCTGGAAAACACGCTGGCAGGCAGAAAGGAAAGTGCAATTCAATGGCACGAGCAAACTGATGAATCACAAGCGATCAATTTGGAATTTTAAAGATTAACAATACTTTTACAACAACTAGGATTGGTGGCACTAATTGGCTAGTTTGTGCCTGCACACAGGCTGCCAGGCAGGAGGAAACTGCAATTTCAATGGCACTAGTAGACTGAATATTTGCAGTCCAAAAAAATTATGAATTTTATTTTTTTTGATACTGTTACAAGAATTATGATTGGTGCCACTAATTGGCTAGTTGGGGCCTGGCACACAGGCTGGCAGATATGAGTCGTGGGATGGTAGGTAGGGCAGCAATTTAACACAGTATGCTGTGTAAGTGACAAAAACACAGGCCTGGTTGAAAATTAAGTTAGATTACACTAGCAAATTATTTTAAAATTTTAGATTTTAATATTAAAAATTATGTTAAGAAGTGCAATGCACATATGAGTGGTCGCACTGGCTGGCTGCTATGTAGGGCAGCAATTAACAACAGTATGCTGTGTAAGTCAGATAAACAGTTAGACACAGACCTGATAGAAAATAAAATTAGATTACACTAGCATAATGATTTAAAGACTTTTTTTTGGGAATTTAAAGAAAAAGGTTAAGCACATACATATGAGTTGTGGCTGATAGCCTTGGAAGGCAGCTATTAAAAATGTAAGTCAGATACAACAAGCCTGATAGAAAATACTATTAGATTACACTAGAAAAAATGATTTAAATTATTTTTTGGGGGGGGGAATTAAAAAAAGGTTAAAACACATATGAGTCGTGGCTCATAGACTAGGGAGGGCAGCAAGTAAACACAGTAGGCTCTATATGTCAGCAAAACACACAGGCCTGATAGAAAATGATATTAGATTACACTATCAAAAAATTTTAAACTTTTTTTTTATATTTAAATGAAGGTGAAGAAGATATGAGTGGTGGCTGCCTGGCACAGACCAATTAACCAAAAGACTGAAAAAAATGAAGTATATTATTGCTGAGTGAGCCTGACAGACACAGGCCTGATAGAAAATGTAATTAGATTACACTAGCAACATTATTATTATTTATTTTTTTTAAATTTAAAATAATGTTATAAACGGATATTAACACTGGTGGCTGGCACAGAGAAATGAACCAGAGTATATGTTGTGTGACACAGGCCTGATAAGAAAATGGAAAAAAAAATACACTAGCAAAATAATTAAAAATTTTGGTTAGTTAAATTTAAACTAATGTTGTTAGGGAGATATCAGTGGTGGCAGTAATCACAGCATATGCTGTGAGCCTTAAACACACAGGCTGAAAGCCAGGCAAATGCTAATAAAAATACGGAGAAAAAAAAACGGCACGAAATATAGCCCTAAAAAAGGGCTTTTTGGGGTGCTGTCCTTGCAGCAGAGATGAGTGGAGTCCTTCTGGACTGTAGTGGACACTAAATACACTAGCCTAGCTATGTATTTCCCTATAATGTCAGGAGCACAAACACAACACGTCCTCTCACTAAGAAAGCAAGGTCGTTATGAGTCTAAAATGGCCGCTTCCGAGTAGCTGGGAGGGTCTGTGAGGGAGTGTCTGATGTTGATTGGCTGTAATGTGTTAGAAGGCTGTGACATACAGGGTCAAAATTTCCTCAATGATGACACATAGGGGGCGGATCGAACATCGCCATGTGTTTGCCCGCAGCAGCGAACGCGAACAAGCTATTTTCGCTGGGAACCATTCGCGGGCGAACAGTTTGGGACATTACTAGTGTACAGTATGTCAAAAAGCAGCTAACCTAAGTAGCTGCAAGGGAACTGGATGGAGGAGGTTATTCATTTGAAAGAAAATCGGCTGCTCTTTCAAACGCTTGTGACTTTGGAGCAGCAACATCAAGGAAAAACACTGATTTTCTTCAGGATGTTACATTATATACACAATAAAAAAATCTGGTATGTCTAAATACCGCTAATAAAGTTTTTTTTTTTTTTCTAGTAGAGCTCTTAAAAAATATATACATTTTGTTTGTATACTCAGGTGATCACAGCTGGGTGAAGACGACTCAAGATAGGGAGATCTTCAGGGGGTTACTGTTATTTTTTTTTAAGGGGGGTTTGGGTGGGTTTTAGACTAGGGGTATGTGGGTGGTGGTTTGTAATGTTGGGGGGGGTATTTTATTTTTATTTACAGGTACAAAGAGCTGATTACTTTGGGACAATGCCCCACAAAAAGTCCTTTTAAGGGCTGGTAGAAAGAGCTGATTACTTTGTAATTTAGGATAGGGTAGGGCATTTTATTATTTTTGGGGGGCTTTTTTATTTATTAGGGGGCTTAGATTAGGTGTAATTAGTTTAAACTTTTGTAATTTTTTTTTTCTGTAATTTAGAGTTTGTTTTTTGTATTATAGTTTAGTTTATTTAATTGTATTTTAGTTTAGATAATTGTAGGTCATTTATTTAATTAATTTATTGATAGTGTAATGTTAGGTGTATTTGTAACTTAGGTTAGGATTTATTTTACAGGTAATTTTGTAATTATTTTAACTAGGTAGCTATTAAATAGTTATTACTATTTAAAAGCTATTGTACCTAGTTAAAATAAATACAAAGTTGCCTGCAAAATAAATATAAATCCTAAAATAGCTAAAATGTAACTATTAGTTATATTGTAGCTATATTAGGGTTTATTTTATAGGTAAGTATTTAGTTTTAAATAGGAATTATTTATTTAATGATAGTAGATTTAGTTCATTTTATTTAGGGTTAGACTTAGGTTTAGGATTAATAAATTTATTATAGTAGCGGTTGATGTTGGGGGGTGGGAGTTTAGGGGTTATAATTGTAGGTAGGTGGCGGCTATGTTAGGGAGGGCAGTTAGGGGGTAATAAATATAATATAGGTGTCGGTCAATGTTGGGGGACAGCAGATTAGGGGTTCATAGCTATAATGTAGGTGCGGCGGTGTCCAGAGCGGCAGATTATGGGTTAATGATATAATGGCATTTGGCGACGATGCCGGGGACGGCAGGATTAGGGGGTTTATAAGTGTAAGGTTAGGGGTGTTTAGACTCAGGGTTCATGTTAGGGTGTTAGGTGTAGACTTAGAAAGTGTTTCCCATAGGAAACAATGGGCTGCGTTAGGAGCTGAATGCTGCTTTTTTGCAGGTGTTAGTTTTTTTTTTTCAGCCAGCTCAGCCCCATTGTTCCTATGGGGATATCGTGCACGAGCACGTTTTTCCAGCTTACCGCTACCGTAAGCAACGCTGATATTGAGAGTAGAAGTGGAGCTAAATTATGCTCAAACACTCACTTTTCTGAGGCTAAAGCAGCCATTCAGAAAACTCGTAATACCCAGTGTTGGCTTAAGGGAGCGCTTGTAAAAAAAAGGAGCGTTAGAGCCGCAGGGTTTTTACCGACAAAACTCTAAATCTAGCGGAAAGTGATTTTAATTTCTGTACTGCACAATGGGGGCCTCTCTAAGCTACATTATCACAAAAGCCTGCACATGTCAGTATTTCACATATGGCTACCCTTGATGACTATTTAGTAAGGATATGGACAGTAACAGCAGTGGTTAATGGGGAATTTTTATATTGTTTACCAAAATCTATGCAACAATTATACATATTTTTTAACAGTTTTTTACCACAGCTATCTCACATTCCATGAATTATAAATATAATAATGGCATATTGTGAATCTGCTGGGCAAGCTGAACCCCCCCCCCCAATATATATCATTTGTGTGTCTCAATCCATGAAATTTGATCTACTATAGAGTTTAAAAGTGAGTAGCTAATAAAAAAAAACTTAGCACTGAAGTGAAAAAAGGATTAGCAGTGAAAGGTTTAATATGTCAGTGTTATAGTGTGGGCTCTGAGAAACACTTTGGTTTGGTGTCTGGTAAATTTTAGTACACCACACCCACACACACACACACACACACAATATATATATATATATAATATATATATAATATATATATATATATATATATATATATATATATATATATATATATATATATATATATATATATATATATATATATATATATACACAGGGATGTGCAGAATTATTAGGCAAGTTGTATTTTTGAGGATTAATTTTATTATTGAACAACAACCATGTTCTCAATGAACCCAAAAAACTCATTAATATCAAAGCTGAATAGTTTTGGAAGTAGTTTTTAGTTTGTTTTTAGTTTTAGCTATTTTAGGGGGATATCTGTGTGTGCAGGTGACTATTACTGTGCATAATTATTAGGCAACTTAACAAAAAAACAAATATATACCCATTTCAATTATTTATTTTTACCAGTGAAACCAATATAACATCTCAACATTCACAAATATACATTCTGACATTCAAAAACAAAACAAAAACAAATCAGTGACCAATATAGCCACCTTTCTTTGCAAGGACACTCAAAAGCCTGCCATCCATGGATTCTGTCAGTGTTTTGATCTGTTCACCATCAACATTGCGTAGCATCAGCAACCACAGCCTCCCAGACACTGTTCAGAGAGGTGTACTCTTTTCCCTCCTTGTAAATCTCACATTTGATGATGGACCACAGGTTCTCAATGGGGTTCAGATCAGGTGAACAAGGAGGCCATGTCATTAGATTTTCTTCTTTTATACCCTTTCTTGCCAGCCACGCCTGTGGAGTACTTGGACGCGTGTGATGGTGCATTGTCCTGCATGAAAATCATGTTTTTCTTGAAGGATGCAGACTTCTTCCTGTACCACTGCTTGAAGAAGGTGTCTTCCAGAAACTGGAAGTAGGACTGGGAGTTGAGCTTGACTCCATCCTCAACCCGAAAAGGCCCCACAAGCTCATCTTTGATGATACCAGCCCAAACCAGTACTCCACCTCCACCTTGCTGGCGTCTGAGTCGGACTGGAGCTCTGTGCCCTTTACCAATCCAGCCACGGGCCCATCCATCTGGCCCATCAAGACTCACTCTCATTTCATCAGTCCATAAAAACTTAGAAAAATCAGTCTTGAGATATTTCTTGGCCCAGTCTTGACTTTTCAGCCTTGTGTGTCTTGTTCAGTGGTGGTCGTCTTTCAGCCTTTCTTACCTTGGCCATGTGTCTGAGTATTGCACACCTTGTGCTTTTGGGCACTCCAGTGATGTGGCAGCTCTGAAATATGGCCAAACTGGTGGCAAGTGGCATCTTGGCAGCTGCACGCTTGACTTTTCTCAGTTCATGGGCAGTTATTTTGTGCCTTGGTTTTTCCACACGCTTCTTGCGACCCTGTTGACTATTTTGAATGAAAAGCTTGATTGTTCGATGATCACGCTTCAGAAGCTTTGCAATTTTAAGAGTGCTGCATCCCTCTGCAAGATATCTCACTATTTTTTACTTTTCTGAGCCTGTCAAGTCCTTCTTTTGACCCATTTTGCCAAAGGAAAGGAAGTTGCCTAATAATTATGCACACCTGATATAGGGTGTTGACGTCATTAGACCACACCCCTTCTCATTACAGAGATGCACATCACCTAATATGCTTAATTGGTAGTAGGCTTTCGAGCCTATACAGCTTGGAGTAAGACAACATGCATAAAGAGGATGATGTGGTCAAAATACTCATTTGCCTAATATTCTGCACTCCCTGTGTATATATATATATATATATATATATATATTTATATGGCCAAAAATATTGGCACCCCTCTATTTCTGTCAGATAATGCACCCCTTGTTGCATTTACACATGTTTAGGCATTCTAATCTTTATTTCTTTTGTTTGTATTGGTATAACACAAAAAATTGCATGTAAAACTCCAAAAATGGACAGGACAAAATTATTGGCAATATTTAGTAGCATACCCCTTGGAGAAAATAACTGAAATCAATTGCTTCCTGTAACCATCAATACATTTCTTATACCTCTGTACTGGACTTTTGGGCCACTCTTCTTTCGACAACAACTCAGGTCTCTCAGATTGAAAGGGTTCTTTTTCCCAACTGCTGTTTTGAGATCTCCCCACAGGTGCTCTATGGGATTTAGATCTGGACTCATTGCTGGCAAGTTCAGAACTCTCCAGCTATTTCTC